>NC_085121.1:642500-1267500 GCF_030269925.1 Bombyx mori
TATGATGATAGTTCTAAGGTCTCAGTATAGTTACAACGGCTGCCCCGCCCTTCAAGCCGAAACGCATTACTGCTTCACGACAAAAATAGGCAGTGCCGTAATACCTACCCATGCGGACTCACAAGCTTTATCGAGTTACGATAAAATTGCTTTTAGTCCTGAGTCTACATATTATTATATGTATTTACAAATTATACTTTTGAATAAATAATTCTGAACACGACATTTCAAGTATAGTAGATCGGATCTGCCTCCCTTTTGCAGAGTAATATGCAACTGGAGAGTTATACACAGTCTCAAGTTAAGTAACACGAATGAACTATAGATATCGACGAGTAGTTAATAGCGCAAGTAATTACTGTATCTACACGCTTCTTATTTCAATGCGCTTATTGAAAAGTTGTTTTGTGAGCGTAAATAAAACATTATAAATATATTAATCATTTTTTTATTGCTTAGATGGGTGGACGAGCTCACAGCCTAACTGGTTGTTAAGGGGTTACTGGTGCCCATAGACATCTACAACATAAATGCCGCCACCCACCTTGAGATATAAGTTCTAAGGTCTCAGTATAGTTACAACGGCTGTCTCACCCTTCAAACCGAAGCCCATTACTGTTTCACGGCAGAAATAGGCAGGGCGGTGGTACCCACCCGCGCGGACTCACAAGATGTCCTGCCACCAGTAATTACGCAAATTATAATTTTGCGGATTTGATTTTTATTACACGATGTTATTCCTTCACCGTGGAAGTCAATCGCGAACATTTGTTAGGTACGCATTCAATTAGAAAAATTAGTACCCGTCTGCGGGATTCGAACACAGTTGCATCGTTTGATACGAATGCACCGGACGTCTTATCCTTTAGGCCAAGACGACTTCAAATATAAAAGGAGATTCTCAATTACATTCATTTCAGTTTTATTAACACAGTTCCTAATCAAGAGAATTATGTATAGATAGATAAATATGTATAGATTAATATGAACTTAGTTCTTATCCGATGGTAAATAGACGATGGTAAGTTTTAACCGAACGATAGATAAGAGATAAACAATCAATAGTATTGCATACAATGTTGAGTGGTATCTACAAACAGAAACGAGTGCCTGATATTAGATGTCGACACCCTGTTAAGGTCTTTGTGAGGAAAATTTACTTATTACAAAATACCTCATTCGATCGTGTATCGATCCAATCATTGGCATGAGACTTACATTTTGTAGTCGTCGTGGCCTAACGGATAAGACGTCCGGTGCATTCGTGTTGAGCGATGCACCAGTGTTCGAATCTCAGGCGGCTACCAATTTTTCTAATGAAATACGTACTCAACAAACGTTCACGATTGACTTCCACGGTGAAGGAATAATATCGTGTAATAAAAATAAAACCCGTAAAATTATATTTTGCGTAATTACGGGTGGTTCCTACTTGTGAGTCCGCGCGGGTGGGTACCACCACCCCACCTATTTCTGTCGTGAAGCAGTAATGCGTTTCGGTTTGAAGGGTGGGGCAGCCGTTGTAACTATACTTGAGACCTTAGATATTTCAAGGTGGGTGGCGCATTTACGTTGTGGATGTCTATGGGCTCCAGTAATCACTTAACACCAGGTGGGCTGTGAGCTCGTCCACTCACATAAGCAATAAAAAAAAGGTAAAAAAAATAAAAAGTAAACCTTAATATTAAATTATCCGGACCCCCATACTATAGCTACCACCAGTAAAGCTTTGGAATTTCCCCTAAAAATAGATAGATCCACCTGTGAATGATCGTACAAAACAAACATTACTTGGTCATAGCTACAAAAACATGCCGTGCCGACGTCTAAGCGAACGGGAATTTTCACTCGCTAGAAAAATACACGGAGAGTGAAAACAAAATATTAATATGAGTGTAGGTACCGAACACAAAGAAATAATATTTATTTTTAGTAATAGAGATTTCGCGAGTCGTGGTGAGTAAAGAAGGTTTTTAACGGTATTAAATATAGCCATTGTGTTAATCATATAATAATATCAGTGGAGCAGCTCTAGAGCACATTGAAATAAATAAAAATTGCTTTAAAGCAACCGAGAATTGACATTGTAAAAGCTTTTTTAATCGTACTGGATAAAGATGCTTTTGGTTGCATATTTTACTTTAATTTCGTTATTAGATGATGCCTATTGCACTTGTTACTGAAGTGATAAACTTGTATATCTTCATAGAGTGTCGAAAACGATTAAAAATCCTTTTACGGCTTTTTAGGTTATCAGTTGAGCTACATGATTTTTTTAAAGATTAAACAAAAAAAAAACTCTTTGAGCATTTGTTTCGCTTTTTTCGAATTAAGTATGGTTTACTTGTGGCTTGCAATTATTATAGTTAATAAATAAATTAAGCGCTTTCGCTGCGGACGGTACCTGTGGTTTTTTCTCGGTCGCATCAACCGACGATCGACAGAAAACGAAAGTGGAAATCCGTTGCAATTATTACATTGTTCTCTCGAGAAACACGTTACCGTACAAACAACAGGGAAACTATGTGTATGTTCAGGTATTTATCGACGTTCGGAATGAGACCAGAATATTGTGTAAAATATAATTGGGCTTATGACGTTTTTTGTTGGCATTTCAGGGAAGGTTTCTATAGTATGGTGCGAACGATGGCGGACGAATAAAAACGAATGGGTGTATTTTTTTTTTTATTGCTTAGATGGGTGGACGAGCTCACAGCCCACCTGGTGTTATGTGGTTACCGGAACCCAAAGACATCTAGAACGTAAATGCCCCCACCCTTATTGAGATATCAGTTCTAAGGTCTCAGTACAACGGCTGCTTCAAACCGAAGCGCATTACTGCTTCACGGCAGAAATAGGCAGGGTGGTGATACCTACCCGCGCGAACTCACAAGAGGTCCTACCATCAGTTTTTCGTTTAATTTTACGAGTTATGTAGTTAGATAGACAGAAGTTTTTAAAATATTTTTCCTCCAAGTTAGTTAGTTAATATTTAACTAATTGGCAGCGCGTAGAGTCAGTCACCACTAAACAAATTCATCAATAAAATTAGTGACAGATTCTAGAACATTCTGTGAGGATTTTGAAAGTTGGTTATAAATCAAAATTTATATATCTTTCAAAGTCTTTTACAGCAACACAACCGTGCTATCAAAGTATATCCTGATGCTTTATAAGATAATTATTTCAACTAAAATTTCGGTATAAGCTAACGGAATTCGTCTTAATTTAATAATATTAGATTTGTTTTTTTGAAGTAACAAGGTTTGTGCCAAGGTCGGGCGTAGTCTAGACTATCCTTAATTACTATAAAATACATGCCCTTTGTGGATCTAAATGTTTTGTAGCCTAAAATCGAGACCCGGGGATAATAAATATTTTATAGACATTAATTGTTTATGAAAAGTTTTTCCCTGACATTATAATATGTGTATTAATTGGGTTCTATTTTGTTTTACTCATTTACGTCATAATTAAGTACAAATGATTAAAGAATATGGATACTATGTAATTCGTACATGAAATATTTTTTCTGGAATTGGCTGCTAACACTTATTGCGAATAACCTCTGTGAAGCATTCTTTCGTACCTCGAACTTGTTCAAGATATCCGCGTATTCTACCACTGAACAACAAGAGCAGTTCAGATGCGCGTTAAAATAAGTCTCAAAATCTAAAAATACAATTTTACAAGCTATATAGTTCGTAACGAGTTATCGCTAACGTGTGAGTGAGAGAGAAAGGGAAACTAGTTGTTAACTGTTTCAAGTTTACTGGTGCAAGTGCAGTGTGCTACGCGGCCCGACATACACGAGATAAGGTAACGAGAGACCGATCCCGGGATATCTTGTTTAGTTTTAATAAACAGAAAATATATTATAATTTTTTATCGTTTTTACGTTGGCCTTTTCACGAGTTATCGCAGGTCAAAGATGTTTAAACTAACTGAGGGAAAATTTTTAATGAAATATGTTCAACTACTAATGTTAGATTTATTGATTTTATTTTATGAGTTTATGAGTTGTTCGTGAGCTAAGAAAGAAGATAGACAGGGCAGACAGACGAAACAGACCAGCTAGTGCTTGATAGAGAAGTTACTATAGATTATGGACATTAGTTATTATAGACATTTGAGTCTTCTATATTAGGTATGTACATACTTCTTGTCTTAAGGTAACTGAGCGGAACTTACGTTGTGTTGTGTAATTGCTTATTGTATACACAATAAACTATCTCAGTGGTCATCACCATCTCATCATCCGTATAGGGCAATAAATTATTAATGATGAACTTACAACACAGAACATAATTTTATGATATATGTATTATATAAACAAATGGCGTAAAAACAATATTTTTAGTTGGTTTGTAATTTGATAGCATCGATTTTGTTTTATATACCTCATAGAATCGATTTCGTTTCTAGCGCTTAATATAAATTAGTCCGAGAAACACATAATGTTCTCTCGAATATTTGCCCGCTCTACATTCCTGTTGTTAGGTCCTAAAAAAATATTATCGTGACCTAAAAATATTTTCGTAACAAATTAAAATGTCTGTTAACGATTTATTGTGTCGAGACGGAGTGTTCTGCAAGTGACTACGTCTGCGTCATTATCTATAAATGTCAAGTTTCCCTGGCCAGTCGTCCGTGCAGGCAGAATGCACTTTCTTCCTGCACACACACACACACACACACACACATACCGTACGCGCATTTACGAAGACGAAAGTCTGTTAATACTATGGGAAAATACTTTATGAGAAGAAAACTGTTTGAGAGGAAACCACGGATGTGTTTCTTAGTAATAAATAATATTACTGATATATTTAAAAAAAATGTAATATGTTAATGGGAATTTATAGGTCACACTTGAACTTTTGTTTCGTACCTAGTTACCTCGAGGGGTTATACTAGATTGTCCGAGCGAGTAAGTGAGCTCACGGGGCTCAAACCTGACGACGTTGCTAACTAGCCCTAGCAAGAGCAGTGCTTCGCAGAATTTACCACCAGATCGGAATCGCGATCCACTGAGAAAATCCGACGAGAAACTCCGTGGGCTGTGTCTGAGAGATAATTTGCTCGCCGAGCCCTTCGTCGCGTCGCAAGCGACGGGTTTGACGAGAACGATGACCGGTGCTTGAGGTACCTAAAAGCACCGTTAGTGGATCGGGAGGATCCGAAATAGCGTGTGTTTTTATCGAATACGGTGTCCGATATGAAGCCATGACGCATGTTATCATGTCGATAGAACTATATCTCGTCCTTTGGTTCGGAACAATGGCTCGTTTCTATTTTACCAGTAAACATCTAAGCGAATTATGTATTTACTAAAATGATTTTAATTTATTTATCATTCATCTTGTGATGCTCATTGAAATAATACGTTTTGTGTGAGCATGATGTGCTTTCAGTTATCTGTTTCGGATAGAGAACGCTTTTAAATGATAAGACTTGTTATCGACTTGGAGTATTTACATATAAATAGCGTAGTCGTTATTTAAATGTTCTTTATGATGGTTTTTAATTAGCTGGCTCTAGCCGACGGGCTTAAAGTGACCGCTGTCCGTATAATAACAGTTATTAATCTATTTTTATATATATCAGATTATTTTACAGCACATATTCGCAGCAATTACGACTAGGAATAGAAATGCGAGTCGACCGCGGCGAAGAACCTTCCTAATCGCTGACTGATTATTTAAATTTAATTTTTATGTTCATAATAATTGAATATGCAAAAAACTGATTATTTTTTAAAGCAGTGTAAAATTAAAAAAAATATTAACTTTTGAGATATATTTTAGAGTTAATTAGCAATTGAAAATTACTGGAATTATTATAAAATGGGTGTAGGTAAGCCTCAAAACTACATGTATATGAAAAAAACGTATTTGACAAAATATGCGACATGTGCCCTTTTCGAAATTGCATATTCAATTAATTCCATCGTTAATTCATTAGACTAACTAGGACTCACTAAGACTAACATCGTATTTTCGCTACAAACTGGATGTATTTGGATCTATGAGTGCACACGCGACACAGGCAGATGCACTTGTTGGAAAGTGCGTGCCCTATTTAGAGTGTCCTTGCAGCGCGTTCCCACGCTGCGAGACGAGCTTTGTTTAGGGATGGGACAGTTATCTTATCGATGGTTACCATTTTCAGTTTTCTCTTTCGATTCTTAAGCACCATTCACGTAAACTAGTGTTGGCTTAGTGATCGGATTTTGATCATAAATTTTGATAATAATCACCGACAATACCGATAATAATCACCGATCACTTCGATCAATAATACTACTAGATTCGCGATTAGCGCTTCAAAAACGGCCCGAAAAATAAGACCACAAATAAATTTGTGGTCTTATTTCAAATTAGTATGGTCCAATCATAGCCAACACTAAGACGTCAAAACGCTGCAATGCGCGTTCAAAAACTGAGTAAAAAACCACCGTAACACCAAGGTTTTGGAAGGAATATCTTTTTTTGGTAAATTTATATTATTAAGTGTTTTTCATAAAATAATAAACACAATTATATTGTAAATAAAACACAATTTACGAATATTGTAATTGTTTGGCCAATGTTTGCAACAAGGCACCAACTATTGTAACAAACATCACCTATTCTTGGACAGGGAATGCATAGAGTAGTTTTGTTATTTTATAATGTTATTTTTGTTTGTAGATTTCCTAGTAGCCCCTTGTCGCTGTGCACAATGGATATATATTGTCGCGAAAGAAAGAGGAGAAGAAATATAGAACCCTTATAAAAATTCTAGAATTGTTCAATGGTGGTGGCAAATCAATGCAAAAAAGTATTAAAAAAACTTTATATGTATGTGTAAATATTTTAAGCGTATATGCTGAAAAGGATTTGTTTTCTGGGGGAAACGAACACAGCCATAAAATAAGCCTAAATTAAACTGATTATAGAAAAAATCATTGATATAAGATTACATTATATTTGTAAAAAAGAAACCGCTCATATAAAAATGACTTCTAAAAGACAGCTTTATAACAAACTGAATCTGTTTAAAGGTAATTAAACCTACATTATTGTTTTAATTACTTCTGTATAAAGAATACGTGGAAAACATGTTTCGTGTTTCCTTTCATATTTTTTTTACTTTATTCAATTTTATTTTTTATCACCTATTTGTTGTAATAGCGGCAATGTAAAATATTATCTACTACTTTTTTGAATCGGTCAAAAATAGTTGCGACCATACAAAAAAAACCTAAAACAAATATGTATATTCTGCAACTCTATGTCTTTCAATACTTACTGTGTTCTGAGCATTGAAATGTAATACCAAGAACTACATCTAGTTCCACAATACAATAAGCACGAAATTTTAAACAAATATTTTTAACCTTATAAATTAGGCTTTAAGTATCATTTTAGAATAAATATTTTTGTACTGATGACTTTTTATGTTCAAGTGACATTTTAAATTTATTCCATAATATTCTTTTTCTGACGAAAGGACCTAAATAGATATATTTTGCAATGGTAATTAAACTTTATGTTTAAGTATTAAGGTTTATAATAAACTGAAGTCGTTAACATTATTAAACTTTTTTCTAAGAAATGAAGATGTTTTCGTGTCTGCAAACGTGGCCACTGGAGCGTCTTATTTTTGTTCCTGATCCTTAATCTAGTACTATTATTGATCGAAGACCGATCAGCTTAGATTCATTTTATGTGTTAGATTTCTAAATCTAAGTGAAATTGGGTTGTCCTTTGATGCGATTCAGAACATGCATCGATCAGTAAAAACTCGTCCAAAAACATAATTATGTGAATCACATTGTCATTAGTTATTGCGTAAATGTGTGTTCGAGCTGAAAGCTCATCTGGTGTGAAGTGATTACCAGAACTCATGTAACACCAGCTTAAGCAATCACCAGTGAAAACAGTGTAATCGCTGCCAATAGATATTATAAAGAAATTGTCCAATCGTAATTTCTTATGACAGTCCCGCACCCATTCCTGAAACAGCGACCTTGTGGTCCAAACGTATATAGTACAATATCACACGTCTCACATGTTCAAAGTTACATTATTTACATCGATACCCTTTGCTCTGTTGTACCGGTTTAGACTTATCATCGGTTGGCGTAACTATTTTTTTCTTCTTATTATGACGTAAATAGATAATAACTATCTTCCGCGTGTTGCGACAAATCGACGAATATACTTGAATTACGAATTATTTAATGTCGATAACCGTTTTCGGGATTTTGATTATGTGTACGGGATATTTTGTGCAGGATATATTATTTCTAGCACATCATTCACCTAGTAACCCGCATGATAATTCGAACACACACGTATACAATTTCGATTCGAATTCAAATATTCGCCTTCCCGACTACTGTTACAGTCTAGAATTACTTGCTAACTAATGATAATTCGATAAACTGACAATATTGCTAGGTCGACTCTGTTACGACTCAAATACTATAACGTTTGGATAACGCGTTTATTTTGTATCTTTTAAAATATCCAACTGTATTCATGTCCACTGAAGTTTTAGCTCTACATTATGATCATGATTTACTAAAAGAAAATATTATTACTGCTATTGCCTCAGTCACCGCTCTTTAAACTACCAAATGGCTGTCTTTCATACTTAACAATACTATCAGAAGCCACGTCCTAAGAAGGAGACTGCGTGCCTTCTGAGTTTCTCGCCGGAACTCCTTAGTGGGTCGCGATTCTGATGGTAGATTCTGCAAAGTACTCCTCTTACTAGGGCTAGTGAGTGCAAATTCTCTCAGGTTGAGCCCGTGAACTCACCTACCAGGCCGGGCGTAGCTGGAATAGCCCTCTAGGTTATTAGCGAAGAGGTAAGGAAAAAAGACTACAGATACGTGGGAGAACAATGTGGGGCTGGTTTGTTATCGTTGTTTGATGAAGCAAAAAGGAAAATTTCTTGCATAGCTTATTTGTTCCGGACATATCCGTGAAAGTATTTTGACAACTTCTTGGAGAGATTAGGAACAATATCGATAGCAATATATCGATCACAACCCATCCCTACAGTTTCAATGTGTTAGTTGAGTGCATCTGTGTTGGATTCTATTAGTTGCATGTCGTCTCGTACTTACATCCATAGACAGGTGATAAAAACTCGATCTTACCTAGAAATGAAATAAATTACATTTAATATAAAACTATATTATGTAAATTAAGTTTAATTTAATAATTAAGCATTACATTATGCACTTGTATAAAATTCGTAATGTAAATAAGTCAGAATATTTGGTAAAACTGAATTTTAACAGTTTTTTTTTTGCAAATATTTTGAGTTTTTATGCGTAAAAATAAAATTCTTGTCAATATCTTAGTGCGACAGCCAATGAGTTGAATTTAAAAAAAAACGTTATATCCGTACTTGCTGCTAATGTTTTTAGAGCGTTTAACTCATAAAAAATATATTTCTAACAAAACTTCTCAAATAGAGTCAAATTACTATAAATAAGTGCAAACAAAAACATAGCTTTTTAAGCTTCAAAGCACATAACGGTAATTTTTAATAAAGCTATAAACGTGCTCATTTTATATAAAAAAAAATCTACCATTTCACACAATCTATCGAGTTATGTTCCGTGACCGACAGAGAAAACTGCATTTCTCGATAGACAAAGATACATATATACAAATCAATAATGTAAGAGCGAGAAATGAAAATGCAATTTGTTGTTTTAAGGCAAATATTTTCTCAGCGTTAACGGTAGATATCTCCCATCATTACTTGAGCTATGACTGAAAGCGAAGGAGTTTAAGACGGGGATCAAAGTTACATGGTTCCCAGAGTAATGTATTTTTAGTTAGTGACTCACACAGTAATCGTGCAATATAATTTATTGGTATTGTATTGCAGTTTTCAAGTTTACAATTCCAAATTATTATTATCAAGCAATAGATAATTATTTATCAATGAATCGTTATAAATGATAAATGCTAAAATAAGTTTTTTGCTTATAAATGACACCATGGTTCAGACCAATATTGAAAATTAAAAAAATGGTTCGTCAAATTACCAATCAATAATCAACCAATACTAGTGTTACTCAGACCCGTTATATTCATCGAACGAATCATATGGTCTGAATACTAAATCCCCAGAATTTTTGTTCAATTGTAAGAATGAGTTTTGTTAGTAAATGTAAAATACAAAGTTTTTAATAAATATCAAAAGACATTTATTATCTGTATCTCATTTATGTTTCATAACTACACAATACCAAAGCAATCATCAAACTCCTAGTTGAGGTCTTGCGAGGCGCTAGCATCTTTGACTATTAATAAAATATTTGGACGTTTCCCGCCGCGTTGAGTGTTTGACAGCTCGTTGACAGTTCCCCTGGGCTGTCAATCTGTCAGTGAAATGAGAATGCGTAGTGTCGACGCCGTGTTAACGGTTCTGTAGTTTGTGTAAAGTTTTTATTAACCTTTTTATGTCCTTAAAATTCTTTTGGTGGTGAAATTTTTTTTTGCCATGGCAAGCAGACAAGCATGCGGTCCACATGATTTGAACTAATTAACGTGGCCATGGATATCGGTAGTGGCAGAAAGCCCAGTCAAATGGCACCTAACTGAGGAGCCAATTTAAAAATATGAATCCCTCAAGTGAACTCTCGGATGGACACTCCTGTTCTTCTCTTAACTCATATTTAAGGCTTTAATTTAATTTACCAGGCGTCGAAGTAGCTTAAATGCAACCGTCGCTAACGATGTAAAGACATTCCTAACAGGTCATCAATCGTGACCATCGCGGAGCCCACTTCACGTGATTTGATGACGAAGCTCTCTCACGGCCTATTTAGTGTTACGTGATCATTAGACTCAGAGACCACAACGTGAACCTCGTCATACACATTGAAGTGCGAGGGCGAAGTCTCCAGAGTGAAAACCACGACGTCTTTGCAGTAGAAGTTGGTGCACACCAACAATATACGATTTAAACATAATGAAATTACGATAATTAATCAAAATCAACGGGTTTTTTGATACAAGATGTTATTCCTTCATCGAAGGAGTCGTCCGTGAATTATGTAAGCCTACACGTATAAATTATAACATAGCAAATAAGGTACGTAACTTAAAAGGAAATAACAGAAAATTTCGTGGAAGCTGAAAAAGCTTCCCTCCGAACGGAAGCAACTAGTAAACAGAAAAGCCTTTACAGTTCGAGGGCTTCGTGGCTCGTCACCAGGACGTTAATTAAAAAGCTCTTTTATTGCCTTAGACGAAACTCGACTTCCGGTGGAAGTTTCCGAACTTTTTTGTTCGTCGTTTTGTATCGTAAATAGATTTTTGCTCTTTATCGTTAGTCTGGTTATTTTATAAATAGTTGAGCAGGCGAGTTCACAGCCAGCCTATTGTTCTCCACCTGAGGAATTGCCGGTGCCTATCACGAGACAAGAGATCAAAATGTAGTTGACACTGTTCTAAGACAACGTCGAGGTAATAACGCTGGTACGTAGTCGATAACGTGGTCAGACCGAAGTTTCTTTTTTTATTGCCCTTGTAGTTAGACGAGCATACGGCCTACCTGATGGTGAATGGTTACCGTCGCCCATGGACTTCAGTAATTCTAGGGGCAGAGCCAAGCCGCTGCCACCGTTAAATACTCTCCACAAGCCTCGTTTGAAGAAGGACATGTCATAGCGCTCGTAAAACACCGTGGAGGGGAGCTCATTCCAAAGCCGGGTGGTACGTGGCAAAAAAGACCTCTGGAAACGCACTGTGGATGAACGCAGTGGCTCCAGGTAGTGTGGATGAACTCTGCTCCGGTGGCGGGCGGTGCGATGGTAAAAACGAGATGATAGAATCATCTCAAACAATTCCTCAGAGCACTAGGAAGTAAGAAAAAGTGGTCCCTCCATAATTAGGTTTCCTCAGAACATAATCAGCATATAGATTGTTAAACACACGCGGTACACGAGCGCGGTCGTGACGAATGTGAAAATCTGTATATGAACTTCCACTAAATAATTCATAGCATTGCTAGACGGTCTGCTAAGACACATACTAGGCCCCTTGAATAAGGAGCGATTTTGTTTTGCGCATTTCAATTGTATATTTACTATAAGTAGTACAAATAACTTTTTTATTGGTGGTAGGACCTCTTGTGAGTCCGCACGGGTAGGTACCACCAGCCCGCCTATTTCTGTGAAGCAGTATTGAGTTTCGGCTTGAAGGGTGGGGCAGCCGTTGTAACTATACTGAGACCTTAGAACATATATCTCAAGGTAGGTGGTGGCATTTACGTTGTAGATGTCTATGGGCTCCGGTAACTGCTAAACACCAGGTGGGCCTTGAGCGCTCTCTTTGTTTAAAGTCTGTGGTCAAATTGAGAATAGATTGATATTGGTTGTCTATAATATTATTTGTCTATAGTGCAGTCTTGATGAATTCTGTGATCATAGAAGTATAATAGTCTTTGACAATAGAATCATAATAATGTTCAAACTTATATTTTGTATTAATTATAGTCGAATTTCGACTACTAGGTGACCATTGGTATAATTTAAATACGCAAAAAACAAACGTCGGCACGTCACGTTCTGACATCACGTATTCGGCACCCGCGGGATGTTTTTTTACGTAATCCACCTTCTGTTCAAGTCTAAGTGTACTAAGAACGCGTTGCGAATAAATAGAAAAGTATTAAATGGATAGATTAAATATACATTCATTCTATTTATGTAATTGATCGAGTCGATTGGCAGTCGATATTCCAAAATTCAGATTTACACAAAAAGGCGAGACTGCCCACTTAATTTCGTCAGATTTTATATAAGAAAACTTTTATCCGTATTTAATAACAGGTAATCCCTACTAATATATAAATATGAATGTAAGTTTGTTTGTTACGCTTTCACGCGAAAACTAATCAACCGATCATCATCAAACTTTGTACACATATTTTACCTCCAGGTATTAGAAGTAACATAGGATACTTTTTATTAAGAAAAAAATTGTTTGTCAAAAAATCTCAAAATCTAGCTTAGCCATCTACCGGTTCAGTAATGAAGTTCCAATCCTGAGTACTGTAAATGAAGTCGCGGGTAAAATTTAGCGTTATGCCAAAGTAACTATTCCACGCGAAGTCGCGGGCAAAAGCTAGTTTAATATAAATAATTTAATATAATTAAATTAATTAAAAATAAATGATATAAATTTCATAGCACCTACCACTATTTAGGTACTCTGCACTACCCTTGGTTGACTGGTAGAGAATGCCTTAGGTATTAAGTCCGCCGATCCAAAACTTTACTTGAAGTGTAATAATTTACAATTTTAACTTGAAATTATTTTCGAATTTGACCTGTATTATAATTCGGTTTGAAGTCGAATGCAGCCGTTGTACACAGACGATTGAGACATTGATTTTATGTTACAAGGTGGGCAGCAGCACCCACCAGGCCAGGGGTTCCACTAATCACTGAATATCAAGTAGGTAACAAGCTAGTCTGTCCATCCTAAGAAAGAAGTAGTCTAAGACCAGTATTAAAATTCAAATAGTGGTAGGGGCAACCGTTACCACTACTAATGGAATTACAACTTAAACTATTTCTAAACGACTGTCGAACATGCATTTCGGCACACACTTCAAGGTACGTGACTTCAATGAAACCAATCCCAAATGCTCTAAACACAACCACCCGAGCCTTAAAGTGGTATATGTATGAACATACAATCTGATCAAATCCATCCACACCTTACGAATCTGGACCGAATTACGTAATATAGACGCTAACTATACTTGAGACCTTAGAACTAATATCTCAAGGTGGGTGGCGCATTTGCGTTGTGGATGTCTATGGGCTCCAGTAACCACTTAACACCAGGTGGGCTGTGAGCTCGTCCACCCATCTAAGCAATAAAAAATAAATAAATAAAAAACATCAAATCCGGACCTCGTGGTGCCGGAGTCGGATTTAAAATCACTGCGTTAACATCGCTGTTAACACCTGTGCCTGATTTAGATGTGTAATACGAATCTAATGATACCATTTGTATCTGCGGCACGATCTCAGTCGAATAGGAAAAAAAAAAACTAAGGCCTAATAAAAAATTATGTATGACTTCCATTAAAACGTCTATCAGCAAATATTGACTTAGAATATTCTAGAATTACTCAGTACACTAGTTACATATCCAAGCATATATGTAGTGAGGTTTAAGTTATACATACACATCAAAGGAACACAAAGGTTATGTGAACTTAATACATAGGGCCTCTGTGCATTACTACAGATGGTTGCAAGATATTTACGACGTTATACACCAATAGGTAAAGCTCATTTTTGTATAACATATATTAGGAGAACTGTTTTTGTAAGGTTGTAACAGTATTTTTAAGGTAGCAGAAAATTAATCTACGGACAGCGTCTGATTTTTGTTCGGAATTTCAGTTTACAAGACGTACGTTTGTCAAATGATAAAACTTTTTAAAAATAAGTTTTAAATTTTTCAGTTCTAAAATTGAGTTACGCTTAAAGATGAAATCCAGCATCTCTAAGTACGTGTTTCGCTCAAAGCTCAAAATTTACGTAAATTACACACCTACAAGAGAAAAGGTACGTATTTCCAAAAAGTATTACACAGTCTGTTGAACAACAAAGAACATCTTATTAGCCATTATAACATCTGTTTATAAAGTCTGAAAATATACGCACACAAACGCAAGAGTTATACAGGAATACGAACCGGCGTATTGATACGCGCACACTCATACAAAACTGTAACTAGCGAACACATTGACAAGCGGCGTATTGTCGTCAATGCACACGATGACAGACGGCGTACTGACACGCACACATACAGGAGCCGCGTATTGGTATAGACAACATTGTGTCGTAATTGATAGGGTTGCTTGTGTGCGTGCGCCGACAGGGCGGTGGGTTGTTACTGAGTCTCGGGGGTGGGTAGGGTAAACGCCCTCCCTGTCCGACCTTCAGACTAGCGGGGGACGTCGGGAGAGCGTCTAGGAAGCTCTCTCGAAAGGCTCCATGTAATTAATATGTAATGTGGGAGCGTTTGAGATTTGGCATGTGCAGAGAGCTCGGTGGCAATTATGTTCAGCAATCAGCATTAATTCTCATTTGGGATTTTTTTTACAACTTCAAATAACGTGGTCAGCGTCGATTGAGAGACTTGTTTTGCATATTCAGCTACGTTTTTAATTTTATATAGAAATTAAAAGTGCCTAGTAAGTTAATTATGAAGTCTAATATTATGTTAATAGGCGCGTTAATACCGTAACCCACATTCAGGTGCAAGGTTGTTGGGGGAAGAACTCGTTTTTTCTTTTTTCTTTTATCAAACCGTCAGTATGCATCGATTTTAATTGATCTGTGTTTTTGAATACGTCGGTACATGGATAATATTACAGTTATTTACTATTATTGTCTTTTTAAAGTTCAAACATAATTAAAATCAATTATTCGTTAATTATTATTTTAAATCCCATTTATAGTTGTCTTCCTCTAATCTATAGAATGTATATCGTATAGGAGTTACAGTATCTGCGATAGTTTATTTTGTTTTTATCTCAAAGGGTGTTATTTCAACATTTTGTCTTGGTAGACTAGGTAGGTAGACTTGGTAGACTTGGACTTGGAGACTTGGTTATTAAATTTAAACCTAATTCTATCTAAGTTTGCCGCAAAGCAGTAAGACTTTCGGCTTTGTAAGCTGCCCACGTGCTCCAGGACCCAGGCTGTGTGGGTTACGGAGTGTGATCATTCGCCATCCAGTTGCGCATGTAAAACAGCTTACCCGTCCTATCGGATCCTCCTGATCCACTCTCAGTGTTTCTAAGTATTCCAAGCACCGGTCACTATTCTCGTCGGACCCGTCAAATGCGTCGAAGAGTTCGACGTGCAAGTTAGCCCATAGACACAACCCACTGACGTTATATTAGATCTTCTCAGTGGCTCGCGATTCCGATATAGTGGTAGAATCAGTGAAGCACCGCTTGATTAGGGATAGTGTATGTGAGTACTCTGAGGTTGAGCCTAGTAAGCTCAGCTACCAGTCCGCGTGTATTTGAAAGAGCCCCTTTGGCTACTAACGATTGGGTACGAAACAATATTTTTTTGGTTATCCATTGACCGTCCCAGAATTGACATACGAACTTATATAACGGCCGTCTGGTGTAGTGGTAAGTGATATGGTCACTATACAAGGGGGTCGCGGGAAGATATTTGTATGATAAATATTAAAAAAGAAATGTCACACAAGTTCTTTACGAACTCAGCACGGGACCAGTTAACGTGGCGTGATTGTTAGTATTTTTTTTTTTTTATTACAATTAGGGACCAGGTTTGGGGCAAGATCTTGAGCTGGTGCGGAGATAGGTTCGCGCTTTCTGTTACGCCCCAATGCTTGCCTCTACAAGATGGTGCGTTTGCCGAAGTTCAGCATTGCCAGTGCGATTTGCAGCGACAAGTCAGTCCGTTTTGTGGAACAAGTGCAACCTGCACTGATGGCACTTTGCGATCGACATATTTCCCATACAGTGCAGTTCCTTCTCGACTTAATCAAGCTCGGTCTCCACCTGTGCACCACATGGCGGGTAAGGCTCATTAACGCTTCATTTAGTCCCAGAGGAACAAGCGAATAGCTTCGATGGACGGAACTTCAATGACACTGACGAAGACACAAAGGAATAAAATACATATGATCCAGTAAACTTGAAGGCTCACACCCCACCCTTTGGATACATTTGTACGATTGCCCAATCGCCCTTGAACTTTTAACTCTCGTCCGATTGAAACACCCACGCGTGACTTAAATAGCCACTTAATGTATCAAACATGTATGGAATATGCTACAATTTTTTTATTGCTTAGAAGGGTAAATGTGACGGGCGGCCCGTCTGGTGTTAAGTTTTTTTTTATAGCTTAGGTGGGTGTATGAGCTCACGGCCCACCTGATGTTAAGTGGTTACCAGAGCCCATAGATATCTACAACGTAAATGCCGCCACCCACCTTGAGTAGGACCTCTCAGAGTACGCGCGGGTGGGTATCACCACCCTGCCTATTTCTGCCGTGAAGCAGTAATGTGTTTCGGTTTGAAGGGTGGGGCAGCCGTTGTATCTATACTCGAGACCTTAGAACTTATATCCCAAGGTGGGTGGCGCATTTACATTGTGGATGTCTATGGGCTCCAGTAACCACTTAACATCAGGTGGGCTGTGAGCTCGTCCACCCATCTAAGCAATAAAAAAAATCATAGATGTCTTTCAAAAAATTCCTCGCAAAGGAGTAGTTAAATGTGCAACCATAGTTACTTCTATGTACTTGATACATGGACATGATATGCGACGCGTGAACGCAAACACAAACAAACAAACAAATATTTACTTTAGATATTAAAAGTTATAAAAAGGCATACATTATTCAAGCTTATCAACGGCATAGACAGTGACAGCTTTAATGCCATGGCAAAGTGAAGTCTTTAACAAACATATTCATCAAGAGAATTTAATTGAAACTAATAAAATAAATATACACCACCGTGTTTTCATATGTCGGTACAGAACTATGTACTATGTACACACGCTCTCATTACATACGCTATGTACATATTTGTACATTTACATAAATTATTATTCCCAAGTCTAATTCATCCTAACCGACCAAGGACATGTTAGGAGATCTAGAAGGACCTAAACCTTATTCAAGCTAATTGAGAACTTACGTCCGCGACATAGAGAACACTGTCGCTTAAAACGAAGACAACAGTTACGTCATTTTCATATCGAAATTCACGGTTGAAAGCGAAATTTATACCTGAGCCGCTTTTAATAGATTTTGGACTTTAGGTCTCAGGATCAAAGGTGATATTTGGTTGTAATTCACAAGAAAGGGATGCAGATATGAGTTAGAACGAGAAGCCTATATCCGTGGTGGTCCGTGACCTATCCTACTGACGAATGTCGAGCCCCGGAACGTATCCGAACAAAACGTCTAGACGAATGTCAGCGTGTGCGTCGCGACATCTGTGTGCGTAGAGTCTCTCACCGACGGAGCGGTGTCAATGTGTGCATCAACTAATTTCTTATAGGAAAAGTTTTTTTACTATTCCCGGAGATGTTTGTTTTGTATATAACTTTGTTTCTTTTTTTTTACTATTTGTATACGGCTGATCCAATATACGTAAACTTTGTTTGTTCTTATAGTGTAATCTTAATTAAGGGTCACCTAATGTGCTCGCGAGTATTACGACATTGCAACGTAAATAGTTTTGATACTTGGGCCGCGTTTCACGGGCATGGAACTGTATTAAACGTTTGTGGCTGAACGAGCTCACGGTCGGCGGTGTACAGTGGAGTCCGTGGACATCACTTCGTGAATGACGTCACCTGCCTCAAGAAATGAGATCAAAGTATTTTTATTTATTTATTTTTAAGTTATACTTCTTTAGGCGCGTTATGAAAAATTGATGAGAGTGAAATTTTACGATGCGCGCGTACCGTGACACAAAATTAACAGAATGAAGTTGCCCAATAAATCGCTCATTACAATACGACCGACGTAACTGGGCGAGTCTGAATATAGCCGCAGGTGAACTTTCCGAACCGTACCGAGAATTACCGAATTTATACGATGTCAAGAAAAGGGATGTCCAATATGCGTGTTTGAGGATGTTGTTTAATCGATTTTTTTTCAAATTGATTAATATATATTTAAATAAATAAATAAAAGAAACAAATTTAATAAAAATAAAGTATAACTTCTTACGCGCGTATATAAGTACGCGCACCCTTTTTTTTATTGCTTAGATGGGTGGACGAGCTCACAGCCCACCCGGTGTTAAGTGGTTACTGGAGCCCATAGACATCTACAAAGTGAATGCGCCACCCACCTTGAGATATAAGTTCTAAGGTCTCAGTATAGTTACAACGGCTGCCCTACCCTTCAAACCGAAACGCATTACTGCTTCACAGCAGAAAGCAGAAGGCAGTCTCAACGGTATTGCTTCGCGGCTGGAACAGACAGGTCTGTGGGACCTACCCCGCGGGTTAAGGCTTATTGTGGCCCTACCGTCGGTCGATTATCGTTCGGAATACGTTGGTATAGTACTCAAAAGCGTTGTTGCCCATTCACCGATAAATCCTTACCTCGAGGGGTTATTTCTAGATTCGCCAAACTAGTAGGTAAGCTCACGGGGCTCTAACCTGACGTCGTTGCTAACACTAAGCCTAGCAAGAGCAGTGTTTCGCAGAATCTACCAGCGGATCGAAAACGCGACCCACTGAGAAGATCCGGCGAGAAACTCAGTGAGCCGTGTCTGTAGGGTCCGCAGATTTAAGGCCACACTGCCATGGTGCCACCGTCACACATCACACATGTGGTCTATCGTTGAAAAAAATTCTTTATTTATTTATTTTGTAGATTGACGATCTATTTAGACATAAATGCTGATAGCGGGTCTCATTGTATTCGGTGGGTGTTCCCACAGTTTTAGAAGTAAACGCAAAACTCATTTATTATTATTAGATTTTAATCTAATTACGTACGTATCTTCCCTATGAGTTCATTGCGACTGCAAAACACACATCTATACTTATTGAGAAAATTCATAATAAATAAATAACTGGGAACAAATCACACACGGTTATTCGGCCTGAAAATAGGATTCCCTGTGTTATGAGTACAAGAGACTCTGGTATATATATATATATATATATAATACACACCCAAAAAAAAAAGAATAGTATGTACCTAAATATGAATTAAGGTTGTTAATAAAGGCTTCTTTATCTTTATCTTTAATACATACCTATTCATCACCCGAATGTTTGCCCAATGTGGGGATCAAATCCACAACCCTAGACACAACGGTCAGGGGCTCTAACTATTGCACAATCGAATCAGAATGTATTGTTTTCATTTAATATTGTGCAGCGTATATTCAACATCGTATGACCTCTCGAGGACACTCTTCGCCTTCGGGAAGGCCATAGCGTGAGTTGACTTTGTTTAACATCACTTTACACGAGCGTTTTGTACATTATTGCGATCCTGTATCAGGATTTGGAGGACTTAGATAAGTTCATCGGTGCGTTAAAGGAAGGTAACAACAATTCGAAAAACTTATTCTTAAAATCGAGAGATATTTTTTTTATTGGCCGCTACGAAAACCCACGCTGCTACCAAAGAAAGACGCCTGATCGAAACTTCAATTTTATTGGAATCTCGACTATGAAACTCTGGTACTGACCAGAGAGAAATACACGCAAAATGATGGCGCCAACCATGTAGTTCATATGATTTAGTTTTATCAATTATAAACATATTTATACATGTCTATAATAGAGTCTGATAAATCATATTCCAGTTCTCCTGGATTGCCGTCAGGTTTGGTCACGTCAGAGCACCCAGGTTAATCGGTGCCGCCAAGATGCCTCGTACCGAAATTGTATCAAAAACCAAACTTTGCATCCACAACGAGCCGGTTAACGTAAAAACAGCACACTCTGAACACTGGAGAACACCAAAAGTGTCGCTTGTAATCCACAAGCGGTATCTATTCGTCTTACTAACACACACAACAATAAATAGCATCATCGAATAAAGAGCCGTAATATTACGCACACACACGCAACGATGGAGTACGGTTTATGCAAGCCCTTTGCCCTTGTAGTTCGTTGGCCCGGGACGTCCGTGGACTAAGTAAGGTCACAGGGGGGCGCGGGTCATGGGTATTTTCGGGAGCTGTAGACAGCTAGAGGTGAACAAGGTCGCGCTGCTGTCGTTTGAGACAATTACATTTATCAGCTGTATTGAATTGAAAAAAATTGTGTCAGAATAACAAAACTAAGTTCTATCTAAAGATATTGTTTTGTGTTAATTTTCTAAATTACTTCATTGCTATACCGTACGTTCTGTGGGAAGTGTTCCGAGGAAGGGTTTGAGACCGCCCCGCACTGAACCAGAATTCATCCTTAACAGTAATCAGAGCGAACATCCACAGTTCCAAGATCGTTTTTATGACGCGCCGACCGTCTTGCAGTCAATTTCCATCAGCAGTACTACCCGATCACATATCTACCCTTGAGAAAGCCAATGTTACTGAGCAACAGAGATCCCTCACCATCAAAGTGCCTTCGAAAGCAATACAAAATACAAAAATATACCTAGCTGTTATATCTTTCGCGATGGTTGTTTTCGTAGCGGCCAATTCAGGACGATACGATTTTCCTCGAATTGTATTAAACGTGGTTAGTATCCGAATATGTCGATCGAATAGCACTCGACTATAGATAATGCACAGCCTAAAGCTAACGAGATGTCGAATATAGAATCTACTAGAAGTTAAAACTAGCTTTAATAACTCTTCAGTCGTGCGTCGCCATGAAAACATTGTACATCAATGTACAAAATGAACATCATTAACTAACAAGTTCTTAGCACAAACTTTAGCTTCGATATTTGTTACTAATTAAAAACTAAAAATCGTGGTGAGAACCCGTTAAATAATCATATTTATAGTTTACTGGGGGTACGACGTCTTGTGAGTCCGCGCAGGTAGGTACCACCGCCCCGCCTATTTCTGCCGTGAAGCAGTAATGCGTTTCGGTTTGAAGGGTATGGCCGTTGTACTGTATAAAACTGAAACCTTGGAACTCATATCTCAAGTTAGGTGGCGGCATTTACGTTGTAGATGTATATGGGCTCCGGTAACCATTTAACATCAAGTCATTCGTGAGGTCATCCAACTGTCCAAGCAATAAAAATATATTTAAAAAGCCGCAAAAAGTCATAACAGTACATAAATACGTGACCCCCAGCGGAAAACTGCATTGAGATCATTAACTGAGCGATTTGATCAAGTAAAACATCTAAGAAATCTCCGATATCACAAACACGAGCTGTAGAGGTATCGAAGAGGTCAAAGGTCACAGAATGTCACTCTCGATCCAGAATAATTATTCCAATTAGTTCAACAGCAAATTACCGAGCGAAAATAATATGTGGAAATCTCAGCGGGCGGTGCAGCCCGGGCGAGGTCGACGTCCGGAGCATAGGACGTCCCTGCCCTACCTGGAGGAACACTCAAAGGTCCCCTTTCGGGATAGCAGCTACGTTATTACGAAAACTGAAGTTTACCTTAAGTTTACCTTAAGTATACCTTAAGGTCAACTCGACTTAACTCAATATGTATGTATTTATTTCTGAAAATTCGAATATCACATTTGGACAAAGTTATTTTAAAAGAAGACGACTAGCTCATGGTGCATCTACTTATATACTAATATTATAAAGAAAAGATTTGTTTGTTTGTTTGTATTGAATAGGCTCCGAAACTACTGCACCGATTTGAAAAATTCTTTCACTGTTTGGAAGCTACACTATTCCCGAGTGACATAGGTTATAATCTTTTTGAAAAAAATTTGAGATCCTTACTAAAACTCCAATAATGTAACTCAAAGTGTAAAAAAATTACCTAAAATATTCTTTACATCGCGCGCCCTGCGAAAACAATTTATGATAAAATAAAATAATGTACTACGACCACATTATTATTTATGAAAAGTGTTGCGACAGCATATGTCTAACTATTATAGTTATGCCATAACAAGTGCTATTTTATTTAAAAAAATAAAACAACGTCAAATATCGTTGAAACTTTTGTTAAAGACCCGAGCGGAACCGGAGCGGGCCGCTAGTCTGATATAAAGTGGTACCGAAACTCATAGACATCAGAAAATGAATACTGTAATAATTCTATTATATTGAGGTCAGTTTATAGAAATAAAGATAGATTCCTCCACAATCACAACATGCTTTTCCCACCAGCCTGTCTTATCTAAACTATTACGATAAAATACATATACACTCTTCCACAACTATAAGTACTAAATAATAAAAATATCAAAATAAATAAACATAACGTGTCTTCATAAGTTGGTCGGGTGATGTTCGCCGGCATTACGGCATCGCGTCCGGTCGGCGGTTCGTAGCTCCGTAGCGTCCTCTACGCCGTAGCAGAAGGTGAATAGGGTTGGGAGTTCGTAGATCTTGCACACAGGCTGTTCACCTTTAATTCCACATTCGAAGGTTGTTTTTGTAGCTGAAGTATTTTTATATGACCGGATTGGAAAATCTTAATTTTTATTGTTCAATTAACTAAGTTTAGCATCAAATAATGTTTATCGTAAAAAATAATAATAATAATTTAAGGTCGCATTTCTTTAGTCGAACGTTAGTAACCGACTCGATGCTAAGCTTCACGATACTACGTAATATAATATAAAAAAAAAACAATAATTATTTCATTCATTTTTTTTACATTGTTGTTTGTTCATTTTAACTGACAGCGCGGCAACAACAAAGCATATGGTTTTGTTGCTAATATGTGTGGACTAGCTTACGGTCCACCTGATGTTAAGTGGTTACCAGAGCCCATAGACATTAACAACGTCAATGTCGCCACCCACCTTGAGACACGTTCTCATTTTACAGTATGACGGCTGATTCACCCTTCAAATCGAAACGCATTACTGCTTCACGGCAGAAATAGACCTACCCATGCGGACTCACAATACGTCCTAATAAAAGTAACAAAATGCTTTGTGACTTAGTATCATTGTCGACGATACGACATTAAACAAATTCCGTGCTATATTAAAAGTCTTGAATATGCAAATACATAATAACACAGATCTAACAAAATAACAAGCTAGATTATTTTCCTGAAGTTATAATAGTAAATAAACACGACAAAATATTTCATTCGTAATATCAAACTCAATTTCGTTTGCGAGACAACGTTTTGTGTATGTATTTCGTATGTCAATAAAAAAAAAAAAAACCTAAGCACTCAAATTGTATTTTGTGTGTACAATGAAGAATCATTTACCAAAAGTAGAGTGAAGCGTTTAACCCGTTTCGAAGTCACGTCCTTTGAAATTATACCTGGAACACGGTGAACATTTCCTCCCTTTGTCTGCCCTACACGTGTCAAATTATACAGATGTAGGTCGTCTGGGTACATTCGTCTTGTTTTATATCGAAGCACGCGTGGTAATGTCATATATATTACTTGAATTATATATATATGTACGTATTATTTCAGGACGAGGGTAGGTGATCGCGATTCGTTAAGCTATTAATAATAGCGTCGCAGGAAAATCGCAATTACAATATGCTTGTTTTGTAAGTACTAGATATAGTTGTGATTGGAACGGATTATTCAAAGAAATTCAGGGAACATAATAAATTACTTTATACAAGGCAGTGGGATGATTCTACTGTAACCTTTTGGCTGGCTGCCCCAACCTTTAAACCAAAACGCATCAATGTTTCACGGCAGAAATAGGCAGGGTGGTGGTACCTATCCGTGCGGACTCACAAGAGGGCCGACCATCAGTAATTACGCCAATTATATTTTTACGGGTTTGATTTTTATTGCACGATGTTATTCCTTCACCGTGGAAGTCAATCGTGAGCATTTGTTAAGTACGCATTTCAGTAGAAAAGCTGTTATCCGCTGGCGGGATTCGAACACTATTGCATCGCTCGATACGAATGCACCGGACGTCTTAATCTTAACGCCACGACGACACAAATCCAAATCTTCCAAATCTATACAAATTAGAGTTAACTTTTACGCGATCGAGAAGTTAAAAAAACTCTTACTAAGCACACTGAAACGAGAATATTTTGATTACACTCAACGACTCGCCAGAATCCCTGAAGGCACTATGTTATCGAACGTTAATGTGTAAGTGGGAGGGTTCAATGTCATACCGCATAACTGCAGGCCGACACGTCGTAGGGCGGGCGGCGCGTCCTTCCTAGGGCGGCCGACAACCCCTGGCTTTAACGTACTATTCTAGCAAACAAACTCACCCTAACCCTTCACGGAATCTGCACTGGAAGTACGATAAGCCTTTTTTGAGAGTCACTCACTCAGTTCTGTAAGTTTAATCATTATTAACAGACTTATTTGTTGTTTCAGGTTTAGTAAATGCGTGCGAGTGGGGACAGTCTTATGTTATAATTTAAACCATAGATAATACACATAAATGATTTAAACCAGTTTTACGATTTAATCACTCGCTTGCTTATATCTTTACAGATCAGTTGTGGTCAGGTATAAATAAGGTTTAAGCGTCTGTCCCTTTAGGTTACAGAATCGTAAAACTACTTTTAATTATGATTATGACTAGTTAGAACTGAAGGCAGTGTATTAGTGTTAATTTTGAGCACAATTACTTGAGTCTGGCCTAACACTGCCACTTGAGACATATATCTTGTGATGGACTCATTTTTCGTGTGCTTTGTTGAGTATAGTATTTATTTATTATTAGCCGACTTTAACTCCAAAGAAGGTGTATTTATTTTGATAAACTAATCCGGCGTGATTTGTGTGAAAGTGATACAGTATGTAGCGCGAGCGGCAGATAGATGAGCGTATGCTTGGGCGGATTTAGCAGTAATAAGAGTGCACTGGACTGAAGCGACTATTGTAAACTTGAAAGTTCTCCGAGACATTTCATTACTTGACGCTACAGTAAGTGCTTCTCTGACTGAATACTTAAGTTACGGTTTATGTTTTCGTATTAATAAGTAGATGAGATTAAATATTACTATTGTCCACTTTTATGTTTTTATAATCCGATATTTATTGAATTTTGCTATTTATTTACGGGGCTCTCAGGTGATTTGATTTGATTTGATTTATAAGCTTAAAACCAAAGACGTTCTCTAGGAATCGTGGAAGCAATGTTATCGGTTATCTAATAAAAATGAACAAAACATATGATAGTTTATAAAAAAGTAAGCTAAGTGTATGATTTTCTTTACTCAAAAACAATTACAGTAATTTGCCGTCTGAACTTTCAAATAACATGAAGCTTCGTGGCCTAAATACACTAATTGGTGGTATAATACGACCACCCACTATTTCTATACTTATAATAATATTATAAAGAGGAAAGATTTGTTTGTTTGTTGTATTGAATATGCTCCGAAACTACTGAACCGATTTGAATAATTCTTTCATTGTTTGGAAGCTACACTATTCCTGAGTGACATAGGCTATAATCTTTTTTGAAAAAAAAGTTAGGGATCCTTACTAAAACTCCAATAATGTAACCCAAGGTGTAGAAAATTACCTAAAATATTCTTTAAATCGCATGCCCTGCGAAAACTATTTGATGGTAGAATAAAATAATGTACTACGACTTTATAGAACTATTATAGTTATGACGCAATAAGTGTTCTTTTATTTAAAAAAATAAAACAACGTTTAGCGGTAGGCAACGGCTTGGCTCTGCCCCTGGCATTGCTGAAGTCCACGGGCGACGGTAACCACTCACCATCAGGTGGGCCGTATGCTCCTCTGCTTACAAGGGCAATAAAAAAAAATTGTTGAAATTTTTGTTAGACACGAGCGAAGCCGGAACGGGCCGCTGGTATTAAATAAAGAACAATAAAGTATTAACACTTAAACAAAAGTTCGGTCAAAATAGGTGATTATAAGTGAAAGACCTTCCTAGAGGAGTGACATTGGTTGGAGGAGGCTTCGCCCGGCGCAGGCCGCAGGGTCGATGCCCGCCCTAGGAAGGACGTACCGCCCTGGACGAGGTAATCCTGCTCCGATGGAACCGGGACTCTGGACTATTTATTTCGTCACAGTTTTTTATATTTATTGCTTTATTGCGTAGATTGGTAGAGGAGCTCACAGCCCACTTTGTGTTAAGTGGTTATCGGAGCCCATAGACATCTATCACGGAAATGCCGCCACACTTTGAGATATGTGTTCTAAGGTCTCAGTATAGTTACAACGGCTGACCCACTCTTCAAACTAAAACGCATTACTGCTTCACGACCAAAATAGGCAGGGTGTTGGTACTTACTCGTACGGACTCACAAGAGGTCCTACCACCAGTAATCACGCAAATTATAATTTTGCAGGTTTGATTTTTATTACACGACGTTATTCCTTCACCGTGGAAGTCAATCGTGAGCATTTGTCAAGTACGTATTTCATTAGAAAAATTGGTGCTTGCCTGCGATTCGAACACCGCTGCATCGCTAGATACGAATGCAACGGACGTCTTACTTATCCTTTAGGTCACAACAACACAAAATTTTATAAATCATTTTAGATACATTTATGTGAAGATTTACTTGGATAGCGCTTCGCGGGAACGAGATGATTTCTGCCGGCTTATTCATTAATAAACTCTTTGTTACAACGTAATCTTACTTATGTATTGTGTCCGCAATTTATTATTATTAACTAGCGGACCCGGCGAACTTTGTTCCGCCACACGGTTTGTTTCAAACACATCAACCGGTCAACTTCAAAATTTTACTTTATTTAACCATAGAACGTTTAGCTGTCAGTTGCGTTTTGTTATTCCATATCAGTGGCGTTTTGTTATACCACGTTTTATGTCACGTCCTACGGGAACGTGATAAAAAGTATCCTATATCCTTCTCCTGGTTCTAAACTACTTCCTCGCCAATCTTCAGCCAAATCCGTTCAGCCGTTCTTGAGTTATAAATGGTGTAACTAACATGACTTTCTTTTATATATATAGATTTGGTCTAATTGACAATACAAGATACTTACGAGTACCTGTATAAACAAAATATACATGGACTTGTTGAATTTGTTTTGGCATTCAGTAACTCTTTAACGTGACATTTTAATTTACAAATTCTAATCGTTTGTTTTTTTAAAATTGAATGATTTATCTACTCAAATCCTCTACTGTAATTTTCCCTAAATTAGAGAAAAAAAGTTTACTTTAGAAGTTTTAAATGATTCAGTTTTTCTGCGTATGTTGTTACTCTATTTGTCATCATTATCTCCTAGTGTCGATAGGCGCGCTTGGACTGTCGTTTTGGTGAATGCGATGTGTCTGATATCGGCACGGGAGAGGGCGGCCCGGTTGAGAGGTGATCGTCCGCCCGAGGAAGGACGCGTCGTCCGCCCTGCGACCAAAACACCGCCTCGTTAGGCTAAAGGCCTTTTAGTTAACGGATAACCTAATGTCTTCTGAAGCGAAGCTATAGTCTAGTGTTTATACAGAGGCGCGGTCCCATCCTTGCGCGTGTCAGACTTATGATAATTGTCTACGGAGACCGAGTTACTACCCTCCTGTAGCGGAACTACTTTAAGTGCCCAATTCTTATCTCAGATACCGGTAGTAGGGCATACAATTGTTATTATATTACACTAGCTTTTGCCCTCATTTAGGTAGAAAGTGAAAATATTTTGAAACATTCTTTATTGGTGTTCCACTTTTATCGGTCTCATGATGTTATATAGCCTATAGTCTTCCTCAATAAATGGGCTATCTAACACTGAAAGAAATTTTCAAATCCAGTGTGCAACTGTGGGAAATACGTATCGGTTTGAAGGTTTGGATACTTTCATGGGAATGGTGACTCCCTGAGAAGATTCGGCGAGAAACTCAGTGAGCAACTACGGGAAATACGTATAGGTTTGAAGATTTGGATACTTTCATGTGCATATCATGACCTCAGCGTATTATTTTAACCACGTTGATTTTACTAATGATGCCACCATAAAATAAATATAACAATAATTTCCATAAAAAATATCAGTCAACGATCATAATAAAGTAAGCTCAACGTTTCAAAAGCTTCCAAGTTGTTAAGTCTACGTATGTAACGAAAGCTTAAGTCACATTGAGTGTGAACCTAGAAAGCGTATTACGAGAGCGGGCTGTGGGGAGGGCGCCGCGACCTTCCCAGGGCGGCCCCCCCGCCCGGGTGTCATTCATACCTGGATGTTTTAAAGAGAATGATGAGCCATGCATTCGTTGGCTCGATGGCCCGGGACATACACATAATAGATTACATATTTTATTTTCGGAATCATATTTATATTAATTTAGATCGGCGGAAGAGCTCACAGCCGACCATTGATTAAGTTTTTTTTTTAATTGCCCTTGTAGGCAGACGGCTATACGACCCACCTGATGGTGAGTGGTTACCGTCGCCCATGGACTCCAGCAATGCCAGGGGCAGAGCCGAGCCGCTGCCTACCGTAAAGTGGATACTGGCCTATGGACATCACAACGTGAATGCCACCGCGCGGCTACGTTTGTGTCAAGCCGAGCGTCTATGAGGTGAGGTGTTCGTCAGTGGTTATAGTAACGAGACGATTGTTTGACATTACATACTAACACCAATAAGTTTTTTTTTTATATTGCTTAGATTGGTAGATGAGCTCACGGCCCATGTTAAGTGGTTATTAGAGCCCATAGACATTTACAACGTAAATGCTGCCACCCACCTTGAGACATGAGTTCTAAGGTCTCAGTATAGTTACAACGGCTGCCCCGCCCTTCAAACCGAAACGCATTACGGCTTCACGGCAGAAATAGACAAGGTGATGGTACCTACCCGCACGGACTTACAAGAGGTCCTACCACTAGTAAAATGTTCACGGCCTGTCTATATATACAGTCTACATTGAATCCGTGTTATCTGCGAGAGCCAATAAAACAGCTGTATGTATTAAACGTGTAAGTAAAGCTATGTACTTATAACATTAATCTAATAAATAATGGTAATACATTTCGTAAAGTACCTTATTACCCATAAAGCTGTTCGGCTTATATACCGATTCCCCGTGCCACGAAGGACGTCGGTTCGACCTCTAGACGACGCAGAGGATAGAGGATGCAGGGCGAGGTAAATTGGCACAGAGGGAAATTATATTTGCGTATATATATCCTTACATATAACTAGCCGTACTCGCTGGGATTTTAATATTAACATTATTATTTATTGTCATTATTATTAGGGAGTCCAACCCTAATATAAATTTTAGCCTATCCATTAAGTCCATGTATTTTCTACATGCCAAGTTTCAAGTCAATCGGATGCATGGTTCAGTAGTTATAACGGAACATCCGTAAATACCACTGTAGATTTATATATTAAGTATAGATTTTGTTGTTTAATTCTTGTTGTCCGTGTAATAATAGATGTAATAGAAATAATGGTACTTGTCGAAAAAAGGATTGAAAAGACGAGACCTGTAAAAGTATTCTAGCTCATTCTTTCGCATGCTAAATTAATTATTATTTTTTAAAGCTTAGGTGGGTGGATGAGCTCACAGCCCACCTGGTGTTAAGTTATTACTGGAGCCCATGGACATCTACAACGTTAATGTGCCACCCACCTTGAGATATAAGTTCTAAGATCTCAGTATAGTTACAACGGCTGCCCCACCCTTCAAACTGAAACGCATTACTGCTTCACGGCAGAAATAGGCAGGGCGGTGGTACCTACCCGCGCGGACTCACAAGAGGTCCTACCACCAGTAAAAACCTGTTGATTTATATATTTGTTTCTTTTTAGTGTCAGTTTTCCATTTTGTCGATTCGAATCTTCAAACTACAAAGGTGCCAAAGATAGTTTTCACTTGAAACAAACTAGTTATGCATACCTACGTTGTGAATAACAAAACAAATAACATTAATTTTTTTTAACCGTATCTAATATTAAACAAATATTAAAGCAGCCGCGACCTTGTGTCCCGCGTTTGCTGTGTGCCATCGAAACGGCTAGACTCGTTCCCTAGATACTTTAATAATTTATTCCAACTAGCTCTGTACATATTTTGTCTATGGTTATGTAATAAATAGATAACTGGAAACAGGTAATATAACAAACGGGCCTATATGACTGGGCTATATAATTTTGTAATAGTATTTTGTCGAAATTTGTTTACTGTTTTGTGGACTTATGTTATTGGCCATCTCCGTAACACTATCAACAGGCTGTCAATACTAACTGTGAAATGATGTTTCTATTTTACGAGAATAGTTTAAACTTTTAGAGCGTTTAATAATAAGAAGGTTTATGATTATAATAAATACGTGTTTTCTTGAAATGTTATTCGATTTTGTGCTATATTCAAAATTTCAGACTGTTTCCCATCAGTAATTTTCTTTTAAATTAATGGTGGTAGGACCTCTTGCGAGTCCACACGGGTAGGTACCACCACTCCGCCTATTTCTGCCGCGAAGCAATAATGCGTTTCGGCTTGAAGGGTGGGGCAACCGTTGTAACTATACTGAGACCTTAGAACTTATATTTTAAGGTGGGTGGCGCATTTGCGTTGTAAATGTCTATGGGCTCCAGTAACCACTTAACACCAGGTGGGCTTAGAGCTCGTCCACCCATCTAAGCAATAAATAAAAAAATACTAATGAACGCGTTAAATTAAGACATGGATGGAGTATGTTAATGAGGATATGAGAGAGAGAGAGGAGTGAGGGTTGAGATGACGGCTGATAGAAGAGAATGGAAGAGAAAAATTAGCTGTGCCGACCTCACCTAGTGGGATAAGGTGGAGAAAAAGAAGACGAATAACCGCATTAAATTAGTCCTATAATTACATCTTAGTTTAGAATCTATATATTAATACGTGGAGGAAAAACTTTGTACCCCTTTTTACGAAAATTGCGCGGACGGAGGAGTATGAAATTTCCCACACTTATAGAGAATATAGAGAAGGACCGCAGAATGTTAATATATTTTTTTAATGATGCCTAATAATACATTAAATCAATAAAAAAAAAACATTACACACACTACCATGTATTTGACGCACACACGCATGCATATACTATTTGTTTATTGTCAAACTTTTCTTTGCAGTCTGGTGGCAGTCTGTCAGTTATAGTCCGTCAAATTGAGAATAGATTAAATATTGTTTTCTCTTTATTAAAGTGTAGTTTTGACGAAATCTGTGATTAAAGAAATATTTAATAGTCTTTGACAATAGAATCATAATAGTGTACAAACTTACTACCAGGGGATCACTAGACCTCCAATAAAAACCGCAATTACCCGGACTTGCACGTGTTTTCGACGCTGCGTTGACGTATTCGCAGTTTTGACTATCTATGTGCATGTATAAGGCATGCCGAAATATAGAGGGCAGTGCTCCCCGTGTCTCGTACCCTTCAGACTAAGATCATCGGCCTACCGCCCGCCCTTCGATTCGGCTTGGGCGTAACACTGATGCAATTCACTGTTACCGTTGTGTGCACGAAGATACGCTTGCGTGTGTGAGTTAGTTTAGTAAGGAGTCTGTGTGTGTGTTTGTGTGTATATTAACTTTATGGGTTCGCTAGCTGCGTTGGAATTTACTTCGTTCTAAAGTTGATCATAATCAATATTTACGTATTTAACCTTAGATATTCCCGTGATAAAAATAGCCTATATTAGTATCGGCAGTATCTTTAAACTATCGGCGAAGGTCACCACAATCGGTCCGAGATCGGCCAGGAGATGGACAGCGAAAAAAACATTACATCTTTCATCCAAAAATAAATATTATGGTCATGAACGTATTTTTAAATGCAATGTGATATACACATAGTCATATCGAGCAGAATATGATACATTTTATATAAAAATTACGTCTCTTACCTATCAATCTCTATCGGGCAACTGCAAACTAATTTTATGATATCATCTTGTTTTTCTTATTTTTATTATTTTATTTCCAAAGTTTTGAATATAGCTATCGTGGTCACGAATGACTAAGGAATTATTCGACAAAATTTCAAATGTCTGATGTATTACACTCGAGATTAACTCGTTAAAAGTATTAATTATCTCTACTAATATAATATTATAAAGAGGAAAGATTTGTTTGTTTGTTTGTTTCTATTGAATAGGCTCTGAAATTACTGAACCGATTTGAAAAATTCTTTCACTGTTAGGAAGCTACACTATTCCCGTGTGACAAACTCCAATAATGTAACCCAAGGTGTAAAAAAATTACCTAAAATATTCTTTACATCGCGTGCCCTGCGAAAACTATTGATGATAGAATAAAATAATGTACTACGACTTTGTAGAACACATTATTATTTACAAAAATAATGTCCCGACAGCATATGTCTAATTTTTATGGTTATGCCACAATAAGTGTTCTTTTATTTAAAAAAATAAAACAACGTCAAATATCGTTGAAATTTTTGTTAAAGACCCGAGCGGAGCCGGAGCTGGCCGCTAGTACGATAATAAACCAGAGGATAAGAATATGAAGAGCGCTCCATAATTATTGTAAGCAGAATTTCTAAAAAATAGTTCTTAATAATAATTATACTTTTTAAAAAAATCACATATCTCGGAATCAAACGGACGGCACTTGAATTTAATTTGTTTATATGAAGATATTATGAATAGATTGATTTTCATTAGTCAAGTTTTTTAGCAATATTTAGAGATATTTGTAAATTAACAATCTAAGGGAAGGTACACACAACGTTTTTATATAATTGATACATAAACATAAATAGTAGTCGCGAGATAAAACGGTATTTTTTTTTTAAATCAGCTCTTACTCTGGTAACACTGTGACAATTTCAGTATTGCCACTAGCGCCATCGCGTCCCACGGACATCATCAGATAAAACTGAATCTGTTGGAGACCAGTAGCAGCACGGCTTCCAGGGAGGGACTCGTTTGTAGAGCAGTTATGACCCCCTGATACCATTAGGTTACTTCCTATAGATGGAACTGAAAACTGACTGGTGATGTCTTTTAAAAACCAGTTTAATCTGACGTCGGTTATGGTCGACCACGGTAACTGTAACGCATTGCAGACGTCAGAAACAAAACTTCAAACTAAACCGTAATGTAGATTTGATTATTTCGTATCATTCGTGAAAATATTTTATGATCGAGGCTGGTGTTTATCAATCAAGGTATGCTTCACAGACACAGCCCACTGAGTTTCTCGCCGGATCTTCTCAATGGGTGGCGTTTCCGATCCGGTAGTAGATTCTGCGAAGCACTGCTCTTGCTAGAACCAGTCTTAGCAGCACTTCCGGCTTGAGCCCCGAGGGATCACCTACATGTTAGGGTGACGCTGATATAGCCTCTCAAGGTTATCAGCATAGGCAGGAAAAAAGTGGGTACGTTCAGATTCACCCCCAAATATTTATATTTTCTAAGCAACATCAAATAGTTATTAAGCAGGCACCGTTGTAATTATTATTTTTCTTTTTAGAAGTAAAAAAATGTAACCAAGAAAAAAAACAAAGAATATTTATGGTTTGTATGTTATTCTTCGATCTTCAGTAACCCCCCATACCTAATCCTAATTACGGCCGCGACAACCGTTCTTATTATCTATGCGGACGACCTTACTCGGGTGTCGAACCCACAGCAACTAGGTCAATGCAGCACGCGACGTCCCTACGAACCGCCGGTGACTTGTGCTCACCGACTTGACAAATATTATGGATGCGCTATTTTTGTACCGTGATTTATTCTATTAATATTTTTCTAGTAATATTTTAGTTTTAATAATTTGATTTATAATTGATATGTCTCGGCCTAACCTTACATTAGGGGCCAAACGATCGGGTGTTAACCATTTCTAAATTAATACGCTTTTATTAGTTTCAGACATATGTATGTAACGGAATCTTTGAACATGATTTTGACCCCCTTCAAAACGTCGGATTAACTCGCAATTTGGTATACTTATTAACGACCGATCACAATTCAATATTAAAAATTAATATTGAAAAAAATACATTGAAAAAATTGAAATTCAACTAAAAAATGAAAAATAAATAATAGTTTAAAAAAACTAACAAAATACGCTTTTATAGAAAACCCAACTAATAAATAGAAAATAAATTTGCATGGTATCAGTAGTTATAAATATTTTATGAACAGATATGAGTAGAAGGGTTATTTTAATAATATCCTGAAAAGCACCCGACGCTTTTTTACAATAAAATCATTTTTTCTTACACTATTTTTATTCAAATTTATTAAAATTTATTTTCTATTTTTTAGTTGGATTTTCTATAAAAGCGTATTTTGTTAGTTTTTTTAAACTATTTTTTATTATTATTAATTGTAATTGATTGTTATGTGATCTGGATATATGTATGTAAAATTCATATGAATGTAATCTATAGTTTAAATACAGGTCAAGACAAAAGAGTCAAACACCTTCTGCCGGTTTACCGATTTTATGCTTCTTATTTTCTTTAGAAACTCTAACTTATAGACTGTCTTTAAAGTAATCCATAACAAAACAAAAAGGGAAAACGTAATACGTAAACGAATCTACACCTTGATGTGTCTGTAATTATGGTCGAATTTCCATTATTGAGCGAGTACTACTTGATCTAAAGGTCTAGGTATAGTCTAGGTACGAAAACAGAAAAAGAGATATTTATGTTTTAGATCCTATATTAAAAATAACAGGAGAGTAATCAAGATTATGTAATATTCGAATCCCATTATTCTTACTTAACCCAATGGATCGTAACAATGAGTGCAAAAAAAGGTATACAAAGTATGGCAAGGGAGTCGCCCATGGACGTCAGCAATCTTAGGGACACAGTGAAACTCATGCCTACCGTTAAAATAAAATATAATAACATGAGAATTATAATACTGTCTATCAATCTCTATCGGGCAACTGCAAACTAATTTTATGATATCATCTTGTTTTTCTTATTTTTATTATTTTATTTCCAAAGTTTTGAATATAGCTATCGTGGTCACGAATGACTAAGGAATTATTCGACAAAATTTCAAATGTCTGATGTATTACACTCGAGATTAACTCGTTAAAAGTATTAATTATCTCTACTAATATAATATTATAAAGAGGAAAGATTTGTTTGTTTGTTTGTTTCTATTGAATAGGCTCTGAAATTACTGAACCGATTTGAAAAATTCTTTCACTGTTAGGAAGCTACACTATTCCCGTGTGACAAACTCCAATAATGTAACCCAAGGTGTAAAAAAATTACCTAAAATATTCTTTACATCGCGTGCCCTGCGAAAACTATTGATGATAGAATAAAATAATGTACTACGACTTTGTAGAACACATTATTATTTACAAAAATAATGTCCCGACAGCATATGTCTAATTTTTATGGTTATGCCACAATAAGTGTTCTTTTATTTAAAAAAATAAAACAACGTCAAATATCGTTGAAATTTTTGTTAAAGACCCGAGCGGAGCCGGAGCTGGCCGCTAGTACGATAATAAACCAGAGGATAAGAATATGAAGAGCGCTCCATAATTATTGTAAGCAGAATTTCTAAAAAATAGTTCTTAATAATAATTATACTTTTTAAAAAAATCACATATCTCGGAATCAAACGGACGGCACTTGAATTTAATTTGTTTATATGAAGATATTATGAATAGATTGATTTTCATTAGTCAAGTTTTTTAGCAATATTTAGAGATATTTGTAAATTAACAATCTAAGGGAAGGTACACACAACGTTTTTATATAATTGATACATAAACATAAATAGTAGTCGCGAGATAAAACGGTATTTTTTTTTTAAATCAGCTCTTACTCTGGTAACACTGTGACAATTTCAGTATTGCCACTAGCGCCATCGCGTCCCACGGACATCATCAGATAAAACTGAATCTGTTGGAGACCAGTAGCAGCACGGCTTCCAGGGAGGGACTCGTTTGTAGAGCAGTTATGACCCCCTGATACCATTAGGTTACTTCCTATAGATGGAACTGAAAACTGACTGGTGATGTCTTTTAAAAACCAGTTTAATCTGACGTCGGTTATGGTCGACCACGGTAACTGTAACGCATTGCAGACGTCAGAAACAAAACTTCAAACTAAACCGTAATGTAGATTTGATTATTTCGTATCATTCGTGAAAATATTTTATGATCGAGGCTGGTGTTTATCAATCAAGGTATGCTTCACAGACACAGCCCACTGAGTTTCTCGCCGGATCTTCTCAATGGGTGGCGTTTCCGATCCGGTAGTAGATTCTGCGAAGCACTGCTCTTGCTAGAACCAGTCTTAGCAGCACTTCCGGCTTGAGCCCCGAGGGATCACCTACATGTTAGGGTGACGCTGATATAGCCTCTCAAGGTTATCAGCATAGGCAGGAAAAAAGTGGGTACGTTCAGATTCACCCCCAAATATTTATATTTTCTAAGCAACATCAAATAGTTATTAAGCAGGCACCGTTGTAATTATTATTTTTCTTTTTAGAAGTAAAAAAATGTAACCAAGAAAAAAAACAAAGAATATTTATGGTTTGTATGTTATTCTTCGATCTTCAGTAACCCCCCATACCTAATCCTAATTACGGCCGCGACAACCGTTCTTATTATCTATGCGGACGACCTTACTCGGGTGTCGAACCCACAGCAACTAGGTCAATGCAGCACGCGACGTCCCTACGAACCGCCGGTGACTTGTGCTCACCGACTTGACAAATATTATGGATGCGCTATTTTTGTACCGTGATTTATTCTATTAATATTTTTCTAGTAATATTTTAGTTTTAATAATTTGATTTATAATTGATATGTCTCGGCCTAACCTTACATTAGGGGCCAAACGATCGGGTGTTAACCATTTCTAAATTAATACGCTTTTATTAGTTTCAGACATATGTATGTAACGGAATCTTTGAACATGATTTTGACCCCCTTCAAAACGTCGGATTAACTCGCAATTTGGTATACTTATTAACGACCGATCACAATTCAATATTAAAAATTAATATTGAAAAAAATACATTGAAAAAATTGAAATTCAACTAAAAAATGAAAAATAAATAATAGTTTAAAAAAACTAACAAAATACGCTTTTATAGAAAACCCAACTAATAAATAGAAAATAAATTTGCATGGTATCAGTAGTTATAAATATTTTATGAACAGATATGAGTAGAAGGGTTATTTTAATAATATCCTGAAAAGCACCCGACGCTTTTTTACAATAAAATCATTTTTTCTTACACTATTTTTATTCAAATTTATTAAAATTTATTTTCTATTTTTTAGTTGGATTTTCTATAAAAGCGTATTTTGTTAGTTTTTTTAAACTATTTTTTATTATTATTAATTGTAATTGATTGTTATGTGATCTGGATATATGTATGTAAAATTCATATGAATGTAATCTATAGTTTAAATACAGGTCAAGACAAAAGAGTCAAACACCTTCTGCCGGTTTACCGATTTTATGCTTCTTATTTTCTTTAGAAACTCTAACTTATAGACTGTCTTTAAAGTAATCCATAACAAAACAAAAAGGGAAAACGTAATACGTAAACGAATCTACACCTTGATGTGTCTGTAATTATGGTCGAATTTCCATTATTGAGCGAGTACTACTTGATCTAAAGGTCTAGGTATAGTCTAGGTACGAAAACAGAAAAAGAGATATTTATGTTTTAGATCCTATATTAAAAATAACAGGAGAGTAATCAAGATTATGTAATATTCGAATCCCATTATTCTTACTTAACCCAATGGATCGTAACAATGAGTGCAAAAAAAGGTATACAAAGTATGGCAAGGGAGTCGCCCATGGACGTCAGCAATCTTAGGGACACAGTGAAACTCATGCCTACCGTTAAAATAAAATATAATAACATGAGAATTATAATACTGTCTATTTATTCCACCAAAATAACCAAAATCCTGAATCACATTTCCTATCTTCCCTCCTTGATTGGAATTTACTTTGATTCAGTAGCTTTTTTTATTTTTTTTGTTGCTTAGATGGTGGATGTGCTCACAGCCCACCTGGTGTTAAGTGGTTACTGGAGCCCATAGACATCTACAATGTAAATACGCGACCCACTTTGAAATATAAGTTCTAAGGTCTGAAGATACAACGGCTGACCCACCCTTTAAACCGAAACGCATTACTGCGTCACGGCAAAAAATAGGCGGGGTGGTGGTACCTACCCGTGCGGACTCACAAGAGGTACTAACACCAATAGTTACGCAAACTAATTATGCTTATTTCATAAGTGACATTCGTAAAACTCCGCCGTCTATCAACGTCCAAAATGACTAAATAAATCATTGACCTGGATGTAAACTCAAAACAATTTCGCGAAGCAGATAGTCATCGGCGCGATCTAGATAAGATTATGACCAGGAAGCGCGCTGTTTGTTCTGGTACCACGTGGCGCTGAAACTGAGGCAAGGTCGCGTAATTGTTACACTGGATTTGAGCACGTTAAGTGAAAGTGACACATACAAGTTTCTTGTCATTCAGTATTACAAATACCCCTCAAGGACTGTGGATTGATATTAAAAACATTAATTGATTGAATAAATGAAATTAATTGAAAACATGGATTGATATTTTCTGGTTGTAGGATCTCTTGTGAGTCCGCACGAGTAGGTACCACCGCCCTGCCTATTTCTGCCGTGAAGCAGTAACGCGTTTCGGTTTGAAGGGTGGGGAAGCCGTTGTAACTATACTGAGATTTTATAACTTATATCTCAAGGTGGGTGGTGGCATTTACGTTGTAGATGTCTACGGGCTCCGATGACGACTTAACATCAGGTGGGCTGTGAGCTCGTCCACCCATCTAAGCAATAAAAAAAAGCAATTTGTCTATTCTCCGAAAAATTCACAATCTATAAAATTGTTTCTAAAATATCTTCCGACTCCTGTTTTCAATTAGACACTGCGCCTATGAGCTTATGGTTCATGAGCGAAATGTAACAATAAACACTGCTTACTGACCACACACCATCACTAACTAGTAACCACATCCAAACTTTAGTTAATCTTAGTCGCTCGCTTTTATCTTGTTGAGGAAAATATCGATGGAGTTAATAATCTCAATGGCTTACATAACATCTGAAGAACTGTTGACACAACTGGCCGCTGAATTTAGTTTTGTAATGGTGACCCAATTGTAGAGCGGGCACGCGTGTAACATTACATTAGGGCACAAATACTATCTATTTCATGGCGCATTTGGTTTTCGGTGAAACAAAAATTATGTTTTGACGGCTGAAAAAGTTATTCAATTCGTAGATGCGTTTGTGAAAACTGTAGTCGCAGTGAATTGTAAACTATGTAAAATAAAAATAGCACTTATAGAAACTAAACCGACATAATCCAGGAAATATAAAAAAAAACCTTAAGAATTAATGCCAATAAAACTTCTAGTTTGAAGACATTTGCTCAAATACAAGTCTGGTATATTTTGAATTTATCAAAAGCTTAGCTTTTTAGGACCCATATAAATTATGTAAACCTTACAGGGGTTTCACTAAAATAATAAGCTAAAGACACGCGAAATAGTTGTAAAAATCCAAAAATAGCATCCGCCGCGCGCGACCTGCAGTATGCATTCGTGAATAAATATAACTTACATTGTAAAAGCATTTGGCACGAGTCTGTTTTGTTCCGTTTGGGTTACGTTATGTTTTGCTGTTTATTTATAGCGAATTATTTTAAAGACGCCCGTTTAATATTATATTCTTGTTAGAGAACATGACTGGGACGCATTGGAAACAGTCAAAATATGGTAATATTCATATTACCAGACAGTTCATATTACAATGTGGCTTTAGTATGTGTGACGTCATTTGAAGCCTCTATAAACTCAGATTAATCAATCAATAAAAAAATATAATTTGCGTAACCACTGGTGGTAGGACGTCTTGTAAGTCCGCACGGGTAGGCCACCACCCCGCCTAATTCTGCTGTGAAGCAGTAATGCGTTTTGGCTTTAAGGGTGGGGCAGCCGTTGTACTGTAAAAACGGAGACCTTAGAACTTATATCTCAAGGTACGTGGCGGCATTTACGTTGTAGATGTCTATGGGCTCCGGTAAACACTTAGTATAAGGTGGGCTGTGAGTTCGTCCACCTATCTAAGCAATAAAAAAAAGTAAAAAAAATTGGATATAAGCTTATATATTAGAAGAACAAGCGGCCTACATATGTTCGCTACTATTGTCATTAACAAAAAAATAATAAGACTGCAAATCGGCTGCCCAACTTGAACACTTATGATATTTCACGTAACGGACAACTTTCAGAAAAAGACAAATATAACTGAATTTATAATGAAACAAGCCGTACTCGTCAGCTTCGCTGGGCAATTAAAATTAACATTATCATTTATTGTCATTATTATTAGGGAGTCAAACACTCATATAAATATTAACCTATCCATTACGTAGGTACATGTATTTTCTACATGGATACCAAGTTTCAAGTCAATCGGATGCACGGTTCAGTAGTTATAACGGAACATCCGTAAGAACCACTGTACATTTATATATTAGTATAGATTCCCGTCTTTGATTTGTGACGTACATATGTATGAGGCTGCTGAATCGAGAACTGCGAGCTATCAGGGCTTCAATTACCTCTGCTGGTGCGAAGTTCAAGCCATTATCAAGAATGTAATTTGTAATTTTGGGTACACACCTTATAGCGACAGTGTGGAGGCTTAAGCTCGACTACACGCATTAATTTCCCGATGCTTCCGATAAATCCATTCTCCAACGAGTGTATACATAATTAAGATTGATTGACTTAAGTTGCTATTCTGAAGACTGAGGTTTTAAAGGAACATTTTCATCGCGAAATTTACGTTAATTCAGATTATAATTTCGCTTAATTAATCCTTCGCTTTCAAGGCCGTCTGGTGTAGTGGTAAGTGACATGGTCACTACACAAGGGGGTCGCGGGTTCGAATCCCGCCAAGGGAAGATATTTGTATGGTAAATATAAATGTCTTTTCCAGGGTTATGTATGTATATTAAATATATGTATGTGTATAATAAAAAAATCTTACATTTATTTCCGTTATCTGGTACCTGTAACACAAGTTCTTTACGAATTTAGCACGGGACCAGTTAACGTGGCGTGATTGTTAGTAAATATTAAAAAAAAAAGTAATAATTGGTATAATTTTCCCCATTATTGAGACGTGTTTAAAATTGAGTCGGAAAAAAAAGGCTATGTTTTAAAAAACAAAACTGAATCGCTACAACGCAAAATTTATGTATTTATCCACCTAAAACTAGATCAATAACACGTAGATTGAATGGTGATAAATCACATAAAAAGGTTTTTAAAACCGGAGTATTGACACATGCATACATGTACCGCACTTTTTATATAAATATTACACGTTTATACGTACATATACACGTGTTGTTGTTGGTGTTTATACACGTGTATTATTCACTTATAATGTTGTTATCTTAGTGAAGCCTCTCATAAATATTACTTGTATTCAAAAAACCACGTGTTGGACTACACGAATCGCGTTAAAATAGAACTGTGGTTGTGAGCTCCTCAATTGTATTTAGACACAGATACCTTCAGTCGTCGTATTCGAAAGTCTGCCGCGACTGCCATGGCAACGCCGGAGGCCCGTTGCCATGACAACAGACAAACCGACCCTAGGATCCCAGGAAAATGGTTCACACGCCATTAAATCATTTTTAGATGAAGTTGATTCGAATTATGATATTCATTGTTTCGGGATAAAAAGAGGTTTTATTGTATTATTATTTTTTATTGCTTAGATGGGTTGACGAGCTCACAGCCCACCTGGCGTTAAGTGGTTACTGGAGCCCATAGACATCCACAACGTAAATGCGTCACCCACCTTGAGATATAAGTTCTAAGGTCTCAAGTATAGCTACAACGGCTGTCCCAACCTTCAAACCGAAACGCATTACTGCTTCACGGCAGAAATAGGCAGGGTGGTGGTACCCACCCGCGCGGACTCTGAGAGGTCCTACCACCATTAAAAAATGTTCTAGCTGGCGTTTTCTATGGCTTACCTAAGTAAGTATGTAAAGTATTTTTATTCAAGGGCACAGGAATAAAAAATCTCACCTAAATTCTTAGGTATATGAAAAGTATATACATAGATGTAATAGATAAAAATTGTACATATTTGTATATATTTGAGTCATGATCAAGAAGTCTCAACCGTAGCCTTTAACATCAAAATACGATTACTGCCGCCCATTTTGAGACCAGAGGCCGCTTGTACTGTAACAACGGTTGTTCCACCCTTCAAACACGCAAGAATTCGCAGCGGAAACAGGTAAGATCATGGCACCCAGCCGCGCGTCACTCGATCAGCACACATTAATATCGACGGCCTTATTTATACGCGTTTATAGTTATTATTCATAGACGGAAAGTGGGAGGGATCCTTCCTAGAACGGAGATGGATAGTCGGTCGTCTGGGTGCCAGACAGCTATACGATCGATACTGGGATATCAGGACTAGTTATGAAATTCGCCAATATTTTCTCTATTATATTTGAATAGTTTAGGGGAAAGATAATATCGATTTATATTCTAAGTATGTACACATGTACCGAGTCTTCATTCCCGCAAAGAACCAAAGGGAAACGGGGGTGACTGAAAATCAGCGCTGTTCGATTTATCAACCTTGAACAGCAATAGCTGAGCCACCTCCTTTTGCCTTTTTCTCTTTTTTTTTCTTTTTTTTTTTTGTATTTCATTTTATGATGTGAAAGGCAATAAATGATTTTTATTTATTATTTATAAACAAATTTACATATATAAATTTAAAACACCAATCAACGACATATTATGTGCGGCTTCGCTACTAGTGTGAATGATAATTTCGTCACACAAAAAAGGCCCCAAATGTACTTATTACAAGAGCCTTTTTTGAAGTAAATTTTACACGAATAAGAGAGTTCTGCAGAGACAAAGCAATTGGAATTTGGACGGAGCATACTGCGAGGCTAAACGGTGAGTGGATGAAAACATCACATAGTTCTCTCGATTTTTAACGAATCACTTAATTATATATTGTATGCTCCAGTGTCGACGTGATGAAAGGCAAAAGTTTGCCTGTTGATCAATTCTGACTGTTTTCTTTTCAATCGCTTGCTATCACTGAGCGTTTGAGAACTATCCATCACAATTACACGATGATCTGCGGTGTATTTTTCCGTTTTTGAATGAAAAAATTACGAAAATAACCTTCTAGAATCTTTTACTGGTGGTAGGACCTCTTGTGAGTCCGCGCGGGTAGGTACCACCGCCCTGCCTATTTCTGCCGTGAAGCAGTAATGCGTTTCGGTTTGAAGGGTGGGGCAGCCGTTGTAACTATTCTGAGATCTTAGAACTTATATCTCAAGGTGGGTGGCGCATTTACGTTGTAAATGTCCATGGGCTCCAGTAACCACTCAACACCAGGTGGGCTGTGAGCTCGTCCACAAACCTAAGCAATAAAAAAAAAAGAAATTAATAATAATATGAGAATACCTTTCGAACTCGCTATGGTGTGGGTTTATTGAATAATTATCACTAGATTAGACTGTAAAACCAGCTATTGGGAAAAACCGAAATTGCTTTGTACCCAATGCAATATAATGTATATTTTTTCCAAAAATATTATTATTAATCCTTATCGAATAATATTATAACATTTCTAGATTTTTCCGATGATCTAACAACACTGGCCTTCGGATCCAGTTCGTAACATTTGTAATGAGAAAATACCTCGAATTACAAAGCAACTGAGCTTATGTATTTTGATTAAGGTCGGATCGCGCGGTGCTAACAGTTTGCTAGGACATTTCCAGGGCTCTTTGAGATTTGCTTCGGATATTGATGTGATTGAACCTGACACCTTCTGTGTATTTTCGGAACCAGCTTTTCTGGTTACCGACGTCAGAAAACTAACCCAAAGTAAGTACTGTTTAAATTCTGACTCTCTGTCTTTATCTTATTTGTGACAAGCTGTACTCGCCCGCTTCGCTGGGCTTTTAAAATTAACATTATTGTCATTATTATTAGGGAGTCCAACACTCATATAAATATTAGCTTATCCATTAAGTACATGTATTATCTACATGGATACCAAGTTTTAAGTCAATCGGATGCATGGTTCAGTAGTTATAACGGAACATCCGTAAAAACCACTGTAGATTTATATATTAGTATAGATATATGATTGATATTTATGATCTAAAAGCTATTAGATTAGCTAACACGTTAGAACTGGTTTTCGTCTAATATAAGCAATGCGATGTGACAATATCCGACCAGGCATACCTCTGTATTAAAATAAACGTAAAAACACAAATTTCTGGTTATTTTAATTAGAACTTTCTGTTCTTTGATTAAGATTAAATTTCGAGTAAACATTGTACAAGCAGAGGACCGTATTAAAAACTCCGGTCAACTTTAACGCGTCAATCATGAAATTGTGAGTTTTTTTTTTTTTTTCCTACTTAACCTGTTAGCATTATGACGTAGCTGTTTTTAAGCTATTTCAGCGTAACCCTAACGTTTGTAGGTGAGCTCACGGGGCTCAAACCTGATGACGTTGCTAACACGAACTTGCTAGGCAAGAGCCGTGCTTCGCAGAATCTACCACCGGATCGGAAACGCGACCCACTGAGAAGATCCGGCGAGAAACTCAGTGCGCTGTGTCTGAGAGTTAATTTACGAGTTCGTATTTTTACGTTCGTAATTTACGTTCTCGTCGAGCCCTTCGTCGCAAGCGACGGATTCGACGAGAACGGTGACCGTAAAAATTGTGAGTACTAATATACATATGTACATCAATTTATGGTGTTCTCACGAGCCTTCGTCATCTCTGTAGTGTGTCACCTCATCCTGTTCTAAAGGACTCTCCATATGCAACTCTATCAGTCAAATTAGGCTTGTAACTGACTAAGAATACATCATTGCATTGCTTCTTCTTTTTCTTCACCTTATCCCACTAGGTGGGGTCGGCACAACAACTTTTTCTCTTGCATTCTCTTCTATCAGCCGTCAGCTCAACACTCACACCTCTCTCTCTCTCATATCGTCATTCACACACTCAATCCATGTCTTCTTCGGTTGACCTCTTCCCCCTCTACCTTGCACTACCATTTCCATATATTGCATGTGTATATAGTGATATATATCATTCAGTGATAACTATCCACTAAATTCGAAAGAATACTACTCGACAAGAACATTCAGACCGGACGTTGTGTCCTCTACATTTTATCAACGTACCATTACTAAGCATTACATAATGCGATAAAAATAAAAATATGCGTGTCAAACTGTATAGTTGTGTTTGAAATATATAACAAAAAACCGATTGTGATTTTGATTTACCAGTAATATTATAAAGCTAAAGAGTTTGTTTGGTTGTTTGTTTGAACGCGCTAATCTCAGGAATTACTGGTCCGATTTGACAAATTATTTCAGTGTTAAATATCCCATTTATTGAGCTATAGGCTATATGACATCACGCGGATACCTATACGAGCAGAGCACTAATAAAGAATGTTTCAAAATTGGATTTTTTTCCTTTTGATAGCTTCCGCTGCGTGCGCTGCGGATACAATTAAAGCTTCGCTAAAATAATGAACGACTTAATTGTTCCCCTTTAAAGGCTCTAAAAAAACCTTTTTTATGCTAACCAAATTTGTTCTAAAATAAAGCATTATTTGTGATGGTGTTTTTATAAAGATGATATTAATCCTTATCCAAATCTGTACTAACATTATAAAGCTGAAGAGTTTGTTTGTTTGCTTGCTTGTTAGTTATAAAAAATAACTGTGTCCAACATTCAGCCTGTGTCGAGCCTAATCTAATTAACATTATCATGAATGATCTACGTCCCGTCGGTTAAGGTACGCGCCTTATATCGACGGGTTTTGGCTGAAAATACATAGCTTTGTATCGTCAATGGAACGGAATTACTGTCTGCAGTGAATGATGTTTGCTAGGCACGCGTCGGTGAGCAGTTACGATGATCAACCTTTTTTTCCCCCTACCTATTCTCTGATAGCCTAAGAGGCTATTCCACTTACGCCCTGACGGGCAGGTGAGCTCACGGGTTCAACCTGAGAGGATTTGCTAACACTAGCCCTATGATCAACCGTTGATGATGCGAGAGTAATTATATAGAGATGTAGCGGTCACCGTACTCGTCGAGTGAATTAACCCATAGATAGACACACAGCCCACTGAGTTTCTCGCCGGATCTTCTCAGTGGGTCGCGTTACCGATCCGGTAGTAGATTCTGCGAAGCACTGCTCTTGTTAGGTCCAGTGTTAGCAACACTCCTGATTAGAGTCCCGTATTCATACACGTCAAGGAGAAGCTGAAATAGCCTCTCAAGGTTATCAGCATAGGTAGGGGAAAAAAGATGTAGTTGGATGACCAGATATATACCGCAGTAGATCGGATGTCCAGCTCCCGACCTAACTGGTAATACTTAGATACCGGAGCTCATTCGCCTATATCTAGTTATATACGTATGAAGTTTCATAATACTTTGTCTATTTAACTGGTGGTAGGACGTCTTTTGACCTCGCACGGATAGTTCCACCACCTTGTCTATTTCTGAGTAAGGCGTGTCAGTTTGAACAGAGGGGCAGTCGTGGTACTAAAAAAATGATACTTAAAACTCATGTTTCAAGTTGGGCGGTGGCATTAACGTTGTTGATGCCATTGGGCACCGGTAACCACTTAACACCGTGTGGGCCGTGAGCTCGTTCATCCATCTAAGCGATAAATAATACAAAAATTATCTCATTATTTACGAATGTTTCGCGACAAAAATAGCCAGAGAATTGTTGCCGATAGTTCTACCAGTATTTTACGCATTCTTATTTTGCGCGGACGACTCGATGATCATGTGATGCTGTTGCTACATTGTGAAGGCCTATTGGGTACATCATTAGAACAAAAATGTAGTAAAACGCTGCGAAATCGTCCTAATAACATTATTGCAGGACTGGGACATTTTAGATCTGTACTTATCCTACGCTTCTGCCCAGCGATTATCCAATCCTATGTACTTCATTTAACCATCACTTTTTTTCTGCAAATTATTTAACTAAAACCGTTCGTGTTACCATCAACCTATCGCTACACCGATAAACGATTCGCGGTTCGGAGAAACACGCAGAAATGGACCTTAAAGAAACAACGAATAACGATTAGATGGCCCGCATTTGTGCCTTCGTAGAACTAAGCTATTAATACAGTTGGCGTGAACGAATTTGGTTTTTATCTCGTCGGCACAAGGTGGCGTCGCGTATGCAGTGTTTTGTTGTTTTTATCGTAACTAGGGCGCGTACCTTGAGAGTCGCATTAACTAGAGTCGGCCTCGCTCGGCCAATGATCCTCTGGCCTTAGAACACAGCTCAAGACCTGCAGTTTCCTTCCTTGCCATTATCTGTGTTTCCTATCCATTTATGTTTTTTTTTTTTAAATTTATATTTAGACTTTGCTAACGAGTTTTCTTGGATTCTAGAAATTCTTGGCGCGGTGCTTCTGCGGCAATGTACCACATCCTACCCTGAGATTCACCTGTAGTTTTTGATAGTTTGTTGTTTTATTGTTCTAATGGGAAGACGAGTCGTAGGGTCTAATAATTAGCGCCTATTTAAGGTCACAAGTGGTCACGGACGCGGTAGTCTTTAGTTGGTGAGTCGGATCTTCTCTATTCGACCTCATAAAGAAGTCTATGTTTTGTTATTTATCTCAAACTTTGAATGTTTTAAATGCAAAATCTAATACTGATATACATGACATTTGGCATTCTTGTTTTTTTGGAATTAAATTTAACTAACTAATTAATATGTTCTTTGTCTTCCGTGACCATGAAGACCGATATCATAGAAAATTAATGTGTGTCAGTAAAAGGCAATTAACCGTGAGCACCGGTGAGCATATTACACGATACATATTTTATTTACGAGGTGGGTGGCGCATTTACGTCGTAGATGTCTATGAGCTCCAGTAACCACTTAACACCAGGTGGGCTGTGAGCTCGTCCGTCCATCTAAGCAATAAAAAAAAAAACATACCTACGTAGTTTTCACATAAACTGAATTTGCTTTCATATTAACGAATACGTTAAGGCAAATATAAGTATATATACCGGCCGTCAGCATAATAAAAGTTCGTGACCTAGACCTCATGTCTCAAAGTGAGACACATTTAAAAAAGTCGAACGTCGAAAAGTCCTAAATCCCAAAGTCGTCGATTCGCAAATCTCCCGTACATATTCTTGGAAGTAATTAAGGTAACGCGTGTGTTTCGTATGTGGTCGTGTTTATGCAATATTCGATAGTTGTCGAGTGTTGCAAAATCACCGGCAGAGACCTTGGGCAGCGGCGTGTGCTGCCTGATCCGATTGTGGAGTCCAGACCACAGAAACTTTAGATACGACTACGCGAATTATCGTTCTTTTAAACACATTTTTTTTAAAGTTATTTTAGAAAGCGTCGATGCGTTGTTTAATATAAAAAATAGGCTCAGTGGATTTCTATCCGTGCACTGTGCATTACTCTTTCCAAGATATCCCGGTTAAATAGTCGTTAAGTCACAGTGGCTTCTTAAAACCATCAAATAGAACGGTGTTTCCCGAGCGCTATGACATGAGTTCAGTTTTATTAAATTCAAGAATATTCTGTAAAATATTTTTTGGCATATAAAGGCTATGTTGTTTTCTTAATATTGTACAGAAAACGAGTTATTATTTATTCGTAGCAGAAAACGCAATTAAGTCTTTTATTATTGTTCACCCATTTTTAGAATATTCCATATCATTATAAAACTTACATAAAAAAGGTTTTTCTTTACACATATGTTTGGAAACGAACGTAACTTGAGTTTCTTCCGATAACTTTTAGTGGTGAAAATGAATTCTAAACCGGTGGTAAGGTAATGAAAATTGAAAAGCGCCTGTAAACTGTCACTGGACACGAAGCTTGAATATTAGATGAGAAAAAATAAATTTTAAATCGTAAAAGCCTGTCTAATGATTTCTATGCTCTGCCACACATATTGTAGCGAGTTAACTAAATGGCCTTCTGAGCCCATATGCGGATTTAGACTGCACGTTGAATTCCTAAACGATACACTAAACCGTTTTATAACAGAACAGACAGAAGACTTCTCCAGCGCACTGAGCTCTGATCGCTCACCGGTACCTACATCAATAGGTGCTTGTTTTGCCATCTGTGACTAAAACCACTATAACTCTGTGTTTTATACAGACGAGCATACGGCCCACCTGATGGTGAGTGGTTACCGTCGCCCATGGACTTCAGCAATGCCAGGGGCAGAGCCAAGCCGCTGCCTACCGTTAAAGTTTTTATTTTTTATTGCTTAGATGGGTACACGAGCTCACAGCCCACCTGGTGTTAAGTGGTTACTGGAGCCCATAGACATCTACAACGTAAATGCGCCACCCATCTTGAGGTATAAGTTCTAAGGTCTCAGTATAGTTATAACGGCTACCCCACCCTTCGAACCAAAACGCATTACTGCTTCACGGCGGAAATAGGCAGGGTGGTGGCCTACCCGTGCGGACTCCCAAGAGGTCCTACCACCAGTGATTACGCAAATTATAATTTTGCGGGTTTGATTTTTATTAAATTTTTATTACACTTCATTTATTATTTAAATAGTGAACAAAATTTTACTTAATGCGTTGATGCTAAATGTATCTTTAAATTATTTTAAATAATTTTAATTAAAAGTGCCTAGGAACATTGAGTTTGTATCGTCAGTTCTTCTTCGGACCGAGGTTCTTTTATCGGCCATGGAATTTACTGTGATATAACAACAATAACAACAACAAAATCAATTTTATATTGACTTTCAGTGTTCTTGTGCGCTTTGATGTCGTCCTAACAGCGATGATTTAAGACTTAGGTTCGTCCTTTTTTTTATTGCCCTTGTAGGCAGGCGAGCACACGGCCCACCGGATGGACCACGGAGTGCTCACCGTCGCCCATGGACTTCAGCAATGCCAGGGGCAAAGACAAGCCGCTGCCTACCGCTTAAGTCCTAAGAATTCGATTTAGAAAATCTGCGATTGGCATAAAGTCTGCTATTGAAGATTAAAAAAAAAAAAACTAAACAGCATTATAAAGCTGACCGGTTCACCTCAGTGGAAGTAGGACAGGACGCAAGCCGCGTATGAGAATGCAAACGCATGTGTACCCACACACACACGTATGCGGTTCGTAACGCGCTTAATGTATATGTATGCGTGCGTTATATAACATACTGATTGTGCATTATTTAGGTCTGCGTAAAGGCTAGGGTTTATTAGGTATTTGAGGTCTTTAGGCTTTGGGATAGGGGCGGCGTTTCGGCTTACGTCAGTAACGTCACGACTGCCCTCCCTAAGTCTGCCGCAACGTAATACTTGTTCAAGTTCGAATGGCAAACCGTGGTCCTAATTTTCTACTGCCTTACAGCCTAGGGCATATCCTTCGAACTGTCAACTAAAAACTAAGGCTTCACCGAATTCAGCTCACTACAAGTCCAGCTCAGAGCCAATAGTTGACAGACGGTTGTCGAATAGACACTAACCTTTCCGCCCTTTGATAAGAATACTTTCAGGCATACAAATTACAAGATGTCTATTTACAATTTCAATAAAATTTCCACGACTATTCGCTCAGAATAGGGCTAGAATAGATTTAGTTTGATTAAGGCGTTTACTCACTTCTTGTTATTCCCGAACTGAACTTACCTGTAACAAAAAACACATATGCATTAAAATAGATGAAAGAGAAGATAATCCTAAGACTTCTAAACGATTCAGAGGAAATTTGCGTAATAAAAAATACTCCTATCGATAAACTATTCCATACATTTTTTTGCGATCTTTCAGAATGCTATTTCCTTTTATGAGTTTTACGATAAATAAATTGGCTCTATTTAAATGATCTTTCCCGGTGACCTACCGAGATAATTAAGAGTAGATTCTGAGCATTGTCCAAGTTAAGCGCTATAAACTACAGACAGCACTTCTCAAACATCATGAGACTCCATAAATTTCGATTGTGACAATGAAAGGCACGATTCAAGAACACATTGAAAACGTCTTGGCTCCAGAACTTCAGAGGGTATCCAAGAGTGAAACTACTAATTATTAAATTAAATAATTGCATTCACTAAGAGTTTTTAGCATTTAAGCTCGTCTAGAGCTTAGATGATGAGAGCTTAATGAAAAAAATAAACATAACTAAGAAGCCGTACCGTAAAATGAAACGGCAATAATAACATTCCACAAAAAACTCGAAATATTTGACAGAATTTTTAAAACAGCAAACGTCCTGTGGAACAAGATATTTAATTGTCATTTAAAATTAATAGTTTCCAATTAAGGGCTACGACACGGTTGCCAAAAACAGTTCTAGGTAACGTACTCAGCACATTAGGTTTAGGGGGTCTTCTATATTTGTCTAAACTTTATCTATTTACATAATACATTTAATCATTGCGTAAATATCTGATTTACGGCCACTATTGGGGTAATAGCCTCTGATAATTAGTGGTATAAAAAGAAATGTTGTCTTTGAAAAAACACAGCGAATTAAAAACGACAATTACAACAGATATTCGGTCGTTTTTATTTCTTTAACTAACGTATCCCATTGAATATGAGACCGCCTGTAATTGGTCACTTTTGCGTTTTTGATATTTATACTTTATTCATAAAGTACGCGTCATGGACGTTATCTCGTATTCAAATCACGTATTTTTTTATACTTTTCAAATTGTTTCGAAGTTCTATGAATAGAAAGTTTTTTTTAAGCTATTGCGTATCTTTTATCGCGGGCGCGGCGACCGAATCAAGAGATTCCGTAACGAAAATAAAACCTTACACCCCTCACTCCGCCTACCACGTAGCTCGCGTTCAACATATTCACACGTTGCGCTTGTGTAGTGTTTGTGAATAAGCGCGCGGCGTCACATCGCACTGCATGCGCATCATGAAAAGTCTACCCATCTCTCTCTCGCGCGGTCTAGCTTATGAGTGTGAAGGGGACAGTTAATGTTTTGCTTTTGTTAATGTTTATAAATATAGCGTGGTCTTATTTTATTATTGTTTTAATATTAAATTATTATTGTCTAATTATAATTGCATAAGTTGATAAAAAATGCTATGCAATAGCTTTACTGCGGCAGTCCCCGAGTGCCACACTTTTTTTTTAATTATCATTGTAGGCAAATATACGCCTTATCTGATGGTAAGTAGTCACTGAGGCTCATTGACATCAGCCAACCAGGGCAATTAAACAATAACAGTGAAGGGGGTCAATTTTTTACCATCAGTATCTCGTTCTAAGTACGGACCCATGAACTACGAACGGAATTCCGTATAATTCGTTAGCGTAAAATTTCCTAGTTGTTTTGACACCCAGCTTGGCGAGGTGTGGTAACGGAGCGTGCAGGGTTCCATCCCAGTGTGACAAACGCAAGCACTTGTGTGCGCGTCACGCCATATTTTTGATTAATTTCAATGTCGGCCATGTTGTTTTTTTGTTTTGACATTTGAAACGAAAAATTTTACACGACGCTTTTTGCGTTTAATGCATTGTCCTATAAGAATAAAGAAAAATCTATACTAGGATTTTAAACTATAAAGTTTGTTAAGAATATCCTGTATTTTTACATGGCGTAGGAATTAGTGCAAAAATTACTGACGACATTTAATTTTTGAATTAGTAGTAGTAGTAGTCGCTATAAATCAATCGATGTTTGCAGAATTAGTAAATACAATAGCAATAAATAAAATCGATCATATTTTATAAAACAAATTTAATTCCTGACACATGGTCGTAATCATTAGCTAGCAATGTGACATCTTGACATTTGTCAGAAATGTTTGACGCCATTATGCGAAACAAAAAATATGTATTCTCAATGTTTATGAGTTATCGATTTTTGCCAATACAAGTGAACAAAAAGTTCTAAAAAAAAACTACTGCAGATTATTAAAACAGGATTCTAAATGGCTCTAAAATTAAAAACACAAATATGTACGTTTAGATGTTATATTTTATATCAAAGCTCATCCAGACAGATTGATCCTGTTGTGCAACTAGCAAGCAACAATTTAAAAGGTAGAATAGTCGTCGAATATCCAATGCGAATGTCAACGTCAACCTTGACACGCGTGGTCAACAGAGAAATGGAAGTTTCTAGAAGTAAAACCCGACCACACTCAATTACGACCGCCGTTTTATAAATTTGACTAATCTGCCAGCGACCAGTGAACTAAATTTCATGCAAACCTTCACTTATTTAATTTTATATGTGTTACATAGAAAAATACCTATCATTCTAATTTGATTGGGACTTATTTCGTAAAGTAAATACGATACACAAACAATTGCGATAATCATGCGTGATAAGCACACGGCCGCGTGATAACATTTCTAGATCTGTACACAGAACAATGGAGCCTAGATATTGTGACAGTGGAATTCTTGTTTCAATGAATACGGGCTGTGAAATCATCGCGGCGTTTCGCACTGTACAGCGTTGCGTTTGAAAAGCTAGCGCAAGCTGGGATGCTGGTTCAATATTACAATTTCTTTATTAAAATGTTGTTTTTTATAGTAAACTAGCTGACCCGGCAAACATTGTTTTGCCTTAAATAAGATTTCTAGGGAATTTCTAGTGTAGAAAAAAAAACTTACTTATTGTAAGTGTGTAAGGATGTGTGTGGTAAATGAGTGAAAGAGGTATGTAGTGCTGTGAACGATGAGGGAATATATAATAAAAATAACAAAACCTCATTCAACCACATAATACCTCATTATAACAAAAAAAAATGTCCAAATAAAAAAAAAGATGTTAGGGGTGGACAACCCTAATCACTTAGGGGTATGAAAAATAGATAGTAGCCGATTCTCAGTCTTACTGAATATGCATAAAAAATTTCATGAGAATCGGTCAAGCGGTTTCGGAGGAGTATGGGAACGAACATTGTGACACGAGAATTTTATATATTAGATTACAGTACAAGACCGCGTGGCAGATCACCGTTACGATGGACCGTCCAAATAAAGGCAGTTTTATACGGTCCCGTCAACCAGTGCAGAAGAAGCGTCGCGGTACGCGAGGAATGGCGACGTCTGGTGAAACGCACCACCACCCGATGTAATGACCACGACCACTCTGTCAAGAGTACAAGCGACTGAGGATGGTAAACTAGTGGCTACCCTAATCGCCCTGCACATGATGTAATGCGCTGTTCTCGAACACAAATACAAGCAGTTTTCTCTTTGAGACCACAGACGACCACTGCTGGACATAGCCACAAGATGGACCGACGATCTGTTGAAGGTGGCGGGTATCCGCTAGATAGCAGCAGTTCAGCTGACGATTAATAACATGATAGCACTATAGCGTACATTTCAAAATTATTGTTCTACACAAATTTTTTGGCACAACGCAATGTATCACGCTTAATAATCAGCTAACGCGCCGTTTTCCACGATGTCGGGGGTATCTGACAGATACTTTGACAATACATTGCCGGTTGACGAAAAAATAGCTACCATAACAAGTATTTAAGTTCAGTAAAAGTCCGATTTTCCTTTACCTCTTCACAATTGTTTTAACTAGAACTTCTTTACAATCGTCTTCGGTATGTGGCTCGTAAAGCAAAGACCATTTCAAATTCTTTAGGTATTCTTTATTGAACAATACCAAAGTCCAGTGCAAGTTGGTCTGAATAGGTATGAGCGGGACCGACCAGGTCAGGGTGACCGCAGACTGTGCGGTTTACGGTGACTGACATATCCACGTCACGGTTCCACCTAATTCAGCGAGCTGAAAACATATCCTCATTCCCTATTGGTGTCACCAAGCATTCCACTTTAAATTCTAAAGTCAATTTGAGAGATACAATATTTAAATATGTTTTTACATTTATTTAAATGCATCTGTCACACGGTAAATGCATCTTCAGGGTAGATATGTGCATAAGTTCGTCACCCGTCTGCTGTTATGTGATCATAAGCGACTAGCTATAACTGAGGGAGATTGATTATGTGACAAAGACACTTCTGGCTATCGAAGCAGACCTCATCCATATTATCTGGAACCGCTGCGTTCATCGACAGTGCGTTTCCAAAGATCTTTTCTGCCACATACCATCCGGCTTATGAACGAGCTCCCCTCTACGGTGTTTCCCGAGCGCTATGACATGTCCTTCTTCAAACGAAGCTTGCGGAGAGTACTTAAATGGTAGGTAGCGGCTTAGCTCTGCCCCTGGCATTGCTGACGTCCATGAGCTACGGTAACCACTTACCATCAGGTGGACCATATGCTCGTCTGTCTAGAAAGGCAATAAATAAAAAAAGGCAGTGGTGGCATTTACGTTGCGATCTCATTGTCGAATTGTCAATGTAAGTGTTAAAGTAAGTAAACATTTAAACTTAATTTTTATTTAATTTTTATTTATTTTTTATTTTTAATAATTATTATTATATTATAATACTTTGTATTAATTGTATGTATATTTACGGAGATATGTATGTGTATATGTATGTGTACATATATGTATATGTATTTCACTGGAATGGTACACAGCGCGTAGTTCGTTTCCAAATGATTGTCCACCTGATGGTTGTGTGGAAGAGATCGCTTTTAGCGATAAGACCGCCAATTGTACTTTTTGTTTTTAATGTATCGCACTGTTTATTTGTTTTTTTTGGTGTACAATAAAGAATACTCTCTCTCTCTCTCTAAGTGCTGTTTCGCTCTTTTGAAACGCGGTAAAAATAAATAGCTATAGGTAGCAACTACCCGTTTAGGTGACTGTCTATTTAATCATAATTACAGTTAAGTTAATTGAACGCTTGAAAATAAACAATTTTTCCGCCAAGAACTTGTAGAAGTAAGAGTAATATCGTTTCGTATGTACATATGTTGTTAGGTCCGCGTTATGCAGTATCGGGACACGTGCGAGTGAGCGTGATCGCCGTCTTGTCATTGACATCCATAAGGTTCTCGCGAGGGATCGAGAAAGGGCTCCCCTAGACTTAACATCTGAAGTTCTGTCTGCGAGTTCGCGTCATGAAACAGAGACGCGTTCGGGTTTGAAACATCGGCTCTGTGGTATCTATAGGCACTGGTGACCGTTTTGACCATGTTTTTCATAATCAAGGAGACTTCGTCATATCTTTAGACAGCAGAGTGAGTGTGGCTCTGAGCGACAGTGACCACACATGAGGTAAACTAGATGCTAGTAGTATCCGTTTTATTAGAACAAAGCTTATCTGCTCTTTCGAACCTTTGGATCAATTATCTCGTGGCTGACATATGCAGTGTGGTACTTTCCCAAATAGACGCATAGCAAGCCACCTACGTATGGATGTGATGGTTAACATTTTCATTAGCTGAGCGGTGTACTCGTATGCTAACTGAAGAAATAAGGAGCTTATTCACGCGACACTAGTCACTGATTAAAAATTACATTAAAATATCGATAACTATTGCGAGTCTGTTACTAAATTAATATTATTAATATACCTATACTATACATATAGTTATGAATATATGCTTGGCGTCTCTTCCCGTAACTCGGTCGTGTTTATAATAACATAATAATATGAGACGAATAATTAATTATTTAAAAAATATGGCACAAAAGCCCGAATGGGGAAAATCTTTATGAGACCAATTAAATTACTCATAGTGTAATATTGCTTTATCTGGTTCTTCTTGCAATTTCCGACATTGTTTCGGCTCTTTTTGCACGCGCGCTTATGCCTCAAAGAGTTATCGCAATATAGACTTTAGACAGGATTATCATAAAGGCAGTAATGCGTTTCGGTTTGAAGGGTGGGGCAGTCGTTATAACTATACTGAGACCTTAGAACTTATATCTCAAGGCGGGTGGCGCATTTACGTTGTAGATGTCTATGGGCTCCAGTAACCATTTAACAACCAGGTGGGCTGTGAGATCGTCCAACCATTTAAGCAATAAAAAAAACGCATGCGGAATAGGCAGGCACACGTCCGCCACGGTCTCTAATAGATTAGATTAGACCGAAATAGGCGGTATTGTGTTCTTTGCTCATGTGTACTCACAACTAACGAGTCCATTTTAATAGAGCTAAACATTCAAAAAAAGCTCTCTGCCATCTGCCAAGAGCGTGTTGTGAGCTTCTTCGGACACATGCGGTCTCACGCATAGAAGGCAAGCGCACTGTGGGCAGAATACCACCCAGAGGGTCAGATCTGGTTAAGAAAGCGGTTGGTGGTGAATTATACCATGGCGTCCATGATCGAGCACTACGGAGGAAAGTCACGTGTGGTCGCGATCCTCAGCAATAAGGGAACGATGCAGAAGAGAGGTAGGTACTCACAAAAGCATGTTTTGGACAGTAACTTGAATTTATACTGTGACGTAGACAATGACATGTCGTACGCCGAAGATCTGTTTATAGTCGCATTGCGGGTCAGGGCTAACGTATTCTCAGAATATAAACGGCGTGTTTCTATTTAAATGTTATGGTTTCGTTAAATTACAAAAGGATGTTTTTGAAAATGCTCTGTTAAGTGAGAATTCTGAGGTCGGCGAAGCTGTCATTATTTCGATTACTTTTACGAAATCATCCTGCTAATTCTCACATCCAGTGATTGGAACTGTGACTTAAAATCGAGCTATCATGATGTTAGTTTTATTACTATCGCAATGTAGATTATTTGGTATGATTTTGGTGTATTATGTTTTTTTTTTTTTAGATGGGTGGACGATCTCCCAGCCCACCTGGTGTTAAATTGGTTACTGGAGCATCTACAGCGTAAATGCGCCACCCATCTTGAGATACAAGTCCTAAGGTCTCAGTATAGTTACAGTTGTAAAGTCGAAACTTTCACTTTCGATTCGTTTGATTAACAAAGAGCTTTTGTTCGTCTGGTTAGTATACTGGTTAGTGACGGTACTGTAGAACGCGCTCCAGGTTCGATTCCCAGTCGAAACCAATTTATTTATGTTTTATATTTGGTGATTTAATGCACTTAATCTTATCTTGCCTGCGTATTTCCGATACCAACAAAGTTATTTATTTATTTTTACTTTCTCATACTGTCTTTTTTTTACTTTATTGCTTAGATGGTTTAAATAATGTCAAACAATATATTAATTATGTATTAAATTTATTATTTATTATTAATTTATTATTATTCGATTCCTTAATTGTTACTAAGATGCGCTTGATGATTTACGTTATTAATTGTAACCGATGATAATGGTTCGAATCCTAGTTAATTCCAGTCTCGAGTTAGAGTAATATTTTGCGCGCACGTATCCGCGGTCGTCACGCTGCCCTGACCTGGATTCGAACGCGCTCTGACGTCCGACATGTCGCCGCGGTGCGTCGCTACCCGCCACTACACTAATGGACAGTTTCGCGGGAAACCTTCGGGGCACAATCCACCATGATGTCATTTTAAGACGCCAACTGGTCACGGAATAACAAAGAATTTTGTTTTAGATTGACTAGATTGTCGTGACGAGCTTTCTTTATTAGACCAAAATACCAAGTGCAAAACGCAGGATGTGCTTAAAAGAACGAATGGACTCCAAAGCCAACAATTGAAGAATTAGGGGCAGATCGAAATTGAAATATATTTATTTTTCGATATATTTTTCGACACTCATACATTTCAATTAGACGGCTGTAAGCATTTGTGAATTATTCACTTACTCATTTAGAACGTACGTATTTGACTAATTAGATAAGCCGAAAACACTAAACCAAATTAATTATGTTAAAAACAAGAATTCAAACATCCTGAAACTACAATGTTTTCGGAAGAAGGCAATTATCGGTCTGACCTGAAAACCTTGACATAATACCCTACTCCGTGTCCCAGGAAACTAAACGAGGAAAAACTTATATGTATTATCCATTCATTTTATAACTTTTAATGTAACGAACAATGATGAGGAGCGTGTTTAGGACCGGGTCACCTTGACTATAATATTCACCACTGTTTCCTCCCTATCTCCGTAAGCCCTAGATCTTATTTCCATTACCATACTATTACCGGTGGTGGGATCTCTTGCGAGTCCGCACGGGTAGGTACCACCGCCCTACCTATTTCTGCCGTGAAGCAGTAATGCGTTTCGGTTTGAAGGGTAGGGTAGCCGTTGTACTATTAAAAAAGTAAAACCTTAAAGCTCATGTCTCAAGGTAGGTGGCGGCATTTACGTTGTAAATATCTATGAGCTCCGGTAACCACTTAACATCAAGTGGCCCGTGAGCTCGTCTATACATGTTGGTACTGCGTGCGACTGGCTAGATCTTATCTATTTCTGCTGGGACGCAGTGTCAAGTGTGTCTTTATTAATTGCTCAAGATTAATTGACTCCCCAGAAACAAAGCTAAATATTAAGCAATACCGGAGTATTAAAGTTTGGTTTCTTTTGTCTTATTTTTGTTCTTATCCGCGTCCCGCGAGATAAAGTCGGCACACAATTTACAATCCAATCCATGTTGTAATTCGATTTGGATAAAAGTAGCAAAAAAATTACGGCGGTCCGGCTTGCTGCCGTCACCCGTCATGGGAATATTAGACCTTCGGGTTATAAGGTAAAATTTGGTGTGAGATTCAATTACCAAAAGCCCTATCCCAAAAAGCCCGCTGAGTTTGTTTCGCCGGTTCTTCTCAGGACTGTGACTTTTTTTTTTTTTTTTTTTGAGTTCACATTGTTATTTATATTTTGACATTCAACAAGTGTGTTATGCTGATATCTAAGTTGAAATAAATGATTTTGAATATGAATTTTGAATTTGAATTTGAATTCCAAAATGCGGTAAGTAATGCTATGGATGTAACATGAGACCGGAGGAGTATTTTTAATTACACATTTCACAGTTAATTGTACACAGTTTCAAATAAAATAAACCTAATTAAATTGAAACTATGTGGAATCTTAAGAGACATTACGATTATTTGAGCATCAATCAATATCTATTCTCGTATTCTGGAAGAAAACGTATTTTCGGTATCAAAATCAGGTCACGCTAAATATGTGCGCGCCATTTTCCTGTTTTCTTATTAAACTGAGTTTTTCGTGTCTGATTACCGGCGGAGCTGCACCTTCCTACTTATAGCGGATTCATGTTGTGGTGATTGTTATATTGTTTGATAGTGGCCATTTTGTAGTTACATTTTTGTGTTTTTATCTTTAAAAAATGATGAAAATTAGTTTGGTTCGTGATGTATTTATTAATAAATTGTGGAATTCGACGCCGAAGTCACATTTCTTTAATTTCCCAATGAAATTTTAAAGTAAATAAAAAAAACTGCTGAACGCAATCTTATTCATTTCTGGAACTATGTGTTCGCACTTGCACAAGGCTTCCTAATAATTCTATTCTAATTTATATTTATTTATAATAAATCTTTGTTTTTATTCTACTTATTAAAAAAAACAAATACATTTTGTTGTTGAAAAGACGAGGAAATTTCAATTTATTTCCAATTAATTACCCGTACTTTACCGGAATAAAAATATCAGAGGGAAAATGTAGGTAGTAAGTAACCTTTACGTAATACTTGTAAACGATATCGGTGGGAGGAAAAGTTCTCAAAAACAAGTCGATGTTGCTGGCTCCGATTTTAAATTGATTTTTAATTGTCTATCGTGCGCGTAACGCAATTACGCTCTACAGTATTGTCAGGCATCGACAGCTCTACGACATATCACCCATTCCGGCAATGGCTCCCATGAAAGCAGTGGACATGAACTCCAGACATATCAAACTAGTGAATTTATCGTCGCCTAAAGGATAAGCACCGGTCACCGTTCTCATTGAAATCGTTGCATACGATGAAGAGTTTGACGAGTGAACTAGCCCATGGACACAACCCACTGAGTTTCTCGTCGGATCTTCTCAGTGGATCGCTATTCCGATTTGGTAGTAGATTCTGTGAAGCACTGCTCTTGCTAGGACTAGCTCACCCGTCCGCGCGTAGCTGAAATAACCCCATAGGCTAATAGGTAGAGAAAAAAGATGCCCGGTGTTTGTCTATGAAGTGATTACACCAGTGTTCAAATCTGAATTGGAAGGACAACGTGCCATAATGTCCAGCCTATTTCAATCGAGTGGCAATTAAGGGTCCCGGCTTGAAGACAGCCGTTACACAATCCTATTGAGGCTTCGACCTCACGTCTCAAGGTACGCGGCACTAGCGTTCTAAAGTCTTCTGAAAGCCACCCAACTCATGAATCGCGAAGTCCTTCACCGATACAAGCATTCAAAAAGTTTTTAACCTTATATAGGTTTTATTCTTTAATATATTATCTATATATTAATACGTGAAGCCAAAATTGTGTACCCCATTTTACAAAAATTGTGCGGACGGAGGAGTATGAAATTTCCCACACTTATAGAGAATGTAGAGAAGAAGTGCAGAATGTTAATATATCTTTATACTATGCATAAAAAATACATTAAATCTAACTAACAATGCCTTTCCGTCTGTAACAGCATCCAGTTATTATTATTCATTTCTTTACACCCGTGTGCGGATAGGAGGTAGTGGGACGTATAGAGCGACTGTCCCGCCAACCTTCACGTGAATTGAAGACGAGTGGATGAAGGGCTTAAGTAACATTTTTAAGATTTTTGAGTTTATACAATGAAGGTGTTATGTGCCTATTTATATTAGACCTTAAAACTCCGGATCTAAAAGCTATTTTTAGAAATTGCATGTTTTTTTACCTATGCTGATAGCCCTGAGAGGCTATTTCAGCTTCTCCTTGACGTGTAGGTAAGCTCACGGGCCTCAAACCGGGTGTATTGCTAACACTAGCAAGACAGTACTTTGCAGAATCTACCACCGGATCGGAAATGCGACTCACTGAGAAGATCCGGCGAGAAACTCAGTGGGCTGTGCCTATGGGTTAATTTACTCGTCGAGCCCTTTGTCGTTAGCGACGGGTTCGGAGAGGACGGTGACCGGAATTGCATGTGATGAAAGAGTTATATACGAAGAAAAATAAAGTAACAAAAGTTTGTTGCCCTTTCTTCAAAATTAACAAATTGTATCATATCCCTCTTCATCCACTCATGTCATCAATTATCCCGCCGCCAGATTCTTATAACGCGTATTACATTCCTGTAAATCAACAGGGTTTTCTATTTATCAGTTCTAGTGTAGCGGTGAAAGCGGTTTGAACTTGCAATCGTTAGCTTTCGCTTCCGGCCGCTCGAGGGCGCTGTGTCATTACGAGATTATTGCTAATGGTAGGACAGATTTCACGCAATAGCTTTAATTGTCTTTGTTTTTATTATTTAATGCAAGTGCATAAAATAATAATTAAATTACAAATGCGAATTCCAGATTTGTTTAACAAACACACCGTAACCCTGACCGAGAGTCGAACGTGAATTCTATGGTGCATTAGTCATTAACCATCATAAAGTTATCAAGTAGTGTTCAATTGAATGCTAAAATAAGCTCTAGAAATATTAGAGAGTCTAATGCTTAGACGCTTTGATACCATCCCTATGATGACAATAATAATTACTTAATTAAGAATAAGTGGTAATAACAAAAATGAAAATATTCGAATCTCTCCGTAATGACAGATGTTTACCTACTTTAACATAAATAATATTACTTTCGCGCTTCATCCGCCTAGAACGAGGTAAAAGCCAGTGCAATGCAAAAGGAGCATTGCAATGCACTTCCTAGAGCGGAAACCGAAAGTACTCCCGGAGAGAAAACCGCGAATCTTGAATGAAACGCATTAGAAATAAATGGATGTAACGGTTGTTAGCGCCATCTATTATAAATCTAGTGAAGTTAATCAAGCAGACAGTTTTCTAGTGAACCTTTCTGTAGCGTCATCTGTTGTAACAAAATAAAATTTCCTACCATAACACCGTTACAGTAAACTGACAGTTGAAAATAGCGCCATCTATTGTGGATTTTGAACACCAAGACGTTTATTAAAATTGCTTGTGAGATTACTAAACAGTTAGACTATTTGCCGATAGATGTCTCTTAAACTAAAATTAATAAAACGAACCTTTACCTCCACCAGCGTCGTGAGCTTGCGGTTTCCCGCTCGGCACTCGCTGCAACGGCGACGCACTTCCATAGTTCATACTCGTCCCCGTGTACTCTGAACTGACTGGTTCTTGCTTGATGCCGCTGGGCGTTGAAGATAATTTCTCGGCGAGCAACGGATTTTGCGACGCAATATTATATCTTCCATTGTTAATGTTATTATTAACGGCATTGTTAATGGCGTTGGTGCCCGATCTAAGGAGTTGCTGCAATCTTTGCTGCCCGTTGTTTTGTAAATGTAATTGACTTTGAGGGTAGTACCCTTGCAGTTGACTGCTGGACGCTGGCGACGATATGTTGTTGTTCTCTTCTTGCTGAAAAAAAATTAAGCATTTAGTTCCCAAATACAGAATCATAATCGAATTATCGATTGTTGCTTTTCATTCTTCTAAGAGTTGTCTCAATATTGATAACGTTGGCCAGAAAATATCTTTACAACCCGAAGTCACGCTAAAAGCAGTTGATAAACGGTTAAGTGCAATCATTTCTTTACTTATATAAGACAATAACAAAACATTTCCTTATAATATTCTGCTTATATGTAACAGTTCACTGGCAAAGTTTGAATGCTAGTTGGAACGAAGTTCCTTATGGGACGATGCGGAGGCGTACCCTAACTGGGAAAAAACGTCCGTAACGTAAAATTTTTATTCTTTATGTATAGTCTTAGTATGATTGCTATACAGTGTCTAATGTATAGTCTACGTGATGACGGTTATTATTATTATTCATATAAATAGCTATTATTCATATATTATTATTATTATATATATTTTTATAAATCATTGTGAATAAAATAAAGTTGATAACTTTGTGAAGTAGTTTTTTTTTTATCAATATCAATATCAATCATAATAAATAATGTATACTCGAATAATTATTTTCTTTATACCTCAAATAGCTTAAAATCAATATTTTTATAATAAGATATTTCGTTCCTATCCGGTGTCCCACGACACCACACATCTTATTTATTTTTATTTTAATTTTTGAGGGAGTTTTACGAAACTCCCTCAAAAATTTTTTGAGGGTTTTTCTTCTTGTATACCTTACTCACAGGTGGGCTGAAGCCTTGGAGAGCAAGGGCGAGGCTCTTGCTGTGAGCCTTGATATCGCGAAGGCCTTCGACAGGGTCTGGCATAGGGCACTTCTATCGAAGCTACCATCTTACGGAATCCCCGAGGGACTCTGCAAGTGGATCGCTAGCTTTTTGGATGGGCGGAGCATCACGGTCGTTGTAGACGGTGACTGCTCTGATACCATGACCATTAACGCTGGCGTTCCACAAGGTTCGGTGCTCTCCCCCACGCTTTTCATCCTGTATATCAATGACATGCTGTCTATTGATGGCATGCATTGCTATGCGGATGACAGCACGGGGGATGCGCGATATATCGGCCATCAGAGTCTCTCTCGGAGCGCGGTGCAAGAGAGACGATCAAAACTTGTGTCTGAAGTGGAGAACTCTCTGGGGCGAGTCTCCGAATGGGGTGAATTGAACTTGGTTCAATTCAACCCGATAAAGACACAAGTTTGCGCGTTCACTGCGAAGAAGGACCCCTTTGTCATGGCGCCGCAATTCCAAGGAGTATCCCTGCAACCTTCCGAGAGTATTGGGATACTTGGGGTCGACATTTCGAGCGATGTCCAGTTTCGGAGTCATTTGGAAGGCAAAGCCAAGTTGGCGTCCAAAATGCTGGGAGTCCTCAACAGAGCGAAGCGGTACTTCACGCCTGGACAAAGGCTTTTGCTTTATAAAGCACAAGTCCGGCCTCGCGTGGAGTACTGCTCCCATCTCTGGGCCGGGGCTCCCAAATACCAGCTTCTTCCATTTGACTCCATACAGAGGAGGGCCGTTCGGATTGTCGATAATCCCATTCTCACGGATCGTTTGGAGCCTCTGGGTCTGCGGAGGGACTTCGGTTCCCTCTGTATTTTGTACCGTATGTTCCATGGGGAGTGCTCTGAGGAATTGTTCGAGATGATACCGGCATCTCGTTTTTACCATCGCACCGCCCGCCACCGGAGTAGAGTTCATCCATACTACCTGGAGCCACTGCGGTCATCCACAGTGCGTTTCCAGAGATCTTTTTTGCCACGTACCATCCGGCTATGGAATGAGCTCCCCTCCACGGTGTTTCCTGAGCGCTATGACATGTCCTTCTTCAAACGAGGCTTGTGGAGAGTATTAAGCGGTAGGCAGCGGCTTGGCTCTGCCCCTGGCATTGCTGAAGTCCATGGGCGACGGTAACCACTCACCATCAGGTGGGCCGTATGCTCGTCTGCCTACAAGGGCAATAAAAAAAAAAAAAAAAAAAAAAAAAAAAAACTGACCTTTATCTCGATAGGTGGTGCGCCCGAAGCGGTGGCGTTAGTGAGATCCGTGAAAAACGTATCGAAGTTGTCGAACGCGGTCTCCCCGAGCTGCTTCAGGATGTCGTCGGGGTCTGCCGCTTCAGAGCTCTCCGGCTCCAGGGTGAGGCCGCCCACGATGTTGGACAGCTCGGCCTGCGACAGCTCGCCTAGTGACGAGGCCATCTGCTGAAGCTGGGCGGCCGCCTGACCGCCGGCAGCCACTACCGCGTCCTGAAACTGTCCCTGTTCTTCAATAAACGATTTTGTTTACGATATTTTAGTGCACTCTGTCATGTTTTTTATTGCTTAGATGGGTGGACGAGCTCACAGTCCACCTGGTGTTAAGTGGTTACTGGAGCCCATAGGTATCAACGACGTAAATGCGCCACCCACCTTGAGATATAAGTTATAAGGTTTCACTATAGTTACAACGGCTGCTCTGAGCTTCAAACCGAAACGCATTACTGCTTCACGGCAGAAATAGACAGGGCGGTGGTACCTACCCGCGCGGACTCACAAGAGGTCCTACCCCCAGTAAGATTAAATTAAGTAATGAATTTGATTACGCGACGGCGTTCCTATAAGCGCAACGTTAGTCACATCGAGCTTATGTTATTATGGAGGGTTATGGCCCAGCTCGCCAGCTCATCTTCACTAGTATAAAGTAAGAGAACTATTATTACCTGAAGGCAATTTGAGAGATCGACCATTCTGCCCTCATTCTCGGCGGACCACCACTCGTCTTCAATAAATGGCATCGCCAGCGCCGATCCCGACGGCGCATGTGTCCCCGCCACGTTGTCACAACTACTTGACGCCAGATGGCGCTGTTCAATATGACACTCACTGCACTAACACCCGAGTTCTACACAAAGACTAAGGTCTTACTATTCTATTTAACGTAAATTCGTTTAAAATGTTTGGCAGCGTCTTGGACGGAACGTGCATTATTCGTTGTATTAATTACGCGAAGTGAAGGTACTTAGTTACGAGGAACACATAATGGTTTTTGTAGTTTGGCCGCTTGTTGTTGAACACGTTGATTGGTCTAGACGACACTCCTCCGGCCAGGTTACCTCACCCCTCGTACTCCGATCCTCTTCAGCAGCGACCTGCGAAAATCGAAAGCGTAGGCTCTCACGTCCAATAACACAAGGTACATACATAAAGCTCACATTTCATTTCAAGGACTCAAGCGTATGGTATACAGCTAAAACTAATCGGTTACGGCAGTAGTTTAAATTCGATAAATGTATTATGGAAGCACTCATTAAACCGATCAAGTGCATTAGTAAATAAGTATTTATAAAATATTATTTTAATAAATTTTATATCTCTGAAGCAGTTAGTGAAGCGTGTTTCAAGGATTATGGTTCCAACCACCAGCGTATTTTTGGATTGTAAAGGTTACTTTATGAGAATGGCGACAATGCGCCGAGTTCACCTGGCGACGTCCCGGTGTATGTCGAACCTTCGTCGACACAGCATAGAGGCGCTACGCACCGCACGCCGCGCACACAATGCTCTGAAAACAAAGGGAAGCTTGTTAAAACAGTGTACAGTGACATCTAACGGAAATTTGCATCATTACACGCTATTATAAAAACAATAAACTTGATATTTTACCCAAATAAACGTTCTTATGGGTATATTTAAATAAACATATCGGTAACTATGTCATTTTTCGCTAAGAGCTCACCCAAGTCAATGAGACGCTAATACACCGCCATCTATGATCGAATAGAAAACAACACGGTACTTCATTAGTGATGAGCCGATTTTTAATTTAACATAATTGACTATTACGCGTAGAAGCGGGCTCAACGACCTCGTACAAAAACTTTGCCTGCGTAATAATGTAAAACAATACAAAGCGGCGTTCACAATGCACGGAAGATCGCAACGCAAAGAAAGGTGGGCTGTATTCGTTCGCAAAAACACGAACAATGCTCGTCTTTCACTGTAATTACGAGTGTGATACGTTAAAAAATCATAACTTTTGTTTTCTAAAACGTTTCCTAGTGCACTTTCTTCTGTCTGTTGCGTGTGTCGCCGTCGCGGCGTCGGTTCGAAGCGAGCGAACGCGCTGCGTGCTTGATGGCCGAGTTATGCACGCGACCAACTTTATGTATATTATATGTCATCATTATAGCAAAAAAATATACATTTAATTAAACCCAATTTAATTTACCAATGTATTTGACACGTATCTTTAATTTTCACACAGTCATTTTCCCGAGAATAAACGAATTACGCATTTATACGATGCTCATGACAATACAATGATTAGGTAATTGAAATTCTTAGCAATAATTAAAAATTAGTCAGCAAGATCACATTAGAAATATTTTGTTGATCGTTCGTGTAGATATTGGGTATGTGAATTCTAAGGTTTATGCAAATTCTCACCACAATTATTTTAAAGGCTAATATTGAATTTATTATAGTTTAGCTTTCGTTTATTATAGTATTTAATTTATTAAGTTTAGCTCCAAAAATAAATAGTTTCCGGTAGTTGTTAGTTTCTATTGAAATTTAAATTATGTGATAGAATTTTTGCTTTAACTAAGTTATTATTAGAATTTTATCTCAGTAAAAATATAATTTAATTAGCATTAAAAATATAACAATGTCGTGGAGTTCTAATGGTATAATTAACAAATATTTTGAGATTCACTCAAAATAAACGAGTTACACTTCTCTTCTCTCTCTCTTCTTCAACCCTTCTACCCAATACTGAGTGTAGGTCTTTTCAAATGGACCCCATTCTCTTCGGTCTCTTGCCTTTCGCATCCAGCCCCACCAGCCAAACTGACCAGGTCATCGGTCCAGCTCGTTGGGTTACGACGTCCAGTACAAGGTCTCCACTCCAGTACTTTTGTGCCCCATCGATTGTCATTATCATATATAGCTTATAAATAGGTCTTGAGGTCTTGCACGAGATACGATATGGCGGCAGATTGCAAAAAAACAATTTTTAATCTTAATACGCTAAAACAGTTTCATTCTTTGCTTGTGTAACATTTTTAACCTTCCACGAAATTTAAAAAACCATCATTTAGATCAGGGGTTCCCAAACTTATTTTGTCTACTGCCCACTTTGAGAATGAATTATTTTTTAGCGGCATCATTTTTTCATCTATTTAAAAACCACTATAGCGAGAGCTGAGTCGGTGTCTAAGAGTCCTCCTAGATGAAGTTACAAATCACCACCCAAGCCTCTACACAACGCCCCCATTTTTTCTGGGTCTCTTACTCTCTTTAGGCCTGCAGCGCCCACAAGGGGGCGTTATCGCCCACTTTGGGAAAGGCTGATTTGGATGAACGATACTGCTCACTATAGGAAATCGCATCATTCTGTTTCTCAGTTTGTGACATTTGATCGCAGTCTCAATTACGTGATTCTGACTGTACATTTAACATTACCGCGGAATTTAATGTACTTAGTTATAATCTATGAGTTTCAACTAGAGCTCAATATGAGGGGGACTCTAAAATCGTTCTTTTCACCTGTACTAAGAAAACATTGAACGAGTTGAAAATTTATTACAGCGCCATCTATTAGTGCACTGTGATTCTCTTTTGTATTTTGTTTTTCTTTTTCTTCTGTCTTTCAAAATTGCATTTAATTTATATTCAATGCCATTCAGTTAAAAACGCAATCACGTCAACTTTTCATATTACTTTTGGCCATTGAGATATTAATTACACAGCCTTGGATTATTTACTTCCTATTACAAATGGCTAGAGAAACTTCAAGTTTTGTTGACGAGCGAACATACACGAACTCGTTTCAATATTTAACTGATCCCCAATCAGGCATTTTGCTCTACTAAAAAAATAAATATAATAATGCTCGCAGAAAAGGTTTTTTAATTGATTTAATTTAAAATATGTAAAATATTTTCTAGAAATCATGGTGCATAAGGAAGGACCTTCAATAATACGGTCTATTACTAAGTATTGCGTCGGAAAATTATACACGCAACTCAGTATTACATTTAATCGTTGTTTCTTTCGATGACTTCCGTAAAGTAATTGTTCCGGAAAAATCCATCACATCTTTTGTACATTTTTTAAATTATTTATGGTCACTGTTCTAAATTTTATTTAATCTAGCAAAAGAGTGCAGAACTACAACACGAGTTTTAGTGAAGGTCATTTTGACAGTTATCTAAATTTCTGACTAGTATAATCTGTAAAAGCATGTGTAATTTTTCACAAATTATATAGAACAGACAAGGCTGTATGGGCTTAGATCCCCTTGCCTTTCCTAATAAGGAAAAATTGTACCAAAAAAAAGAAATTTAACCTGTATTCTTTGTTATTGTTTTGGTTCTGAAAATAAGGTTAATTCAACACTTCATAACATTTCGTTTTATAGAAGAAACATGTCCGAAAGACATAATTCGGAGTCTTCAACATCTGAAACTGAGATGACTACTGGCAGCTCTACAAATTTAAAGTCAAAAAAAGTGTTACATTCTAACAAAAAAACAGTTTTAACTGAAAATGAGCACCGTACAAAGAAACAGTATTCTGAAGGTAAAGAAATTAAAAGTTTTGACAGTAAAATTAACGTGGAACCGCATAGAGCAAGAGATTCAGAAGGTAAATTTTTAGGTTATATTTTTAATATTTTGTTTTTCGTCAATAATATGTTTCTAAAAGTAAAGTATACGGAATTAACATATACCTGTTATTTTTATTGACATTGTTTCTATATCTAACTATGAATGTAATTTTAATGAAATGAAAATGAAAGTAAAAATGCCTCTTTTTGAGATGGGTCTTGTCTATTCTATCTATCTAATTTACCTAATCCATTATTCAGTTATGCGGTTTGATTAAATTGTTTGTTAAACCTTACTGCTATTATTTTTAAATACTAGTATATTATACTAGTAGAATACGAGTATATTAACTAAAAAAAATTGTAGTTTCTATTATAAGCTGCATTTCAGTCCACGAACCGTAACTTATGCTGCATAGTACTAATACATTACTATAGTGAGCCAACCATTTGCTTTTAGAAGAAATTTCTGAGACTGATGATAAAAACTCAGATATGTCAACGACTGAATCAGAAGTTAGTGCCTGCAGTTCCAACTTCAACCCAATAAAGGCATTGTATTCCAAAAAGAGTAAAATACCAGTGGAAGATGCACCAGTATTTGAGAATCTAGAACAGTTAATGTCTTCGTTCAAGAACGATTCAGTATTACCCGTTGGGTATGGAAGTATTGTTAAAGAGAGGGAAGAAAAAAAACTCAAGCTAAAACTGGAAGAAGAAAAACTGTTGGAAGAGAAAAATCGAGCACGTTTTGCACAGTACAGAGGTATTTCGATAATTAATTTAAATCGACTAATTTTTTTTGACTCAACAGCAGAGGCATTGACCATTTCACTAAACTTCTCTATGTACTTGTCTTGTACTCTTCTTGTCTATGGTAGTCATGGTTTTCTGAATATTGAATTATTGATCACATGTCAACCGTGACCTTCACACAAGAAGTTCAGTTTAATGAGATGAAAAACATAAAATTTTACATAAATCAAGAGAAAAACTCTTGATTTATGTAAAATTTTATGTTTTTTCTATTTTGGGTTTCTAACTTGGCCATATCTAAGACCTATTTCATGTTACATCTCTCTCTGATATTTCTGCCCTTGTTGTATGGAGCCTCAGAGGATATTTTCCTTCTCAGGAAAATCCTTACTATAGCGAAGAGTGTGAATCCTTAATGATGTTATTATGCCTGTCATGTTAATGTGTGTTGCTTCTCTGGCTGTCATTGTATTTGAGTTAGAGCATTTTATAATTGAGTTTTGTATTTTCTTCAACTGCCCCAATATAGTATCCCCTCTTTATGATATCCTTCCAAAGGCATCACCCGGCCTATTAATTCTCTCTTAACTTTAGTCTATTCTAAACATGTAAATATTCATGTAAATTTTTATCTGCTCATAGTATATGTCTTTAAAGTAGTTAGTCTAACATTGTGCTGTTCTTAAAATCACAGAATTGCATATGGAAAAACTGATAAAACACATTTGTATTTAGTATTTTTTCTCTAAGCACCTGTCATTTTTGTGCATGGCAAAATCAATGCCAAAGGTGTTGGAGCCAAATTTCTTTATAAAAAAAAATTGAATTTACAAGTTGTTGGTTTTAACATAATTAAAAGTACTAACAATAATTTGCTTATTGGTCCTTTTATTTATGTAAAAACTGTAAAGTATATAATATGTTTCAATGGAGCATTTATTTCAAATTGATCATGTGTATGATCCGAATGACCAGAAATAGCTTTTAATTGATTTAGAGATCATGTGTAAAAAAAAGTAAATGGACAAATGCTCTCACTCCCACCCGGCATCAAGCAGCTCCGGGCTCATCGCAATTTTCAATGCCACCGGGCAGCATACGCATGCTGATATACGATAGAAGTGTTCCTTATATTTTGGGAAGGCTAGCCCGCCCTTCAAACTGGCAGAAATAGACAAGATTGTGGTGTCGCACCCTATGCCCCCACCCTCAGACAAATGATTTCGGTTTTAATCCAATACAAGTTTATTTCATAATCACCCAAAACTTAAATTTAAGTGCCGTTCCGCCCTTTGCGCATTTATTAAACACATAAAACTATAGGTATATTTATTGCGAACTAGTGGTCCCGCAGTCATTGAAATTAGACTATAATTAACTTATTAAAATTATAAGTTAAAACATTATTATGGTTCTATTGTCAAACACTAATAAACTTGTAAAATCACAGATTTTGCCAAAACTACCTACACTATAGATAAATAATATTAAAGACAAATAATATTAGTCTATTCTCAATTTGACCCCAGACTATAAAACAATAACACAAGTTTACTGATTGACAATAAACCACCAATAAACAAAGAGTATATTTATGTGTGTGTTGTGTCAAATACACGGTAGTGTGTGTAATGTTTTTTTTATTGATTTAATGTATTTTTGATGAATAATTAAAAAAAAAATTAGCATTCTGCACTGCTTCTCTATATTCTCTACTAGCGACCCGCCCTCGCTTCGCTTCGGAAACATTAAAACACACATGAAACAAAAAAAAAAATAAAAAAAAAATTATAAAAAAGTAGCCTATGTTCATCAGGGACAATGTCGGCTTCTAAAGGAAAAAGAATTTTTCAAATCGGTCCAGTAGTTTCGGAGCCTATTCGAAACAAACAAACAAACAAATCTTTCCTCTTTATAATATTATTAGTAAGTATAGATATAGATTAGTATAGATATAGATTAGTATAGATAAGTGTGGGAAATTTCATATTCCCCCGTTCGCGCAATTTTCGTAAAAAGGGATACAAAGTTTTTGTTTCATGTATTAATAATATTGCGAATAGTGTCTTGTTGTTTAGAAGTTTTGTGAGGTGTCGCCGAGTGTTGAAGTCAGGTTAGGTCACGCACACCGAGGTCAGTCTAGGCCGAGCGTTGAACGCTCGGCTCTGTGTCAACTAAGATTGTTGAACTCTCCCGGCTCTCCGTCAGCCCCACGCCTCAATCCACCTCACATATTCACTGAGTCACCTTGTAAATACGCTTTAAAGCATTGATTTCTTGACAACTTACTTAGATTGTTTTTTACACGCTTTATATTAGCTTACCTTGTATGTATGTTTGTATGTTTGTAACTGACTCCTTTAGACGCGATTTTGACCCACTTGAAACGGCCAGATTTCATTCAAACTTTGTAGATTTATCGAGGACCGATGACAATACACTAATTTTTAAAGTTTCGTACACTTGTTGTGCACGATATCTCGTGAAATGGACAGGGGCAACCGCAGTCTGGTTGCTATGGATTCCACGGGGGATCAATCTTAGATAAGTTAATAAACTCATTTTATTATAATCATCGGTCGTTTTTGATCGCCAAATTTATGGAATACTTATTCGAAATAACGAAAATATTGCGTGCAAAGGTAATATCGCGTTGATTTTCATTAATTAGTCATCATCATTCTCTTATCCTTCTCCCAGACATTTGGGGTCAGCGTAACACGTTTTCTCCTTCCATATATCATATACCATTTCTTCGCTCACTCTCCTCTTACACATATCGTCTTTCACGCAATCCATCCATATCTTCTCAGGTCCTTGTCTTCTTCTATTCTCATTAATCAATACATTATTTAAACTCTTCGATAAGTCATACAAACAATAAATTACATAATGAAAATTTATACCGTGCCTGATTTAAAATTATTTCATCAACAATAGCATCAGTTGATTTGCATGCCGCCCGTGACCTGGTAGCCAGGAGGTCTCGCTTGTGTAATCAACTCGTAATGCCTTGTTATTTTATAAAACTATTATAATTGTGTGCCGATATTTCATTAAACTGAAGAATTTAGCTTACGCGAAATGGCGCGTTAGCAACGCAACACGTTCGCTGACAGGTCAACGGTGAGCACTCGTGAACACACTCCAAGCATAAGTTTAAAGTAACCTTTGCTTTGTAGTGAGATGAGTGTTGAGTCTCTATATCGGGCAAGGATTATGAAGACACGTGTTTAGTTAAGTGACTAACGTATATTGGGATTACAACCTCACGTGCTATCGACAGCCCGACAATCCCGAGGCTGACGTATCATCACTGCAATATAGCAATATATGCAATATAGGCTCAAAGCGGAAAAATTAATTAAAATATGAGTATTCTCTAAAATGATCGTGAATATAACTTTAAATTTAAATTTAGACCTTTTGAAAATGTTACAACGCGACGCTGCGAACATTAATATGCCAATAAGAAACCTAATCGCAAAATAATTAAACTTAATTTACGATAAAAATTAAATTTATAATTACGGCACAAATTATATTTGTTTAATGAAAACGTTAAATAGCTACACGCAATCGCGTGACATTTAATATAAAGACGACACTATACTATTTAACGTCTAATTCACGACATTGGCCATTCAAACTGGTATCGATTTTTAAAAAAACATGAAAGTGTTCAATTTGAAAAAAAAAGACACCAACATGCTTAATCTATTTATTGTCGATGTTTGCCTTTGAAATGCATTTTCTCTCATTCCCGATCCTGCGGAAAGAATGGAAAGCAGTCGACGTCGCCCAAAACACGTCATTTCGGATCCTCCCGATCCACTAACGGTGCTTCTAGGTACTTCAAGCACCGGTCACCGTTCTCGTCGAACCCGTCGCTTGCGACTAAGGGCTCGACGAGCAAATTAACCCTCAGATACAGCCCACTGAGTTTCTCGCCCGATCTTCTCAGTGGGTTGCGTTTACGACCCGGTGGTAGATTCTGCGAAGCACTGCTCTTGCTAGGGCTAGTGCTAGCAATGCCCCCAGGTTAGAGCCCAGAGAGCTCACCTACACGTTAGGTTACGCTGGCATAGCCTCTTTGAAGGGCGGGGCAGCCGTTGTAACTATACTGAGATCTTAAAACTTATATCTCAAGGTGGGTGGCGTATTTACGTTTTGCATGTCTATAGGCTCCAGTAACAACTTAACAACAGATGGGCTGTGAGCTCGTCCACCCAATAAGCAGGAAAAAAAATATTAAAAAATCCGTAGGCTGTGTCTATGGGTTAATCTAGTGTAGTACTTAAGATTCAGCACTACTGAAGGGTCATAGAGAAACTGGTACACCTCTACCGAACTATGATCACTAGCTACATAAGAATGCTCGTTAAGTTTGTACAAGCATTACAATGTAAAGTTCCGATTGTAAATAGTATAATTACGTCCATATTGTTTTGCAATTGAAAACAATTGCTCGCTTGCATCTAATGGGTTTATCTTAGAAAGTGACTGTAATATCGCGTCGGTTTTATTGAAAGTAGATGTTTAGAAGCATTGGGTTGCATTGGAAAGTTACAGCGAAACGTTTCATATTCAATTCGATAATATTCATATTAGTCAATTCGAAGCCAATTTATAAAGTTTTATATTCAAATGCAAATATGGTTAAGAAATCATTTTTGTTGACACGGTTTTTTATAATTATGAAATAATACAAAATTAAAAGTTACGTGTTAAAGGCGATAAAATTACTGATCTAATGAATAAAATTGAAATATACATAAGAATTTAATATATGGACAAAAATAAGTATCTTAGGTTGGAAGGTACTAAGCGGTAATGGCAAGTTGAGAACTGACTTTTGATGAATTTTGGACTCAGATAAAACTGGTAAACTTGTGTATGAAAATATTTTAATCTCATCACTAAGTCGCATGACGTGTTAGAACCAATTTATCAGTGTATTGTGCATTTTAGTCCCCGGACTGACCATGGTCACTTCAAGTGAGTGAGTGCATAAATCAGCAAGTCATCTAGATAATTCAAACCCGTCGTTTGCAAACGTTGCTTTCGCGTGTGTACGTTGCATAACAGCTTTCCACGCTAGTGGTATCTTGTGGTTGTCTCGCTTGCACCGTACTATAGGTCGTTGACATACCGTGATTCTTGATGAGCAACCGTGAGAATTTCGCTTCAAGGGCCAAAATGCCTTTATATGCTATATGTACGATTACTTTGGGCATAAATAAGCAGTACCTTAGGACTAATTCATCTGGGCTTGACGCAAAAGTTTGAATATTTTGGGTTGTTTCTATCAATCTAAAGAAGAAAAACCCTTTCAAAATCGGTTTTTAGTTCTTGTGACGTTCTTATCGATAGCTTAATTGGTAAATTTTGCACTAATTTTTAAAAGATCCATGACCGATAACGCTTTTGCTGTATCTTGGCGTACGTAGTTTGAATATATTCGGTGATACCAACATTTGAGAAAAAAATATATACATACTAAATACAAACAAACTAGAATGCATATTTTATTAACTGAGTACTTCCGACTGACAGTGGTCTTATGAGAACGATAAAGGGTGTCATTAATACATCTCGACATCATGCCTTAAGGCAGGTGGCAGTACTCTGCCTATATGTCTATGGCATTTGGTTACTTCTTAAAACCAGGTGTGGCGTGAACTTGTTTACCCATGAACATGTCAAAAAGGTGATGAATAACTCTTTCAAAAACATTCAAATAAGCTGACAGTACAAAGTCGTTTCTGACTGTTAAACATCTGAATTGTCTCTGTATTTACCAATATCTATTTACGTCGTAATGATAAATAATAGTAACGATGTAATTGTTCAGGTCATTCTACTACCTCGCACATTATAAATTAAGACACAATTACATATCAAAGTATTTTTAGACTTGTCGTCATATACAATGCGATAACACGTAACGGACATTGCCTTACGTAATCGTATGATTGTGTTAAACGCATAAAACTAAAAACGGAACGTCATAGTCGTGAGCGCGTGGAACGGAACGCAAACGGAAGTGATGCAACGCGTTTCGGCGGGTCGACGGGCATCTGTGTAAACATGGCGGCGCGCGCGTTTTGCTGAATGGCGCGATGGCGGCGAGTCGTTTCCCGCGCTCGCCGGCCGACGACCCCGCCGGCGTCGGTCAGCGCCCGGGGATAGCGAGTGAAAGTAATTCGCGAACGCAACCGCTCGTGAGCCATGCCGCTCTGGTACTTCGCGATGCATTTGAAAGCGTTATACATAGTTAAGAATTGAGGTTTTTCTTAGGTACTTTGAGGTATATTTTGGATGCATTAAAGTATATAAAGCTATCTACCATTCAGACGAGCAGTTCACTTCTTGCAAAACGCTGATGGGAATTATGCGGCCTAAATTGATATATGAAACCGAAATCTCCTCTTGTGAGTCCGCGCGGCTAGGTACCACCACCCTGCCTATTTCTGCCGTGTAGCAGTAATGCGTTTTGGTTTGAAGGGTAGATGGAGCAACCGTTGTAACTATACCTGAGGGCTATGGGCTCCAGTAACCACTTAACACCAGGTGGGCTGTGAGCTCGTCCACCCATCTAAGCAATAAAAAAAATCTTAATTCCATAACGGAATAGTTAATGGAATGTAGATGCGTTGCTATAGGAATAGATAGGTATCGCAAAAACCAGGTCAATTCAACAGTTGATACCAAGTAATGACGCAAGTTTTAAAAACGCGACAGTATTGGTGCTCTTAGTATGCCAACTGTCGTTGTAGTTAGCGTGAAGCTGCCACACGATAGTGTGCTCTAGAACCGACAATTGCTGGAGGAATTCTCGAGTAAGGATTGTGGAGCGCGCGCCCCATCCAGATGGAGCAATGTATGTTGCAAAACGGTCGGCTGGAATCGGATAATCAGAATTTATGTCCAGCAATGAATTAATATTAATGAAGATCGACCGTGGTCCAACGTGCGTTTCTCTCAATGAATAGGATGCAGTTTCATTGGTCAATGCTATTTCGATGCCTCCAATGAACAACTACTCTAACTCAACATTTTGAAAATTTCATTTTTCACGCAAATCGCTTCACTATTTTAAAAGTATTAAAAATTCTTTATTGATGGGGTTCGAAGCAAGAGTAAATCAGCTAGTTACACAAGAAAAAAACCATAAATATATCTGCAGTAATAAAATTTTTATCAACTTTTTTCGTTTAAAAGCTCCTCCTGTAAACCTACGAATTTGGAGTTAGACTAGTGTTCATTGGAGGCATCGATTATCAGTTCTTCTGAAATTCACAAGTACGCAGTGCTTATAGATTCGTAGTTTTATAATTACGATTGCTTGCTCAAAACTTTCTTGGTGTTTCGGATAACAACATGCAAAATTAAATAGGTCGATAAGTGTACCTATATACTTGAATTCGAAGGTATATAAGTATATATACTTGAATTCGAAGATATCGGAACGAGTATGTGATTAACCTCAATTGAACTAAAAATATCATAGCACTTGAGTTTTTTGCACATTTCATCTGAAATCACTGTTCCAACTTAACGTTTTAGAAACATGTGCATTAATTACTAAATAATCTTAAAGATAACTTTTTTGTTTCTCTATGCATGCTAATAATACTCACACCGCATTTGCCTGGACCAATTTGGATGCGGCTTTCAGTAACGTACAGATAAGATCTAATATAAAATTAGTGTCTGATTGAACTGAATAGATGTCTAGATAATGACCTGACCTGTCACCTAGCTAATCTGAATAAGATATAATATGTGAATGGATCAAAATTCACGACTTACGCAAAATTCTTACACATCGGGAAAATTTAGCATACAGCGGAGCGTTTCAAAACTCCAAGAAAATATCATAAAAGAAGTTGTATACTCAAATTTAGAATTACCAAAAAACGAACTAGTGTTGAGATGAATTAAATAAATAAATAATATTTACTAACAATCACGCCACGTTTACTGGTCCCGTGATAAGTTCGTAAAGAACTTGTGTTACAGGTACCAGATAACGGATATAAATGTAAGATTTTTATTATACACATACATATATTTAATATACATCCATAACCCTGGAAAAGACATTTATGTTTATCATACAAATATCTTCCCTTGGCGGGATTCGAACCCGCGACCCCCTTGTGTAGTGACCATGTCACTTACCACTACACCAGACGGCCATTAGAAATGTTCAAAAAAAGCGAATAGTACGAATCGATATGTTTGTCTATGGTTCATGGGAGTCAACGCCCGCCGCCCCGTACAACGCTCTTGCACCTGTTAAAATACGCTTACGTCAGAATTTTTGTAATTTCTAATAACACATTTATTGTAATTTTTAAAATGTGTAAAACACATTTATTGTAATTTCTAATAAACAAACAGATGATGTTTTCTTTTATTTATAATTATAGCTTTTAATTTTATTTGACTGATATCGGACGGACGTAAATTTAGTGATGAAAATACTATTAATGAACTATCGATAGCGAACACGATTACGAATAATTAAAAAAAATTATCATAGTTCTATTCATAATAGAACATAATATTTCTTACCGTAAGTAAGTTTAATAATGATTTGTGAAAAATTTAATAATTAAAATTAAGATATTTTCAATCGTTATTCAAAATTCGGGCATCAATTGGCTGATTCTTTAAACACACTCTCATTCGCTAGATAATCAACGATTACGATTTTGTGGTCAAATATCGATAATCATTATAAATATCACTAACAAAAATGAGGTTATTAAAGGTCAAAACTTTACATGTTAATACATGTAAAAATATCTCAACATACTGAAAATTTAAGAAAATCCTACGGCCCACTCTTGTTAGTCTTTAATCGCAAGTAGGTATTGGATGACCGGAAATAACAATGTTAATAAGTTTGGTTATTTTCGGCAAACGGTTAGAACCCAAGAGATTGCACCGTGAACGCCAGCCCCCATTATAGCGGTATCTATGAATAGGAGATAACCCGAATCCTCATATTATCTAATGTAGGTAGGCAGCGGTTTGGCTCTGCCCCTGGCATTGCTGAAGTCCATGGGCGACGGTAACCACTCACCATCAGGTGGGCCGTATGCTCGTCTGCCTACAAGGGCAATAAAAAAAAATCGACATGCCTTGAACGTCAGTATATAGACCGTCGGCTTATTCAGCATAGAGTGACGCTGGCTGGAAAAGGATACATCAGCCATGATCGAAAATATTAAAGAATACGAAAATTACACGGTCGGAGAAGTATGAATTTCCCACACATATAGAGAATATAGAGAAGAAGTGCATAATGCTAATTATTTTTTAATTATGCATAAGAAATGCATTAAAATTAATAAAAAAACATTACACACACTACCGTATATTTGACACACACACACACACACACACACACGTGCGCGCATATATACTCTATTGTTTATTGTTAAACTTTGTGATCAAATTGAGAACTGATAAATATTGTTTGTCTTTAATATTATTTGTCTACACTATAAATCTGTGTTGGCAAAATCTGTGATTATATTACAGAAATATAATAGTTACATATTATAATAATTACAGAAAGTCTTTGGCAATAGAACTATAATAATATTCAAAGTTATTATTTCAATTAATTATAGTCGAATTTCGACTACTGGACCCTGAATAGTATGAATAAGTAGTAGGGGCAAATCACACACATACATCTGATCTTGACCATTATTCCCTGTATGATGAGTACCAGAGACTCCAATACATACTTATATACGTTTAAATATATACGTATATATATATTAAATAGTCAGGCAAAGAGTAAATAACTTTGATTGTTACACGCATGTGTTTGCCCGAGGTGAGAATCGAACCGGGACCCTCAGTCCCGGCAGTCAGAGTCTGTCAGAGTCGCTATCTACGACAACCATAATCGAACTTATTATCTTTATATATTATATCTATACATATAAATAAAATTGGAGTGTCTATTTGTAATATTGAAATAACCGCTTTTTACTACATGCATATGAATATATATACGGCACATTCACCAAAATATCATTTTTACAATTTTTGTCTGTCTGTCTGTCTGTTTGTTCCGGCTAATCTCTGGAACGGCTGGACCGATTTTGACGGGACTTTCACTGATAGGTAGCTGATATATAAGGAGTAAATTAGGCTACTTTGTTTAGACTAGCTTCGCTCCGCGGCCTCACCCGCATTTATTGTCGTACCTCGCGCAACATGGCGGGATTCCCCTATCAATAATAAAATTTAATGTTTCCGAAGTGAAGCGAGGGCAGGTCGCTAGTATTAGATATAAGTCTTTACTTACGTGGAAATATCTTGATGTTGACAATTTTTTCTAAAAAGTTAACCTTTTCAGATTTGATGCCGACCAAAAAAATAAGACGAAAGAAAAACGTGTTGACTAAAATGGAAAATGTCAAAGGTCCGTTGGGCGCCTTGAAAGAATGCGTCGATGGAAGACTCAGGATAAAGGTTTGTGCATACTTTTAATTTGCTGATTTATCCTAACTACCTAAAAGTTGTTTAATACGAAATTATTTTAACAGAGCTTGATCGCCCCCCATTTAATTTGGGTATCTCGGCATTATTAATAATAATAATAAGTAGAGTATTTCGGATCGCATAGCCGTATGGAGGACCAATTAGCTTCCGTGGCCTGGTTACGATTCAGTAACCTCTTTGGGGAAACTGAAGGTTTTATTAACAATCTTAAGAAACTTTCAACATCTTAAGAAACTTTCGTTATCCAGCTGGCCTAATACAGAAAGCAGTTATCCTCGATACTGCACGCATTGTGAGGAGATTTCTCACTCTGGAGTCCTAAACACTGGTGGCTTGTGTCGTATACACCGCCATCAGCGGCAATCTATTTTTATATAGTGTTCTTTAAAAATTGTATTTTTAATATCTTTTTTAAAAAATATTATGTTATTAATAAGATTTTAAATAAATATAAATAATAATAATAAAGTAGAAATATATTACTTTCTGTAAAAGCTATTGTCGGGCGACGAGAATAGTTGCGTTTCAGAAGCTCCGTGTTTAGATTCGGGTTTCATAACTTTTGGTCGTATAATGCGTTTGCTTTTGTGCAGCGTTTGGCAACGGTCCAACGCGGAAACTCTAAGTTTCGTGTTGGTGGTGCAACGGGAGCAGATAAACAATTAATCAAATTAAATTTTACGATTTTTTTTAAATTCTTTACTATGTTTTTTATTGCTTAGATGGTTGGACGAGCTCACAACCCACCTGGTGTTAAGTGGTTACTGGAGCCCATAGACATCTACAACGTAAATGTGCCACCCATATAGTTACAACGGCTGCCCCGCCCTTCAAACCGAAACGCATTACTGCTTCATGGCAGAAATAGGCAGGGGACGGTGGTACCTACCCGCGCGGACTCACAAGAGGTCCTACCACCAGTACTATGTGCTGAATGTTGTAAAAATCATAAGATAAGGTAAAGCTATTAGTGGATTCGATACTAAACTCGGCATATCCTTCATAATTGAGTTCACATTAAAGCACGAAATTTAGCATTTAGATATAAAATAGAAGGATTTTATAAGTACAAAGTCAATAAGGTCGGCAGCCGAGGAGTAAATCTTGGAAAAACATACTTCCGAAATAAGTGCAAGCTAATGCATGTCGTATTATATTGCACGGTCTATTTAAATAATTGTTTTTTTCTTACATTCCATGAAAAATGCTACGAAGCGTAATGAGATGAATGATTGATTAATTTAAGACTAATCAATTGGGATAAAATTAAATGAAATGAGACTAGTTTATTTACTGAGACTTTTTCAGTGAACTTTTTGGAAGATCCCGAGAAGCGGCTTTGTTTCATTTTCCCACATTGTACACTTTCACAAATGCTTAACTGTTAATAAACCACTTTTATTAAACATGTAAAACATGATTCCAGTCTTCTCGTGCAGCTAATGATACTCTCCAGTCGTCTACCATTAGATTAGTAACCTCATCTTACTTTCCTACTAATTTTCTGTAATTGTTTTAAAACCGCCGAGGTTGTAAGCCAACCTGCTAATGGTACGTTCTTGTTGGAAGGTTGGGTAATCCCGGTTGAATCGGGCTGTCAAAAACGATCCTTTGACCTTTTGGTGTACTTATTAATGTATTGTCGTTTTATTTTTGATACCACTGTAGAAAATCCGCAGTGCCATTAAGATTAATGATATATTAATAATTTATATATATAAAAATTAATTGCCGTTCGTTAGTCTCGCTAAAACTCGAAAACGGCTGGACCGATTTGGATAACTTTGGTCTTGAATTATTTGTGGAAGTCCAGAGAAGGTTTATAAGGTAGATAAATATGAAAATGCTCGGAATTAAGTAAAAATAACAATTTTGTTTTCCTTTAATGTGTCCCCCGTTAGACGGATTCCTTTTGTTTGTTTTAAGTTTATTTTATACAGAAGCTTAGGTCTTTTATTTATCGATTTAGGCACTACAAAGTCTGCCGGGTCAGCTAGTATATTAATAATTTTCCATAGTTATTAGACGCTCTAGTTGTGCACGAAACTTAATATAGTCGACGCGTGACGCCACCTCGAGCCGAAATAGTACAGAAGGGCTCCCGTCTCTCGGACTGAGTAATGTAACTTCATAAACGTAGCTAAATCGTTCCTGTTTACTGGCTAGGAAGATTCCGTAGTTGTGAATGTTGAAGGTGACCTAATGATGAATTACAGGTCAGCCCTACCACTGTCTGTTTAAAGTCTTCAGTTGTTTCATCATAGGGTTGTGTTCAAAAAGTTTATCCAAACCACGTTTACTGCACGGAGCGTTGAAAAATGGCGTATGTGGTGGGTTCAAAAACATATGGAAAGTAAAGGAGTAAGATTTTTTTTAACTACCGTCATATCGGGAGTAAGAGCAAAGAGTTGAAGAAATTCACTACAATCGCTTAGGTTGTAACCTGGCTACCCTCAAATAAGTATCCCATTCCCCATATCAGAAGATGGATTATCAACCTATTACTTACAGTGCACTGTATCAAGCATTCGAATAGAAACTCTAATTAAGTGTTTGGTTAAATTAAAGTCAATTCATCTCTATTGTCTTCAACGTCGTACAAATTTAACTTGTAAAAAACAAGGGAAAGTTCTATTGTTAATTACATAGACAACGTTTCAATTAGAATCGTATTAAAATAAATACTTCAAGATCTATTATCACGGAAAACAGAGATAGTTCGCGCACCAAACACATCAGAAATAGTGGAGAAGTGGCAAGGAACTCTTTTCAAGTCACATTCGAAAGAGTATTTATGGTGCAGCCAAGAAACTCGAAACAAGAGGCTAAAAGAGTATTTATGGTGCAGCCAAGAAACTCGAAACAAGAGGCTAAAAGAGTATTTATGGTGCAGCCAAGAAACTCGAAACAAGAGGCTAAAAGAGTATTTATGGTGCAGCCAAGAAACTCGAAACAAGAGGCTAAAAGAGTATTTATGGTGCAGCCAAGAAACTCGAAACAAGAGGCTAAAAGAGTATTTATGGTGCAGCCAAGAAACTCGAAACAAGAGGCTAAAGTCTCTGTAGACTGGAAAGCAGGATTGTTTTGTTGATGAAAAAGGTATTCCTGTTATACCAGCGAAACACATGACAGAACGTGGCAGTATTTTTGGCATTGACAGACAAAAACCTTGTTGAGTCTTGTCTCGAATTTACTAAACTGTGGACATAATAAAAATTCCATTTACGTTTTATTGCTATCACTTATTTTTTTCCGCCGGCGACCTCGCGAGCAATGACACAGTGCAAATGAGTCAGTCGTACAGGAAGAGCCTTGCGGTCCTGTCTCGACGTAACGTAACATGCAAGTTTCTATTATTGGCATTGATCGCATGCAACTGTGTACGGACGGCAGTGCAATTTTTATTTTTGGCTATCAACAGAATGTTTTGTTCTGACGTGTGTGAAGAAACGTAAGAATAACGTCATAACATCAAACATTTTGTTTATTTATTTAACATTCCACAATCGAGGCCCTTAGCTTGAGAAATGTCTCTTGCATCGGAACTACACGAGACAAGAGCACTTACAGTCAGGCCACGAAAACCGAAAATCTCATACAAATTCGTGATTCGGGCTGGGAATCGAACCCGGAGCCCGTGGTATAGTAGTCAGGGTTACTAACCTCTCGACCAACATGGCGAATAAGTCATGTAATTTTGACATTTCCTTTTAAACATATAGATAAAGATAATGCTTAGATTATAGACAGAATTGTATTAAAAATATCTGTTAAATATTTCAATCTGAGCTGCCTGTAGATGCATACTTATTGGTGAGATGGCTGGCTACTGGCTTCAAAGGGAATCATTGAAGAGTCTTTAAGAATTATAACGGCGCACTTCGATCGCTTAGCCGAATTTTCTGGTTCTAGGGCGAATTTTCAGCCCGCTCCAGTCATGCATCTCCGTTTGAAGGTGAGACGGCCGTCATACAACAAAATTAAGACTTCGACTTCATTTATCTAGTGGCTCGCTTGTTTCACACCGGGATGTCTATGGGTTCCCATAACCACTTAGCATCAGATGTGAAGCGAGATCTAACTACTGTAATAATGTTTCGATAGTGACTGCGTCGGCTATTTTATAGCAATGAACAATATCTTCTTCTCGTTTGTACAACAAGAGGACATGCTTTTAATACACATGCATCGAGTGCGGGCACATGTTATGGGAATATTGGTGGCCCGGAGGCCTTTCCAGTTTCATCAGGACAGGTGGGCGAGCAAAGGCTCAGCCCGGAGCGGTGGGATTACTAACAGCTGCCCGAGCGCCTCCAAACGAGACCTAACAGCTCAAGAGCAGCTGCTTCGCGAATGAATCTACTACCGGATCGGAATCGCGATCCACTAAGAAGATCCGGCGATAAAGTCAGCGGGTTAAGTTGCACGTCGAACTCTCTCTTTTTGTCGAGTTCGACGAGTACAATTACCAGAGTCCCTAAGTCTGCTCCTAGTGTTAGAGCTGAAGGCGTCTAATGCGAGTGTTATTGAATGTACTGGATCCGTAAGGACGTGCGATATGTCCTTTTTTCACCCGCAAAAGTAATCATATGTTTCAATTGTAGGCCCGTGATGCATTTAAAATTTTGACTTCTTGTCTCAAGGGAGCTGCTTCCACACACACGTCTGTTCTACCACTGTAAAGAACATTCGATTCCTGTGCCAAAAATACCAATATGCTTTAACAAAAAAATAATAATTTAAAACTACCTACAATGTTTTAATAGAATGAATTTATTTTTATTAGAAAAAAATACACTTGAATACTATGAAGACTTTAATCAAATTTAAAAGTCGTAAAACCGAGAAAATATTTGTTTACGTTGTTCTCAAGGCGAGGTCTTTATAAATACTGTGTATAGTTGATAGAATAAAGTATAGAATCATTATAAATTTATTTGTTTCTTTGTTTTATTCTAACCAAATAAATTCAAGGTGGAGAGATGACCTGACCGGAGGTCGCAGTGACACACTAAATAAGTAAGCAAGGTAATCGCTATGGAATCCGAAAGAGATGTTCGCTTATTGAGCTAAGCCCTACTTGACGTTCTATCAAGTTCAAATTTCTAGCCCGTAATGGAAAACGTTAGTTGTTCCCCGCGTCGTTCGAAGCTGTTGACCTTGTGTGTAATCAAATTTTTGTTGTGTTACATTGCGCGCAAGGCATTATTGCTGTTTCGTGTTTGCATTTTGAAATGATAATGTAAAGGCCCAATATTTTCATATAAGTTGATTAAAATTTGACGCTTTTACAAAACCGCTTTCCTATTTTATTTACAGTGTACTTTTAATACTTAAATGCTATATTGAATGTAAGTTTTTTTTTGTTGGTAATCAACTAAATCTTTCTATAAAATTGTAGTTAATTTTACAAACATATCCCAAATAATCATGAAGTCAAAACAAATTCTAATACACCTAAAAACATGTTTTATTTTATTTTTTTATTGCTTAGATGGGTGGACGAGCTCACAGCCCACCTGGTGTTAAGTGGTTACTGAAGCCCATAGACATCTACAACGTAAATGCGCCACCCACCTTGAGATATAAGTTCTAAGGTCTCAAGTATAGTTACAACGGCTGCCTCGTCCTTCAAACCGAAACGCATCACTGCTTCACGGCAGGAATAGGCAGGGTGGTGGTACCTACCCGCGCGGACTCACAAGAGGTCCTACCACCAGTAATTACGCAAATTATAATTTTGCGGGTTTCATTATTATTACACGATGTTATTCCTTCATTGTGGAAGTCAATCGTGAACATTTGTTGAGTACGTAATTTATTAGAAAAATTGGTACCCGCCCGGGATTCGAACACCGGTGCATCGCTCAACACGAATGCACCGGACGTCTTATCACTTAGGCCACGACGACTTCAAATCTTGTTCCCTTTAAAAATTTACGCGATGATACCATAATATGATCAATCAGATGCTTTCATTGTTGTAAAGGTGTAGTTATTGTAGTCCCAGGGTACCCGCTGGTACATAGGACCTTCACAAGTTGCCTCCACTCCACCCTCTTTTGCGCTTGCTCCATAACACTAACTGGAAATTATTGTTTATACTAGTGGTCCCGCAGTAGTCGAAATACGACTATGATTGGAATTGTAAGTTTGTACACTATTATGATTGTATTTTATACTTCTATAATCACAAATTTCTCCAAAACTACTACTACAAAAAATATTAACAAAGACAAACAATATTTAATCTCAATTTGACAACAGACGTCAAGAACAAAAGTTTGACAATAAATAGTATGCATGCGTGTGTGCGTCAAATACATGGTATGTAGTGTGTGTAATGTTTTCTTTATTGATTTAATGTATCTTTTATGCATTATTTAAAAAAATATTAGCATTGTGCACTTCTGTCTATATTCTCTATAAGTGTGGAAAATTTCATACTCCTCCGTCCGCGCAATTTTCGTAAAAAGGGATACAAAGTTTTTGCTTCACGTATTAATATTATTGTTTATATAATTATATATCTCCACGTTTCCCTCAATGACGTAATATTGCCGAAACTAACACAGGTTGTTCCGCCCTTTCGCCTTGAATTTAAATAGGCTGATTATAATCAAACGTACCATTTTGGATTAAATACCTTTTTGTTACGTTAGCTCGTCATTCGACATGATAACGAATCCCTTTTGATTTTTTTTTTGTTAATTTGTTACGGTATTTTAGAGTAGTGTTTCGAATTTATGAGCGAATGCATTAAAGTCTAATTTTACTTTTAATGGGACGCACTCAAAATTTTTTGCTAGAGATTTATTATTTTAGTGTTATAGATAATCGGATCTGTAAGTGTTAGTTAGTTTAATGATGATATTACGTTTTTAACAGTCTAGATCTGCCTTAGAATTGTCGTTCACTCAATGCTGGGGGTCATGGCCTCCTCTAATAACTTTCTCCTGGATTATCCTGCGCCACTCCTGCCTATCTTGGGTCATGTGTATCTTTCATTCACTAAGTACTCTTAATACCGCAAAATGGGGAAAATCGGGACACTTTCCAAATCCAATACAAATTTTTAATGGTTTTTCTCAGGGTAATAATAATACGAATAAAATTGAGATTAAAATCGTTCCAGAGGCTTAAATTTTTATATACGATGCGTTATTATACATATTTCATTACAAAATATACACAAACAACTAGTTTCACCCGATTCACCTTGGCTTTGGGGTGAATCAGGTTACGTATGGGGACACTAGAGTTTTTCGATAGGGCTGGCACTATTTAGTTGTTAGGTAGGTACCTACCTAACTTTAGGTAATTAACTTTTTAACATCTTTAATGAGTCACAAAACTTTGGTGACTAAATTAAACTATTTAATATTCTTAGACACTAAATAAAACTAATTTTCAGCTCAACAAAGTTAAATCTTACAACTCAACAAAAGTATTGTGACATCCCAGATTTTATATTCTAACTCTAGTCTCTATTTCCCCCAATCTACTGTATACGTTATCGAGATGACAATGTATAGGCCTCTTTTTTTTCCGTTATATGCATATTTCATTTATCAAAAATAGAATATCCAAAAATCGTACTAACAAAGGAAATTTAAATTTGAATTACAAAGCAATAAGCATATTATATTAAAATTATTTATAATAACATATACATATAGTATGCTATCTGTATAGTATATTGTAAACACAATAAATAATATTTGCTAAAACGTAAACAAAATTAAATGTACCGACAGCAGAACAATAACTCGAAAGGATCATTAATATTATATTGTATAAAATGTATGACCTTAATTTAAATTCGAATGCCCTATAACAAGGGTCAGGCCCTTGGGCGCATTGAAACATAACATAGGCGATAATGACCGTAACGTTTTTGAGATTAAATAAATCATTCAATTATGTTTCGTGACATTAAACTAATTATCAAAGTGGTTCAATTATATGCGTGAAATGTGGTCGTTGCGCGTGGGCCATGCGTTGCTCAAATAAATCAGTAGTAAAGTTTTTTAATGTCGCACACATACATATTATGTTGAATTACAACTTTGGTTGTTTGTCCGCCCTTAATGATTTATTCACGATTCTCGTAATTCGGAGTGAAGACATTTTTTTAACGAATTTATCTGGTCCAATTGTATAGTCCTGGTTTAAGTAAGCCTGAGAGTAAATATTTGTCACTTAGCCACTAATGGATAAGAGTCATCGTGACATTTAAACTCTTACAATTAACATTATATTTGTACTATTTTCGTAGACAGTTGGGGATATTTCGCAATAAATTGGCTTCTCAGAGGTGGGAAACGGAGGCAAATGAGACAACTTGAAAGCTGGAAGATAATGGTCGGTTTTTACTAAAAAAAGAACCAGTTTAGAGACTTAGAATACAGAATATTTGACTAACGAAACTGAACTCAAATATATTAATATAGAAGTGATGGAGAATGAATGCGTATTTATGTTAAAGAAAACATTGTGACTTATACTTACTTTACGAATGAAGGCATATTCTTATTAAAATAAAAATAAAAATGACGATTTTTTTAAAGTTTTCCGAGGTCACGATTCGAATATGTTTTTCGTGGTTGCAAGTGGAATCGCACGTGTGCATTAGTGTTGTCCCCAACGAAGGTACGGACCACGAAGGCCGTCGACTGAGACAAACACTGTCATTACTGTTACGTGGCATGCGTGGTGCACGTGCTTGTACAGCTTGCAGAACAAACAAAATATTCTAATAGCGAAACGTCTCAATATACTTCTTTATCTCGTTGATCTGATTGAGTTGTCGTTCTTCCAACTATGAACAGTTGTTGCTGGCAGTTCAGGGTAGGCTTCATTAACGCAGGGCAGATGGCGCGCGAGTAGTTTTACTAAATGTGTGTATTTCGTATCACATTTTGATACAGAGATATAGGATAGCGGGAAGTGTAGACGGATTTAACTAGTTTGCAAAAAATGTTTGTGTATGAAAATATTCAACAAAAAAAGTTCATATAACCGTAATTAACATTATTTTAATATTATATACTATAGCGATTGAGTTTGTTTTTAATGGACCTTGAATTTTCCAGTTTCGTTGCCCAGGAGAACAATTAGTAGGTATTGACTGTCACACCAATATTATACTTTCGAAAGCTGATTTTTTACATTATCCCGATGTATATATTGTGTTTTTGAGGCAAAAGCTGTGGGCAGCGGTTTGGCTGTACCATTGTTGACACGGTAACCATTCAGCATCAGGTGGGTGGTAAGCTCGTCTACCTAAGAAAGGCGATAAAAAATATAACTATGTAACTATAATGTTACAATACTGAGACCTTAGAACTTATATCTCAAGGTAGGTGGCGCATTTACGTTGTAGATGTCTATGGGCTCCAGTAACTACTTAACACCAGGTGGGCTGTGAGCTCGTCCACACATCTAAGCAATTAAAATTTTTTTTTTGTATAGAAATTTATCCTGAACGATGCACGTGACCAATACACATTATTACATAATTCTTAACAACAATATGTTTAAGCTTGTCAAATAATGTACTATAACATATTTTTAAACAAAGCCGGTCGTGTTCTAGGCCGGATATACGCACAGAAAATAAAAGTCCACAACCGTTTTTAGAGTTCTACGATATAATGTTTTATGTAATTAGTATTACGGTTCTATTTGTTTTAATAATAAATAAAATTGTTGAAAATGTTCAAGGCCGTGAACACTACAGTTGTAATATGTATATATTTATAAATGAAACCAGATTTCGGTAGTGAAATCACATAATACTAACTCGTCATTAAGCGAGTATGTAAATGAGGTTCTCTGATTTAAACACTAACGGTGTAATTTCGTATTAGTTTAAAATTTTTAATGAATAAACCGCGACTAATCGCCGTTAATTCGGTCAAAAAGGCAAACAGAATCATTTAAAAGTAAAATCGCGCTGGACTCCCGTTACTATATTAAACACAATTACGCAACACTACTTAGTGACTGAGCTTATATGTTTTAAGTAGCATCACTAAGCTAATTTCTAATTGGTTATTTCTTGAATATATGTATAACAATAGATGATACACCTCACGGTCTACCGGATGTAAGGGGTTGCGAGACTGCAAGTACAAGTGCAAACTTCATTTACATTTAAATAACTATTCGATTTAGCGTTAACAATTTATAGTACTGTGGTACCAGCCCGAACGGTCTCGACATGTACTTTAATACGGCCATCATCAGTCTCCTGCCTTTCCTCAGTCAGTTGGGGTCGGCGTAACATGTTTTCTCCTTCCATACTCCTCTATCATATATGCACCATTTCTTCGCTCACTCCCCTCTTACACATATCGTTTTTCACGCAATCCATAAAAATTTTCTTAGGTCCACCTCTTCCTCTAAAGCCTTCCTATATTCATAGTTAAAACTCTATTACCAACCTCGTTGTCATTTCATCTCATCACATGTCCATACAATCCCAAACGCGCACTTCTCAACCTCTTTGTCATAGGTGCCCCTGTCAGACTACCTCTAACATGTTCATTCCGTATTCTATCCGTTCTCGTTACTCCACACATCCATCGCAACATTCACCCATTAATACGCACATCCTTGGTCGCATATCCTGAAGCTGTGGGGATTTTCATTCCAGCGGAAGGAATTCGTTAAGACCACCGGTACTTTTTGTTTGGTGCTTAAAACAAATGATTCTCCATGTGACCTGTATCAGTTACCACAGTTTTAGTGTGACCTTAAAGTACCTCATTTTTTTTGTCATCGGAATACTAGTTACGGAAAGCTCTCTCCTGAAACACGACTTCTTTGGGTTTGGTCGTGCGAACCTTCTCGGTCACTCCTCACCGCAGTTGCTGGAGAAGTCTCAGAGTAAAGTTGCCATTTCCACAAGGCCAGTGATCACGTCCCCGACCTTGTTTGTTTTATGCTAATCAAGAACGACTCAATTTGAAACCGAAAGTTCAAGGTTCACATTTTTTGGCGTCATTGTCGTTGTTAAGAAGTCGAGAGTGATATTATTATTGCATTGAACAAATAATCTTAAGATAAATGTTCACCCACGCCCCCTTCTGATTCTCAGGATAAATTGTAGTATTGTCATGGATTACGAAGCACTATTTCGCACGAACCAAAATAAGCTAAGTCTTGGTTTAGTATTTTGATACATTTAATTTTGCCTGGTGGTGGAAAATGCAGTGTACGCTAATAATTCGACTTCATACCTGGGTTATTCTTAACAAACGCGGCACAAATTCGTGTGACGCAAAGAAATTCTATTGTAACGCGATTAAAATCGCGAATTAAAAGCTAAAACGTTTTTTTTGTTGTCGGTACAACGCAGACCTTGCCATGATGTCAGTTATCTCATGGTCGTTGCGATAGTGTGCGTGCGTTTTCGCGTCGGTGTGCGTAAGGGCCTGTTATAGGACGCGTGATGCACGACTCGATACTTCCTCGTGTGTACGGTTTTTGGGCCCGCTGCTCGCCTTGGCTTGATTGATCGGTAAACGTTGCTTGTTACGAATGTCGCTGTACGTGTGTGTGTGTGTTTCATGCGAGCTCTATATTTAATTATGAAAATATTCATATTTTTTTTAACTAGTTGGATGAAAGAGCTTATTGCCTATATGGTGGGTAAATGGTTACCGGAGCCCTTGGAGGTCACGGCGTGAATGTCGCTGTCCACAATGAGATGCGAGGCTCAAGTGTTGTGATTACAGTCCCATCCTTAAAACAGGGATGTATCAGAATATGTAACTTTCTTGGGTAGTATTTTTGATTTAAAAAAATTCCATTTTCTTTCTTAGTTTTTCTTCTACTTCTCCAACTTTTCACATAGTGTAAAATAGTTGATTGTATTAGTAACATATTGGCTTACGATTTTTTTAATTATACCTAACGATCCGACCGACGATTAATCGGTTCATACATAATATATCAACAAGCGTCGCTCGTTTCATTAGCAGATAACTAATGCATCGCTAGTGACGCGACTTGTTTATTCCTCTACTATAAAATTTATGAACGTAAACATTAAGGATATCGCAGACTATTTGAAGATTGATAGAAAATCTGTGAATCGAAAACACAATACACGCTATTCTATTTCGATTTGACATTATATAATGTATCGGGTGATTACCGCGTTATTTCCTCCCGATCTACTTACGATGCTTTTAGGTACCGCAAGCACTGGTCACCGTTCTCGTCCAAGCCGTCGCTTGCGATGAAGGGTTCGGCGAGTAAATTAACCCACAGTCACAGCCCACTGGGTTCCTCGCCGGATCATCTCGGTGGGTCGCGTTTCCGATCCGGTGGTAGATTCTGCGAAGCACTGCTCTTGCTAGGGCTAGTGTTGGTAACGTCACCAGGTTAGAGCTCCGTGAGTTTACATACTTGTTCGGTAACGCTGTTATAGCCCTCGTAAGACTACCAGCATAGGTAGGAAAGAAAAAAAGCGTAATAAAAATGAACTAAAGTTACCTATTACGTAATATTTAATATTCTTAATGTAATTTCGTGTAACAAATGAATAAGAATTATATATTTACAAAGTTAACAACATGCGGGTACATTACTCACTGGATTTCTCTGTAAATCGTTTAAATTACTGATTTTCAAAGGAACAACATCGTATAGAGCAGCCTTTCCCAAAGTGGGCGATAACGCCCCCTTGTGGGCGCTGCAGGTCAAAAGGGGGGCGGTAAGAGACCCAGAAAAAAAGGGGGCGATTTGTAATTTCATCTAGAATGACTCTTCGATACCGACTAAGTTCTCGCTATAGTTGTTTTTAAGTAGGTGAAAAAATGGGGGCACTAAAAAATAATTTATTCTCAAAGTAGGCAGTAGACAAAATAAGTTTGGGCACCCCTGGTATAGGGGAAGGATTTTATAATAATATTATAAATTTCTACTTCTACGGTTCATTAGTGGAATGGATCCTCGCTCGATCTACTCTTATATATATATTTATTTCTAAGCCAAATAACCAGCTCACGGTCCACCTGGTCAGTGGTCACCGAAGACCATAGACATCAACAACATAAATGCCGCCACCCCTTGAGACATGAGTTTTGAGTCTCAGTTTCTACAGTACAACGGGTGCCACGCCCTTCAAACCGAACCGCATTACTGCTTCACGGCAGAAATAAGCAGGGTCGTGGTACCTACCCGTGCGGGATCACAAGAGGCCCTACCACCAGTATTACTTTAGTCTATGTTGCTGAACTACTCTTTGAACCAGGACGCATGGTTACTCTGCGGTGGGATATTCATGACTGTAATAAGAACTCATGGGGACTTTAATTCTCCCTCCTATTACCCTATTCCTACTACTACTCCTATTATCAGTACTCGTATAGAAAGTAGGAGTATACTCTTATGTCTTTTGGACCGATTCTACCTTACCTAGCCTGGTTCCTTCAACTAACTAGTGTTCGCCGAATGATTTGAATGGGACTACATTCGCTAGTACCTCAAGATTTAGATTTACACTGAATTAAATTCAGTTTGTTTTGTAATTATGAAATTAATATGAAATGAAATTATAACAGACTAATAAAAAAAAAAATCACAACAAAAAAGCTCGTGAATGAACTCTTTTGTTTTTGTCGATTATTTTTTTTTTCATCAGGCCCACCTGATGGTGTGTGGTTACCGTCGCCCATGGACTTCAGCAATGCCAGGGGCAGAGCCAAACCGCTGCCTACCTGATTTATTATTACATCATAAAATATCCTCTGGCAATGTATGCCCATGAAATTGCTATAAGAACCACAGTGGTCCTTTAGGGCCGCTTTTCTGTTTAGCTCACGCGGGAGACCGGTCGTTCTGCTGACGATACAAAGTCATCAAACTGAACTCCTTGTTCTTCATTAGAAAATCTCGGAACCTTGTCCACGGGGTCGTCGAAAATAATAGAGCGTCTGCCAGCCCTGCGCGCTAGTTCGTTTTTTTTTTCATCCAAAGGCACTCTCGAATGTAGGCGACCTTGCGTTTGCTCGAGTTTCGGGGTGAACCGCTGCGACGGGCATGTGTGCGTCACGTACCTACACATGCCGCGTCGCACCGAGTGACTTTGGAAAAAGGTTTTCTTCACCCGACTAAGGCTGCGTCGCACAATCGAAAGGTTATGTTTTACGCGGGAATTATTAGTCAAGCTATTAATTGATCTGTGTAAGAAATCGTTACATTCAGTTTGAGAGTGACTTGCCCTTCCATTTGTTCCGACGGCACAGATTTTGGTGACGTCAAACATATTCTTTACATTTGTCCTAAGTTTGATTCTTCTCTATTCAATCATTCACTTTAAAACTCATCTTCCTTGTAGCCTTAGTAATGTTCTCGCTTGTAATAATACGCCATACCTCTTCTCTTCAGTTAAGTATTTGTTGCATCATTGCTTTATAGATATCTTATATACTGATAGGTTTCGACGAGAACGGTAACCAGTGCTTGGGGTACCTAAAAGCACCGTTAGTGGATCGGAAGGATCCGAAATGACGTGTTTGGGGCAACGTCGACTGTTTACCATTCGGTCCGCAGGATCGGGAATGTAAAAACAGTAAACTCGACGCTGGTAATGGCGACATTGCAAGAAGCCGATTTCTATATTGAAATACATAAAAACTATTTTAGCAGAAGTACTCTCTATTGTCCTCTTTCTATTATCTACATATCAAGAGCAGTGCTTCGCGGAATCTACCGCCGGTAAATATATTCAACTTATCGAAACACGAGACATTTCTTCGCGATGATGATGCCCGAGACTATAAAGTGTAACTTAAATTCAATAAATATAAATTAGGTCATTTAATTATTCCCAAAACAGCACGTAAGCTATTTAAACAGCGCACAAAACCGTGTCTGCTAATGTTTATTTTATGTACTCACATCTCGCTAATAGCCCTCACGGTTTCATGAAGATGGTTCGCTCATTTGTAACGCGCCATACCTGAAAACAATTAAATAAACGTTACAAAAAAAACACCACGATCAGTAATCGACGAAAAAATACATACTTTAATCACGCTCGACCTCGAGTCGAAAAAAAAATATATAAAGCTCAGAATGGAATCGTCCAGCCCGATCTAGCGTGCATACAATTAACACACCGTTTATCTACAAGGTTCGTAATGAAAAAAGAATCGTACACCCTAAAGATAAATTTATGGTATCAATAATCGTTTAGTTTTCAAGTACGCAGCAGGCAACCGGTATGATGCATTCGGCCTCGCGGGCAAACAGACGCTAGATAGCGCTAGACAAAGACGGTGCGAGGTCATGAGCGTAGCCTTGCGCGGGTGCGCGCGCGGCTCGCTTCCGCCTGTCGACGACGCGCACGCCTGCCGACCGCACTCCACGTTCGACCGCCGTAACGAACGCACGCGCCCTCAACCAAAACAACTACCACAACAATAATAAAACACAGATTTCTTTCAAACAAATTATCATCGTGATTATTATATTCTTTTACAGACTCGACGACCAAGGTCGGGCCCTTGCTAATCGCGTTAAGCAACTAATAAACATAATAACAAAAGTGTATCGACGATAACACGCGTTCATAACAAACACACTTCCTTGTAAATAATGACGATTATGTCGCTGTCGTCGACTGAACAATCTTACGAATTGCTCATACATAATCATTTCTCATCCCATCTGCCCACGCGCATGCGTAAGCAATTTATTTGCCACTGTGCGTCTGTGCAAGATGGTGTACTATTTACCCAAGACAGGTTGCTATGTATCAACCTCGGAGACTATTTAGACAGAATTATCAACATATTTCACAGGTATGACCAGCTATGGTTCAGTGGAATATGAAAGATGACTAACAAGTTGAAATGTTGATACGGATTATTGTCTTAATATGTAATTTAATTCTTTTATAAATCCAAAGAAAACGGTTAATCATTCTAAAACCGTAATTCTTGTATTACACTGACATGATGAGGACGCGTGCCAAGTATTCTCGCCAGCAAAACCTCTTATACTGTCAAAATGATGGCTTCATAGCGTACCATAGTTATATGCAAATTTGTCACCACACAGAAAGAATTCTCGTGCCAAATGAATCCGAAAGATATTGTGGAATGTTTCTATGCTGAAGAAATATTTTAATGCTAGGATGAGTACATAAATTACTTGAATTAGTCGTTGCGAGTGCGCGGCATTACGAGATAATAAAGCCTAGGAAAGATGATGGTACGCGGTAAATTGTCCGTTCGAGTACAAATAAAAGACTTAATAAATGAAACAATAATTAAATAGATTTTAAACCAGCCTCCATCCAGTCATGAAAGAAACACAAGTCACCAGTTGCCAGAAAACATGAATACGTGACCAGTCGCGAACCGAAGATCGTTTATGAAACTGCGCCATAAGCATCTATTAAATTTCTAATTAAGGTGTTACAAAGTTATTGTGAGTGCTGACTATTTTGTAGAGTGGACGGTCGTATGCAACCGACCTCGGTGACAGTCGTGTCGTGACCATCTTGCCAGCGCGGCACCCGTGTGTACTTATGTACATAATAATATATCAGATATAGAGTCGGCTGTGGACAGTGTTATGCAACATCTGAATTATGGGCATTTTCTCACTTCAATTTTATACTACATGAAAATAAATAAAAACATCACACGCCTTTCACAAAAGCTTTACATAATTCAAACATACATACATACATAGATCCAAATCCAATTATTAGAATGAAAGTTATTCAGCGTATTGCATCGACTTGAAATTGCTGTATCATTTAATATGGCGATTTGCATGCATCTCTATGTGTTAACGGGCCGTAACGTGAAAGTTTACGTTGGACGATGACGTGATATTATGTGATAAGTCTGAGATGAGATTTTTCAATGATTATCTCAGTTTGTAAGTGTTAAATTGACTTGTTAACTTGACCGCTAAGGAGTAAGGATGTGAAGAGTGTTTTGGTTAGTTTGTACCGTGACAGATACATTACGTATTCACCACGCAATCTTAATCTTAATCGTAAATTTTTATCTAGGCGTTTTTGTTCTTATTTTGTTACTTAGACGCAAATCATTGATGATGCTTTCATTTGTGTTTACCACTAGCAAATTATTACGATATTATAAGTAGGTCGAAGGAATCATGCAACAGCACCGACTAATAACAATGAGATTCTTGTCGCATTACTGCGCACTACCGTCCGAGCGTTGTCCTCGTCTCTATCTGTCACGGTCGCGCTACACTTCCTGGTCCCTGCATTTTGAGATGCAAGAATGTTAATGACTTCTATCAAAAATACAATGTAGCATACATTTATAATTTTAAGTCCATAACGTCACACAGCGCTGCAAGGATTTATGACGTCATAAACATGTATACCTATGCCGAAAAACTTAGCTTTAATGGAGGCGGCGGTGGTTAGAGTAATAATTAAAATGAAACAGAATGAAAATGCACAGACCAACTGTTTTTCAATAACGATCCACTTTTGTTTTAAGCTGCGTTTTTTTTATTTTTTTTATTGCTTAGATGGGTGGGCGAGCTCACAGCCCACCTGGTTGTTAAGTGGTTACTGGAGCCCATAGACATCTACAACGTAAATGCGCCCGCCACCCACCTTGAGACTCTTACTTGTTTTATTAAGTTACTCTTATTTGTTATATTCATACATATGTACATATAATTGAAGGGTAAGAGACCCTTTAGTCCATGGTCTCTGGTTATCACATAACAGCGAGCAAAAAAAAACTTTCTTCTACAGTGAAAGCATAATTTATAAAAATTCTGAATAACATATAAAAGTGAAAGAGCAAGAAATAACTATCATGTTCTGGATATTTATCAGAGTTCTCGTAACTACTTTTTGGGAAGCTTACATTGATAGTACACGCTTCACTTTATTGAGTTAATTTCAATGCTGTGCAATTATATGAATTGCGCAATAACAATTACGTTATTTGCGCGGTGTTGCGCAGCGCCGTCCGCGCTACGTCCTTGCTTCTAGCTGCCACGGTCGCGGAGTGCTTCCTGCTCTATGCACTTTTATTGAGAAAGAGAGAGCGGAGAGCGAGAGACAGAGAGAGAGGGCGGTCGCCATGTTTTCATAAAAACAAATTTATAGCTCACCAGTAGTCAACTGTGACGTGGAGCCGAACTTCCAATATCTATTTGATATACATAGGCATTCTTTTATTATTTCTTAGATGTATGGACGACCTCGCGGCTCACTTGGTGGTAAGTGGTTACCGAAGCCCATAGACATCTACAACGTAAATGCCGCCACCCACCTTCAGACATGAGTTCATGAGGTCTCAGTTTTTTAACAGTACAGTACAACGGCTGCCCCGCCCTTCAAACGAAACGCATTACTGCTTCACGGCAGACATAGGCAGAGTGGTGGTACCTAACCATGCGGACTCACAAGACGTCCTACCACAGTAAAAAATATTATTTATAAAAAAATAATCCCATATCTCGTGAGCTTTTGAATTAGTAAGAACATCATCAAATTCCCATTAAGTAGTTTTTGTTTTTGGGTGATGGTCCAGCGAACCAATAAACAAATAGACGAAGCATACACAAAAATTTTCAACTAAATATATGTACACACCTTTATAAGGCTTTAGGTTAGTAAGTTGGGTATACTATATATTATTATATATGTATATACGAGACACGAGTATATTTTAGATAAATGGACGGAGCATGTTGTTTTGTAGTATTGGAAGCGTGTAGCGGTATCGATTCTGAATATGTAAATTGTCAACAACATCCGGAATGTCTGCTCGTGCGATATCCGTTAGACATACGAAAAAAAAAATAAAAAAATTCCCCCCTAATGTATTTAAATCGCTTGCTGATTGATGGCTTCAGTAGCGTTGTTGTATTTTGAGCACTAGTATAGATGATACACACAACAGAGCGAATGTGATTAATGTAAGTTAATTAGTCCTTTAGATCGAAATGCGTTGGAACAGCGGATTTTTCTATGTTTTAATAATAAATATTTGCTCAGCGGTAAATGTGGGCAGTGAGTACACACGTTCGAGGTTACAATTCGGCTTATTATCAACTTTTTTTTCCTACCTCAGCTGATAGCCTTGAGAGGCTATTTCAGCGTAACCTTAATTAGTAGGTGAGCTCACGGGACCCAAACCGGAGTGTTACTAACACTGACCCTAGCAAGAGCTTCGCAGAATCTACCACCGGATCGGTAACGCGACCCACTGAGAAGATCCGGTGAGAAACTCACTGGGCAAAATAATCAACACTTAAGATAGGACAGTACTAGTCGCTTGGCGGGATCAGTGTCCTACTAAAAACATTTAAAACCTGCTCGGCGAAAAATTCAAGGATACTTACAGCCTAGAGTCTTAATGTCAATACATCGTCAGTCGGGTTCAGCTAAAGATCAAAATTTCGGCCTTACTATAAAAATAACTTTAAATAAATCCTTTCTTTTTTCCTTACCTATTCACTGGTAGCCTAAGGAGGTATTTCACGGACAGGTAGGTGAACTCACGGGCTCATCCTAAGACAATTTGCTGACACTAGCCCTACCAAAAGAAGTGCTTGCAGAATCTACAACCAGATCGGAATCGCGACCCACTGAGAATCTCCGGCGAGAAACGCAGTAGCCAAATCCTTTCCTTTAAAAGTTGACTCGACGAGGCCTGAAAATCATTGAACTCACGGCCAACATAGTTTCGATTTGATAATCAATGTCACGATAACAGATAACATATAGATGTGTTATAACAAAAAACGTATTATGGTAGTCCGCGAGCATGTGTTCGGGGCGTGTAACTTATTCTTGACAGCTCGCCTGGTTATATAGTACAAGGCTCCTGATGCATTGTAGTGAGTAGGCTTGCACTGATGTAGATAGCGTATTGTGAACCGGCATAGGTCCATTATTTCTACCTATGCTGATAGCCTTGAGAGGCTATTTCAGCTTCATTCACCCTAGCGTGTAGGTGAGCTCTCGGGGCTCAAACTGGAATTGTTGAAAATACTGGCCGCTATCAAGGATCTGCCACCGGATCATATCCGGAAAGAGATCCTACCACCAGTAAAAAATTACTGTGACGAACACAATTTTAAATTCACGCACAAAGCTTTGTTGTTAAGTTTCTTTTAAAGTTTAAATCCCTTTATCATGAAATATCCGATATCTCTGATGAAGATATTACGCCTTAAGTTTAAAGGTGAAGGCTAATTCGCCATCGTGTTTCAAGTGAATTGTTTTATTGGTGTGATCTACTTATGTTCCATTAACTTCTATAGATGGAACGTATATCACAAACCGTTAGATCGACGTGACTCAAAAGAGGGAGCATTCATTAGAAAAATTCTCTTCGGCCATAAAAAAAACAAACAGATATAATTTACTAGCGACCCGCCCTCGCTTCGCTTCGGAAACTGTAATTTATTGTTGATTTCTCCACTATTTAATGGATGTTATTATACATATAAACCTTCCTCTTCAATCACTCTATCTATTAAAAAAACCGCATCAAAATCCGTTGCGTAGTTTTAAAGATTTAAGCATACATAGGGACAGATAGATACAGGGACAGAGAAAGCGACTTTGTTTTATACTATGTAGTAATTAACGAAGTTGACAGAAGCCCGTAAGTAATTTTCACGAATTGAAAAACTAGATAGAAAAAAACAATGTTGCCACATTATGGATTCGTTTTTCATAATTCTCACTGAAAAACAGTCTGTCGTGCCGTTCGTGATTCGCCATCATAAATCGTAACGACATTATAACAATTGAATTGTCTGTCAATTGTACTAATTTAAATGAAACCGCGTGATCCATCTTTATATGTGTATCCGAACTTAACTATTTTGTAGAAGAAAAAAATCGAGAAACAATTTTTCGTCAGAAAACAAAATCGTGTGTCTGGGCGAGTTAATGCGGACGTTGCTTTACAGCCACGGTACATCAAGTTTCAAGATAATTATCGATTATATACGTGGTTATTATTATAATACGGGAATTAAATATTGATGACGTCACTCGAACACAGTCGAATCTAGGAAGCGCATCATACTTCTCGACTGAGTAATAAGATTCAATTTCATTTTTTGCGCCTGATTTTTACCATTTGATTGAGAAATGAAATACTTTCCGCGGTGCTTCCTGAGCGTTATGGACATTTCATTATTCAGGTTCTTCAAACGAGGCTTGCGGAGAGTACTTAATGGTAGGCAGCGACTTGGCTCTGCCACTGGCATTGCTGACGTCCATGAGCGACGGTAACCACTTACCATCAGGTGGGCCGTATGCCTACAAAGGCATTAAAAAAAAGAAGGTGAAATTTGAAGAGTAGTCAGTGGTAAGTAGCTGCCAGTTCCTCTGGAATTGCGTCTTTGAACGACGGTAATCACTGACCATCTGAAGAGCCGCAACTTGTGCCTTCGAAAGCAATAAAAGTTTTGTTTATTAAGAATTTTGTCGGGTGGGAAACCCAGAGATTCCAATCAAATCGACAATTTCATTCGAATATTTAATGCGCAATAACAACACACAATAAGGGCTTTCCTCGATGTGAAATATTTTTTGTTGTCCACTGATGCCTATGATTCTTATAGTTTTTTAGCTGATGATTAACTAATAAAATCATCGGTTCATCCATTTATGATTTAACCTCGCATTCTATACGTAACTATACTGAGACCTTACAACTTATATCTCAAGGTGGGTGGCGCATTTACGTTGTAGATGTCTATGGGCTCCAGTAACCACTTAACACCAGGTGGGCTGTGAGCTCGTCCACACATCTAAGCAATAAAAAAATAAAAAAAGATCTATTAATTCAGTTCAAACTAAAAGAGCCCCACGGCTTCAATCGTATTAAATTTATTACAACGAAAACATTAATCACGGAATTTTACTAATTTAAAAAGACATGAATTGAACAATTATTACTGTTATGAATCTAGGTATCATTGCAGACGTCTTTTCAGAGGGGTTTCAGTCATAGCAATAAAAAGTACAACAGGTGGCGCGAACAATTAAATAATGGATGCACCTATCTCACATATTTAGCGATAGTCGAAACGTGTCGGTTGAGATCACGTAGACTGAAGTATCGAAGGCGTCGGAAATCATAAATGACATTAAAAAAGGCGATACTGATCCCCGTAAAACTAATTTTAATTACATCTACCACTAGCGGAAACTGGAGGAAATACTAAAAACATTACTTTTTTCTGCAAAAGCAATTATAACTTTCGCAATCTCATATCTTAAGTTTGTGGTATCTAAGGACGGACACCAGTCATGGTACTCGTACGGGTATCGCTTACTGGTTTATGTGACAATACGTAATTCGTAAAAAAAATATCAATTTTTTTACTTCTGGTAGGACCTCTTGTGAGTCCGCACCGGTATGTACCACCACCCTGCCTATTTCTGCCGTGAAACAGTAATGCATTTCGGTTTGAAGGGTGGAGCAGCCGTTGTAACTATACTGAGATCTTAGAACTCTCTCAAGGTGTGTGGCTGCATTTACGTTGTAGATGTCTATGGGCACCAGTACTCATTTAACACCAGGTGGGCTGTGAGCTCTTCCAGCCATCTAAGCAATAAAAACAAAAAACAAAAAAATCGCCACAATATTACCTTATATTCCGACGATAGGCGACATTTGCATCGTCGATGACCGCCAAGCCATTGTCAATGCCAGAGAAGTTGGTGAGGCTACTCGCGCGCAACGCCCTAGACCACTTTGCACACGACCTTTACTCTAGTCAGGCCTGGGACCTTGGTACGGTCACATTATCGCGTTATCGCGCTGTTTGCTAGCTTTAGTTTTTTTTATTTTTATTATCACGCGATAAAGGGTCTGCCCTTGTCGGCGAGCGATGGAAGGTCGATGCGACGATTCCGGGTTTGATTTTTCGGACTGTCGCTCTCAACGCTTGGCTAGACGTTCCGGCTGGGAGGTGGATTTTCCTTCCTCGTCTTCAACAATTGCACTGTAATCTTTTTTATTGCGGAGAAGGTTGCATAGGGTTGCTTTTGCGTGTAAATCTGTATTTCGTATTTTAATTTCAAATCGAATTTATTTATTTATTTATAAAATAGATATTTGTATAAATATCTATATTATAAATATAAATATATTATATATGATATAGATAGAGATATCAAATATTAGAGAGATATTAGATATATTATAAATATAGATATTTGTATAAATATCTAATTTATAACATCTAAAGTGGCGGATGAAAGGCGATTGCATGCAGCAGAGATGCGAATGTTGCGATGGATGTATGGAGTAACGAGAATGGATAGAATACGGAATGAATATGTTAGAGGAATTCTGAAAGTGGCACCTGTGACAGAGAAACTGAGAAGTGCGCGTTTGGGATGCTAGGAACATGTGATGAGACAAAATGAAAATGAGATTGGTAAGAGAATGATAACTATGAATGTGAAAGGATATAGAAGAAGAGGTAGACATAAGAAGAAATGGATGGATTGCGTGAAAGACGATATGTGTAAGAGGGGAGTGAGCGAAGAAATGGTATATGATAGAAGAGTATGGAAGGAGAAAAATGTTGCGCCGACCCCAGGTGACTGGGAGAAGGGCAGGATAATGATGATATTTGTATCAATATATAACTAAAAATAAAATTTTATGAGCTAGATATTTATCAAATAATAAAAATAACTGACTCATAATCCTAGCTTTTATAAACAGCATCCCAATTAGTTATTATATTGTAGAGATATTACGGGGTAAACACGAACAGACAAACAGATAAAATATTTACGATTTTAATAAACGTTTATATATGTATATATTAGAACAAGGAGATATATAAATCTGTTATTCTATTGGAAGAGATAAGTAAATGTGTGGGCGAAGGTCATAAACCTAACGCTATCACTCTCTGAAGTTAAAATCTCCAAACACTAGAATATATTTTTACCTAACTAACTATATTGTAATAATATTGTAACTAACTATACTGAGTGAGACCTTAGAACTTATATCTCAAGTTGGATGGCGCATTTACGTTATAAATGTCTATGGGCTCCAGTAACCACTTAACAACACCAGGTGGGCTGTGAGCTCGTCCACACATCTAAGAAAAAAAAATTAAGAAACTACCCTTCACAGAAGAACACACTGTTTTGCACACATGCGGCACAAAACTAACTTCTCCATACAAATATTCGCCGGACCAAATAATATGAGATATTTCAAGCTATTTTTTTTGGAACAAAGGACTAAGATGTAACACGTGTTGTTCCGTGTAGGACTAGGAACTGTAGGTTCCTGTTGTCGATTAAAAAAATGAATGTCGTGAGGATGTTTGTATTTTTATTAACCAGCAGTCTGAGTGATGATAAGCATCGGATAACAATTATTATTAATTAAATTATGTGACTGTTGTAAGCATAGCTTTAGATGGACGGAGTAGATTCGCTTACGACCATTCAATGAATCTTGCTCTATCCAAGCCAGATATTTAATGAGCAAACCGACATTCATAGTAATGGAGCGACTTTTAAAGTACCAGAAACCTTGAAAGGACGGTGTAATTTTATGACATCCTTAACGACATTCAACTGATTTCTCTGTTTTTTTTTATCTGACACCCTTAAAGACATTCAACTTATCGCTCCGAAACCTTTTTGTATCAAGAAGCTTATTACTTTTAGTAAAAAAAAGAAAATCCGCCGTGTGCGTGACATCATTCGGCATACCGACTACCCGCATGAGTGTACGTTAGCTCAGTTTTATTGAATTTTAAAGTTTTCAAGAAAAACGGGACTACCGCCAATCGCTGCTTATTTCAAGGCAAGATGTAGTCGTCGTAGCCTAAAGGATAAGACACCCGCTGCATTCGTAGGTAGTGATGCAACAATGTTCGAATCTCGCTGGCAGATACCAATTTTACTAATGAAATGCCTATTTAAATGCGTGTTCACAATTGACTTCCATTGGTGTAGGAATAACATCGCGTAACACGTCTTGTGAATCCGCACGGATAGGTACCACCACCCTGCGATTTCTGCCGTGAAGCAGTAGGGCGGGGCAGCCGTTGTACTGTAAAACTGAGTCGTTAGAACTCATATCTCAAGGTGGGTGGCGGAATTTAAGCTTTAGATGTCTATGGGCTCCGGTAACATATTTAATACCAGGTGGGCCGTGAGCTCTTTTGCCCATCTAAATAATAAAAAAATTGGGATGTCGTTCTGTGATCAAACTTTTACATGTACAAGGTATGTAAATGGTAGTGTGATTTTTTCAAAATTCTATATTACATTAGTGAAGATCCTGTGTGTGTGTTGTCTGCATTCAGCCGATTCTATGGTTTCTTATTTGTCAGAGACCTACCCTAGGTGTATTTCCTTAACAAAGCTCCGTTCAAAATACATGATTTCGTTTAAAGACCATTCGTGTAAATTAGTAAACTTGCCTTGTGAGCTTAATAAAACCAACGACCAACCAACGCGGTAAGGCCGTGACTTCCGCACTTTTTTGAACGATGACCTCGATATTTAAAAAAAAAAAACAAAGATAATATGCATTTAGAGATAACAACTCAGTTTTTAATTACAGCAGTCACGCATTACGGGCTTTAGTGGGATATGTATTTTTCTTAAAAAAATAAATTAAGCTTCACTATTTGTTAAAGTTTTATGAGAATTTTAAATGCCTAAATTAGTTTGGCCGTATGTTGACAATGACACGGTATTGACATTGATTGTGGCATTTAACATTTACGATTAAGGAACACGAAAAGAAAAAGAAAAAAATTAATGCAAAAAACTTTATATAACTGCCGAAAATCCATAAATGAAAGTTTTGTCGCTTTTAGAGAGTTCTGGAATGTTTCAACAAAAATAAAAAAACCGTTAGCGACAATGTACATAATCGTGCCAGTTAAACGTAACAAAACAACCGGTGTCCGTGACCGTGGTTGTTGGGCCGAAAACGAGAGTGTCCGATCTAGAGCGTTTGCGCAACGCAGCATCCGCCTGAACTAGAGACGACGCATGTGACGTTATTAAAAAAAACAAAACGCTTTTACGTGAATCGTAGAGTAAAATTACCTGTTTTTATTGGATTAGCGCTGGACTCGCGGTCCCTCAAGAGTCCAGAGCCGTCGTAGCGTGAATAACGTCACACACCTTGAGAAAAAGATTTTTATTGAACGGAAGATCTAATTTGATTGGACTGCCGTTTCACTAGACTGCTTCGCGGCAGAAATATTTCAGATTCAACTAACCGTCAGTTTTGCAATATCACTCATGTCTCAAGTTTGGCTAATACATTCGCATTATTATATCTATGGACTTCGGTAGGAATTTTATACAAAGGATGCCTCGGTGCGATCTGTTCTACTATAGTAATGAGGGGTAGATTTTAAAATGCCTTACTTTAACAAGATTTTTCTTCATTTAACTTCGTCATTTCGTATTATTCTGAATACATTTTACGACCAATGATGGTCATTTATGGGTACAATAATAGAGGATCGAAAAAGTGCCTTCAATCAAAAGGGGATCTTTAAAAGTAATCGTTCACATCCGCAATCGAGTTGCAGCCAAATGTAAAATACTCTCCAAATTCGAACGATTGAACACCAGCCTTAACTACAAATAGACGAATAGAATAATTAATGACACGATCGGTAAACGTTAATCACATTATAACTGCACCTCCACCGTCGCTTCCGCGTGCGACACCATTCACTTTCACTGCTAGACGTACAATATGACACCGATCGTTGCGCAATACCCAACCTTAATACGTCCACTTAAAACATAATCTCCGTTGGTATTACGTCGGTTATTTTTTCGTATGTCCAACAAGGTGATTTGGACTCTGTTTCGTATTAGTTAAAATCTGGTTCAGGTTGTTTGTGAACGACAAACGGCCTCCACAAGGCCGTGCGTTCGTCGCGAATGTTTACTTTCTCTAGCGGTCAATGGTCACACTGGAGTTTTGTGTTGAGCGTTTTTGGATTGTTTTCAAGGTCGGGGCTGGTATCGTTGAACTCATCACTAACTAATGAACTTTGTCCTTTAGCTTCTGGTGTTCTAGTTTTTGTTGTAAGTTTTCGTCTGTCAGTCGTAAAGTTCAAATTTTATCGCTACTCAATCCCAACGTTACGACGTTTTAATATTGACTAATATTGATGAGAATACCTGACAGCACAGACTGACTGATATCGGAGAAATGTCTGTAAAGTTTCCTAATGAGTAAGTCGAAGTTCAATGATGAAACAGGTATCATTTTTTCTCAATGATTAAAATAGGTAACCATAATCAAATCTTTGTTAGCTTATATGTATATTTGTTTATTGTTGTTGTTATTCGTATGTTGTGAGTCCCCACGGGTAAATACTGACTTTCTACCCAATTTTTCCGCATAGCACTAACGCGTTCCGCTATGATGGACATGACAGCTTTTATTACAATTCAAGTTTTTATTTTATTAGTTTTATACCGTATTTCAACAATTTTATTAGTAAACGGACAATATTATTAATGAATTTCTCTCGAACATTTTACGTACACCATAGTTGCAAGTGATGATCACATAACGCCAGTCGCCTGTCCTAGGATTGGCACCGATCGGCAACTTAACCTTGTGTCATAATTTATTTATCCGATTAATTGATTCCATTTGCATTCAGATATATAGAGAGATAGGTCAATATAAGCGCCGAATACACAAGTCCTCCGAACGTACTGACGGCAGCCTTTTATAGTGACCTATATTAAATGCAGTGAATTTATTAATATCTGTCATTGAACTTTGCGAAGTCAACCGAAAATAATGTGGCCTTTGAATTATGAACATCAAGGATTACGCGAGATTACCGTATATTTACGGTTCGTGCGATGAACAGGACTCATAAATGATATTATTATGTTTAACTGCTCGTTAAATGGAATACTTTGTATTAGGGAGTGATTGGTCCGGTCGTACTGAATACCGTAAACCGGAGATTAATGTAGTACTACTGATAGAACATAACTGTTTTAATATTGGTGTAACCCGCCAACCTTAGCACAGTGTCCGTATGTAGCGATTATCTTTGGTGAACATAAATCGTCTTTTGTGAAATCTTGAACATGTTCCAAACAATAAGGTTTGGATTCCCTTCGGAATTTTAGAAGTATACCCTCGCTCGGTGGAAAATCTCTTCAAAAGTACCAACTACCTCACAAACAAGAACGGCCACTTGGACGACAACATTACTCTCACTTCTGGGAACTAATTTGAATTGTGAAACATTTAAGCTATTTCGAAACACTTTAATTCTGTTAGGCCCGGCTTTTAATAAATTATTTGATGAAGATACATGTTATTTATTTACATAGCGATTATTTTAATTGACGACCGTGAAGCGGCATCCGCGTTTGTAGGGAACCTTGAGAATTATTTGGGTTTCGTGTTTACATATTCAAAGTGGAAAACAGCTAAAACGATAATTAGAAGCGCAACCATTGATTATGACGTATGCAATGATGCTATTATGAAAATCACAATGATAATTGCAGATTATACATGATCGAAAATACACGCTCAGAAAAATGAATCATGTGTCAGAGTGTGAATTATTGGCGATAAATAATGTTCATATAAAAATAGATTGCGTTTCATACACAGTATCTACAGCGGCATCAATGCGTCCCATCGACAAAGCGGCACGACACGAGAACCCTCTGATCGTGGCCGCCGGTAACTACATTCCCGATCCTGCGGACAGAATGGAAAGCAGTCGACGTCGCCCAAAACACGCATTTCGGATCCTCCTGATCCACTAACGGTGCTTTTAAGTACCTCAAGCACCGGTCATCGTTCTCGTCGAACCCGTCACTTACGACGAAGGGCTCGACGAGTAAATGAACCCACGGACACAGCCCACTGAGTTTCTCGCCGGATCTTCTCAGTTGGTGGCGTTTCCGATCCGGTAGTAGATTCTGCGAAGCACGGCTCTTGCTAGGGTTCGTGTTAGCAATGTCGTCAGGTTTGAGCCCCGTGAGCTCACCGCTTAGGTAGGATAAAAAAAATATTGACATACAAACTTCAAAAGTAACAAAGTTGATATAAATATTCTATTGAAAACTAATCAAACCTTTTTTCAACAATTTACTCCAACTAAAGAAAGTATTTTAAAGACAATTTTTGTAACCAATATTCCTATACTATAAAAATAGGACATAAATTCCTTTCCTTTGAAAAATTCCGATAAAAATTATCCAAACTATTGGCTGTAGAGAGGGATAATGTAGAAGATTTAAAAATCTCCAAGCTAAATCAATTGAATAAGTACCAGCGGAGCCCTAATCTGGCATTAAGATCACGGCAGTGTTACCTCGCAATCGGCTCGGGCTAGCCTTGGCAGAGCGCGTATCGGGCGCTTTACAAACCGATTTTTCCTTCCGTTCGTGTTGTTGCTCTGTAATTGTTATGCTGCGTCTATTGTAATACAACGTAACGTGATGGACAGGAAAACGTTTACTGAAGAGTTTCTTGAAATATTATATATATTAATAGTCATTATTTGTGTACGTGATGCTACTTGAATATGGACTATTGTTAGGTTGGTGTTTTCGTTAAAAATTCTGTTATAATATTATTACTTTTTCGAAAGACGTTTCTGTGCTTAGTGTACCTGTACTGCTGATACCATCATCTGGTTATACCTAGCTATTAAAAAAAAAACTTTCCAACGAGATAAGTTGCTAAGTCCGCAATTTCAAGTTTTCAAATAGAAAATTGTTTAAATAAATTATATATAATTTATACGACAATTTTACTAAATTGGATTCTTTAATATTTATGAATTTCGAAATTTAGTGTCAATTTCGGGACTCATAACAATTTTTTATTAATGATTATTTAAAAAACGTCCTTAAGCAGTAATCTACCATAAGTGCGATTGGTGTCCGCATGATAGAGAATCGGAGCTCTTGGGAGGCCATGACCACTTTTTCGACCTGATCTCCGAGAGTCTGAGGAGTAGGATGGGTAGGTTGATCCCGCTTTCTCTTGATCTCTACCTCGGCGCAGAAGGCGGGATGGGCGGTGCGTACATGGCATCCCTGCTCAGCTCTCGCAGGGGCCTTCAGGTGCTTGGTGATGCCCGGTATCTGCTGAATAGCTCCTGTGATGAGGCAGCCAACGCTGGCACCATGGTGCGCCGCCCAGATAAGTTGTGGCCAATTCCGTCCAAGCATCACGACGGGTGCCGGCGAAGGAAGACTCGCGCTGCCCATTCTTGTGGTAGGGGAGCTCGTTGGGGTTTTATTGCTAGTCAGTTTAGCGGGGCAGCGGCTATCTCGCGCGTCTTCCTCCAGCCGTAATTTCCTCGAAGGCGCCGGAGTTTGCCATAACCCAGTCTTTACCCCCATCGACTGGGTATCCGTAAACTGATTCCTCAATCAAAAAAGTATCTACTCTAGTGCAGCGATTTGAATAACGTTTGCATTGAATGTACATGTACCAGATACTCGCGTGCGGTTGTTAACAAAAAGAAAAACCTTTCTCACTAGCCTGCATGAGTTAATAAAAAGCAACATGATGATTTAAGTCTCAGATTAGTCAGGTGTCGTGATTAAAATACATGCGGTGTCGTCGCTCCCGATAGACACGTGCGGCATAGAGACTGCACGCTGCCGAAGTGAAAGTGAACCGCACGCGACAGCTCGCGCTGTGACGTCAGACGCGTTTCTCCAGCATCGTGGAAGGTTTTATGTGTGGTTGTGTGTGTGTTTGTGTGTTTTTTAAACGGAATAATCGGCTAAAAAAAAGATATACGGATAAAAGATGGACATTAGAAACTACAACATGGGAAGGAACAGTGGGTAAAAGAAGAAGAGGACGACCAAGTTGCAGATAGATCGACGAAATAATAGCAGCAACTGGAAAAGAATGGAGCAACAAAGCCAAGGATAGGGAAGAGTGGAGTAAGCTGGAGGAAGCCTATACTCGAATGGGGTTCCAATAACAAAAGCTTATATTTAATTTTGTAATTTTTTATATGATAAGGTATTTTTTTTTTCTTTCTTTGTTTTTGGAAATAAAATTGGCTTATTATTATTATTATTATTATTGGCTAATGAACTGAGGACAATACGATTCCCGTTCGGGAGTACAGGTTTATTGAGGCTGAGATGTTGGCTGAGTGTGGCGGAACCGTCACGCACTGAGAATATGCACGAGTGACGTAACAGACTTTTTTTTTACGAATGAGGGATTACTGTTGGCCCAGAGGCCTTTCCAGTTTCACCATGACAGGTGGGCGAGCAAAGTCACAGGTAGGAGGGGTGGGAAAAGTAACAGACTCTATAGTCTGTACGGTAATCGCATCTTCATAGCTACTTTTAAATATGTATGACTCTTCCAATTTTTCATGTTTGCGACTATCGTATTATCTCTGCTTACTGTTACAACAACTGTCATCAGAGCCAGAAACCACGGATTACCTCGGGTTCTATCTGTCCTTCTTCAAATGAGGTTTGTAGGGTGTGGTGTGGTCTGGTCACGATGGATTAGAAGACTTGAAATAATACGTCCATTCAGTTTGAAGGTTCGGTTTATTGTGTAGAAAGGTGTATTTAGTTACAAGACAGTAAGACAGTAGTGCTGAAGAAGCACTTTAAATAAAGCTGTTTACATACTTGAATGGTTACACACTACTAATCCATCGTGACCAAACCACACCACAAGGGAATCCCTAGCAGCGATTTGACTGTGCCTCTCAATAGGCTAGTTCGACCTAGAGTGAAGACTGCATTATCGCGACAGTTCTTTAATATTTTCAAAGGTTTTAACGAATTGTTGTCATTATTAAAAAGTAATTGTTATTGACCGCGAAACGGTAGTGAATTTCAGGATTCCTCCACATGTCTCAAAGTAAGCCATTCAAATTACCATGTCCGAAAAGCAGGTAAACCGTTTTAAAGCGGAATAACACTGAAAACCCTGTTATTTTTAAAAACAATATTATGATGATCACTAAACACACATTCGGCTGGGCGCGGTGAAGGCGAAGGGCACTGGGCATAGTTACGTAACGTCACGCGATGTACTATTCTTGATCCGAGCTTCTGACATTGTCGGCCGTTGGCATGCTCTCCCGTGTCACTGTTGCAGCTTCCGAATTCTGATGCCAGTTCTTACGTTTTAGCAAAGGATTTACTATTTCCATTTCTTAACACAAAATCAATACAAAAACACTCGATATTAATTAGTCAAGTAGGTTTAAAAAATTAAATCACGCCATTCCTCTCATTCTATTTTATGTTTATTGCGGAGATGTGTGACTGGGCTCACGGCCCAACTGGTGTTCAATGGCTGTAAGGACCCAAAGAAGAAGAATGAAACCACTCACCCTAATAATACGTAATAATGGTATATCGTCTTTCAAGCCGGAACTCATCTTCGTGACAGAAATAGGCCGGATGGCGGTAACACAACCGTGTGAGCCTACATCTCTCTAGATTACGAATTAACAAAACATAAACTTCTTAATTTTTTTTATGGCTTAGATGAATAGAAGAGCTCACAGCCCACCTGGTGTTAAATGGTCACTGGAGCCCAAAGACATTAACCACGTCAATGTCGCCACCCATCTTGAGACATGCGTTCTCAGTTTTACAGTATAACGGCTGCCCCACCCTTCAAACTGAAACGCATTACTGCGTCACGGCAGAAATAGGCAGGGCGGTGGTACCTACCCGTGCGTACTCACAAGTGATCCTACCACAAGTAATTACGCAAATTATAATTTTGCGAGTTTGATTTTTATTACACGATGTTATTCCTTCACCGTGGAAGTCAATCGCGAACATTTGTTAAGTACGTATTTAATTAGAAAAATTGGTACTCGCCTGCGGGATTCGAAGCACCGGAAAACGACAACAGCTTATGCTCAGATTAGTAAGTGAATGTCATTGTTTGTTTACGTTGACCTAAAGTATCTGGTACCCATTAAGTTCAAGAACCAGTTCAGGTCTGGCAAAAAGACAACAAAACATAGAGGCCCGTTCTAGAATCTTCGAGTCTTCGAATTGCCTGCCGTTCCGAGAAAAATGAAATAATGATGTTAATATATAGTAAAATGTTTATACACTATTTCCGAACGTTGAAGCTAATGAATAACTATTCATAAATAGCTTGTCAGTGTCAGGGATCTACTCTCGAGATTCGTTCGAGAAATGAACGAAAAAATATTTGCGCATTTGTAAATCAACATACATAGTGAAATGAGACATGCTTTATAGAAGGTTTACTGATTATTAATTACCTCGCAACTCTGAAACTAATTATCTCATAATTGCAAATGAGGTATCGTTATGTACATCTTAATGCACGAAATATTAAGTGTTGACGTTTGAAAAAGGTAGGTAGCGAATTTAATAAATTTTTGTACACGTATTATATGTGGTCTGGTCGCTAAAAGAGTCCATTGCTGACAGTTCTTTAATGAACGGATGCTATGTATATCTATATATATATTGGGGTGGCGTACAGTTAGCGATGAAAAATATTGTGTTGTGTGTATCGATTGAGAAAAATCAAAGCGTCGTCAACTTGGGTTAAATGTTTTAATTTTGCCCTAAAATTTGGTATAGAATCGATCGCTTACTCACGGTCGGACGATATCATTATTATTACTATTATTATTAATACTTTATTTCAGTATAGACCATAACGTTTTGTTAGTAAAGAAGTGCCGTGTTTTAAGAGGGTTTTGGAAAAGTTTTCTTTTCGACTTAGAGTGGAACCGTCCTATAAAACACCGTGTTTTAGGAGGGTCACCTGTACTCCAAAGACATTATGTCGGCTATCGTGTTTATTTAGTTAATTTTTATATTTCTGAAATGACGACAACGTTCCAACTTGACTGCAGCGAAATGTTAATAGTGACGTAAGCGCCTCACACAACAAGCGACGCCCCGAGCCGACCTTGGACCACACGGCGACTTTCAACCAGGAAGAGATCGCGATACGTTCCGTCATTCGAACTTTAAAGATTATATTTACATTGCCCTTATTTGGTGCAATAAAACCTGCGTCTTCCTCGCAGAATATATCGTTAATTCGCTTTTTTAAATCCGTACTGACCTCGAAGATGACGCGGGAGCCTTAATGGAACTCAGATGTCAAGAACAAAGATTGTGTGTTCGGCAATAAAGTTCTTGTGAGCAATGATCGGTGGAGAGTTAAGATTTTTCCCGTTTAGCTAACGAGTCGTTTGCAAGGTTTTTTAGATTGTTTTTAGTTTAATAAAATTAAAAATAGGCTGCACCTGTGGGTACCAACCAGTATCCTGCCTATATTTGCCGCGAAGGCTCTTGATTTCGATAGCAACTTATCACCGGGTAATCAATGTGCTCGTTCACTGGATTGTGTACTAAAAAGAGTTAGGGGCGCTCGGGCAATATTGAGCAATTTTGAAATTGCAAATGGTCGATAGTCATATACGAGTATGCACGTGTTGAGGCCAGACAAAGACTTTGCGCCTAGAAGGATTCTGGATATTCCGAATATGCAAATGTATAAACGACGGATGCCAGTTAACTGTTACTAATGACATTAGGCACAGCAGAACCCGGAGTCTGACTCTGTACTTATCAAAATATTGCCAATTAGGAGCGCTGAACTTCACAGACCAGCAAATGTTCAAGCGCGCTTATTAAATTTCTGCAAACGAGCAATCGGTCTTAAACATTTCTATCTGTGCCATTAATAATATTAAATACGCTGTTGACAATCTGCCAAAGGAAGACTAGCGTGCACGCCTCACATTTGAAATGACTCTTTAAAAAACTGAAAGCACATCAATGAGTTTGATATCGAACCAGCTTTATGGATCATTAAAAATCCACCTTCATTTTTTTAAAAGGCGTTTTCGCCTTGACATAATTTATTCCAAGGAAATAAGGCCAGTTTTCCGTCTAAAGCATCGCTCTCGGATCTCCAAAACTCAAACAGGTGATACGTAGAAGGGAAACTCGAAAAGTTTCCATACAACACGATAGCGAAGCGTTTAAATGTGGCCCGGGGACCTTGGCGAGACACTTACGAATTGAATCGGCCCCTGACGAGGCCGCGGCGTCTTCCGTCATGATAAATACGATGTAACGGCCCGTATACACTTCATCGAATTTTCACTTTATTTATCTGGTGACTTTTAGACAATGTATCATATAAACAAAAATCATTGTACTTTTAATTAGCGCAATAATTCGCGACAAGACTCAATGCCCGTCCTCAGGTGCTGGTACTAGAATTTGGTCTCCTACTAACAAAGTTAGCATGTCCTATTTTGTATCAACAGTGAGTTCTTCAACTTCACCAAATTTTGTACTTTATACAAAAATAGCAGCTAGCATAGCAGCTAGCATAGCAGCTAGCATAGCAGCTAGGTACTAAATTCAAATGGTGGTTAAGGCACGTTAAGCTTTTGCCCCGTTTAATGTGTGTCGTTACTCCAACAAAAGCTGCAACTGCTTGATATGATACCAAACCGGCCGCCACACCATACACCCTACCAAAATCACGCAAACACTTAAATTGGTCATCATCCATAAGGCTTCATCAGACTTGGCAGATTCAATCAAAAATTCCAGACTTTTAAGTCCTTTAAGGACGAATATACCGATCCATGTCAGTTTTACATAAAAGGAACGAAAAGGACCTAGGTTTATTCTTTAAACACATTCACCGTCGCATCGTCCTTGACCGTCACAGCCCTAGTGAACAACGATACTTTTACTTTTGTTCAAAACAAAATAACCTCTTTTTTATTGCTACCATTGACACTGAACCGGTTCTATTTTAGGATTGGATATTTTTGCGCGAATGTCACTGGTGATTCATAAAAATAGGCCACAATATCCTATGCCTATACATATCTTAATTGCTATTCATGGGTCTTTGATATGATTGTGAGCCCGCATGGCTAGGTCTGTACCTACCATCGTGTCATTTCTACCACGACACTGTAAGGCATTGCAATTTGAAGACGGCCATTATTCAATACAACTGGGTCTTTTACCTCACGTTTTGAGCTATTTGGTGAAACTCCCATTGTGATGTCTGTGGACTACAGTAACCACATAACTCCATGTGTGGTAACAACGTCCACCAATCCAGTGCCATAAAACAATTTAGGCTGACGGTTATTTTTGATGTTCACTAAAGAAATGACGTCACGTGCGTCAGACACACGTATATTTTTAACCTGCTAGATGTTTTTAATGGTAATTTCACGACCGCTAATAAAAATACACAAATCACGGTGTATGTAGGTCATGTTTAGTTGAACACTCTGATTTTAGATGTGATACATATCAGTTTGAGTTATTGAGGCAATTATTTTGGTTTATTGACTCGTGCGACCGACGCAATCGTATCTGTAAACTGTGGATCCTTTCACGAGCGCAGACGAAATGTCGAGTGACAGTCAACGTGGGAACGAGGTGTTCGCTTCGTTTATTAGCTTTCTCAGTATTTCTTTAAAATAATAAAAGCTTGTTGATTTTCGGTAAAAAATAAGAGCAATAATGACAGGACAAATCACGTAGCGTCGGCCATCTGACCGCACGTTAGAATTTCCTGTAGGGTGGGAGCTAGAGACTGTTATATACACTCCGCAATAGTAGGTACCACCACCCTGCCTATGTCTACCATGAAGCAGTAATGCGTTTCGGTTTGCAGGGTGGGGCAGCCGTTGTAACTATACTGAGACCATAGAACTTATATCTCAATGTGGGCTGTGAGCTCGTCCAACCATTTAAGTAATAAAAAAAAACTCATAAATTTATACACTTAAGAGATCAGAAATGCTCCGGTCACCGCCCTCGTTGAACTTTTTCGTCGCTTGCGATGAAGGGCTCGACGAGCGAATTAGCCCACTACACAGCCCACTGAGTTTCTCGCCGGATCTTCTGAGTGGGTCGCGTTTTCGATCCGGTGGTAGATTCTGCGAAGTACTGCTCTTACTAGGGCCAGTGTTAGCACCACTCCGGTTTGAGCCCCGTGAGCTCACCTACACGTTAGGGCGAAGCTGATATAGCCTCTCAATGCTATCAGCATAGGTAGGAAAAAAAGAAGAAAGAAATGCAGACAAAAACCGAACAAACCAGTTCGTCAGATGAATATTATCCCGATGTGAGAATCTAACCCAAGGGCCAACACTACCTTCGCTCCGGCAGTCAGACGTACTATATATTACGCCACTGAGCCAGTCGTACTAATAATAATAGTTACTTGTATTGAAACCGGTCATAGAATTAACCTTTAATACAAGACATAAAATAAAGTTTTTTAATTACTGCTAAACTAAAGTGAATAAAATTGGTTCATTTCTATTCTGTCTTTTAAAACGTGCGTTAAAATTTTCGTTAAACGTGGTAGCCATTATATTCCGTATAATAAATACTAATTGGCTAATCCGAGTCTATCTGAATACATTGAAACGTTCCAAATTATTTATAATCTAAACTTTATTTAGGCAGGATCTGTGTTTGTTTACCTTTGTCTCTAATAGCCAATTTTGTATGCGTCACTTATTCAAACTGATCAACAAATAGCTCATTTCGTAAAGCAAAAGGACATAATGACTTGGAACCGGTAAAAATCTTACCTAAAATCTTACCCTAGATTTTGAGGTTCGGATTTGTAATGCCCGTGAACACAACTCGTGCAAATAATCTTAAACAACACTTACCAAAACCATGAAAGGTTTATCCTCAGCAAGACGCTAACAAGCAATGTAGCTGAACACAATCGGTGTTCCTCCTGCGTCGCCAGCCCATCCTGAAACAACACAGACATTCGGTTAATCTCGATTACGATAACTGACTTTTGGACATTAGCAATCAGATATTGATTTGGGATTCTTATAACAAAAAAAAAACTAGTTAGCGTTAGTTGGTTCAGCAGAATTGTACTGCTTCATGATTCCTTCACAGTTCGAAATGGCTAGTTGCCAGTCTAATTTGGCATCGAAGTGCGAATTAAAATTTTCTACCTATGGATAATAACTGATAACACAAAAGTGTTAAAGAATTTTTCTATGACTTAAATATACATAGTTCAATTATGTTTCACGATAACAAAGCTAATCATTGTTATTTCTTTTAGGTAACAACTAGGAATGAGAAAGGGATCAGAGGGCTCCTCCACGCTACCCTGGTGGCTTTCGATAAGCAATGGAATCTAGCACTTAGCGACGTTGTGGAGGAATGGACACGGAAATCGCCAAATAAAAGGAAAATACCCCCGGCCGTCGGTAATTGCTATGATCACTCTTTCTGTTGTTTTTTTATTATGGCCATACATTAATTAGCTTACTTAGTTCAGTGTCAAATGGTTTTCGTAGCCACGAATTTTATGACACTGCCAACTTTGAAACAAGTAAAGGGCGAATGAAAAAACTGCCATCCCATTCTTGTAACCGAAAAACATGACTGCTTCGTGGCATAAAGTAAGCATGATGGTGAAAATAATATATGTATTTTTTTTGTCCAGGTGGGTTGACGAGCTCACGGCCTATCTGATGTTAAGTGGTTATCGGAGCCCATAGTCATCTACAACGTAAATGTTACCACGTACCTTGAGATAGTAGTTCTAAGGTGTCCGTTTTTACAGTACAATATTTGAACAATGTGTGCACAGTATTTGTTCCCTACTGGACTTTTGGCCCTATTAAATTAACACCAGAAATATGCAGACAAGTGAAACCAGCCCATGCAGACTCACAACATATCCTACCACCAATATGACCTCCTGCTGAGAACTGCCCAATAAATGACGTCATTTTTAAATAACTCCTGTGTCTACGATTTTTTTTTTTATTGCTTAGATGTGTGGACGAGCTCCAGCCCACCTGGTGTTAAGTGGTTACTGGAGCCCATGGAGATCTACAACGTAAATGCGCCACCCACCTTGAGATATAAGTTCTAAGATCTCAGTATAGTTACAACGGCTGCCCCACCCTTCAAACCGAAACGCATTACTGCTTCACGGCAGAAATAGGCAGGGCGGTGGTGCCTACCCGCGCGGACTCACAAGAGGTCCTACCACCAGTAAAATTGTGAAATTGATAAACAGGTAGACCAGTTCCTAAGGGTACAGCATCGACTATATCGACCGTTCCTAAAGTCATTGAAAATCCGCTCGGCAAAGGAATGTGGCAATGCACTCGGTATTTACCCCAGTTACTGGTCAGAGGTGAGCACGTCGTAATCATTAACATAGTGGAACGATAATATACGCAGGAGCACAACTCTATCGTTGCGTTCTGGTAATTTTATAAACTATACCATAATATTGGTGGCATCAATTGAACTATGGCAGCATCAGACTAACTCGGCTAGAAATTTTTATTTAAACGGTTTCTCTGATTAAAATATGTTTGTTTACATTTAATTAGCTTTTAAGTATTCCAGCGTAAAATGTAATATAATTAATGTAAATTGGTGTATATTATATCAGAAAAAATATATTCGAATCTCTGCAAAAAAAAAGGTGATGTACTTGTGATTTAAGTTTAGACTATTCTGTATTATTCGAATCCTGGTTCTTTTGATTATTAATTGATTAATTGCTCAGTGCGCTAATTTTAATAAGGACGCTAAGGCGATTAAACCGGCTTGTAACCATTATTGTCTATTTTGAAAAGACTAAAATATTTTTGGTCCAATAATCTTTAAGAAGGCTCATAGGCAGAAGTGCGCTGGTCGGACCAGATACGTTCCACTCTCAACACTTCAGTCCACGTTGCTATCCACACAGCCGAGGATAGGCAGGAGCGGCGCAGGATAATCCAGAAGAAAGTTATTAGACGAGGCCTGGTAGGCAGCGGCGTGGCCCTTGGCATTGCTGACGTCCATGAACGATGGTGACCACTTACCATCAGGTGGGCCGTATGCTCGTCTGCCTACAAAGGCAATAACAAATAAAAAAAGGCCACGACGAGCATTGAGGATTATTGACGCAACGAGGAGGATTCTTTATTTTAGAAGAAACAAATTTTCTGATCTTAATTTTCTCCGACATGTAACTATATTAATGATACGTGGGAGAATAGATTAGTTTGTGATTCGACAAATTCTGGTTACTTGAGTAACGTTTAAAAATGGATGATATTATTTTTGGATATTGTTTTTTTTTGTCGGCCCCCTTAAACACTGTTAGGGGATTCCCGGTGATTGGTAAAAGTGGCTCAGGACTCCAAGGCCATAAAGCCTCATCCTAAATTTACATATAGCATGGATTATTTTGATTTAAACTTAAATGAGATTTGGTTACATTTAGTTTCTATCATCACAGTTACTATTAGATAGTAAGATAGAATAGAAATAATATTTTATCACGCACTGATTGTGATAGTGTGTTTACAAAAACGATAAAATATTGAAGGCTTTGTAAAAAACACTTTGAAACGATTTATCACAGAAGGAAGGCTTATTGTAAATAATCTGACAGTTCACGTCTCGTAGATTTTTTTTTGTATATTTGACGACACTCGAGAGCACTGCGACGTGTGATGTGTGTTCACGGGTGCTCACAGTTGAAAATGCGTTAAAAACGTATTTATATTTTTAATGGTGAAGGATGCGTGTTGGTAAGTCAAGTCCGTCAGTTATCAATGACGCCGGAATGTTAGGCGCATTCATCTCAAACTCAGTGCAAAGCACGTGTCACGCAATCACCGGTTCAATCCGGGTGGTACGTGGCCTTAAGTAATAGAGATTGACATTGTGGAGGGTAATCCTAAAATGGATGTGAGAGAGACATTTGAAACACGTTGGAGATGTATACGCCAATTGTATCTGCGTCTCATTAGAATAAGATGTGATATGCTTTTGCAAGGCTACAGTAATCATGGATTAGTAAATAGATTTGTTTAATTATTTTTAAGTAAATATATATATATATATTTTTTTTAATTAATGTTTCTGGTTTTTATTTTACATTCGACGATAATCACTGACTCATTAGATTACTTTTGCGTCTTACATTTTCCCTTTTGTTTTGGTATTGACATTTTCAAAATACTATTGATTATTTTGTATTCAATGTTTGTAAACTCGTCAGCTTTTTTTAAACTAAATGAAATTCGCTTGACGAGCTGTGATGAAAATTGTGCTGAAATGTCTTTGCGTAGCAATGTATAGATATTATTTATATATTACACGAAGGTACTTTAGATAATATGACTATTACTTTCACTATAAAATTTTTTGTGTCCTGATCTATTTGCTCTATAACAGCTCTATAGTAAGTGGTAGGACCTCTTGTGAGTCCGCACGGGTAAGTATCCCCACCCTGCCTATTTCTGCCGTGAAGCAGTAATGTGTTTCGGTTTGAAGAGTGGGGCAGCCGTTGTAACTATACTGAGACTTTAGAACTTATATCTCAAGGTGGGTGGCGTATTTACGTCGTAGATGTCTATGGGTTCTAGTAACCACTTAACGCCAGGTGAGCTGTGAGCTCGTTCACCCATCTAAACAATAAAAAAAAATATTTTGGTGTAAATACAATTTAGTTTGGTCTAGTTGAATCTTGATTTGAATTTTGCACTGAGGTTTTTGACGAACCTGTGCGCTCAATGAAAAAGCTGGAGAATTTTCGAAAACAAAACAAAACTTTGGCTAACAAGTTTATTGACGAAGATTCTGGGCACTTTAAACGTCACGTAACGACTTGTGTTCGCGAAGCAATAAAAGAAATTGAAAAATAAAAATAGAAGATTCTTAATCGCTCTCATTAACAAACAGGGTTCGATTGAATCGTCAATCACGTGGAAATAATTATATGCACCCGAGATTAAGTTGTGTGAGCGTCGTCAATCCAAATTTAAATTGTTGCATAGAGTTGGTGAACAATAATAAGCCGCGAACACCCTAGATCGGTTGCTAGCCGCGGGATCTCGTGGAAAGCCACAGAGCCGAGGTCAGCGGCCGGGCCGACGCCCGCTAGTGTGGAAATGAGAAAATTCTCGGACAATACGCGCTTCCCGGTTCAACCACTGCACTGCACCAGAGAACTCGCACATACCCCGTATACTTACAAAACACTAAAGTCAACACACAGAAATAATAGGGGTTAAAGTATGAAATTGCCGTTTTATTCATACGCTTTTATTAGCTTCAGACATCTTTGAACATGATTTTGATCCCCTTCAAAACGTCGGATTAAGTCGAAATTTGGTATACTTATTAAGGACCGATGACAATTCAACATTAAAAATTGATAATAGTTTAAAAAAACAAACAAAACACGCTTTTATAGAAAATCCAACTAAAAAATAGAAAATAAATTTTAATAAATTTGAATTAAAACAGTGTAAAAAAATGATTTTATTGTAAAAAAAGCGTGCGGTGCATGGTATCAGTGGTTATAAATATTTTATGAAGATATGAGTAGAAAGGTTATTTTGATAATATCCTGAAAAGCACCCCACGCTTTTGTTTAAACTATTATTTATTGTAATAAGTACTTCGAATTGACATAGAACCTTCATAGTTTGAGATTTCTTTTCAAATGGAGACTCTTTTCAAATGGTACATATGAGATTCTTCTTTTAAAAAATGTGCAACATTTGACTATCGACTTTCAGTTGTTTTTTTATTCACCTTAGACAAGAAAGGTGGAACTGCAATTAGAAACCATTCGTCACCCTCCGTATTCGTCAGACCTTGCTCCAACGGACTACCATTTTTTTCGTGATTTGGACAATTTTCTACGTGATAAAAAGTTTTCTTCCCAGGAGGCAGTACAAAATGCTTTCACACAGTTTGTAGAATCTAGATCACCAGAGTTCTATCGCAAAGGTATAAATGACCTTCCTAGTAGATGGCAGCAATGTATAGATAATAACGGTAGATATTTTGATTAAATAAATATGTTAAATGAAAAAAAAACGAATTTCAATTTTTCAGTACAAATCGGCAATTTCATACGTTAACCCCTAATACACACTAAACCTACAAGCTCGAAATTTGGTTGAACATTTTCTTGAGACACGTTGAGGAGTTTGGAACATTTAGTTATTTCATCCCTAAAAGCGAGTCAAAGTTTATTTGGATAAACATTAATGTTATACTTTTAGTGTTGCCATTGTGCAAATATAGTATAGAAGTAATTAAATAACACTGGATTTTTTTATTTAAAGTTCAACACTGGTGAGACCTAGTACTCCACGTGTGTGTCCTTGTAATCATTCCAACAATGCGTTAGGAGGTTCAAATGTATTAATACCAATATAGGCTCTGCTGCCGTCGGAAAATACTAATTTGCTTGTCAAAAATTATTTAAAGCTCATCGGAAATCCCACGCTTTTTTGAAAGACTTATATTAGGCCGACTAGTTTTCAAATTGACTTCTATAATGTTTTTCGACACGATACTGATGCAACACTTACTTAAACAGATGGGTCTATCTCAAAATCCTACCTTCGATCGGCACCACGTGGCCCGTTACGGCTTCAAAGCTCAGGGTCATGCTTTTATTGATTATAATTGTTTTCTACCCCCGAGCGTGGGTGCGTTGGGTGGCCGCCAGGGGGCGTCGCCCGGCCATTGTCTCCGACACGATTGTAAACAGAAATAGACGCGATGCATCATATGTGAACTCTTTATGCGTGTCAGAGAGAAATCACGTGATTAGAAAAACGTTTTCTGAAGTTCACGCCTTCGGATACGATGATTTGAGCCGATATAGATTAGACAAATGTTCACAATTGACTTCCAAAAGGTAAAGGAATCACACATCGTGTAATAAAAATCAAACCCTCAAAATTATAATTTGCGTAATTACTGGTGGTAGGACCTCTTGTGAATCCGTGCGGGTGGGTACCACCACCCTGCCTATTTCGGCCGTGAAGCAGTAATGTGTTTCGGTTTGAAGGGTGGGGCAGCCGTTGTAACTATACTTGATACCTTAGAACTTATATCTCAAGATGGGTGGCGCGTTTACGTTGTAGATGTCTATGGGCGCTAGCAGTAACCACTTAACACCAGGTGGGCTGTGAGTTCGTCCATCCCATCTAAGCAATAAAAAAAAACTTGATATGATGGCTTTGCGGCTGAAAAACCGGGTCCGTAATTGTTACCGCCAAAATCAGATCTTACACACCAACGATTCTGATAGGATCTATTTGAAACCTAACTAATAGGGCCTTGTTTATGTGTCTGAATAAAAAAATTCCACTTCTACGCAGTTTACGCGTTACGACGATCCGATAAACAAAGCTGGCCGCCCGCGCTGTGCTCTGAGCACTGACCAAACCCAACGCGCGAGACCTTCGCTTGTGCTAACGCGGAAACAAACGTAAAAATGTTTTTGTTTATTAATAAACAAGGCCGCTCAACATTTATATAACGAGTGATAATGATAACAAATATAACCTTGCTTCTAACATATATATGATTGGTATATTGTGCTTCAAATTTGTTTGAAGGTTTTGATTGATGTTACATTTTTTCGAAAGAATCTCGATTCGCTCCGTGAATAATTACCTTTCTCAAAAAATGTATATAACTAGGAAAAAATCGAGAATGATGTATGTTTCAATGATGCATTCTTAACATTCTCGCCGACTGGATGGTGTGGTATACACCCGTGAATCTGCTGGAAGCGGTCAGCACACGTGCGATTGAGGGGAGTCTGTCTCCAGCAATGAGCATCTTTCGAATCCATAGATTTTATTCCCTCTTGGTCGCTATAGAGACTGTACTCATGTACATTATCCTTTAAAACGAACGACACGTGGAATACTACGACGTATGGAACATAACGCGGTGTGCCAAAATAATTTCGTAGTTATCATGGAATATATGAACAAATATATGTATGTATATGATGTGCGCTATACATAAATCAGTGTACTCAAATTGGAAAGACGCCCGCTGTACTCGTATCGAGTCGAGCGACTAAACCGGATTTTTTTTTCCTAGCTAAGCTGATGGTTTAGAGAGACCATGTCAGCGTCGCCGGGCTAGTAGGTGAGCTCACGGAGCTCAAACCTGACGATGTTGTTAACACCATCCCTAGCCAGAGCAGTGCTTCGCAGAATCTACCACCGGGTCGGAAACGAGACCCACTGAGAAGATCCGGCAAGAAACTCAGTGGGCTAAACCGGATTCAAATCGTATGGCAGCTACACACACATTCTTCTAAAAACAACGTTTATATACACTAACATCGTCCATTATGAAAAAATAACTATTTACACGATCATCATCATTCTCCTGCCCTTCTCCGAGTCACTTGGTGTCGGCGCAACATGTTTTCTTCTTCCATACTCCTCTATCATATACCATTTCTTCGCTCACTCCCCTCTTACACATATCTTTCACGCAATCCATCCATTTCTTCTTAGGTCCACCTCTTCCTCTATATCCTTCCACATTAATAGTTAACACTCTGTTATTAACCTCATTTTCATTTCGTCTCATCACATTATGTCCATACCATCCCATTTACACGATGTTGAAGAAAAAATCTGGAAAAGATCATCACAAAAATTGGTAGCAGCACTCAAGTCGTGATGTCCACGTAAGATATATAATAATATACATACACTTCTGAAACCATGAGACTTTAAGCTTTCGCCATATTGAAAATGAAGTGTCCTGTGTTGTTTCCTGGCGAGGGTCGAACCACTGGATGACCAACGACGAAGAATTCGGTTCTATATCGACACTACGTGGTCTGAGTTCGTTTTCCTCCCGCCCGTTGGAAAAACTTTAGTAAATAAACCAATATTTTTACCTACCAAAGGATTATGGCGAAGTCCTACTAGTTATCTTCTACAAAGTGTATGTCGTCCTAGTACTTGAAATTGTAGTCCCAATTGTGGTATATAACGACCGTTCCTTCAAAATAGAACGAATAATTTTTTTAATTGCTTATATGGGTGGACGAGCTCACAGCCCACCTGGTGTTAAGTAGTTACTGGAGCCCATAGACATTTACAACGTACATGCGCCACCCACCTTGAGATATAAGTTCTAAGATCTCAGTATAGTTACAACGGCTGCTCCACCTTTCAAACCGAAACGCATTACTGCTTCACGGCAGAAATAGGCAGGGCGGTGGTACCTACCCGCGCGGACTCACAAGAGGTCCTACCACCAGTAAGTTTGCTCGGCGGCAGAATTAGGTAGCATGATGGTACTGTTCCGTTAGACCATATAATACGCCCAATCACAGTACGCTAGTATGACGCTGTGTGCTTAGTGCGAGTTTTTTAACGTTCTCGATCGCGTAAAAGTTAACTCAAATGTGTATGGACATGGAAGAACTTTCCTTTTTTACCGCTGGGGGCAGTGTTCCAACTCCGTGTAAATTTGAGTTGACTTTAACGCGATCGAGAAGTTAAAAACTCGCACTAAGCACACAGAGAATGCTGCTTGCTCCCCATGATGCGGTGAATATATCAGTCGCTAACGGGATGGTACTATTCTAGGCTGACACTATTCTGGTTAAGCATCAAATCGGAAATGTCCTAGTGTTTTAGTGTCAGAAACAGAGAGCCGTAAGTGCGGATCCGTGACGAGGCCTGCGATGTTGAAGTCGTTGAAATATCAAAATCAAAATATTGAAGTATTCTATAATCGAACGCACAAGCTAATCGTAATCTCGGGAGCGATGCGTCCGGAGTGGTGTATATTAATAGTGCGAGTTACGCAAGTCGCCGGCGATGCACCAGCGGGCCGGGTTACCCTATAACCCATGACTAACAGTGGTTACGGGTTACGGGGCTAGTTTGGCGAACAAATATCTTATTCTAACTGCTTTTGTTAGGATATGAAAATTGTTATTAACTATATAAATACAAGTGTATAATAGAAGTGTATAAATCAGGCGCAAAACAAAACTAATAAACATACTGTCACGTATTGATCAACTCAAATGGAGATGGGCGGGGTAAATGCTCTGCTGTAAAAAGGAAAAATTAAGCAAACAGGTGACAGTGTGGTACCCAGGGGATGGTGCGAGGAGCCTAGGTCGCAAACCAAGAAGATGAGAGGTCGAACCTCCTTACCTTTGGACCCCTTTGGTTTAGAGTAGCAGCAGACAGAAAGCAGTGGAAAGAGTTGGAGGAGACTTTTGCCGAAGGGCACACCGAGACGAGAGACATTTTGTAGTAAAAGTGTAGATTTTCCCTTTATATTTTGTTTTCATATAATATATTGTTTTTTTATTTATTTCAGTCTGCGTGAAATTGTTAGCTTAAAATGTAAAATGTTCGGGAACTAACGACAATATTATTATTATTATTATTATATAAATACAAAAAGTAATTAATCATTTTAGGAATGTTTCGAAAAGAATTGAAAACGTAACTATGATTAACGTATTATTCGCAAAACATAATTAATACTCATTTAGGCTTGTATGACATATAAAGTGTCGGCATTACACATAAGGCTAACTGGTCGATACAAGGCGACACTTCCGCAATGAATGAAGTTTTTAAAATATGTTTATGTATGTGCAGATCAATGTCGACCACTATTCTTTTTATTGACCTTGGTCTTCTGAACCCGTGCGGCGTTCGCGACACACTTCAAAACATCATTATATTTTCGATATAGTTATTGTTAGACTACTAAAAATAATTAAACTAATAAATTGAAAATTCACTTCACTGGTAACTTATTTCCTCAGAAAACAATAGTAATCAAATCGTTGTCCGATTTATATGAAAATCAGGCCGATTGATGACCTCCTTAAGTATTAAAGGAGAACCTAGGAACCTCAAGGACTGGTTAATATTATTTGAAAGTAAATCGGCGAGGTCTATGTTCTATGTCGTTTGAGGTTTTGCAACTAATGTTCTAGTGGTGTGATGTGCAAGCTACTTTTTTCTGTTGTTACTTAAATTGTATTGCTTTGAAATAAATTATAAATGATAGCCTTAATCGGTCGTCAATCAACCGACTTAACCACGAGTTAATCCGAAGTTCCGTGTTCGGTTCAACCGTACAGATTCATTTTACTCTTTTTGTATTTGTTCTTGCATCTAAGTTGGGAACGGCTTGACCCATTTACTACAAATAGACCGAGCGAGACCCGAACCGGGGGCCCGACGTACGCGTGTACGATAATGCGGAGATATCAAACGCGAAGATTCGAATTGAAGACACGGATTTTTGTATTATAATTTTGAGTTTAACAAGAAACGTAAAACATTATCGAGTCATTTAAAGTAAACTAGATGATGACCGAGCTTCGCTCGTTTTTTTTTTTGATAACGCCATCTTGTTGTGTCTTTAAAGCGGTTAGTTGTCCTCAATTAAGAAAAATAGTATTATTATTGGCCAATAGATGTCGGGAAGAGTTGATTATTGAAAACACGAATAAAACAACATTTTCTGAAAATAATTCGTAGCTAGATCGATTTATCGCCCCCGAAATCCCCTGTATACTAAATTTTATGAAAATCGTTGGAGCCGTTTCCGAGATTCAGATTACATATATATTAATATACAAGAATTGCTCGTTTAAAGATATAAGATTATTGAGAATATAAAAATGTGAATAGAATACATCTTTCGTATTGAATGATGGTATTGAAGATGGAATGTACCTACCGGACAAATTTCAAACAAGTTTTTTTTCTTTTATTGGATCAAGTATACATGTGTCTATATGCTTTGTCAAAAAAAATATGTTAATATAGTCTGGAGGGTAGAAGTAAGGTCACCATCTTAGTATGTCAAAAAGTGTCCGCTGAAAGGAAGCCAATAAAGGTGGCGCCACAGTAGCAAGTGGATAGATTTTAAAAACAGCGCCATAAACTATTAGAGTAGATTAAATTAAGAAGTAAAGAAAAATTTCCTACGTAAATAATAATAAAAATAAATGCTGGAGATTTTAAATACTGCACATATTTTAAACTACACAAGTCACGAGAAATATTAAAGTTTTAAGCCCAGCACACTCCACTATGTTTAAAACTGGTATATTCGTATTATTTCCATTTCTTACACTAGCGCTATTACGGTTAGTCTTCTAACAATAACTTGCAATACAAGATGGTGCGCCGTACTTGTACCCTCAATACTATATAGTTTAAAAAAAAATTTTTTTATTGCCCTTGTAGGTTGCCGATCGTACAGCTCACCTGATAGTGAGTGGTTACCGTCGCCCATGGGCTTCAGCAATGCCAGGGGCAGAGTCAAGCCGCTGCCTACCGTAAAGCACTCTCCACAAGCCTCGTTTAAAGAAGGATATGTCCAATGGTGGATTTACACTAAGTCGGGGCAAGTACCCAGAGCAGCAAAATTTTAGGGCGGCAAAATTTTGAAAGTAAAATTTTTTTTAGTCTTGTCAAGATTGCTCAATATAATTCATTAATTCTAATAAATAATAAAAAAATAATAATTGATAATTCAAGAAATTCAATCCATCCATTATTGTGAATTATAATTTTGGCACTTTTGGTAAAAGTTAATAATCAAGATGATTTAATCAATTTATTGCCTTGGAGATTTAGTATAATAATCGATTTTTCTATTTTCTGTAATTAAAGAAATTTAATTAGTATTTTTTTATGTAATGTAATTATGAATCACACTTAGTCAAACGTTATAATTGTTAGAAAAAAAAAAAACAAATATTTATTTATGTTTTTGGAATATAATATGACATATTATAAAGATTTTTTCCGGTGCCCAAGAGCGGCACTACGTTTAAATCCGGCCCTGCATATGTCATAGATATAATGACAATTCCGTTTTGATTGTCATTTACCACGTCATGGCCATCAGCTGAGACTGCGCATCGGGTCCGTACGTTTTTACTGGCATCAGGAAGCGAACAAGTGAAAGCGGCGCAGTGGACATGCTCGGCACGCGCGCCACCTCGAGACACTGTTACATTCGACTTATCTCACACGTAATTCTAACTAACTGTTAACGCGACTTGTAATAGATATTGTAACTTGTGGTGTAATAGTACTGGTGGTAGGACCTTTTGTGAGTCCGCAGGTACCACTACCTTGCCTATTTCTGCCGTGAAGCAGTAATGCGTTTCGGTTTGAAAGGCGGGGTAGCCGTTGTAACTATACTGAGAACTTAGAACTTATATCTCAAGGTGGGTGCTGCATTTACGTTGTAGATGTCTACGGGCTCCAGTAACCACTCAACACTAGGTGGGCTGTGAGCTCGTCTACCCATCTAAGCAACAAAAAAAATCGGTTTCCGTTTCTATGTTAAAATTCCGACCAAACATTTTTTTTTTTTAAATGAAATAAAAATATTTACTATTGCTCATTAAAATGTTTCCGCATATAACTTATGGCATATCAAGAAATTTTATTATTATGTTACATACGGGCTGGTAATCATACAAACGATTTTTAAATAAAAAGTTAAAATACCTATCTAATAACTATCTACAAAAAACTTTATGTATTAACGATAAATATAAAATTTGAAATAGACAAACGGCTGGATCGCGTGCTGTTACAATTCATTATCATTACTACATCATAGATATGTACTTGAAGCCATAAGATCCGAATTACAATAACAAGGGGAAGCAACAATCGCCTTACGCTAACTTTAAATAAGGCTGTTTATCTGCTGTATTTCGAACGCAAATTCAAACAATTCATCACGCAACACTAAGGTCGTAAGTGTCGTTATATAACAAACGATAATGATTTGAAGCGTAAAAGGTTAAGGAGGTTTTCTTTCTGTACTTAGATCAGATGTTAGTGTTTTACAGATAAGAGTAGTTCCTCGTATCTCATTGGGCAAAAGTTCATTTTAACTCGACGTCGGCTGCAACTATGTATTTACGAGCCAAACTATGTTGCTAGATTAGTAACTACAATAATAAAATACTTAGATCGCTTTTTGTGTCACGAATATTTTATCGATATTACAAGAGGAGAAACCTTTTAAGTTTGAAAATGACAGAATGAGATTTATTTTCTATTGCAAGAATTCTTGAAACTCTTCATAGCTTTGGTTATTGCTAGATTTCTTCTATTGTTCATAAAGACCAACCACTACGCGTTCATTGTGGAAGTTATCCGTGAACATCGGTCTTTTTACTCGTTAGGCTACGGCCGCTTCAAACTTGACGGTATGTATGGGCCTGTGTTAAAATAACATTTTTTTATTGTAAACTCCGTGGTTTTCCCGAATTATGAATATAAGTAATTAGGGAATTAAGTTACGTCAATAGATCTGGCAACACAGGCTGCATTCATAGATGAATAACTAGCATAGATGAAAGACTTGGCTTCGGCCTTTTATATACCCATTATCGATCAAGAAGTAAGAATAAGATGAACGAAGATACAGAATAGACAAGGCTGTATGGGCTAAGTTCCCTTTGCCTTCCCAAGTTCATTTTGATTGGGAAAATTAAGCAAAAAAAACTAGCATATTACAAAGTGTTAGTGTTTCGACGGCCGCAGACCGAATCCACGTTTCACAAACACAGACGCCTCCGGTCTGCTCACACAAGCAAATCGCCCAACGAGACTCACACTAACACGCGCACTAGAGCGACCGGCGTTAGAGGCTCGCATGCGCCGACGCAGTGAAAGTACTTTCGCAAGCTCGTTGCCCCGGTCGTCGAACTTAAGAGCAAGACCGACCAGTAAGACGAAAAGAGACGGCTATAGGTTTCGGAGGAAAGTCGTGAAAATTTTGATACAGGGTGTGCGAAAGTATGGAAACGGCTCTTGTTCGCATTTACGAGACAATAAAATCGGTTTATTTTAGCATTAATTGTTTCGGTAAAGGTATATTTTTAGTTTAGTGTTTCGCGCTTACAACAATGATTTGCGATTTGTAATTGATAATTCGAAACTTTGTTGCGATGTAAATTTCTTTTTTAATAGTTTTCTTTTTGCAGTTCGTCACGGCAGTCAGCAGTTTTGAGATATTTGTTACAGACTAAATAATATGTTCATAATGAACACTCTTTCTGATAAAAGCCATATTTTCTAACGAATAGAAGGACAAAAATCATGTAAGAAATAATAACCTGTAGGTATATTGAAATAGTAATATATTGTGAATACCTACAATCTTATTTTATTTTAGTATTTTTTTGAGAATTCGTTCGTAAGCTTCGAGTAAAATTTAGCATCCAGTTTTGCTACAACAATGTATAAGCATAATTCTAATCCAATGGAAGGTGACAAAATCCACTAAACAAAAAAAATGTGTGCGTGTACTAGTGTACACACGTAAGAAGTGAAACTTGTTTATGGCCTTATTTTTCGAAAAATGATCTACATGCAACTTTCTAGAAATTGGTTAAATAAAGTTAAATTAGATAAAGTTTAAACAAAAGGATTTTATTATCATAGACATGAATACAAAAAAGTTAAATTAGATAAAGTTTAAACAAAAGGATTTTATTATCATAGACATGAATACAAAAAAGATGGCGCGTAACGGAAAAATGTGACGCGTAACCGAAAAATGTGACGGTAAATTTTTTTCCAACGCCGATAAAGAAGTTTCACTTCAAAAACTTAACAGTGTTTGACCTATACGCGTTCATTCATATGAAATAATGCACTGTTCGAGATTGAAATTCTGTGCTTTTTTTTCTTACATGAGATTTCGTCCTTATGTCCCAAAGTAAGGGGCATTAATGATGTCATGTACCCACGTCTAATCTGCTAATAACACGAATATAAGTAAATTAAAAGACATAATAATATAACAACTAAATAACCGTAGACCATTAAAGCGCCGATCCAAAACTGAGTTGTCACATTTTGATAATTCAATGAAGAACACGGAAAGAAATGGAGTCTCACGCCTCGGACTGTAGATCAAATCTTGGACTGTTGGTTTTATTTATAAGCTTTTGAATACGCATCGAACAAATTTAAGAAGAAAACTTCACAAAACCAACTCAGATGTCTCGTCACTGACGTCAAATATTTATTTATTTATTACACTTGATGTAAAATTTACATTGGCAGACTTAATGCCTAAGGGATTCTCTACCAGTCAACCAAAGGTAGTGCAGAGTAAATAGTGGTAGGTGCAATGAAATGTATATTAAATTACAAATACATACACCAAAAATATATATACAAAAATACATATACAGTATTCAAAGGAATATATTAATAAATTAATGACGTAACAAATTCATTCAAATGACCTATGACTGACTCTACCTCTTTTCTCTTAGTGGCCCAAATTTTAAACAAAGTTATAAAATAATCCTAAATTAATTCCATAGCTCAGGCATTAAAGCATAATTATTGTATTTATTAGACACGAGACCATATATTGTGCTTCTAATGTAAATTACTTACAAAATTTGGTACCTACCCCTCGTGTGCATCTCATACCCCTCCGTGAGTGATAAAAAAAGATCCAGAACCATACTCCATGACCTTCTCCCTCTCACGCAATAACCAACCACCATCAACGCCCTAGACACATCTCGATGGATCCACCTGGTTCAGCTTTGATGCTGTTGGAACCCTCGAGCTCTCCCTCTAACCCTAGCGAAGACGGGAACATCTACCCGCGACATCCGAAAATATATTCGTGCCCGTAATATCGCTAGTCACTCATCGCTCATACCACTTCACGCGTTAAGCGTTTAATTGTAACTCCAACAGTGAAAGCATTTTATCTTAGTCTATTAATTTTGTTTTCGGTTCGGTTCCTACACGCTGATTACTGGGTGATAAGTGCGAGGTTTTTAACGTTCTCGATAGAGTTATTTTTTTTAATGCTTAGGTGGATGGACGAACTCACAGCCCACCTGGTGTTAAGTGGTTACTGGAGCCCATAAACATCTACAACGTAAATGCGCCACCCACCTTGAGATAAAAGTTCTAAGGTCTCAGTATAGTTAAAAGGCTATCCCACCCTTCGAACCGAAGCGCATTACTGCTTCACGGCGGAAATAGGCGGGGTGGTGGTACCTACCCGTGCGGACTCCCAAAAGGGTCCTACCACCAGTTAACGTTAACTCTAATTTGTATGGAGTTCGAAGGTGTGCCTACGTTTGCCGCTAGGGGCGCTGTTCCAAGTGCATACAAATTTGAGTTAACGTTTACGCTATCGAGAACGTTAAAAAACTCGCATTAAGCACGCTGTTGTGTATTCTTTTTATTTCGGTATTCGACTCATTTATTGGCTTTATATAATACGTACGGTCTAGCAGTGAGGGCTGAGACAGTAGTCCGATTCCATATCATGTGTGGGACGCATTGATATTATTCTAATATCGATTAAGGACGAAAGCCCATAGATATAAATAGGTGTGACGTTAATCTTGAAAAACAACTAGATAAAAACAGCGAATAAAGCGGTGTAAATAATTGTTACTAATTTGGGACAACGACGAAGGGAAGATCTTCTATCGAGTGGGTGTAATTGCTCGGTGGGCTGACAGTCCGATTTATGTTATTCGGAACTTGTATATGTGCAACCTTATCTTGAATGTCGTAAACGAGATTCAGGCATCTGTCAAATATTTTGTGTTGTACTACGACAGCTACCCGCCACACTAAGAACGAAAATGTATAGTCATTTAAATGTAAACATTTAAAAACGGTACAGATATATTACTGGTTTCGTCCGGGTACAGTCCGTAGCGTATGTCTTAAATATCCTCGGCACCATCGTACTCCAAAAGCGTTCATGCCTTCGAGCCTGCCTTCATTTGAAGGAAGATTTCCGTAATTACAAGGCAATTGATACATCGCGACCTCAAGGTTGGCGACGGCATTAAAATCTATCCCACAAGAACACATTTAGATTTTTAAAACAACGTAATAAAGTGAGAGTAACTAAAAAAAACTATTATTTACCAAGAAAATCTAAGAAAACTACTGTACTAAAACTTTTGTTATTTAAAAACTATATATTGATACGTAAAACAAAAACTTTGTACCCCTTTCTACGAAAATTGCGGGGACGGAGGAGCATGAAATTTCCCACACCTATAGAGAATATAGAGATGGAGTGCAAAATGTTAATTTTTTTTTATTTTGCATAAAAAATACATTAAATCAATAATTTAAAAAAAACATCTAGATATCATCTTTGTTTATTGTCAAACTTTTGTTATTGATTTATAGTCTATGGTCAACTTGAGCTAATCGAAAATCTTGGCGAAATCTGTGATTATAGAAGTATACTAGCCGTACTCGCCCGCTTCGCTGGGCATTTAAAATTCACATTATTATTTATTATCATTATTATTAGGGAGTCCAACACTCATATGAATATTAGCTTATCCATTAAGTACATGTATTTTCTACATGGATACCAAGTTTCAAGTCAATCGGATGCACGGTTCAGTAGTTATAACGGAACATCCGTAAAAACTACTGTAGATTTATATATTAGTATAGATTAGTCTTTGACAATAGAACCATAATAATATTCAAACTTATAGTTTCAATTAATTATAGTCGAATTTCGAGTACTGCGGGACCACTAGTTTATAAAGAAATTGTCAATTAAGGTATCTCTCCCCCTCCCCGCTGAACGGGCCCCTCCCCCGCGGGGCTGGTGCGCGTACTACTGGCCTTGAGCCCCGGGGCGGTATCGATCCAACGGCCTTTGCCGATTGCTTGCCAACTACGTGAAACTACGTAGCTGCAATAGTAATTTCTAAATCCTTTGGCAATAATTCAAAATCTCTTTCAACAAAATCAGACCCGCAATTTCTCAGATTTTTTTTTATTGCCCTTGTAGGCAGACGAGCATACGGCCCACCTGATGGTGAGTGGTTACCGTCGCCCATGGACTTCAGCAATGCCAGGGGCAGCGCCAAGCCGCTGCCTACCGCTTGATACTCTCCACAAACATCTTTTGTAGAAGGACATGTCATAGCGCTCGGGAAACACCGTGGAGGGGAGCTCATTCCATAGCCGGATGGTACGTGGCAAAAAAGACCTCTGGAAACGCACTGTCGATGAACGCAGCGGTTCCGGATAATATGGATGAACTCTGCTCCGATGGTGGGAGGTGCGCTGATAAAAAGGAGATGAAGGGATAATCTCAAACAATTCCTCAGAGCACTCCACATGGAACATACGGTACAAAATACAGAGAGAACCGAAGTCCCTCCGAACACTTTCAATAAATGTAACTTAATACTTTATGTAAGTATCTTCGCAAGGAGTCGGCCCACACACTGATAGCTCATGGCCACGTGGGCTACAATATATGTATTACATTCAGGATTACGTACATCAGAAGGGAAGGGGTTGGTTGAAGAGCACAAAATAATCGACATTTCAGTTCATTGACACGCTCTTGTTACATTGTGTGTCCGGAGTCAGCTCTCTGTTATATTGTGCTTTTACAGTGTTTTTTTAGATTTTCAAAATTCACTCCATACGCGATAAGGGCAGAAACCTCGGCGTTGAGAGGATAACGGAGCCTATAGACATCAACAACGTTAAACGAACCTTGATACATGAGTTTTAAGTCTCATTTTTGCAGTACAACGGCTGCCCCGCCCTTCAAACCGAAACGCATTTTTGCTTCACGGCCGAAATAGGCAGGGCCGTGGTACCTACCCGTGTCGTCTCACAATACAACGTACCAGTAAAACTCTTAATTAGAAATGATAATATTGAATGCTCAGGAAGGCAACTGCCGTATTCATTGACAATGTATGACGTCATATAATTTGTATTTTTGTTGTAGGCCGCGCTCTCGCCAATTGTATTATAATGCAATTGCAATCACAGTAGTAGTAGGTTTACTGGTGGTAGGACCTCTTGTGAGTCCGCACGGGTAGGTACCACCGCCCTGCCTATTTCTAATGCAGTTCGGTTTGAAGGGTGGGGCAGCTGTTGTAACTATACTGTAACCTTAGAACTTATATCTCAAGGTGGGTGGCGCATTTACGTTGTAGATGTCTATAGGCTCCAGTAACCACTTAACACCAGGTGGGCTGTGAGCTCGTCCACCCATCTAAGCAATAAAATAAAAAAAGTAGCGATCAGGACGATAGTACGTAGCTAAGCGGACTTAGAACTAGTTTTATCTAAACTTTGTTTCTGAAATCGCACAAAGCTCTTAGCGAAAGTAAAATGTTTTCAAGGTGCGTAAATACTCGAGTGGGGTGTGAACGCGGTTCCGCCCCCACTGCCCCCCTCCCGCTACCCCCCTCCCGCTCGGGGGTTTCATTGATACACGTGTCGCCCTCCGCCGCGTGGATGGGCGCGGATTCTCTTTCTTTTTTCTCCGTAAATACGCAAGTTGGGTTCAGAGTCTATTTGGCATTATGTGGTTATAGATATGATAAAGAGATGTACCGTCTACAGAACTTAATACGTGATTAGTTTGGGACGAAAGTAGGCACTATGTTTGTAGGTTACGCAATTTACGCCCCTATAAATAAATGAAGCAAGAGGTACTGATTTCTAATCACACTAAAATTATTTTCATATCTACGACAAAACCCAAAAGGATCTTCATTAAAAACCCTTCAATTTCGAATTGTGACAGAGCACCAAAAGAAGAAAACGCCAAGATAATCAGGTTTTTACTTTAAGTTGTAAGCTGCTATTTCCTTAAATTCGGCGTGATATTTCGCGTTGCCATGACAACGCAGCGAGCTCTCCAGCCGGGTCGGCACGTGTAGCGTTGCGTAGTGATGGCATACTACGAGCGCCCCCCGCCCCTCGGGGGAGACGAACAACCCATTCAGAATTAGGAACACAAAAATTCAGTTGTCTGTTTCATAGCAACGCGGGTCACAACGAGGCTGCGTACAAACTATAAGCTTGCTTGTTGACTTATTGTTCGTTCGATGACTTTAAGCTGTCCTAGACACGTCCTTACGGATCCATCAGATCCAATAACCGGATTGGTTCGAAGGGTGGGCTAGCCGTTGTAACTATACTTGAGACCTTAGAACTTATATCTCGAGGTGGGTGGCGCATTTACGTTGTAGATGTCTGTGAGCTCCAGTAACCACTTAACACCAGGTGGGCTGTGAGCTCGTCCACCCATGTAAGCAATAAAAAAAAACAAAAAAAATATGGTGGATCTTCTCAGCGGGTCGCGATTCCGAACCGGTAGTAGATTCATTCGCAGCAGCTACTCTTGAGTTTTTAGGTCTCCTTTGGAGGCGCTCGGGTAGCTGTTAGCAAATCCCGCCCCTTCTGTCTGAGCCCTTGCTCGCTCACCTGTCCTTGTGAAACTGGAAAGGTCTCAGGACCGCCAGTAAGCTCTCAATCATAAAAAAAAGACTTTAAGCTTCACAGAGCCTAGGGGTGGTTAGTGTCACAACTAACGTGTGCTGCGAAGACTGTGACGTCTGTGACGATTAAAGCTTCAATTTATGCACCTAAGCTTAATTGTTAGAATAAAGAATGGCAAATATCCTTAGAATTTTTACTTTAACGCGCTGGTTTTTCCGGGAGACTTGGCTTAAAAGCTTATCATTTTGGTACAATTTTATTCTATTTCGTTAGGTTATATTTTTTTTTGCATAGATGGATAAACGAATTGTTACCGGAGCCCATAGACATCTACAAAGTAAAGGCCGCCACCCACCTTGAGATATGAATTCTAAGGTCTCAGTATAGTTACAAGTTAGATGTTTTGATAAACACACAGCTGGTAGACCGCGGTTTGGCTCTGTCCCAAGCATTACTGAAGTCCATGGGCGATGGTAACTACTCACCATTAGGTGGGCCGTATGCTAATCTGCCTATAAGGGCAATAGAAAAGGTAAAAAAAATACACCTACCGCACCCCATTGATACAATGAGATCGAAACCTTGATTATAATTATGTAATGCCACCCTACAAACAGAAAATTTCAATTTAATTTCAATTCCATTAAAAAAATATGTTGTAATAGTTATATTACAATTACTTAATAAGTAAAAAGGAAAAAACGGAATACAAAAATAATAATAGAACATGCACTAGAAAACAAAACACAACCTAATTTCGTTTGAATGCGTAGCAAGGTGCTACGGGACCTCTACGGGGTTGCTACGACGCCATGCCGCCCGTAGCCATGGCTTTTCCATTGATTTCCGAGCGCCTTGCAAATTATGTAAATAAACTTGTCTTATACTTTTGTTTTGTTACAGCGCAGAAATTATTTTAGGATATCCGGCTCTTAATCAATACATCTACATATGTGTGGATGTGTGTATAACCAGTCCAAACAACTCCTATGGCTTCCTTGTCATATTAACGTTTAAATAAAAAAGTAATCACTATCTCGATTGATCACTCCGAGGCCTATCGCACTCAATACTGACGTCAAAAAGGCGGTCGGTCGTAAAATGTTAAGCTGAATCGGATCAAGACGCGCCTTTGATGCTCCCAACTTAGAGTCTATTTTTGTTTTTAAGACGAGAAATAAGGTTTCGGGATATTGGCACAATGCCTTATTCATCATGTAGAACAAGTCAATAAGAAAGAAAAATCAGACAAAGTTCTACTAAAGCCTATTTGAAGTGGTAAAGCAAAGCTTGTTTGGTTTGGGCTCACAGCCCACCTGATGTTAAATGGTTACTGGACCCCATAGACATCTACAGCGTAAATGCGCCACCCACCTTGAGATATAAGTTCTAAGGTCTCAAATATAGTTACAACGGCTGCCCCACCCTTCAAACCGAAACGCATTACTGCTTCACGGCAGAAATAGGCAGGGCGGTGGTACCCACCCGTGCGAACTCACAAGAGGTCCTACCACCAGTCATTACGCAAATTATAATTTTGCGGGTTTGATTTTTATTACACTTTGTTATTCCTTCACCGTGGAAGTCAATCGTGAACATTTCAGTGGACTTTTTGGAGGATCTCGAGAAGTTACGTCCAGCGGTTTTGTTTCATTTTCCCACATTTGTGCACTTTTACGGATATTAAAAAGTTAATAAACCACCGTTATTACATATTTAAACCGTAAGCAACACTAAATAGACAAAATAAAACAAATCACACAACTTCACTCCTCGCGTTCCCGCCAAAAAGTCCACATTTCAGTTGAGCGCGCAAATTATAGTCTATTTAAAAATGAGGTTATTATTTTATTTTAATCGCGCTAAGCATTAGTGAGCGCATATTCACTTTTCAGAATTTTAAAATACACTTTTCTTAGAGAATAATTTTGTTCTCATCGAAATACGCTGCCATTTCGCGTACCCTATTATTAGTAGCGTAATAACATACCCAAAAAAACGGAATATCGTCGTGTTATCTTGAGACCCCGACCTCGTGTCTCAAGGTGTGTGACGTCATTCACGCTGTGAGTCACATATCAGCTACTTGTCACTCGACGACTCATGATCTAAGACGCCTGTCTAGTGCAATAAAAACAATAATGGCGTCCTACATTTTAATTTCCATCAACCCGTCAGTCCGAGGTCTGTGAATCAAAATTATCAAAACTCGAGAGAAATAACATATTACCGCCGTTAGGACGTAACCGTTACGCAAGACGGCTGACCTTCGCGGGAGAAAGTTAACGTTTGAATATCATCAACACTTTCCATTTCTTTAAAAAACTATGTGATAGAGTTGTTATGTTTTGGCCTGGTAACGAGACCTTTAAGCCGAGTCTTGTATTTTCTTTTTATATTCTGTTAAAATATAAAACATTATATGTATCGAAATGATGAAGTTTATTATTATGAGACTTTATTCAACTGGAATTAAATTGAAATTGGAGAACGAGATGGGACGCAATAATGCTTCAGTAAAATGGTGGTTTATTTACTGCAACCTTTTCAGTTGACTTTTTGGAAGAACACGAGAAGCTACGTCCAGCAGCTTTGTTAAATTTTCCACATTTGTGTACATCCACACAGATGCTAAACACTTATTAAACCAGCGTTATTGCACATTTAAACCTGTAGACAGACTAACACTAAACCTGAAGACTAAAATAACAAAATACAACAATTCACACTATTTCGCTCCTTGCGTTCCCAACAAAACACAAAGTTTGGAGACATTTCAATAAAAATAAATACCTTCTGTCTCGTTTTAATTCACTAGAAAAAAATACTGTTTTAATTCATGCTTTCACATTATGCTTCCGCAAAAAGTATTCAATTTGTAAAAACTAAGAGTTATTCATTTTTTTATAAATAGTTTATTTAACATAAATAGATAAATGTGCTACACTCGACCTGATGTTAAGAGGTTGCTAAGGCTTATAAATAGATATTACACACCACCCAAACCCAATATGAAATACGAAAATGCGACCACAAAAAATATAAATCTTCAAATAATTATTAACTTAACGGAAATAAATGCAAAACAAGAAGTTCATCCAAATGCCTTTGTTTTAACAGATTCTCCGGCCTTGTGTTGAGTCCCGGATCCCTTGGCATTGCTGAGGTCCACTAGCGAAGGTAACCATTCACCATCAGGTGGTACGTTAACCTATATAGTTACCTATATAGGCAATAAAAAAATCTTAACTCTAGCAACCGGAATACATAATAAGCGAGAGCTTCCGGATTATTTTTATAAACAAATTCCATTCCGGCTGAGTAGAACAAGAAACCGGTGCCGGCTCAACGCGAGAAAAAGTTTCAATGTAAAATTTAGACAATACGGTCGCCATGTTGCCGCGCGTTACGAAAGTCGTGTGACTTGTATCCGCCTTGACATCTGTCAAAATTGTGTCACAAGGGAATTAAAGCGTACAGGTGATTACATGAGCAATAAATAAAACCAGAGTGTTTTCGTTCAATGATTTTCATTTCGATTGAGTGCGGCGAGACATGACATTGCTGTAATATGTTTAAGGTTATAGCTACATAATGAACATTATAACCATAAATGTTATGTTAACACTTCATTAACACGAGATGAGGTAAATTAGTTATTATCTGTGGAATGTCCCCCTTAAATTTTTTGTATATTTCATGTATGGTCCGATCTATATAAAAAACTCCCCAATAAATAGTTAATTACATTTTTAATAACATTTTCGCAATCTATAACGATTTATTATTATCAGTCTCTTAAAATCTTATTAATCACATAAAAAAGGATTGAAAATTGTTTTTAAAAAAATACTATACCTAAAAGATTGTTTGTTTGGTTATATTGGTATATTATGATTGGTGGTTAGGGCTCCAGAGTGAGAAGACTTTTCGCGATACTTCCAGGGTCAAGAATGACCGCTTTCTGAACCTTATCCTTAGCCGGGCTGGATAGCGAAACCTCTTTGCTCGCCACTCGAGAACTTTTCGACCAACAAATTTATAACTCATTAATAAGTAATATAGCAGTAATATAATTCAATTATTATCAAAGCCAATCTACGATAAACATACTTCAAGAATATTGTTATTATGTTTTTAAAAATATTATGATGAATTAACTTCAACTTTCGAATTGGAGCACAGCCTTGATAATAATGTGCGAAATTACAATAATTTCAATATGGAACACCCGAATTGCCGCCAAAACCTTGACCGAATTACCTTCGATTTACGCAAAATAAAAAAAATTATAATAAACGTAATCCCGAACGTATTTTGGGGGGTTGAAACTTTAATAATTATTCGTGTATCTGTTTAATCAAAGAGTGTTTAAGAGACGTGAACATAGTTAATGACACATATAGCTTCGAATGTTTATAGTAGTCGCCAAAGAAAACGTTTCACTGTTGCGAATACATCGTTTGTAAATCATTTTATCAAAACTGCAAATTCTAATTTAAAAATATGTATAAGTTTGTTGACGCTTCTCTTTGCCTGTCAACAAAATAAATAATAGACTGAGCTAGTTTTTTTTTTAAATGATAAACTCCCAAAACTCCCGATTCGGATTGCTTCGTTCGTTATTTTTAAACCGAACACGAGTGACCTCAGGAATGTAGTGCCAATGTCGCGGTATCTGGGTCTATGTCAGCCGCGTGGCCTCAGCGCTCGCGCTAGTGCGGGGCTGAGCGCCACGTTTTGTGGCCTTATATGGCTCTTTGGGCTAGGTCACACGGCTTTTGGCGATTGCCATTTACGTATCAGCGGTATTAAAAAAAAAAACTCTCACTCATCAGTCATCCGTTAACGAAATTTTAAAAGGGCGAAAACCTCCTTTTAGAAATGTTTTAAGAAATGAATATTAATTACGTTCAAGGAACCGAAGCGTTTTTACTTATTTAGTTACAATGGCGTCAATTTAATACTTCCATTACTGTGTTTGTAAATAGAATGCGACCTCGTGCTATTAAAACAATAATAAATATCAAAAACGTGTGTTTTTTCGTTACGAGTATTGCCACATCTCTACGTAGTTCAGTTCGGTCGGAGTTGTGATTCGTATTTAGGGCGGCGCGCCACATCACGTGACTCTGACGCTGAATTTTATCAGTGCTCCTGCAAACCACTTTTGTCATAAACAGCCTATATTCAGATATCTTAATTCGAAAATTATGTAAACCACACCTGACACAGTAAAAATGATTTTTAATCTATCGACAAAGGCTTTCAACTTATATACCCACATTTATTAATAACCTACATCGAAATGTTTAATTAACAAAAAAAAAACATTGTATAAACAATAAAACCAACAAAATTTAAATAGTGTAGATAAAATCTTTGTTGCACACACGTATAGTCGTGACGAGCGACCATGAGTATAACCTTGCCTCTATCTCTTTCTGACAAACGTGAATCTGTATAGACAGCTCTTTCTAATCTGTGACGCTACACTACCGGATTCCGCCCGCGCGTGTCGCACTCTGAGGAATCGATTGTTTCTGAAACAATCGGATTAACGAACAATCAGAAAGGTTACAATCAATCTCGTTACACGGATTTTATATTTGCTCTTTATGATATTCGTCTTAGTCACACAGTTTGATAGCGATCATGGTCTAACTTGAAGTGTCTTTCATCTGCAAGAAGACATGACTTCTGGATAAGGCACGTATAAATAACGGTAGTATTTAAGTGTTTCTGAAACGTATATAGGTAGAATGAAGACGAAGTGCTTTCATGAATGCTCACTGTTGACAATATGTTATAGTAATTGTTTTTTTTTATAATTGAAGTATTACTGGTGGCCCGGAGGCCTTTCCAGTTTCACCAGGGCAGGTGGGCGAGCAAAGGCTCAGCCAGGAGGGGTGGGATTTGCTAACAGCTACCCGAACGCCTCCGAAAGAGACCTAACAACTCAAGAATAGCTACTCTTGAGTTGTTAGGTAGTAGTAGACAGTAGAGTAGAGAGTAGAGGTAGTAGTAGTAGTAGAGAGAGTAGAGGTAGTAGTAGTAGTAGAGAGAGTAGTCCGGTAGTAGATTCATTCGTGAAGCAGCTGCTTCGGAATCGGAATCGCGACCCGCTGAGAAGATCCGGCGACCAACTCAGCGAGCTGATGCATAGGTTAAATTGCACGTCGACCTCTTGGTCGAGTTCGACGAGTACGTTTACCAGGGTCCCTCAGCCTGCTCCTAGTGTTAGAGCTGAAGGTATCTAATGCAAGAGTTATTGGATCTGATGGATCCGTAAGGACGTGTCTAGGGCGACGACGGTGACTTGCTCCTGCGTGATCAGGATTCGGGGAGTAGTAATATGTTAAAGTAATGCATTAACACGATTATCGACTCGATTTGTTCATGAGTGGGAGTGAACGAACAAACAAATGCTAATAAACGATCTCGAAGTCTTTGCCAGTAGCATTTAAAAACTAACAAATAATTTTAAATATTTGTAACCAACATATTTTTTTTTATGTTTACTGAACGAACACGTTAGATAAGATAAAATATAAGTTTATTTCTCTATTGTACCTCTGAATGTGGCGGCAATACGATCAGTGCTTTTTACGGGTGGAATTTTCCATCTTTATTTTTTCTTTTTAGTAGTTTTAATGTTTTACGCAGTGCAACATGCTGGTTATACTTTATGCTTGAAATTTAAAAATGTTTCATCCTTATTATTACTTCCAATGCGATCAAACCTCTCACGGGGTTACAGAAAAAAATATTTCTTGCACGCATCCCTAATTTCGCCATCCCTAGTGACCCTGGCTTGACCCGTAAATGACAGTGAAAGCTTAAGCTAGCTTGGCTCAAACGTCACGGATGTTTGCGCAAGGTTTTGGTTTGAAGAGTCCCATATGAACCATATTTGAATACAATTTTATTTCTACCTCGTTTCTTAAAATACTAATTTTGACTTTTAACTCGGATTTTTCAAGTAACACGATTGCAACCACTCTCAACTGAAAAATAATGAAAAAAAAACCTGAATAGACATTTACACGGATTTGAAAGAGATAAATGAAGAATACATAAGAATTGGCTTTTTTGCCTTGAAATATAAAACTATATATGAAAATATAAAACTTAAAAATTGGCTGTATGGCTTAGTTCCATTGCCTTTCTCTTCGAGAAAAACCCTACTACTACTACCTCGTTTGTCAAAATGAGCTGCGGAATTCACTCTATGAGTTCAGTTAATCATTTGCGAAAATAACAAGAGAATACGAATAATAATAAGTCTTTACAAAACAGCTCAATTAATAAACTTGCAGTTTCTATATTAAAATGATTAATGAACCGAAATATAATCTGCTTCTGTTTGGCAACGTGTGATCGACGTTGGAGCGAACGAGACGGACACAGAGGCATGTAATTGCCGAAATTTTACTCTTATACATTAAACACTTGTACAAATTAAAAACAAAAAAAAACAGAGTTAATTTATAAATGTGTTTAATAAAGAAATTGGAAAGTTGAAATATATGTATTTTGTTTAAAGATCTTGCATCTTGATATGTTAGAGGAAGTCTGAAAGTCTAACTATAACTATACTGAGACCTTAGAACTATAACTACACTGAAACCTTAGAACTTATATCTCAAGGTGGGTGGTGAATTTACGTTGTAGATGTCTATAGTCTCCAGTGACCACTTAACACCAGGCGGGCTGTGAGCTCGACAACGCATCTGAGCAAAAAAAAAACCTCTTCGGTGAATATCTTCAACGCACAAACGTCATTTCGGTCAGTTACAAATATATGTATATACATGTTTAAGAAGCATACACCGCGTTGCAACACAGCAATTGTTATAATATCATATTTGCAACGCAGCGTTACAGTTTCGCAACACAGTGACCCGAATAAAAGCCAAAGTAAGTAATTATCGATAATTATTAATCAATTATTGAGTTCAAACAAGAGCTCTGCGTGCGACAACCTCCGATAAATATGTATGATATTAGTAGTAAAGGAATCATTAAATGTCTAAATCTTATATCTTTAAACGAGCAATTTTTGTATATAAATATATATATATATAATCTGAATCTCGGAAACGGCTACAACGATTTTAATAAAATTTAGTATACAGGGTATTTCGGGGGCGATAAATCGATATAGCTACGTTTTATTTTCAGAAAATGTCGTTTTATTCGTGTTTTCAATAATCAACTTTATCGATAATCAACTTAAACATAAACTAATTTTTAAACTATTTTTTTTTTATTGAAAGGAAATAACAAATAATATAATATCAATATGTAATTCGTATTTAAATATAATTTCTAAAAAACACAATTTATCAAAACAAAAAAATACCGAGCAAAGGTCGGTCATCCTTTAGTGAGTCATTATCAATCAAAGGTATTTATTATTGAACAAGTCCACAGCTGATAAATGCTTCCTTCGGTATTCGCGAGTCGCACACGTAACGGTAGTCAGCGGCTTTGATCTGCCCCTGGCATTGCTGAGGTCCATGGGCACAGGTAACCACTCACCATCAGGTGAGCCGTAAGCTCGTCTGCCTACAATAGCAAAAATAAAATTAAAATAAAGTAATTAGGACTATTTTTTCTAAGGTTTAATCTCGTATTTATTATTTTCATTTTATTGCCAACTAGCGACCCGCCCTCGCTTCGCTTCGGAAACATGAAAACACACATGAAAACAAACAAAAAAAAATTTAAAAAAAATTAAAAAAAGTAGCCTATGTTCATCAGGGACAATGTCGGCTTCTAATGGAAAAATAATTTTTCAAATCGGTCCAGTAGTTTCGGAGCCTATTCGAAACAAACAAACAAACAAATCTTTCCTCTTTATAATATTAGTATAGAAGTATAGATGTTTCAAATAGATCACAATTTTCGTGGACACTATTTCAATCTTGTGCTTACTAACGTAAAATTCTCTATAGTTACAATACGATTCTTCATTAAGTTGTGGCGGGTAATCAACATACAACACAAGATATTTGACAGATGCGTGAATCTCGCTCACAACATTTTTAAGATAAGCCTGCATACAATTTGCGAACATCAACCATTTCAACTGCTCGTTTCGACATTAGTTATATGCGTAGTTACATGTACCAAAATAAATCTATTAAAAATGTTTCTTAACTTACGGCTCAAAACTCTATTATACGACTGACTGACTTAACTGGCTGTAGTGAACGCAACTATTTGCATAAATTTAAAAAAGATTTTATTTTTTAATTTAACTCCAAAATTAAATGCAGGCAGTCGGTAATGTACACACACTTACCTTGAAACTTTTGTTTGTTTAAGCGCTCGCGATTCTTTGCATTAAAAACACTCTATGTATCATATTAAAAAAAATGAAGACGGCCTTTTTTTCCTACCTAAGCTGATGGTCTAGAGAGACCATATCAGCGTCACCGAACTAGTAGATGAGCTCACGAGGCTCAAACCTGACGATGTTGCCAACACGAATCCTAGCAAGAGCCGTGCTTCGCAGAATCTACCACCAGATCGGAAACGCGGCCCACTGAGAAGATCCGGCGAGAAACTCAGTGGGCTAGACGGACTAGCCCATAGATGTCCCAATGTGAAATTCGCCGTCCACTGCTGTCCCTTTTAATGCTGAGCTTATTTTCACATATTTTCAAAAAAAAAACGTACCCCATGAAAAACTTTAACTAAATTCACAACAAAATAATTTGGTTATTTATAAATGTTATTAATAAGTTAAAAAAGGCTATACATGCGGGCAGGGACACTCCGTAAAGGTTGATACCTAATACCTATAATCAAACTGCGCAAATAGTCGGTATTCCGACGCTCGGAACTGTATTTATGATAGAGAGTCGATCTATCGACGGTTCGTGCTAAAAAGGTTAAAATATAAGCTCCCACATATCGTGTCCCAACAATCAAGAAGTTACGATAATTCATCAGTGGCGCTCTCAATCTCGTATTTACCTTATTATTTTCGTCTCTACCCAAAGTTAGCACGTGTATGTACAATGACACCTGTCAAACAGTATAGGTTAAGACGCGACACAGTCTACCCTATACCAGTACAACAAACATGAGTAATTATCTATATATTAATACGTGAAGCAAAAACTTTGTACTCCTTTTTACGAAAATTGTGCGGACGGAGGAGTATGAAATTTCGCACACTTATAGAGTATATAGAGAAGGAGTGCAGAATACTAAATTCTTTTTTTTAATTATACATAAAAATTACATTAAATCAATAAAAAAACAAACACTACCATGCCTTTGACACACACACGCATATATACTCTTTTGTTTATTGTTAAAGTCTTTGGTCAAATTCAGAATAGATTAATATTGTTTGTCTTCAATATTATTTATCTGTAGTGTAGCCTTGGCGAAATTCTTTGACAGTAGACCCTTAATAAAACTTATAATTTAAATTAATTATAGTTGTATTTCGACTACCGGGTGACCACTAGTTCAATTAATTACACATGAACCGATCCGGTACATTTTCCTATCAGCGCGCTTAACCTTGCAATGAACATTCTTGTTTTCATGTAGGTTTAAATACGGGCGGAGTGATGTTTGTACGAGCATGTAACATGTCGTATATCGTTTGATTCTTCTTCTTCTCCATCGCTTCCTCATTGCTGAGGATCGTGACTCCGTTTCAGCTTGTCGACTGCCAGCCTCTATCGGTTCCGGTCAGTTGCCTGGTGTAGTGCAGCGCTAAGTGGCGCTGGTTTGCTCGGAGATCTGGTCGGACCAACGTTTGGGGCTCCGGCCTTTAGGACCATCAGACGTTCCAAGGAGTCTACACCTCTGCGGACAACGTGGCCAAAGACAGGTGGTAGACAGGCGTTGAGCGTTCTCCATTTTAAGCTGTTGTAGGACCGAGATGTTCGTGCGGTGGGCTGTCCATGGAATCCTTAATAGGCGGCGCCAACACCACATTTCAAAAGCATCAACTCTGTTTCGGTCAACTGCTTTGATGGTCCATGTTTCTGCTCCATAGAGAGCGATTGGAAAGACCAGTGAGTGCACAAGATGTATTTTCGTTGTAAGATCGTTCGATATTGAGATGGCAAATACTGCTTGCCCGTAGCGGGGTGCAGGTGACCTTGTGGGCATGCGACCTTATTTCGGATACGAACAGCCTCGCGTTCTTAACAATGGTTTTGGTATTAATACAATACCATATATCATTTTGGTGTAAATACAATTTAGTTTGGTCTAGTTGAATCTTGATTTGAGTCGCCGTGGTCTAAAGGATAAGAGGTCCGGTGCATTCGTATCTAGCAACGGTGTTCGACTCCCGCAGGCGGGTACCAATTTTTATAATGAAAAAAGTACTCAACAAATGTTCACGATTGACTTCCACGGTGAAGGAATAACATCGTGAAATAAAAATCAAACCCGCAAAATTTTTATTTGTGTAATTACTGTAGATCCTCTTGTGAGTCCGCACGGGTAGGTACCACCACCCTGCCTATTTCTGCCGTGAAGCAGTAAGCGTTTCGGTTTGAAGGGTAGGGCAGCCGTTGTAACTATACTTGAGACCTTAGAACTTATATCTCATGGTGGGTGGCGCATTTACGTTGTAGATGTCTATGGGCTCCAGTAACCACTTAACGCCAGGTGCGCTGTGAGCTCGTTCACCCATCTAAGCAATAAAAAAACAAAAAAAAAAGTTATGAGGTTTTTCACGACCTTGTGCGCTTAATGAAAAAGTTGGAGAATTTTCGAAATCCAAACAAAACTTTGGTTAGCTTGTTCATTGACGAAGATTCTGGGCACTTTAAACGTCACATAACGACTTGTATTCGCGAAGCAAATTAAAAAATTACAGTTCATTTGTTTATTTTTTTCACCTACTACTTATTTTAATGTGCTATAAAATTCAAATACAAATCTTTCCACGATACACACAATTAAGGTACTTACTAATATTCGTGTTCACTAAAGCGGCCCTCATATCAATTTGTTTAAACTTAACCTACTGATCATGACACACATACTGCGATTACGCGTGTTTGTGTGCGCGCCCGTGCTCTAGACACACACACGCACGCAACACGCACACGCATACTAGATATTATTTTAATTCAAATCCTTAGGTTAGGTTAAGCCGTGACGTATTTATTTTTGGAGAATTTCCATTAAGAACATTATATTAATATATATATTTTTTTATATTTAATAACAATCACGCCACGTTAACTGGTCCCGTGCTAAGTTCGTAAAGAACTTGTGTTACAGGTACCAGATAACGGAAATAAATGTAAGATTTTTATTATACACGTACATATATTTAATATACATCCATAACCCTGGAAAAGACATTTATATTTATCATACAAATATCTTCCCTTGGCGGGATTCGAACCCGCGACCCCCTTGTGTAGTGACCATGTCATTTACCACTACACCAGACAGCCGGTTAACCAGTTCCAGTACGATTGAAACACATTACTACCACGGCTCTTTTCTACAACCTCCTAGGTTGTTAGATAGCAGCCGATACAAGTCTCCGTTTCTTAAAATGCTTGGAAATCATTTATCTGCCAAAGTATGTCAGAATGCAAACGTTAATGATGTTTATAATATCAAAGTGCAAGCAAGTTTGACTGTTAGTATTTTATTGGCAATATTGGAATATAATTATTATTATTAAATTCTTTATTTCAGATAACAACAATCCATATAAATGTTAGTAACAGTTATTTTAATAAACGGCTTCATGAGCACTGATTTTGATTTCGACTAAAGGCACCGGTCGTGTTGGTATAAACGAACCTTCAACTTAATACATTATGGGTCATAAATATAGGCCATTTTAAACAGACACCCGACCTTGTATATCTGTATTCAAAGAATGAATGACAAACAAATCTAATAATGAACATGACAATAAATTTTATATTAGTTCATTGTAAGTGTCATAATATAAATTACTATAAAAAATCAATAAAGGATTGTTAAAAAATTGTTGAATTTTTCATAACGCAAAGGGAACCAAGCTGGACAGACAAAAAAATCATTAAAATTTGACAGATGTCAAAATAAAAACTAACAACTACTACTAAAATTAGTTAAATACTACAACCATTATGTAATTCAGTTTAAGACAAAGGCGATTATTATAATATTATAGGAGCAGATTTTAGAGGTGTTAGTTTATACTATGTATAACTTTCCCTATAATAATATCCCATAAACAGTTCAGTTATTTTAAAACGTATTATTGTATTATATATTCTGAGTATGTCTGAGTTCTTAATAATAATGAAAACTATATTTAATTTTTTTTATGCGGCTAAATAAAAATAATAGTTTCGAATCGATTCGGCGAAGGCGGAAAGAACGCCTGCTAGAACAAGCAAGGCCAACCTTCAAGGTCTATTCAGGCAAACAACGAAAACCGACCTTATCTTCAAACAAATAAAGCTTATGATATTTACAAAACATGCAAGAAAAGAACGAGATTTGAATTCTTACTAAAACATGCTTTAATGGATTGACATAAAGATGGTTTACGTTTGCCAATAAAATGATTGCAAGACAATAAGTTAGGCGATTTTAATGCACAGTTTTCAGTAATAGCAGAGATCAAGGCTACAGACACGTGGAGTACGTTGGGCTGGCGCATATTTGTAACAGGTAGAGTACATTAAAAGTGCTATGCGGGCAATTGTGATCTTTATGAGCACACAAGTTAAGGACCAAGTTTTATTGCATGCGATTTGAACTTCAACTTAGATTAAATGTGCTTATTTTATTCGTCCAGTGTTGCTTATCTCGAAATATCACAATAATAACCAATGAACTGGTTTAACGCATTACGTACCTACATTAATATTATGATTAATTATACAATCAAATCGTTAAAAACCTTGATATATCGATAAAGACGTATGTGTAACACGTAAGTGACTTAAACTTTAAAAACATGACATTTCTACTAAAATGGTAGTTTTTAATTTATAATGCAGGCTTACCGCGTCGTTTGCGTTTGAGCGCACTCAAAAATACTCGAAATATTATTAAGCGATGTAACCACTCCTGTAAGTGGGTCACGGATGACCCCCGTCTTGTTACGTTTGCAATTAACGAATGAGTAATATTACATAGCAAACATTTGTTTTAAACGACCTCCGCTTGAGGAATTAGGTAATGACTAAATTTTAGTACAAGCGCCTACACAAGAGAGTCTACCTGGAAAATTATCGAACGATTGCATTAATTATCCTTGATCACAACCATTACTTAATCTATGGTAATGCGCACCGAAAAAAAAATCCATTTAGGAAGTACATTATCAGAAATATCTCTAACAGCTGCGAAGCGGGTGAGTACTATCAATGTAGGCCAAGGCTATTAAAACACCATCCGATCCTGACCTCCGATACAGACAGAATGTGTTCGATTCGCGACCGGAGAGTACATGACGAGGGGGTCCCGCTAAACTGGTTAGACGCTACGACACCCGAATTTTGACGAAAGTAGTCGAACGACACCCGAAGTCTGAATTCGGCTGCACTGTTTTTGTTTGTAGACGATGTTTTGCGTTGCGCGTGACGTCACCGGCTAGTACGCTCGCAATCGCATTGCTTTTGGCGGGTTTTAACAATACTCCCAACTCTATTACATACGACAACCTTGAGTTTTTTTTTTATAAAAACAGTACTAATATAGTATTAATGGTATAATTAAGCCCCTTAAACAAATAAAATTCGCGTAATTTAATGGTAAACAGCAAATACGCAGCATTGTAATTTACGCGGGTAAAAGAAGGAAGTAAAAATCTAATAGATTCTATAAATTTTTTTCTACGAAACAAATACCTAATCTAACAATTTAAATTTACAATCTAGATAACGTTTTAGCTAAAATCATCACACGAAGTAAATAATACTTCGTAATTACACGTAATTCTGTTTATCACCAAAATAATCTATTATCTCTAAGAAATATATCCAAACTGGATTGCCTTATCGAATTTGCAAATTATAGACAAGTAAAAAAAAAACGATATGAGATAACAATGTAACGAATAAAAAAGTTTTTGTGACTCAGTTAAAATTACAATAAAGCAATTGCCGTTCTACTAAACTATTGCAATAATATAGTTTCGAAAATCGGCTTGATACATCGACCTCATGCCTCAAGAAAAGCAGCTCAGGTGAGACCTGAATATGGGCTCTCTTCAAAAATCTCCATCCTATTGAAATGTCTCATAAACCAGGCAGGTACAAACATAATGCCGAAAATTAACAAAAAGTTTTTACTTAAATAAGCGAGTAAATCAATTCGTGGGTTAAAAAAACAATGAGATCTTTGCTACAAACGAAACACAGTCGGAGGAGCAGTAGCCAGCGTTCCCGACTGCAAGGTTCAGAGTCGGGGTTCGGTTCACGTACATCAGGCAAATATTCGTGTGACAAAAACACTTTTGTTTGCTCTTTGTCTGGCTGTTCAATATCTTTATACGTATTTAATTAAACGTATGTAAGTTTATATTATATTTATATCAGTTTGTTTCCCAGAGTACAAGGAATCGTAGTTTGGGGCCAGATGTCAGACCATGTGATAAATAAAAATAAGTACAGCTTAAAATTTAAGGCGTTCTATGCATTATTTTAGAATAATAACTCCTTTTTCAACAGTACACATATCTTACATAATTTATAGTCGTCATAAAACCGTGGCAGTTAATAGTTACGCAACAACTAACCCTTTGCTTGTAAACAATTGAAAACAAAAACAAACAAACAATGGCCGCCTTCGTTTACACTTTCTTTTGTTAAAAGAACAAGTTCATATTCTTTCGTCATTAAATTACTTTCTTTTGACCAAAGTCAACATTAAATTGAAGGCTGTTGCAAAAAAAACGGCTCTGTGTACCAAATATTTCTTTTTTTTTTTTCTAATTATGTAAAAGTGTAGGAAGTAGCGAAATCCCTTGATTTCCAACATGGCGTCCCCTTGGCGGATAGACGCGGCCTCGATTGAAATTGTCCCAATTATCCGTCACATGTACCTACATATATCGAGCACGCCGACACCAATTTATGTCTATATTTTAAAACTAACAAGGTGCACAGACGTCATGCGTTATCACAAAGGTAACGACGGCTTTTAACTTAATAATCAAGAAGCGTGATTAAGGATTTTAACAATTGGATTTCGTATTTTATTAAGGGGCAGTTGTCGTCGGACTTTAAAAGGGGGGTACAGAGAGTTGAACTGTAAAGTTAATTCGTTGTGACTAATAAATACGTCTTAAAAATAATTTGTTTTTTGTTAGCATTGCGTATTGTATCGTTCTAAAAATACCGCCGCGTACAACAATCATTCTCAGTGTTCGATGTTTCAAAAAGGAAAATATATTTCACCGTTCCTTCTCCAACCATGACGCTCTTTGTATAAACTCGAACAGCGCGACTTAGAACCTCTAATTGCGATTAAACAACTTTCTTTTCGTTTTTTTTTTTTTAAATCATTATCGGGCTAAGGAGTTTAGAGATGTTCAAGGTAGATAAATATGTCGACCTTCTTTCTTAGTGAGTGCAAATACAGACAATAATGAGTTATCGAGTTCCCCTGATGGTAACATCCAAGAAAAATAACCCGTTACATAATATTGTTTATAAAACAACACGTCTACTTCTTGCAGTTTTTTTGTTGTTGTTTAGAGCATCTGCATCTTTGTACTAGGATCATAGATAATATAGTCAACGATTTTTTTTATTGTTTTTAGGTAGCCGACCTTATACCCACCTGATGGTGAGTAGTTACCGTCACTAATCAACTTCAGCAAGGCCAGGGGCAGATCCGGGCCGGTGCCGGTACTGATTAAATTATATATACTTTCCTGAACTGGGGAAACTGAACTGCATCAGTTAGGGACTTCTCGTGTGGTCATCCTTGACACACAATGGAACCGTGTGCAGATGGTCGAAAAATATATTAAATATAACATGACGTCCAAATGTGTTTTAATACAATTACATTGAACATTTATCTAAGTCTAATTTGTTCATTAGATTATTTAAAAAATAAATTAATAGAATATTACAAGCGTTACACAGTATGCACGGCTGAACAGATCGCGTGCGCCAAAAAATCATTTATTTATCATACAACTCTGGTTTTAGGGATCCTTCGTTATAATAAATCGCGACAGCAATAATAAATTCATTCGATCTTCATTTGTTTTCAATGTTACTCCAAGTCGCCCAATGCATACACAACCTGATGGCATCATAAGTTCTTCTTGAACTAAAATCACATTTCCGGACGAGACACAAAAGTCAGCGTGAACTTTTAAAATTACTTAATCCTCTTCAATTGGAACTTCCGACTGGCCGCAATTATGTAAATAAAATATATAAAATTTTAATTATTTCGATCGTTATCATTCGTGAATTCAATGAACCCGTGTCTCAATATGGGCAACAGAATTCTCTATTATCATGGACCATAGATGTTTCATGGATACTTTCGTTTTACTAGTGGTAGGACCTCTTGTTTGTCCGCACGGGTAGGTACTACCACCCTGCCTATTTCTTCCGTGAAGCAGTAATGCGTTTCGGTTTGAAGGGTGGGGCAGCCGTTGTAACTATACTGAATCCTTAGAACTTATATCTCAAAATGGGTGGCGCATTTACTTCGTAGATTACTGCAGTAACTACTTAACACCAGGTGGGCTGTGAGCTCGTCCATCTACCTAAGCAATAAATAAAAAAGGTACCACAAGAGATCCACCAGTAACAAGGAGAACCTCGTTTCCGAACTCAACATAATTTTCGCCATTGTTGTACCGATTTGCTACTTACAATTATGTACATCTACTACTAAATAAACAAGCAGTCAATTATATAAACGAATCCAATATGGCGCGTGCATTGTGGAGTTCCAATGAGCAGTTATCAATCTATCTGTGGATATAATAACAAAATATAAACATAAGAATCACGCAATTACACACGTACCTAACTATCGTAGGCAACAGATAACATATGCTCTTTCTATTCACATACAAACGTTATCAATTCACATAACAAGATACTATAATTTGCGTATCAATAAATAATTACTGTATTACTACTATGAAAGTATTCGATTAGTTTGTACGTTTTATTACGTTCAGTGTTATGATGCTCTAGAATCTTCAAGAGATTAGAGTGTAGAGATAGACGAATCAACCGAATTATACTGCCCTATTTATCACGAGCAGAATGTTGTACATTATAAATTTGATTCTTCAATATTTTCTTATAATAACGCTTTTCCGTCAACAATATTTAGTCTTTTCTCTGAGCGTTAATTGTGCCCGGAACTGTCACATACATTGTGAACATACAAAATGCAACTTTAAAACGATGTACACTGAATTATTCAGGCGTATATTAATTAGACTAACAAGATTGAAATTGTGCAAGATAAAAAGAGACAGACGTAGAAATATTGTTTCGTCTCCACGTTAAGTTATATTCTTACTCTGTAGATCTTTGTGAACACTAGCACTTAGTCAGTACTTTTCAGCCTAGAGTATATAACCCAAACGGTTATAACGAGGATTCTCATCTAATTTGTGGTCCGAATAAAACGTATTGTAAGTCGATTCCAATTGTTTCTTGAAACCTTTTCTTTTTTTCTAAATTTTAAAGTAACGTTGTCGTGTTTAAAAAATATTTCTTTTTTTTAATTAAATTTCGAAACCCCACTTAACAGTTCGAAGTCATCAATTTTTTTTAAATCTGACGTGCTAAATTTAATATCTCGATTTTAAAGAAAATTTTCGTTTATTGATTTATTCTATCTGCGCATATGTATAGTATAGTATTAAATACAGTGTCGACTAATTTGTTGGTATTCCTTCCAAAAACGCAAGGGGTCTGATGTCTTTAAGCCACTGTTCTGCATTTTCTCGTTATAACTAACAACTTACTTACAAGATATCGATAAGTAGGTATTACCATTGGCGGAAAAATTAAAAGTTCTACATTCACAAACTAGTTATTAATTATGTAAGGAACATCCAACCCAATTCCATGTTCGCGCCCGCCAATTTTATTTTTATCATCTGCCAGCGTTTTTTTTTCGCGCGAGTGCGTCCGCGCATCGCGTTATCTGTGTCAAGGAGAAACCCGCGAAAAATTCGCCAACCTCCAGTCTCGCGATTAGAATTAGGAACGTCCGAAAAAAAAAATATGTACATTTATTACGTGGTAACGCGCGCCAGCGAAAGTTTACGATTGAAGAATTTTTCGTGTTAAGGTCGGGGTTTCGTTTGAAATAGAAATGTCAACCAAATTTAAACAAACACATCTCTTCGATGACGCTAATGATGAAAAGATAACAGGGAGAGTTACATTGAACTTTTGATTACATTGTGAAGTTGTCATTCGGACAAACAGCGCGCCTTTTCTTTTCAGCAGCAAAAATTATCATTCTTTGACTGTTATAATAATACCCTTTACGAAACATTAACGAATGTATACAATAACTCTGAACAGAATTATAAAACACAGCTTTGTTTCGTTTTCACGAGTAGGTATACGTAATTGAAAAGAACTATTAGGGTTTCCGTGAAGAACCTAAAGTTTGATATTTCGGAAATGTAATTAGATTTAAAACCGTCAAAATTGTTTTGAATTACAATATTCTTCTGTTTTATAGCGCAACATAAGGTGACCAATGTTCTAACTCCATTTATATTTTTTGGCCACGAGAACCTAATTTTGACTATTACGGAGGTTTAACCCTACTGAGTTACGTCGATTTCTGTTACTAAGGCGCCTGAATTGCCTAAAATACCATATATTTTTTTAGCGTTTTATTCTTTTAGGTTTCTTAGCAATAGATTCATTCTGAGTATCTTCGGATTCGTATTTCCCTGGTCGTACTAGATATTCCGGGGCATTACGATCAGAAATCGAGATAATTACTTCAGTGCGCCGCGTAGGGCACCGGTGACTTCCATGACAGTCAAAGGGTTAACTATTCCGCAGTTCAATAGAGTCACAATCCAGATAATATTCCGCATGTGATTAGAAAGTGAAATTACATCTAGACGTGACTTTATTAGCTACTAATTAAATTAATATGAAATTGTAACAAAAATATATTCATGCTGTTAAAAATGGCACATACTTCCCTTATCTTATAATTGTTCTATTATTTTAATCATAAACATAACCTTATTTACTAATATATTTATTCATTTTATTTTTGCCATGGCAACATCCTTACGTCAATAATTTACTTATCAAAAAGATTTGCAAAAATTAAACAGAAAACACAAAATTTGTATACAACATGTCCACTGTTATTCTTATGCAAAAGTACATACCACACTTCCAGGCATAAAACTTACCTTACACTTTAATAGTTATACTTTTTATTTTATTTGAACGATATAATGATTAAGTATCAATGTGAGATCTTTTTTTTTGTTGTCTATTATATTCTAATGGTCCTTAGATTTCTAAGTGGTAGGCAGCGGATCAACTTTCCATGAGTATTGGTGGCCTTCACATCATAGGTGCCGTATGTTCATGTGCATTTTTAAAGTAATAAAAACTTTTAAGCGACGTCTAAAATTGATTGTAAGCTCTTCAAATACGAACGCTGGTTATATTGGATTACATTTCACAGAAAGTTATCAAAACTAATATATTATTAGTGCATATAACTTTTACCGAATCATATGAAATTATAATTGGTAAAGCAGAAAAGAAAATCTCGTGCGATCTCATTTTCATCTATGAAAAATGAAAGAGACGAATCTAACTTTCTTAATAGATGCCAACACATTTAAATATGTTTAGGTGCATTAAATTCATTCCGACACCGGTTATAAAACATAAAATCCATTAATTAAACACTAATGCAAATATATGCAAAACGAACGTATTCATAAATCGATTCCGAAATCGAAGGAGCAATGACATTATGTGACGTAACGAAAATATTCAAAATGGCGTAGTTTACGCTAACATAAGTCGCTGGCCATCAATATAATTTCTGGAGAATATTCACTGCTGCTTATATAACTACATGGAACGGGCATCCAGCATTTACACTTCATTCCCCGTTTACAAATTATTTAATAAGGCTGGAGTCGCAGCAAACAAAAATTTCGATGCAATATCAGCCTAAGTTTTAAGCATTCTAAACCAAATTTATCGCGGCGTAAATAACAGTATTTAATATCAGACTTGTTAGCCGGATGATAGATCTACATCACTATTATCTCAGCTTAATTCAAAATTACCGACGACTTCTAACAGCGAAGAATAGTTACGATTGTAAAGAAAAAAAAATCAAAGACGAGTCGAGACGTGTGCTTTAACTTTCACTTTCGAACGACAACCGCCGCGTCGGTCGCGTGCTGCAACGCGGAAGCAACTGCTATTCCAATAATTATAGTTGATTTATAGATATTAACAGATTAATCTCGTTACGTTGAATGCTGCTCCAATTATACAGCTAGTGAACGTGTTTATGGTGATTTCGAAGGACGCTGCAGAGATGGCGAAGCGTTTTCGAAGCGGCCTAAGCGGTGAGACGCCCGCCGTGCTCGCATTAAATGCCCGACAGCGCGCTGTGTGCATAGTGAGAGTTTTTTAACGTTCTCGATAGCGTAAACGTAAACTGCAAATTGGCATGGAGTTGGAACGTTTGCCGCTAGGTGTGCTGTCCATACAAATTTGAGTTAACTTTTACGCTATCGAGAGCTTTAAAAATTCGGCACAAGCACAGTGAAGTCTAAATTATTCACTCACGCGTTCGCGAACTATGTCCGCGATGAACATCCAGATGAAGTCAGACACGTAATATCCATTATAAACATTCTTAGTGGCCTAACAGTTTAATGGACATTTGACTTTAAGTTTATGTCTCGAAGTGGGCTTACAGCACTCACAGAATAACGCCTATGTCTTCCAGTGATCGGTGTGCTGGGAGCTTAATATTTTCTTCAATTCTATTTTTTTAATTTGTTATCAATATTATCAAACTATATACACATAATATGTTAATGATTATAGTAGAATATAAAACAAATGTATCACGTATCTTTACAATATATTACGTCGCAATGAACTAAAAAAACATCCAATCAAAAAACAAAATTAATCTTGTAAAATAGTAACGTGACAAAAAAAAAACAAAGAAAATCTCGCGTATTTAAGTCTGTACGGATAGTACAATCAGGTGTCCCTTAGTAACAGGACCAGTAGTGGAGTTTCTTTGAAGGCGAATAAGACGATTTTCCAATCCTTATGCGGGAGAAATGTTTCAGCGTCACCCCAAAGAATGGTCGTGATGTCAACCGAAGTATTGAAGCCTCAACAATGCAATGTTTTTCGAATTTGATAATACTGTTAGGCTATATGCCTGCCTCCACGTTATTTGCCTACCCAACTCCAGAGATGAGACTTGCAAAGCTAAATTCAGTTTAGCTTTGCTTTCAGTTCACTGGTGGTAGGACCTCTTGTGAGTCCGCACGGGTAGGTACCACCACCCCGCCTCTATCTGCCAGGAATCAGTAATGCGTTTCGATTGGAAGGGTGGGGTAGCCGTTGTAACTATACTGAGACCTTAGAACTTATACTTCAAGATGGGTGGCGCATTTACGTTGTAGAAGTTATGGGCTCCAGTAACAAGTGGGCTGTGAGCTCGTCCACCCATCTTAGCAATAAAAAAAAGCTCTGAATGCACACAGTACCCACATATTCATTATCGAACAAAAATTACAGGTGATTTATTAATTTTATTAATATATATTCAGTTTATCATTTTAATTTTTTAATATTAATAAAAATATATTGCTTAAAAATATATTACTTATTATAATTATATTATAGTACTTAAATCTGCTTGAGCCCAATGATTTATTCCGAACGTCCGCAAAGCATTTTCAACTACATTTCATTTCTAAGTCATATTTCTTAGGCTTACTTCCATCCGTGCCCTGAGATGACGTGCAATTTATGATATCTGATTTATATACATTAGGAAAAATAACAGAATTTAATAATACGTTATCGTTATTTGATACGAGACCATTTAAGTTTACAAACTATATAGCTACAGTGTTAAATTATAAATTGGTAATAAGAAGACATACGTTGTATGTAGTAACTAAAAAATCATCTTATCATGGAGATGGATCCTCTGATAAACAAACAGGCAAACAAACTCTTTCTATGTACACAGAACAGTAAATGCAAATATATTTTTTTATTTTTTAATGGTAGTTGGCACAAAAGTGAAGTTTGAATAAATAAACACCTCAGTTGTCCGGGTCTCAGAGGAAGTGTGAAAGTGATTGATAAATTAAAGAGCGGACGGTTAGCGTGGTGTGGACATGTGATGCGTAGAGAGAAGATGCATGTGACTAGTATGGAAATGGTAGTACAAGGTAGAGGGGGAAGAGGTCGACCGAAGAAGACACGATGATGATGATGATTCATCCGGCCGATTTCGGCCATGGCGGCTCGGATGGAGTGTGTGAATGACCATATGAGAGAGAGAAGAGTGAGTGTTGAGATGACGGCTTATAGAAGAGAATGGAATAGAAAAAATCGCTGTACCGACCCCACCTAGTGGGATAAGGTGGAGACAAAGAAGAAGAGTTGTCCGGGTTCATGAGCATGTAAAGTATTCAAAACTTTGGTATACTTAATAAAAAAAAAACTTCCTACCTATGCTTGAGAGGCTATTTCAGCTTCACCCTAACATGTAGATGAGCTCACGGGGCTTAAACCGAAAGTGTTGCTAACCCTGGCCCTAGCAAGAGCAGTGCTTCGCAGAATCTCTACCACCGGATCGGAAACGAGACCCACTGAGAAGATCCGGCGAGAAACTCAGTGGGCTGAAATCATAATAATACGAGTAAACAGGAGATTTTTAATTGAATGTTCCAGCTGTGTGTGGTTCGCGGAAGCCGACCAAAATACGACTCATACAGCGGTCATGAATACGTAAAAATGTATTAACATGTACACCAATATCGGAAATAATTAGCATAGAAAATATGTAAATGATGTTAAATTTTATTACATTTTATTAATCGACTGATACATTGAATACTTTTTAATTTTGACTAAATTTTTTTTACAATTAAATGATTTAATTGTGGCGCAGGACACAAATGAACCAGCATCTATGCTCATAAAAAAGGATTTTGTTTTAACGTGACATAAAAAAATTTTTTTTTTCATTGCTTAACTAGTGGACGACTCACTTGGCGTTAAGTGGTTACGGAGCCCATAGACATCAACAGTGTAAATTCCGCCATGAGACACGATTTCTGAATCTCAGTTTTACAGTACAACGGCTAGCTCATCCTTTAGACCGAGACGCATTACTGCTTCGCGGCAGAAATAGGCAGGGTGGTGGTACCTACTTGAGTTGGCTTCCAAGACAATTGGTTTTTATTAGACGAAGTCATTCCTTCGCCATGGAAGTCATTCGTGAATATTGGTTAAGTACACAGGTCATTGATTCAAAAAAGCTGCCTGCGGGATTCGAATATCGACACAATTATATCGCTCGATACACAATCGGTTTTCTTATCCTTCAGGCCACGACGACTTCATTACATTGGTATTTGAACAGTTGACAGCTGACCCGCAAGAACAATAAATGTTAAAACCAAGATAGCCAGTATCGGCCGGCGTCTGTAGCGCCAAAAACGGCCATGAACCAATTTTTCCGTCTATCAAGTCTTATATTAATCTATCTTTTCAATAAAATATCAGCCTCTAGTGAATAAAATAAAATGAATGTAAAATAAAACGGCCTTATGGTGGTGCACGAAATTCGTTTGTACAAGTGACCGATGTATACAAACAGAACATATTTTTTTCATTCAAATTTTAATTATTTTGTTAAACATATTGCATTACATTTTGACGTGCAGTCAAGTTTTATCTCAAAATTTTTGTTCGAATAGTACTCATCACATTAAAAACATTGAAACTATACATTTCCGAGCGAAAACGCACGTGATATCTAGAGCTAAGGCTACTTATTTGCGAAGCGAACTATTTTTGTTTCATGAAACAAATATTTTAAGTATTTTTCCAAGCTCTCTCAAGTAGACATTATTAAAAACAGTCTTACCGTAATATATTTTTATGAAATAAAACTAATTATTATTATTAAATTAATCACTAAGAATGAAATTAAATTTAAATCGGATCACCATTTTATACTTCCGTTATCACGAATGCTAGTCTTAATCAAGTTGAACGTTCAAAAACACTTTTATTTACAAATATATGTCTATGACAAGGTAAAGATCCTCTTATCATTAATTTTTTTGTTATTGTCCTCATGGGCAGACAATGATATGGTCTAGCTTCATCACCTATTGATGTCAGTGATTACCATCGCCTATGGATGTCAGAAATGCCAGCAGCAGAGCCAAGCCGCTGCCCAGTGTTAAGTACTCTGCACAAGCCTTATAAAATGACATTCTGACTTGTCCCCTTGAACGTGGGTAACGTTGAGGTCACTTATTATTAAAAAGGTGAATTACTTAATATATTTCGAGTTCGCGACTGCGAAACCTTCGGCTGCAATGTCGTTCTGCGGTTACACTGTTATCCTTAATGGTACGATTTATTTTTAGTTGTGCTCTAACTAAAAGGCGTTCGTATAGTAAACATGGAATCTGTCCACGGGTCTTAGCTAGACGCCAGCATGCTTGGTGAGATGGCGCGAGTCCTTTTAAGTAACTTTCCCACCTTTTATTTCGGGCTTCGTCTAGGCGATATTTGACATCCTGATGTAGACGACGCGTCCGGATCCGATTTGATTCGGTGAGATAGCAAGCGTAAGCTCGGATTGACGTGTTCCTAACTCTTCGAAGATCCCTGTGCTGGTTGGGAAGACTCAACGCCGTGGAAGAAGTCCTCCACATTGACTTGGTGAGGCGCATTGCCTATCGCGGTGGACAAGTGATTTGTCAGGTTACATTTAATAGCAGTAGAATTCCTGTTTATTAAGCCAAAGGGAACGAAGAATTAAGTCACAGAAAGACTCGGAAAGATCAGTTTTATACACCAAATGACTTTGTGGATGTAACGCTTATATTCCCTTTAAGCAGAGTCGCGTTGATGCTTCGTAGTGGACATAGACATAATGGCATTTCTGCTTTCTCATTACCATCTGTCATATTCGAAGATGAGACCTTCAGTCCAGGAAGTCGGCGTCCTGGGTCGTTTAGAAGTTGAAAGTCTAGCTATCGGGGTGCCTTTGTGGTCTCCGGTTTGATTATTCTAACCGCATAAATAAACGGTAGTATTTATGGCTTCATTCAGTGTCTTCACTAGTTCAACAAGTTCATTAAATATAACTAAAGCAACAGAAGTCGAAGTTTGAAGTCTTCGTGGCCTAAAGGATAAAACGTCCAGTGCATTCGTATCTAGCGATGCACCGGTGTTCGAATCCCGCAGGCGGGTACCAATTTTTCTAATGAAATATGTACTTAACAAATGTTCACGATTGACTACCACGGTGAAGGAATAACATCATGTAAATCAAACCCGCAAAATTATAATTTGTGAAATTACTATATCGTCTCCTCGACGAAGCAGATCCGGGTTCGATTCCTTAGCGAAGGCCGCCGCATTTGGGACGTTTGTTTAACAATGACGTGGAGCTGTGTGGAGTACAATTTCAAAACTACGCACTTTCGTTATGTACATAATAACTGAAAGCACAACAAGTCTTCGCGAGGTGCTTTTAATCCTTAACTGTTTAGACAGATAAATTACGAAAATCAAAACACTGTCGTCTAACATTGCCTTCCTAGGAGTTTTCATTTTATGACTACCTTGTAAAGCTCTATCGTATCCCGCTGGGCGTTTAAGTTAGTGTGAACACCATAACTTTATAACTGGCTTTTGCATTTTTCTCCAGTCGCTTTAGAATACCATTGAGACATCGGGCTCATGTCGATATCGGAATTTACATTGTGATGTCTGTGGACTATGTTAAGCATTTATAATATCAACAGAACAGCGATCGCGACTGGCAAGTTAAAGAGAAACAAAATTAGTCTCGTGAGCATTCGTGAGTGCTCGTGAACACACGTGAGTTTTACTGGTATCGTGAGCACATATGCGTTGCCGTGACAAATCATCGTGCCTTTTATTTATTTGAAGGCTTAATCTGTAGTTTCTTTTATACGCCGCGCGTTTGTCCGTGAAAGTCTCACCAGACGATGATCAGGTCCAAAACACCTCAGACTTTGACCTCGTTAAGTAAAACAAGTCGCAGAAGGCAGGTCGATGATCAATATTTAAAATTAAACATTTACTACATTCAATTAAGCCACAATTGTAGTCTGTGTAACGTGTGCCCGATTCATACACAGGCGGGAGACGAGAGTAAACTCAGACGAAATGTTTCCGCAATGGCTGCGACCGAGAATCGAATCTGAACCTCGAGATAAGATTAGTAACCATTACAACTGACAAGGCTAAAACACCCAACCAACTAACCTCTGTAACCACTAGGGCTCACGGCGTCGCGGCCACCCACACCGAGATGCGACATCGATCCCAGATTGCAAATGAAGAATTTCCCGCTCTTCAAATCTCAATCGATTACAGGGACGTAAAGTGTTTTTTACTGGTGGTAGGACCTCTTGTGAGTCCGCACGGGTAGGTACCACCGCCCCGCCTATTTCTGCCGTGAAGCAGTAATGCGTTTCGGTTTGAAGGGTGGGGCAGCCGTTGAAACTATACTGAGACCTTAGAACTTATATCTCAAGGTGGGTGGCGCATTTACGCTGTAGATGTCTATGGGCTCCAGTAACCACTTAACACCAGGTGGGCTGTGAGCTCGTCCAAACATCTAAGCAATAAAAAAAAAAAGTGAGAGATTGACGATACCAAACCGTATGGCTTCACAAAAACCGGCAGTATTAAAATTCTAGAGAAAAATTAAGGAAATACACCGACTATGCCATTAACCCTGACATTAATCTCATACGTTTGACAATCGACAGTCTGTCCTCCAAACGGCAAAGCCTCTGAACGGTAAAGATTTTAACAAAGGTCTCACGTGAGGTTCAGCAATGATTGACCATTGACACTAAAGCTGCTTTCAAATTACGCTATAATATAATAGCATTTAGTAAATAGCACAACAATATCGCGTACCATATTGTTATGGACACGTTCACACTGTACTGTACTATATATTATTGGCTTACTTACGGCACTATAGTATAGTGTAGTCTGAAAGCAGCTTTAGACGTAAATGCTACCGGCTAGCTTTGTCGAAGTCCTACTTGCGTATTACGCCTTTTCTACCTTTAAAGACCGAAATGACTAGAAGAGATTTTGAAAGATTATCCATCGTACTTTTTTTTTATTACAACAATGCTCATATGAGTGAATGAAAAACCCTTAAGAATTGTGCCCAATTGTTCGGCAATAGTTCGTGCAGTCTGCGTAATTCAGAGAGATAACTGAGCAAGGTCACTGCCTAAACACCAGCTCGATGATTGTATGCCTTAATTGCTATTTTAGTTCGACCTTAAGAATAAAGTGTGTTGCACATTAGAGGATTTTGTCGCTGCGACACTGAAGCCATTCTGTCGGTCTTTTCACGTTTCGCCGGAAAATTCGTTTTCTAGAGAATTACGTTTATAGTAGTATAATTAATAGTGATGGCAATTTCGAGGTCAAAACTTAAGAAAAAACGTTGCTATTAATTAATTAGTCTATTCAATTTAAATTTGATAGAAATGTAGATATTTTTAATGTTTTTTATATATTATTTTATACATTACATGTAGCATACAAGTGGAATACATAATTTTGTTATTAAAATTAAATTACTTATTACATGAAGAAAAAATATTAATAATAAATAAAAACGTAAGTATACCGGACTACCGGAGCTTATACAATAAACAGCGAAACAATATAATTTAGATTCTGTTTATTCTATAAATCAATATGTGCAATAATTCATAGTTTGTATCACAACTAGTTAATTTATTTGAGAAAATAACAAACTAACGCAAGATCAAACCGTACATATATTTATTCAAATGTGTATTACCAAAATATGTACGCTAATAATATGTACTCCTTACTGAAATATTTTGACATGAACGATGCAATGCTTACTTATGAATTTTTAAAACAGAGTTATTTAGTTGACGCATGTTATCACAATGTCAACATTTTTTTTTTCTCAGTAACAAAAAAGATTACTTTGTCAATAAAGTAATACATAGAACATAACGATGATTGTTTTGTTACTTACCAAGTCCAAAAAGCAATCCAAAAGGTTCACTGATCCTTCCAACACATCCACACAAAAAAATATTCATGAAACTCAAAAAAAAAAACCTGGCATATAACGAAAAATCTTTTGTCAAAAAATTCCAAAAAAGCACTCTCAAAACTGCTGTCACTGTCAAAGGTTTGTTTTTTTACTTCGTTCTCGTAAACAAATTCACGTCTCACGGAGTTCCAAAACGTTGTAGGCTGCGCTCGTACGTCGAGCTGTTTGTGAGAGCGGGGCGTCGCTCACTGACGTCCGCATCCGACGGCGGCTCACGAGTCACTGAACTGGTCACACCGCGCCCCTGTCGGCGTGCGGAGGCCGATCGCGTGTATTATTACAACGGCACTAATGTTATCATTGTGGAACCCTGAAATTGACGAAAATGAATTAGGTCAAAATGCCTCCCATCCAATAAACAGTTCAATTTTTTACATAACAGTACCTTCAGACTGATTTAATCCGTTAAAAGTTTTCTGAGTACGCTTAGCACGTGTTTTCATTGTAGAATTCTAAATACTGTATTATACTTTTAGACAAATCTGGCCTAAAGTCCCCAAATCAATGCGCGGCACGCTCCTCACATTATGAAAGGTTTTTCCACGAATATCCGATTATGTTTGTCGGCAAAAACAAAATTACTGGCGATTTAGGATTTTTAAATAAATGAAAGAGCTTTATGTCAAAATCTAAAAGGTTACTTACATATTGATTTTCTTGACTAGAGAAAATCTGATTATAACGTAAAACCGTTACAATTTTGAGGCTAAACATGTACCTAATTTTGTCTTTTCCCAATAATTGGGCTGGAAATACCAGAGTATAGATTATACTGATAAATTTCATTGCGATATCCATCCAGTTTCAGATTGATGACTAACGCTAATCTTATCAAGTGTACTTGGAACTGAAAAATTAATTAAAGAAAATATAATCGGAAATTTTAAATTAGATCAAACGGGCGAACCTGAAGACACACCTGATATTAGCCGGCCAACAGCGAATATTGACACGACAATTAAAATACAAAAATAATACGAAAATATTGAACCTCTTACATGAGACTTTAGCCAAAAGCATAAATTATTTATGATACTGTGACTAATTGCTTTAGTCCGCCTATAAATAGTTGACCACGTTTGACCCAGCGCTTGGCCCATCATCTAGAATCTTCAAATTTTTGGCAACGAAGTTACTGGACTTATAGTAACTAGTGGTAGTTCCTCGGGCGTGGCGTGAGCTTTCGAACGCGAAGCTTTTGCGCGTTCCGTTCTAAAGAATACGACTTCAGTTTTTCCAATGGAACTGAGACTCAATTTCAATTCTTGAGATGAGCAGCTGAATTCAAATGGTATCGTGGATGCAGTTTTACGAGAAGCTATATAGTATTGTATCGAAATTAATACCAAACGCAAATGCTCGACCCATTAAGCAGCAATTATATCTTCTACTAGCTGACCCGGCAGACTTCGTAGTGCCTCAATCGATAAATAAAAGACCTAAACTTTTGTATAAAATAAATTTAAAACAAACAAAATGAATCCGTCCGACGTTTAATTCCGAACATTTTCATGCTTAAGTCTACCTTTTAAACCTTCTCTGGACCTCCACAAATAATTCAAGACCAAAATTAGCCAAATCGGTCCAGCTGTTCTCTTAGCGAGACTAACGAACAGCAATTCATTTATATATATTAACTCATTATATTCAATATATTAATTCATTATATTCAATTTATTTAAATACTAACATAGTTCGTAAGTTCTTTGTAATACTAACACAATATGAGACTGATGTCTTGAAATAAAAGGTTTTTATTTTTATTTATTATATTAAGGCTTCTTCACTTGTATCTCAATCGTGCAGAAAATCAATATTAAATAATCGTCACCAATTTTCAATGATGCGTTTTATCAATGAAATGATTTTCCAAGGGCCGTAATTCTGACAAAAATTATCTTATAAAAGAAACTGAACATGATAAACATTGTCATTCTTCTCCTTTGTCGGTATTGCTCTTGACTGAGTGATCCTGGTCACCACTTCAGGTGTTGGTGGCAAGCTGGACACTGTCATTACCAGATCTGAATATTAGAAAATTGAAAATTTAGCTTGGTTTTTTTTTTCTACCGAACAACTAACTTCCTACGAGTCGCAATATGTTCAAAATTACTCAAAAATTTGGATCTATTTTTATGTCCCTTAATTTTAACTATTAATGTGCTAGTGTTCGTCAAATTATCGAAATTCGACCGTTATCATTGTTACCACAAGATTCATTCTATGTATTATTGTTAAAATATTGTATTGATATTTATTAAAAGTTTTGAAAAAAAACAAGTTTATTTTCGTTTATTTATTAAAACTTTTTCATATTTTTTTTCCTACCTATTATAGTAACCTCGAGGGGTTATTCTAGATTCACCGAAATAGTAGGTGAGCTCGCGGGGCTCAAACCTGACGACGTTACTAACATGAACCCTAGGAAGAGCCGTGCTTCGCAGAATCTACCACCGGATCGGAAACGCGACTCACTGAAAGATCCGGCGAGAAAGTCAGTGGGCTGTGTCTGTGGGTTAATTTACTCGCCGAGACCTTCGTTGCAAGTGACGGGTTCGACAAGAACGATGCTCGGCTCTTCAATAGATAATCGTTGCCCAATATAGATGAAAATGGCACGTAACTTTCTTTAAATTTTTTTACAGTAAAAGCTTTTTACTCGCGTAGGTATATGTTCCGCCAAGATGCCGCAAATGCAGAAACCGTACATAGGGAATGATGATTTACATATCTAGTCATCGTGTCCTAAAGGATAAGAAGACCCGCAAAATTATAATTTGCGTAATACTGGTGGTAGGGCCTCTTGTGAGTCCGCGTGGGTAGGTACCACCGCCCTGCCTATTTCTGCCGTGAAGCAGTAGTGCGTTTCAGTTTGAAGGGTGGGACAGCCGTTGTAACTATACTGAGACCTTAGAACTTATATATCAAGGTGGGTGGCGCATTTACGTTGTAGATGTCTAAGGGCTTCAGTAACCACTTAACACCAGGCGGGCTGTGACCTCCTCGACCCATCTAAGCAATAAAAAAAAATCTTATTATAGGAAGTATGTTCCTAGGTAAAAAAAAAAAATGTGTGCGTGTACTAGTGTACACACGTAAGAAGTGAAACTTGTTTATGGCCTTATTTTTCGAAAAATGATCTACATGCAACTTTCTAGAAATTGGTTAAATAAAGTTAAATTAGATAAAGTTTAAACAAAAGGATTTTATTATCATAGACATGAATACAAAAAAGTTAAATTAGATAAAGTTTAAACAAAAGGATTTTATTATCATAGACATGAATACAAAAAAGATGGCGCGTAACGGAAAAATGTGACGCGTAACCGAAAAATGTGACGGTAAATTTTTTTCCAACGCCGATAAGGAAGTTTCACTTCAACAAGTACATATCTACTCTAGCTTGTGCCCCGTCCGCTTCGCTTCACTAAAAACCATATTAGTGGTGGTCCAATGCTACGGCAAGTATATATACAGAATTTGATATCAATTCGAACACTGGTTCAAAGGAAAAATCACTGCCACCAGCGCCACCTATCCGGCACTACTATAATTATGTTCGTCAGAGTGGTCATGTCGCCCTTTATATACTCGTGTGTACCTACAAAGTTTCATATCTATTGAACTAACAGTTCTCGAGTTTTAGGTGAACACACATACAAACATACATTGTATTTTATATACATAGATAGATAAGATACACTCATAATTAAGTGAAGTAAATTGTCCCCTCATAACAAGATGTCACTCTACAAAACTTGCATACGTTCTGTCATGACTTATGCAAGTGTAGTTAGTGTTCGCTCACGCGGTCCATACACACATTAACTCTCTCCAGGTCATCCAATCTTGTGTCTGCAGGATAGTCGTCGGAGCACTGTGGTACGTGAAGAATATAGGCCTTCAGGATGATCTAAATTTAGAACGAATACCTATGTATCTTAAGGTAGCGTTAGAACGCTACTTCGACAAAGCGGCGCGACAAGTTAACCCTCTTATCGTGACCGCCGCTAATTACGTATCCGATCCAAGCGATGGGGCAAAAGCCGCCGTCGCCTGTAAAATGTCTTGTCGAATCCCCTGGATCCACTTTCGGTGCTTTTAGGACCCTCAAGCGCCGCTTACCATCCTCGTCGAACTCTTCGTCGTAACCGACGAATCTAACTAACCTATAGACACAGCCAATTGAGTTTCTCGCCAGATCTTCTCAGTGGGTCGCGATTTCGATACGGTGATAGATTCTGCGAAGAACTGCTCTGGCTAGACTTAGTGTTAGCAAATTCTCTAAGGTTAAGCCCGTGAGCTCATCTATCCGTTCGGGTGTACCTGGAATAGTCCCTTAGTCTACCAGAAAAGATGTAAAGAAAAAACTCAGAGATTCAAGAAGTTCAATTATAAAATTGAAATATTCATTTTAACTGAAATAGCTTCGCGGAAAATACAGTCCAGTTTCCTCTACGAAGAACTTGACGAATTACGTCTACAAGTGCCCAGCGCACAGTGTGTACACAGTTTCAATTTGAAGCGAACGCCAAAAACACGAAAATTCATTAAATATTCAGTCTTGAATTTCCAGTATAAAATATGTGATCAGCTTAGGGAAATGGAGACGTTCGAAACTTTTATAAATTTAAATGTAACGCACCCAACATCACCGATTCAAATTTGTTTATTATCACCGACTATGGGCCTGTTTTGCTGTGCCTTTTACCTTTTTGGAAACGTAAAAGGCAAAACATTATAACTTTACGTAAAAAAAACTATAATTTGAATCTATGCATTCTCTAAAAAATGTTAAATAACAAAGTACCCATCCTATTTTAATTATTACAAAATTAAACATATGAAAGTGCATTTGGTAATTTATTCGTAGTTTTGCGTAGAAACGAAACGACATGACTTTTAGAATTAATAAACTTTATGGGCCGAAATATTCAAATAATTTATTACTCCAGAAACGACAACTACAAGATTACAAAAACAACACCAAGCATGTTCGCCATAATTGAACCCTTGTTTCGCTAATACCAAGTACTTACATTATTTCCATGATAATAAACATAATCATAAATCATATAGAACAGATATGGTACGAGTTTTTATACAGTCACATGGCAACCTTCACATGCGTGGTTACTTTCAAAACACACGATAGTTAATCAGCGTATATTGTTAATTTAACTTTTAGTTTTAACTATAGTTGATGTAAACTTCGATCAAGATTCTAAGAAATACATTTATATGGTATATAGATCAAATAACAGCGGTATTTTGCCATTTGGGGGCGGAATACCGAATATTTTTCACTACTTAGTTTTTTTCATGCAAACATTTTATTAATAGAAACTTTAAACTTGTAGTTAAGCCCTAAGTATTTTCTTAGTAGCTCCTAATTTTCAAAACGTAAATACATTTTATGGAATGTTAAAAAACCATTCAACAATTAAGCTGTCCTTCTTGTACTTCACATTTAAATCAAATTTTCATATAATCTTTCAGTTAAACTTGTCTCGGACTATTTAGTTACATAGATTAGAGGCGAGGACGCCCGAAAATTACCGAACGTCGGCCGATCGCGAGTCAGTAAATTTCCGAATGCAGTCGATCTCGACCGAGCGGCGCCGAACGTTGGCGGCCGCGGGCGAGGCCACAGCGCGGGAAGCGCGTCACTCCAAGGCGAATTCTTTTCCCGCCGAACTGCGTCATGTATTGTAGCGCTAGTTTTTAATAATTATTAAAAAGACGAAATGCCAACAACAATAACAGTTGGTGACATTTTGTTACGACGTAGGATTTTTCCATAATATTATTATTATGTATATGATACATTAAGAAAACGTGCGTAAATTAACTTAAATTAGAAATTTGAATTTCTTTTGTATCTGGAACACATTCGCGGCAAATTTGTTTCTGATGTCGCAATTACAGCAGAACTGATAAACTGTGACACAGAAAATATGATCAAAAAGCGTTGATATGCACGTGAGCACATCAGGCATGATTCAAATATTTATTTGCATTTTTTTAAGTTTCTACATTCACTGACCCTAAGCTAGAAATATTGATTATAAATTTACGCTTATTTGAAACGCTGCGTATCCTTTCTATTTACTATTTGTTTGACAAGATTCAGGTCATTGCGTTGAAATAAAATTGAAAGAAAACTCGTACATAAAAATAGAAAAACGTCTAGACTGAAAAATCGTAGCCGCGTTTTATTTAAGGCGGCGTCTACAATGGCGGCCTTGACGGAACGTCAAGTGCGTATAGTTGCAAATTTAATTACGAAAGTTTATCGCACCACGAGCCTTGGATAAGGTCACGCGTGAGGCTGCTAACTGGAGGCGAGGTGAGAACGCGGGTGTGAACCAACCTTTGCACGTACCCGGAGGTCGAATGGAGTTTCCAATTAATTTTGTTATGTTAAGGAATTACTGCTCGTATCGACGTAGAGCGCACGGGTCGGCTTCGATTGGACGAGGAATATAGTATAATTGTTGTTCGATACAACTAGCATCTAAGATGGGTTCGCATAGTTAGTGAAACCTGAAAATCGAAGCGCCTGTTCATTAAGTGTGAGAATATTGTTAGTGACAACATTGTGTTCTGATGGAGCGCAGTGTACGGCTAGCGAAGATTTAATGTAAATAAGAGTTCCATTTACAAGACTACTGCGAAGACAGGTTTTAGTATCCGTGCGCCATCAAGAATTCGTCGAAAATTTCGTGAGCGACATTCAGGCATCTGTCAAGTAACTTGTGTTACATGATGGCTGCCCGCCATATCACTCCCCTCCGAGACCGGCGGTCGTGTCATTAGGTTAGCGTTGTTTTTTTTTCCTACCTAGCTAAGAGCCTTGAGAGGCTATTTCAGCGAAACCTTAACTAGTAGGTGAGCTCACGGGGCTCAAAGCTCACGACGTTGCTTTTTTTTTTATTGCCCTTGTAGGCAGACGAGCATACGGCCCACCTGATGGTGAGTGGTTACCGTCGCCCATGGACTTCAGCAATGCCAGGGGCAGAGCCAAGCCGCTGCCTACCGTGAACCCTAGCAAAAGCCGTGCTACGCAGAATCTACCACCGGATCGGAAGATGAGAAGATCCGGCGAGAAACTCAGTGGGCTGTGTCTGAGGGTTGATTTACTCGTCGAGCCCTTCGTCGCAAGCGACGGGTTCGACGAGAACGATGGCCGGTGCTTGAAGTACCTAAAAGCACCGTTAGTACATCGGGAGGATCCGAAATGACGTGTTTGGGGCATCGTCGACTGCTTTCCATTCTGTCCTCAGGATCGGGAATGTAGTTACCGGCGGCCACCATGAAAGGGGTCTCGTGCTGTGCCGCTTTATCGAAGTGGTTAGCGTTGTCCGTGCTGAGAATTGTTAGCGTTGTCCGTGCTGAGATTGGCTTGCAAGTGCGAGTGCTGCTCGAAGTCTGCGGTGAATCGAGACCGAGCTTGAACGCTGCATCAGCACCGTCAGTAGTCCATGTATGCAGAGCTGCTACGCCGGAGATGTGTGACCCCAAGCGTTGATGATCCGGTCGTGGGCTACGATGGACTGTAGCGACGTGATGGGGTAGTGAAGGTGCGTACAATAAGACCAGGAAGCGCGGTGAGTCGGCTGCGATGGTCGCGGTGTTGCTGTGAGACAACTCTTGATGATTGTATGAATGTCTGTATGATGACTGTATGATTGATGAAGTATGAAGGCTGCAATTGTTCCGTCGCAGGTCACCAGTGTCGGGATTACGACGAAGGCAAGATCTTCCACCGAGCGGGTGATATTTCTCGGTAGACCAACGGTTCGAATGTTGTCGAATGTTGTGTAGGTATATGTAACCTTATCTTGAAAATGTCAAATAAATCTTATGTTGCAAGATGACTACCCGCCACACTAGGGCAGATTGCTAAGGTAGACGAACTCCGTGAGATCGCTACCAGTTAGGTAAAATCGAAATAGCCTCTTGTAGCCCACCGAGTTTTTCGCCGTATCTTCTCAGTGGGTCGCGTTTCCGACCCGGTGGCAGATTCTGCGAAGCACGGCTCTTGCTAGGGTTCGTGTTAGCAACATCGTCAGGTTTGAGCCCCGTGAGCTCACCTACTAGTTAAGGTACGCTGAAATGGTCTCTCAAGACCATTAGCTTAGGTAGGAAAAAAAATCTCTTGAGGCTACCGACCATTATACAGAAAAAAAGTCACACTGTGAGCGGTGTCGATGCTGAGTCCTGGTCTTATCACGGACTACTCCAATATGTTGCATTGTACCCCACAATAATAGGTTAAAATATTTAAATTCTTGGTTTGGTTTGGTTTAATTGTGATTCAAACTTACGCTTGAAGATGACAGCGACGTTCTTAGGTGCATGGTTTCCGATAACCACTTTAAACTAACCCGACCATCAGCTTATAAACGCAACATAATAAAAATATCTGGTACTTTGATAAAGAATGTATTATCTACAGTACATACTAGGCAAATTCTATATTAAGATGGTACTTTCTCTCGCCCTCTAAGCAAGAGATCAGACCCGAGATTATGTAAGATTATCGCATTCTGTTATGACTACATAATTTTATTGCCATTTATCTTCAAACTTAATGTATTTTCCAAAGTGTTTTGATATTTTGACAGTTAATAGTTTACTTGATAAATTTTACTTATTAGTTCTTTCGGAATTAAATGATGGGAAAGTGCTGTGGAATGAATAATAATAAATAATAGTTTAAAAAAGTAACAAAATACTCTTTTATAGAAAATCGCTTTTTTTTACAATAAAATCATCTTTTCTTACACTATTTTTAATTCAAATGTATTAAAATTTATTTTCTATTTTTTAGTTGGATATTCTATAAAAGCGTATTTTTTTTTGTTTTTGTAGTCCAGTTCTGATAAGGGTGTCCATGAGAAAACCATATAAGTATTAAATTTCCATTAAGTACATGCGCGACAAATAGATGAATAACTCAATAACTCAATATCACGCCAACCGATTTCGATGATTATTGTTTCTAATGTATATTAATTTGTTTTGGAATATCTATTTTTTTCTATTTGAAGTCGGTTTTTGCTAAAGCATGTCTATTTACAATTATTTTCGATCAAATTATTGGAAATATTCTCAAAAAATTTGCTTTCGAATGAAAACGCTGTCAAAAAGACCATGTATGTTTGAGATGGTTATCCCACCCCCTTTTTTTGTCATGACAACAAACATTACATTTTTTTGTCATGACAACAATACATTGAATGGTTTGATAGAGTAGAGGACTTCGATTATAACACTGACAACAGTGACACTGACAGTCAATTGACTACAATGTTGGCAATCAAATTCAACTGGTGGTGGAATATAATTTGAGCCACATTTAACCATAATTAGCATTTCTGCCGCGAAGGAGTTTTGCGGCTTTAAAGGTGGAAAGCCAACTGGGAACCTCATATCTTAAAGTAGATACCACATCCATGTTGTGATATCTACGGGCCTTCGTAACTCCTTGACCGGGAACGCTGTAAGTACAAAAATTACCACCGTCTGTCTGATAACCCATACCAACGCCGAAAACCCAAATCAGACGACAAAGCATTTTTTTTAAGTTTCTAACTTTTGATTAGAGCTACCTACCTACCTTTTTTTATTGCTTAGATGGGTGGACGAACTCAGAGCCCACCTGGTGTTAAGTGGTTACTAGAGCCCATAGACATCTACAACGTGAATGCGCCACCCACCTTGAGATATAAGTTCTTAGATCTCAGTATAGTTACAACGGCTGCCCCACCCTTCAAACCGAAACGCACTACTGCTTCACGGCAGAAATAGGCAGGGTGGTGGTACCTACCCGTGCGGACTCACAAGAGGTCCTACCACCACATACCTACCTACTATGCTCACGAGTACTCAAAGTTGTCGAGCGTGAATAGTTTCGCTTAATCCTGTTTGAGAGCTAACACAAATACCATGCTAATCAAATCCGAGATATAAGATTTCAATCGATATGATTTCACAGGGTTTGTGGTTGTGTGCGTTCGCGCAACTTCTTACATAACAACGGCGAGAGTGCATTCACTCCGAGGGAGGGACGGGGGGGCGGAGGCGGGGGCGGGGAGCTTGGGAGAAATGCATCACTGCACACGCACACACACACACAAAATTAAGACTAACAATAATTGTTATAAGAGATCATCTTGGTTGGATATTAGGTACATCGGATAATATACGGCCATTGGATCTAGTAGAAATGAATTGAGACTACAATGTCACATCTCATTTAAGTTGTGGCTTGTCTTGTACGCGCGAATCACCACAGCATCACCAATTTCAAGTGATAATTTTACCTGTAGTGTCTTTCGTCACGTCCAGCCTGTCACGAGATCATTTCGCCAGTACTACCGAGTGATGTTCCCTCAACATTCAGGTATACCCTTCTTTAAACGAGGGTTAAGAATGGTATTTCTCGCAAGACCTGGCTGCACGCCTGGCATTGTCGGTTGCCATGTAACGTGATAAAAAGTTATTAGTAACTCGTTTACTTTAGGTAAATAATAAATAAATCGACTGATAGACGGATAAGAATCTTATGGTTTTCTTCCTCGTCGAACACGTCGCTTGCGACAAAGTGCTCGACGAGGGAATTAACCTGTAGACAAATCCCACTGAGTTTCTCGCCTGATCTTCTCAGTGGGTCGCGTTTCCGATCCGGTGGTAGATTCTACGAAGCACTGCTCTTGCTAGGGCCAGTGTTAACAACACTCCCGGTTTAAGCCCCGTGAGCTCACCTACACGTCAAGGAGAAGCTGAAATAGCCTCTCAAGCCTCTCAAGCATAGGCAGGAAGAAAAAAAAAGAAACAAAAAGACAAAAAATGGTCCTCCTACCCTTATTAAATAACATCAGAGTTATAAAATCACATAGTCTAGGTATTATTCGCTTACAGCTCCAATAAAAATAACTTATTATAAGAACTAGCAAGAATAGATCTAGATCTTTTTTATGATAGATTTTATGATAGCTATGTTGTTTTTCATTCGTAAGGGTTTATTAGTCAGCAGTTTCCAATGGATTATACATAAAATAATCCCAATTTAAATGCCAAATTTCATTTTTTTGTACATCAGAGCGAGAATGAATTTGGTTAATATGAACTGCTTTGCAAAAGTGTAATTTAAAATGCAATGAACTACTATAGATTCTTCACTAAAAACAAGATATAGTAAATTGTAATTATTCGTTTCATGATTTATCTTGAGATTCGACCTACGTAGACTCAGCAGGGAGAACGCTTACGTGCACAAAAGCTGCAGTTCTCCATAGGAAAGCAGCGCGGCCACCGGCGCACGAGCAAGCTTCCGCGATATACAGAGTGTTGTTTTACACGTATCTTCAAATATAAAACATTTTAACAGGAACTTTAATGGCTAACAAGATAGGTTATCAATGAAGAGGAAGCAACCATTACGGTAGTTTAATTAGTTACAGAATTGAACAAGAGAGAGTTATTGCAAAGATGTTGTTGGAATCGAGCTTAGTCCATAGTATGTTTTGTCCGTTAGAGTTTGGGTTAAAAATCCATAAAACAATTCAGTATAAGATAAATTTTATTTTAAAAGTACACATATTGTAATCCGCGTGGGTAAGGACTGCGGCCCGATGCTTCGTCAATCATTTGGTAATAGCCACGGATATTTCTGGAAAACATTTTATAATAAAGAATTACGAATAAAATTGCAAATGTAGAAACAACAGCCTGTATATGAAAATGCAGCGGTTTACATGTGTGCGCGAACACACTAACACACAACCACACTTACACTTTCACTTGGCGAACTATTCGTAGGCCGCGTGCACAAACTTCACACTAACATTGAGATTTTTCTAACTTTTTAACACCAGCAAACATGGTATCTGTTGCTTCATGGAAGAAGTAGTTACACAAATGACCTCTGTCGAAAACACGACTGCGTCAGAGCAACTGTATGAGTTGATGAGAATCTTCTGGAAAATGAAACAATCAACAACCATACAAGTGAAACATCGACCCCAAGTACCAAAAGCTCCAAACGGATCTTAGTAAATGCTAGCCATTATCAAACGGACATCAAGTTTCACTTTCAATCGAAATTTGAATACTAATCATCCATTGGACCTGTAACTGTCAGTTTCCTAGACAACTTACCAATGTAAGCGCGTCTTTACGTCGTCTATTAGTGTACGCGTGTGTGTGTGTAGTATGCACCGGTTGTATGTGTGCGTCTAATGCTAATGCATTGCACGAATGATATCATATGGAGCTGTTTTAAAGTTGTCTATATTTTTTAGTTTATAGCATCGATACATTTATTACTATCGTCACAAAACTACGTATTCATATTGTAGTTCGATTTGGCTTTGGGTTTTGGGAAATGACCGTCTCGCGCTGGTGGACCAAAGATTGGCATCAAGGCCTACAATTAGTAGAGAGATTCTTATAAAAAATCAAGAAATCTATTTCCATGCTCTTATTGCGTACGGCAAATTATAGAGTTGTAGCAGTTGAGACCTTTGGTCATTGAAAACAATTGAAAAAAAAAATCACACGTAAAAGGGAAGCCCAAAAGCAATGAGGATCTCTGAGGACTGATGTGATGATAAACGATACGGTTTTATTGGAGTGATTAAATAATATAATCACTACGCACTGGTGGTAGAAAGTACTATTGTAAGCCCTCGCGGGTACCACCATTCTGCCTATTTGTACCGTGAAGCAATCACATATTTAAAATTATAATTAACACTTTTTATTTAATTTTACTAATTAATTCTTCTTCAGATCTCGACGTGATGACTTTGAGCTTCGATGACTACTGGTGGCTCCGTGAGTTTGCTTATGTATCTAATCAATAAACAGATGAAAACTACTACAGATAACGCTAACTATTTGCGCGATCTTCGGTCTTGGAGAGAAGTGTCAGAGGATATGGCGCTAGGTATCACAAAATAGAAGAAATTTTAATCTGAAGAAACCTGAATCGCATTAAAAACTATATTATCAAGATACGTTGAACGCATTGCAACTGTCGTCCGGGCAATGTTTGGGGCAATGCCCGGGCCTTGTTTGAAGACGATCCTAACTAACTGAGTCTAGTGAGACAGTTCAGCTTTATACTCGCTCGAATGCCTTATCTTAGAACTCGGACGAGAAACAAATTGGTGCGGACTCTGCTGAGGTTCGGCTCAAACTTGACCGAGCTTTTTATTGACATTGATCGATTGTCGAGGCGAAAACGTTTATCTCTCTCTAACGCAAGTGTTAATGGAGGATGAACAGCCGGTCGTTTCTGACAGTATGCGAGGTCAAATTACCGGAGTGCGTACGTACAATGTGCAACTGGGCTTATCCAACAGTCAACGAAGCAGATTATTAAACTAACTTAACTGGGTACCGAATTCAAAATTGAAATAAACATGCAACATCGGCTAGTTCTGATTACGAATATTCGTATGACATACATTTACATTGAAGTTTTACTATTATTTTAGTGAAAGTGTCAATGACTCAATGTGATAACAAGTGTTCTCTTTTACTCTAATCACCTTCAAGTTATACATACAGTAGGGGTTAAATGTCATTTTTAATAAATACACACGAGATATTTTCTAGTAGATCAATGCTGTTTTAATTCACGTTTTTGGTGACGTCACATAAACCTGCAGAATTATAATAGGAATGCTGCTTCCCAGCTTGAGGTCGATACTTCAATTAGGTACATTTAATTAATAACTAAGTCACTTTCGATAGCGGAACGTTACTACGCGACAGAAAAAGATACGATGGTGGAATTTCACGTATATTAATTTTATTGCGCCAGTATGGTGGTACATATTTTTCGGAGGGCACTCCAGACCAACTGATCGATCCTGGAAGAACTAGGCGGCTCCACAAGTCTTTCCACCACTTGTCTACTTAGGATTTTCGAGTTTTTCGGTCACGTTGTGAGGAAGAAGGGTGATAATCTCGAAAGACAACACATTACAGGTAAAGTGGGAGGAAAGAAGCCGGGGGGGCGTAGTCTCATGCGCTGGTACGATCAAATTAAGACGACATTGGTCTTCAACATCAGTTTCGCTATCCACTGCCTAGAGGACAGGAATTAATGGAGGCACATAGTCCAAACAAAAGTGCTCCGTAAAGGCCACGACCCTCAGCACTGATAATCACGATGCAAAGACTAGGAAGGTGGAACTAATTGAACCCCGGTGTATTTCTCAATAGGCCATGCCGGTACCACCATCTTACGAATTTCTAAAAAAAATGACTTCTTTCTTGATAGCATTCGACAAAACGGTAATTCTTTTAATGTACCTGCAACTCTGACTTCGTTCAGTAAAGGTGTAATCACGCATTTAGCGGTAGGCAGCGGCTTGGCTCTGCCCCTGGCATTGCTGAAGTCCATAGGCGACGATAACTACTCACCATCAGGTGGGCCATGTGCTCGTCTGCCTACAAGGGCAATAAAAAACCCAAATGGTTCATCATTTTGTAAAAAGCTATAGTAAGAGTAACTCGCCCAAAGTCTTATTGGTTTTAAGGTCCTTGTTAAAGTTCATTTGATGAGGTCAGATTTGTACTATTTGTAATAAATTCTTCCGCAATCAAATCAATTATGTCAATATAAAAATTATCTCCGCGTAACCCCTCTTTACCAGATACGTGCGTAAGGAGGGAGAGGGGAGAGGGCCGCAAAGACGTTCGTTGGCCCCGCGGGGGTCGTTGACTCTTTCACCGGCGCCCGCGCACGCGACCCGCCACTTTCGCGCGATAATACTGCACTATGTGTTGCCAGATTACAAGTTAAGAAAAAATGACAGTTGACACGTAATCCAATCCGTTGAATAATGAACTCGGCAAAAATGAACATTTGAGAAGCGTTGGAAATTCTAGAATGCGACGCATGTAGTAAGTAGTTCTTAACTAAAGGTTGTGAACAGTGTCCATAACGGAGACATTGCAAATGTCCATGAGCGACGTTGGTCCACGTTTGGCTATCTGCAATGAATAAACAAAACTATCTGCATGAAAATATACAGGTGTTTTTAATTTTGCTCTTGAAAATAGCAGAAAACACTAGATTTTATATTTTTAAATCTGCCTGAACTTTATTACACCGCTTGGGCCAAGAGTTAATTTGCCCTTTACGTAAACAAAAACATAATATTATACGATTCAAAGGTGAAACGGAAAGGCTGCCTCTAACTTGACACAAGAAGCCGAAGGTCCGGTTACATTGGCGCAATAGATATCCGTCTAGGAATAATCTTTAAAATAATAAAGGTCATTATCGTGTCGATACACATTAATCACTTTAAAAAGGCGACTGTACAAATTGTCCTCCTCGTTACAGGGATCCTGCGATTTTAAAACCGCCTACACTTTAGGGACTTAAAAGATACTTAGTAAATATAAAAAAATATGGTATTATTATATTGGAGGGTTAGCTTTGGAGAGGTCCAGATCTAGCAATATTTAGACTAACAATTACTGTAATGATTTGAAAATAAAAACATTGATGGTTCTTACATAAATAAATAAATAAAAATTATATGCTCACCGATTTAATGGTTGAACTATGTAGTAACGTTTTTGAACGAAGCAATAAATTGTCACAAAATAAAATCTTACAATTAAACACTTATTATAAGGCAACACTCAAACTTGTCTATTACAATTAGGAAAGAGGTGGGAATATAATTTCTCCACGTGTTAAAAAGAGATGGGTATATGCCAAAATGGCTCCCATAATCGCAGAGAAAAACGCACGGAACAAACGAGAAATACGCTGTGTTATATAATTATTACGATAAGATTAAGTCTCGCGCAGTATTTCCAAAGATTATTGGCGAGTCGCATAAATGATTTAATATATTTTTACCGCTTAATCTCGCGCTTAGAAAATTTTACGGTTTTTTTTTGGTGATGATTTGTTGCCAGTGCATAAAAGTGTTTTTTATCATCTTCTTGTACACTTTTTAGCTTACTAAAAGCAAGGTAAGCCTATGAGAATTGTTAGCGAAATTGTGAATATTTGCACAACAAAAATAAGCAAAAGTTCCATCACTAAACCCAAATTCAATCACCCAATAGGTATTGATTAAAAAACTATCTTAAGCTGTGATTTTCTTAATATTCCTTAAATTTTCATTGTACATATTTTTAATTGACAATTTAATCACTTTTCAAGATGCTGACATCATCTGTGACAAAGAAAGTGGAGCCGTACACTTAAAAAAAACCGGTGACATGGCACTCCTTTCATCAATATCACCCGTTCATTTAATTAAAGAAAAATCTATGTTTTTCTACGAACTAAGTACAAGATCTCTGAAAACACGTTCGGATTGTCACACACCGCAACAATAAGCAAGATTATGTTCAAGTCATGACTACTTTCATGCTTCGAGTCCAAATTAGAAAAGTCTTTTTAGGTTAACAAAGATCATAAATCATAACAAAACTGATTTTTTTAAGGGATTTTATGACCTGGTAACTAAGACCTTTAGGTCAAGTCATATTTTAATTTTAATGAAAACTGTTTTTTATATGAAAAAAGATCTTGTGAAATTAAATAAAGTTGACTAATATGAAACATGACATGAAATAAAAACGAAATGAAACGAAATGAAATGAGATGAGATGATATGGGATGAAATATAATCTCAATAAAATGGTAGTTATTTACAGAGGCTTTTTCAGTGGACTTTTTGGGGGATCCCGAGAAGTTACGTTCGGCGGCTTTGTTTTATTTCCCCACATTTGTGCACTTTCACGGATACTAAACAGTTAATAAACCACCGTTATTACACATTTAAATCTGAAGAAACACTAAACAGACAAAATAAAACAAATTACACAACTTCACTCCTCGCGTTCCCGCCAAAAAGTTTAATAAAACTGACATATGAGTCGTACACAGACAAAATAAAATTATAGACTAAAGTTCTAAGGTCTCAAGTATAGTTACAACGGCTGCCCCACCCTTCAAACCGAAACGCATTACTGCTTCACGGTAGAAATAGGCAGGATGGTGGTACCTACCCGCGCGGACTCACAAGAAGTCCTACCAAGAAGGTGTGTGGCGCATTTACATTGTAGATGTCTATGGGCTCCAGTAACCACTTAACACCAGGTGGGCTGTGAGCTCGTCCACCCATCTAATTTTAATATAAAAATGAATTGCTGTTCGTTAGTCTCGCTCAAACTCGAGAACGGCTGGACCGATTTGGCTAATTTTGGTCTTGAATTATTTGTGGAAGTCCAGGGAAGGTTTAAAAGGTAGATAAATATGAAAATGCTCGGAATTATATAAAAACAAACAATTTTGTTTTTCCTTTGATATGTCCGTCGGACGGATTCCTTTTGTTTGTTTTAAGTTTATTTTATACAAAAGTTTAGGTCTTTTATTTATCGATTGAGGCACTACGAAGTCTGCCGAGTCAGCTAGTTAATAATAAAATAATACCTCTTTTAAAAATCTTAAAATTTACCCTCTCTACACCGGGCGACTTATCGCTTAAACGAAAAATAAAACATTAAAGATATCTAAATGTTATTAACAGGAGCACTTGTTCACGCGACCCGTGTTGTTACTTCGAAGGCAACACATTTAAAACACACAAACAATCACAGTACACACCCAGACAGTTATATCTAACGTTTTAAATCACAAAGGACACAAAACTGCATTGTTATTAAGAAAGCACTTTCGTTTTCTAATATCTCAGAAAAGTGTTTTGAGAATGTCTGAATTAAACGCTGAGACCTTTCACCGCGCGGGGACTGACTCATTGTTGTAACTCGATGTTGCAACGATCCGCTAAACTTATAAATAAATAACACAATACTTTACTTAGTTTGAGACAGTCTGGGCCTAAGGGATAAGACGCTAGGTGCATTGCTATCGTCTGATGGACTGTGCCCACATTCGAATTTACACACGTACAACCGATACAATAATTTCATTGCTTTTTGGCCTTATATCCTGTGTGCTTAGTGCGAGTTTTTTAACGTTCTCGATAGCGTAAAAGTTAACTCAAATTTGTATGCAGTTGTAACAGCGCCCCTAGCGGCAAACGTACGCAAGCATTCCAACTCCATACAAATTTGAGTTAACTTTTACGCTATTATGAACGATAAAAAACTTGCACTAAGCAGACCGATCAGAATCACAAGAATAAAAAATCATTTAGTTTTTTTAATTTCGGTCTCTTAAACAAACGTGTTGTTTTGCTAAGTTTTAAACCTACAATTCTTTTCACCTGATGCACAATAAATAAAAGGTTTCCCTAAATTTAAAACTAAATTATTAAGTTATACTTAGAATTTCAAATAAATATAGAAATAACGAATCAACAACCCAAGGCGCTGGTACAATAATCAAAACATAAGGTTTTTGTTAAATTAATTAGGTTTTTTCCGTTGTCTTCGACCATCACCTTGGATTCTTAACATCATATTTAATTTGACGGCATCTCAAGATTCTTACACATTATAAATTATATGTAACTAATACATAATATATTGGATAAATTATTTTAATAAGATATATATGTTTAATTAACGATTCAAATGTCATTCTCCTCGGCAGGAGATTAAGATTTTGTTCCTGTACATTCGATCGTGACCTATTAGTTAACTAAACGTGCTATATAAAGTTTTGTTACTAAGATTAACGACTTAAGTGTCTAGCTATACATCTGGTAGGTATTTATGCTTTGATATTTACAATTATTGTTAATACTAACGTAACGTAAACAAATTTATTTCAAATTAATTTAGCTAAAAATCTCATTACACACAATTCTAGCCGCCTTTAATCCATACAATATTATTATAGTATTTATTATAAATGTGAAAGTGTATTTTTTTGATTGTCCTTCTTTCACGACCAAACGAAGTAACGAATTGATTTGTTTAGTAGAGTAGAGTTCATTTCATATTGTAGAATTCATCCATACTACCTGGAGCCACTGCGTTCATCCACAGTGCGTTTCCAGAGATCTTATTTGCCACTTACCGTCCGGCTTTGGAATGAGCTCCCCTCCACGCTGTTTCCCGACCGCTATGCTTTGTCTTTCTTCAAACGAGACTTGTGGAGAGTACTTAACGGTAGGCAGCGGCTTAGCCCTGCCCCTGGCATTGTTGAAGTCCATGGGCGACAATAACCACTCACCATCAGGCGGTATGCTCGTCTGCCTACAAGGGCAATAGAAAAACAAAAAATAATAAAAAAAATTTTTTTTTAAAGTGATAATTTTAAGTCAAGAGAGTGACATAGGTTCCTTTTATCCCGAAAAACATCTGGTTGCCATGGGAAACTACACTGTCACCTTTCCTTAATACCGAAGGCGAAGCTGCAGTAGCAACTAGTGTATATAAAATACACTGCACCGTCCCTACTACCCTTAATTAGATTTTATTCCTTTATCTTAAAAGTCAAATGTTTACTTTTGTTAGATGCGTATTTAGGGCGCAGCCACCATAGAACGCAATTTTTTGCCAGATCCCTGAATCTCTCACTATAAAGCTGTCACTGTCAATTAGGCCTCACGTCGTGCGATCCCTTCGTCCAACTTGTCCAACTTTCATTAATTGTCTACGAAAATGTCTTAGGTTCGCATTATAACAGTTACATGACAATTTCACCTTGATCAACTTACAGATTACAGTAAAGACTGACCTGGATCGAGCTTCAAAAAAAAAAAAACGTCAAATCTAACTTCACCTTTTTTTTTGGGAGATCCTTTTTTTCACGAATCATTCTCAATGTGAAATCTTTTGTGTTTTGTGTTCGGCGTCAAGGAAAACCGTGGCTGTGAGAAAAAGATTTGCAATTGTTAATTTTTTTTTTGTCAGAGCCGAAGAGACGACACGCACTTATTCGCGGCTGGACTGGACGTAGACTAAGATGCTTGGCGTAAATCGGCTACTGTCAAAGACGTCACAGCGGTGTCACGTGTAGTACCGGACAACACTTACGCGTCCCGTTGGTGGTAAGATGCCCGGAATATGCCCGTAACGATTCCTCATAAGCCGGGGTGTAGTGGAGGCGCTTGGGCGGCTGTTAACAAACCTCATCCCTTCTGTTGTAACTGGAAATGCCTCCGAGCGACCAGTTATCCCTCCCTCCAAAAAAATAATAATACTCTTCCACCCTTCGAAGTAAACACATTGGTGCTTTATGGCAGGAAAGCTGAATATTAATCGGAATCCTCAGATCCGGTTGTAACACTAAATACCTACTAACTCTATAAAACTCAATGCCAAGACACAGTCGGTTACCCATCTCAGTGATGACCTCACCTGAACGTTGCTTAACTTCACTAATGATATCCGATGCCACGTATTAACTCAAATTAATTAGCTGTAAAGTCTGAGTGTTTGTTTGAAAATTTGAAATAATCTACTATTTTATCCTTGCATTGTGTTGTGACCTTAAATTCGTGTTGGAGTATTTTAAAATGTTACATTACATTAGCACGTTGCAAGTACACGCCGTCGACAGCGTGTAAGCAGCAATGTATTTACCCAATTTCAGATGGTGATCTTCTACCGGGTAGCAGGGAACCGCTCCCGTAAGAGATACAATAGTAGTGCTGATGATACCAAACACTAGAACACACTAGTTTAGTGTAGTGTATAACATAAAACTCGTCACGATTATACCTATATTTTAGACTTCTGCACTGCGATGTAACACAGTCCAAAATCTATTGACGAGCGGGGTCAATAACCTCACGCGGCGGCGTCCGTCACCTACCTTCACTTTTGATTTGATTGTACTTTGACAAAATGTTAACTTGTACTAAATAAAAAGTATTGGTTCAAAAATTATAGGGCCTTATATGTAACAAAACTCACTGATCAATTCTGAACATGTACTGCTAAAATCATGAATTTTTTTTTAAGTCAGAGGCGGCGGCGTAGTGTGTGAAGGAGTCCGCAATTGTGACGTAGAGCCGTTTTCGCCGACGACTCTGTTGGTCAGACGTCGTTGGGGTAGTCACGCGTCTGATTACAGTGTTGACCACGATTCTATCCCGAGCGGGGCTTGGAACGATAGTGAGTAACTTCGGCATCGAATCTACTAGAAGATTGGGCTACATCCAAAAAGACGACATTACCCTGAACGAACTTTACCGTAATGCACAAAATCTTCTACTTTTAATCGTTCATTTTCAATTTTCAAAGTTGTTAAAGATAAATAGATGTATATAAAGTTAGGTCATAGTAATAGTACCTGTTACAAAGCTACGTACTATTCGTATGACAGAATGAATATTTATTATAGCTACTATAAAGGTGTGTACATGTTGATACGAGATATCGTATTCAACAATGTTTTTTTTTCCTTACCTATTTTCTGCGGCTAAGGGGTTATTCCAGCTACGCGCGAACGGGTCGGTGTGCTTACATGTTCCAAAGACTTGCTAACACAAGCCCTAGTGCCTAGCCTTAGTGACTTCTTACATCAGGTAGATCACAGCATATCTATGTCACTAAAACATAATCATAGCTAATTCAGCAAATTTGCTGGGAAACGATTGGTAGGGAATTGTAGAAAAACCTTTTTTTTACCTATTTTAGTAACCTTGAGGGGTTATACTAGATTCATCGAGCAAGTAGCTCAGGGGGCTCAGCTTAGCCTGGCGAATTTGCTATTCTCGCAGGATCTACCAACGGATCGGAAACGCGACCCACATAGAAGAAGGTCTGGCGAGAAACCAGTGTGTCTGAGGGTTAATTTGCTCGCCAAGCCCTTCGTCGCATTCGACGGGTTCGACGAGAACGATGACCGGTGCTTCGGTTACCTAAAAGCACCGTTAGTGGATCGGGAAGATCCGATATGACGTGTTTAGGGCGCGTCGATTGTTTATCAATTGGTCCGCAAGATCGTGAACCCAATACCCATCTTTAGTGATTAATAATTTCTTATGTATTTTCAGTTTTTTGACCTGATGGGATCACAATATTGTGTTGAAAGATTTGTATTATGTTCGGAAAACGTCAATCAAATGTGTATACGTGTCGACCTCATTTGAAGGCCACTACGTAACGCGCATCCATACATTATCTATTTATTTAATATATTCACACAAGAACACGTGCGTTATATCATCTATTTCATTTTGTGAATAAAAACGGGATGAAATATAATCTCAGTAAAATGGTGGTCATTTACTAAGATTTTTTCAGTGGACTTTTTGGAGGATCCCGAGAAGTTACGTCCAGCGGCTTTATTTCATTTTCCCACATTTGTGCACTTTCACAGATATTAAACAGTTAATATTAAAACAACCATTATTACACATTTAAACCCGAAGAAACACGAAATAGACAAAATAAAACAAATCACACAACTTCACTCCTCGCGTTCCCGCCAAAAAGTCCTCTATTTAAAAGGTTCGGAAATTAACCTATAAAAATAACAAAATACGTAATAGTGACAGGAGTGGACATTTTGGGGGAATGCGAGTACGATGTCGTATGATTTGTTTTATCTTGTTGGTTTAGTGTTTTTTCACATTTGAGCATGTAATTAACAATCGTGGCTTATTAACGATTTAGTGTCCGCGAAAGTGCAATTGTTAGAAAATGCAACAACGTCGCTGGAAGGGGTTTCAAAAAATCCACTTAAGTTCACTATTTTACTGAGACATTTTCATTTTTATGTCATTAAAAATATAACAGAGTATTTGCGTATATTATAATTGAAGATTTCAAAATTTTACTGTAACAACAATAGCATCGCAAGAAGCAGATTGGAAAATTAAAAAAAAGATGGAGTGTTACGGTATCATTAAATTATCCTAAACCAAGAAATCACATATTCAAATTTCAATTAATTAAAGGAAGTACCGATGAGCAATAAAAAAACAGCTGCGTTGAATTGTTTTAATCGAAGAAGCCATTACATAAAGATTGTGTATGAATAAATGTGCTTTATACATACATAATATATTCGTGTGCATTTGATAACCGTGTTTAAACAATTGTATTTTTAAATATTTTCATAAATCCGCAAACGATAGAACACGAATAAAATTGATTAATATTACCTTGCGATTTTATATTTGTACATTTGGTATAAACAACAAAAGCTAAATTCACATTAATTTTAAGTTGGTATTTTTATAAATTTTTTCTTCGTTATTATCTACGTTTCTGGACATGAAATACATCAAAAATAAAGATTAATCACCTAGTACATATACCCTTGTGCGAGTAATTGTTTACGTAAATATATATTTAATTATACCATAAGAAGGTCACGGTTCTGTTTCATTGTTTTAATACCAAGTACACATAGAAAAATACCTAATAGATAACATTGAAGCGTCGGTTTGTTCTGGCTGTGAAAAAGAGCCTCTACAAGGTCGGGTTTATCGTCCATCATCGCGCGCTGTCACCGTCTGTGATCTTTGATGACCATTAAATCTACTTCACTAAAACTTAAAAAAAAAAAAAGTTTGTGCCTACTTTAAAACTTCAGCTGTCAAAGTTGACAATTGTTATAGATTAATATATTTCTTAAAAACAATGTTACGTCGCTTACACATCGTAAATTTAGCAAAGTAAGATAATGATGAATTAGTAATAAAATGTTCTGAATAATACGTTAATAGGCGAAGGTCAAGCCGCCACGAAATTTACTTATTCGGCATAAATGCGTTACGAAATCATGCAGCTAATATTTAGCGTTGCGAATGTGCGTCTATTAGAATTATTCTGAACGTAACCTAAAAACGTACTTATTAAAGCCATCAATCAAGTCCAATTTAAGGCATAGACATTAGCCGGTCTAAATACAATACTAAAATTGAATTCACTAATAAACGCCCCCTAATTAATATTGCGAAATTGTATGATTCGTACATATAACGCTCGACCTAAATAAAAATATCATATGTAAAATTTGACAACGCGCGAAAACTTAACTAATGCAGAATATGGCGTTCCGATGAGCAAGTGTTGCGCAAATGCGCGCGTAAAGAGTTTTGCTCGGTGTATTATTTATTGATTGTTGAAAAACAATGGCGGGCGCTCGCTGGCAGTGAGTCAGTGGGTCAAGGGTGCCCCGGCCTAGTTACGCAGCTCTGCGCGCCGAAATTCGCGGGTTAACCAGTTGCTAACCTCACTCGACGGGAATTGGGAGGGGCTAGCCGCACACAAGTGGCGATCTTTTTTATCTTCAGCATAATTATTAAGAATTGACGTGTAAAAAAAACCGTTTCCACTAACGATATCGGATACGACTAAGAGTTTTAACCTTCGTCGGCATTTGGGAGGTGTAATTTAAATGTACTTTAGTACATTATCTGAATTCATTTTTAAGTCGAAATAATATGACGTTTATAGGTCAGACTTTATCAACAAAGGCAGCAAGTCACAAGGACTTTTTTGTAGATTGCTTACAAAAAGTTTGATAGTTTTTTAAACAAACACACACACACACACACACACACACACAAACACACACACACACACACACACACACACACACACACACGCACGCACACACGCACACACACACACGCACACACACACACACGCACACACACACACGCACACACACACACGCACACACACACACGCACACAGACACACGCACACACACACACACATCGGGTGTGAGGAGACTGTTCTTGAAAATGGTGATGGTAATTCCTAATAACATTAGAAATGGTGACTTCAAAAATACATTTTAATGTAGGTTTTTTACGATTGACGATCAGTACAGGGTGACTGGCAAGAGCTGGATGAGAGAAGCCGAGGATCTGTGGCATGCAATTGGAGAGGCCTCTGTCCAGCACTAAACTGGTATAAGCTGATGATATGATATGAAGGCTTTTTGAGATTATACACCGTGTACATCAGTTTAAAATCACCTAGTACCACGCTCTCAGGTGACGGTTCGCTTCAAAGGTGCCGGTAAGTCACATTGCTGGTGTGAGCAATCGTGAGTTCAATCTCAGTTCGGTTACTTTACAGTTACCGCGCTCACGAAAGACTAAGACTGCATATATTTAGAACAAGAAGCGATTTTGGAGTCGTATTTGTTTCTAATGATTTAGGATTGTTTTCTTTTTTTAAAATCTTCGAAATTTTTGAATGAAAGATTCGTGGTTCTGAAATCTGATACTTACTTTTTGATACGGCATAGTGAAAATGAAATAATAGAAGTTGTTGAATCGAATCTATTAAGTATTAAGAATCCACTTTTATCGTTCGCTCCGCTATACTCTCACACCAAAATTGAACTTATTAGAGTCATTATGTTAATGGAACCCTAAGGCTAATTACAGTCATCATAATGACAGGTGACTTTTTTTTATTAACGACAAGCGAAAGGAGTAGAGAGTAAACTGACTATACCAGATTGTTTTCCTCAATATCCTATCATTTGACTATCGAATATAATCTGTTATCAGTTCTTATCTGACAAGAACTGAGACGAGCAATGGAACTTCGAGAGCTGGGCACTTGTCCGGGTTGACCAACTGAAATAAAGGAGCCCTTACCGTATTACTGGTGGTAGGACCTCTTGTGAGTCCGCGCGAATGGGTACCACCACCCTGCCTATTTCTGCCGTGAAGTAGTAATGCATTTCGGTTTGAAGGGTAAGGCAGCCGTTGTAACTATACCTGAGATCTTAGAACTTATATCTCAAGGTGGGTGGCGCATTTACATTGTGGATGTCCATGGGCTCCAGTAACCACTTATCAACAGGTGGGCTGTGAGCTCGTCCACTCATCTAAGCAATAAAAAAAAAGAAAATATTGTATTAAAACCAAATTAAATTTTACTAAAATTCGGCTTAAAATGAATTATGTCAAATAATTTATGAACGAATTTGACGGCGGCTTGGATCGTGAATTTGATTTTTAGAATAAATAACTCAGATTAATTTAGCATTGTTAAGTACGACAAAGAAGTAGGTATTCTTACTGTTGCTTCGCTTTTTATAACCGAACGCGTAGGTTCGGCATCATTTGTACCAATGTTTACACAAATATTTCAAATAAAAACGAAGACCTTAATGAACAAAACAGAGAAAACAAATGCACTCACTCCATAAACTCAGGTTAATATTCAATTATTAGGAGTGTGTTATGATAATCAACACAAATAAACCTTAAAGGATCTTAATCTAAGGATCTTATCTACCATACTCCTCTGAAACGGTTTGACCGATTTTTATGAAATTTTATACGCACGTTCAGTATAGGTCTGAGAATCGGCTACTATCTATTTTTCATACTCCTAAGTGATAAGGGCTGTCTTAATTATTTTTTGTCCTTTTTTTTTACATTACTTATATGGTTGAATGAGGTTTTGTTATTTTTATATTCCCTCATTGTTCACAGCGCTACATGCTTCTTTCACTCATTTAGCACATCCTTACACACTTAGAATAAGTTTGTTTGTTTTTTTTCTTCACTAGAACTTCTTCAGAAATCTTATATATGGCAAAACAACGTTTGCCGGGTCAGCTAGTGATACTATAAAAATTATAGATTGTTGTATATTATATAAATAATAATAGTATTGGAATATTTTAGCGCAGTTTCTCAGCGTTTCCCTTTCACCGTCACGATTCTAGCGAGCTGGTCGCGGGCTGCACGCGAATCCCAACTCAATTGTGCCTACACTGTTGCGGAAAAAACGAATTATTTTATTTTATTAAGTCGTGCGTACGAATTATTTTATTTTTTTTTTTCCGCTTCCGGTGACAGAATAATAAAGACGTGTACTCGTTTGCTCTTAAAATAATATTAAGTTTTACCTTAATACTCAAATATATCAAGTGTAAAAAGTCACAATTCAAGATAATAGAAGATACTTTATATAAAAATAAACAAGAAAGTTTGTGAACAGTGTTAATGTGCAACCTATTTATGAGAAATGAAAAAATAACCTCTTGAGATTATTATTTTTATATTTTATTTTGAGGGTATTTATTTTGATAAATACAGAGTGAAGTAAGTCACAGTTTAAGCCACAGACAATTCGACAATTTACATTCAAGCTAGGCAACTTTCAGAAACTATATCGATATAATCGGGGTTGCCAGATCTACTTTAAAATTATACCAGAATCATCTTAAAACGATCTACGAAAAATCGTAAAACAAAAATTTTCACTGAAAAATGGATAATCAAATGCAAATATTATTAGAAAAAATTCAAGAGCAAATGAAACAACAGACTATCGCTATAACAGAAGCTGTAACTAAAAATGTAGTGCAACAAATTGATGAACGATTTAAAATGATAGACGACGAAAACAAACAACTTAAAAATTCAGTCAAAGAACTTAAGGAGAAAATTAAAGGTCTGGAAATGGCTAAAAAGAAAACTAACATACTACTCTTTGGAATAAAGGAAGACAAACAAGAAGGGTTAAGTTTGGTAAAATACATATCTGAAAAACTTAATTGTCATCTAGGATTAAGCATACAAGAGCACGAAATTATGAATATCTATAGAATTGGAAAGATAAAAACTACGCCTCGACCTATTTTAATATCCCTTGTATCGTACTGGAGAAAAATGGAAATAATGAGGTCCAAAAATAAACTACCCCAGGGTATTTATGTGAAGGAAGATTATACTAAAGAAATATTAGAAGCACGCAAAACATTACAACCAAAACTTGAAGAGGAACGAAGGAAGGGTAACATAGCATACTTAAAATTAGATAAACTAATAATCAAGAGCCAAACGGATGCTAATCGAGAAAAAAGGAAAAGAGACCCATCTTCTTCGCCCAATGTCAGCACACCACGAAAAGAAAATGAATTGTACGTAGCTCCGAAGAAAGTCAACACAACTAATGCGTACGAATACATGGCACGCGTAAAATCAAACTCATTAAGAGAGAAAACCAATGTATAGCGATCACCATACACTCGAAACCGGAATAATAACAATCATTATAATACAAACCTGCAAAAAACAACCAAGAAAAACATTCCCCCAAGCCGGCTGGTCCCCGTGGGGGAAAATGACCATAACCCTCCAGTAAGCAAAACAGTACCTCAAAAATCAATACAAATTGGAACATTTAATGTAAAATCGTTAGCATCCATAACAAGATACATAGAACTAGTATACCCACTAGAAAAATATTAGGCTTAGTTGAAGTTAGACGGATGGGCAGTGGCATCGAAGAGCATCAAGACTTTATATTCTGCTTTAAAGGAGAAGCACCTGGCATGCGTAAAGTAGGATTTTTAAATTTAGTAAGCTTCTTAGGCTTATCTTAAAGAGTTGCAATACCTCAACTGGAGTTCAACAGAATGGTAATATCAATCAATAAATCAAGTGTATGCACCAACTGAAAAGGATTCTAAAGAAAAATCGATAAAATTTTACGAATCACTACAAGAAGCGCAAGCGCAAGCTAGTGAAAATGTCCTGTTAGTGGGAAACTTCAATGCCAAGATAGGGATAGCTAAAACAAAAGAAGAAAATAATGGATGAAAAGAGCTAAGAACAAAAAAAATTGGATTAAGCTGGAGGAGGCCTATACCCAAATAGGGGTTCCTATCGAAGAAAAAGTTTGATGTACGCAAATCAAATAAACAAAACTGAAAATAGATCAAAATGTAAAAATCATATTACGATATATATTAAGAATATTTACATGTAATACTTAGGTGATGGGAAATAAAAGGCTTTATTATTATTATTATTATTATTAAGTCGTGCGTACAGTTTTTTTTTAAATTTCGTAAATTCACAAACGATTTATAAAAACACTCTGATGGGTTAATTTGTTCGTGACCACTTTGCTTAGTGCGAGTTAACGTTCTCGTTAGCGTAAAAGTTAACTCATATATATATGTATATAATAATTGACGTAACGTGGGACGCTCCCTGGCTAGGTGGTGCGATGACCTCCGCACGGTGGCCGGCAAGAAGTGGATGAGGAGAGCCGCAGACCGGGCTCAGTGGTGAGGATTGGGAGAGGCCTATGTCCAGCAGTGGACGACTGTGGGCTGTTGATGATGATGATGATGATGATGATGTATGTCAGAGACGGTCATTAGTTTGGTAGCTAAACGAAACACAGTACGATTCCCGAGCGATAGCAGCATGATTGCGGTATCGTCGGAACTCGGCTAACTTCGTGCTACGACAGAGCCTAGCCGATGGAGGCGCGTAGACGCCATCACACTTACCAACCAGCCTTCTTGAAGAGCGGTGCCTCCGCCCTAAGAACTGTCATTTGTTTTCGTTTGCTAACGTCAAGAGAAGATTTCTAATTGTTCTAAGACTAGCGACCCGCCCTCGCTTCGCTTCGGAAACATTAAAACACACATGAAACCAAAAAAATAAAATAATTTTTTATTAAAAAAAAGTAGCCTATGTTCATCGGGGACAATGTCGGCTTCTAATGGAAAAAGAATTTTTCAAATCGGTCCAGTAGTTTCGGAGCCTATTCGAAACAAACAAACAAACAAATCTTTCCTCTTTATAATATTAAGTATAGATTAAGTATAGATATATACAACAAACGTGATTAGTGTACTCAATATTTCTCTTAGCTCGATCACCCTATTCGCCCCTATGATGTCTGACGTTGGTGTTAATAATTGTGGCTTCTCCGACATATATAATAAATATAAAACAAAATAAAATTAATATCGGATAATACAATGGGCGGCTGTGCCCACAGATGATGATGAGATCGTGTGGTTAAAAGGCAGCAACCCTGGAATCCCGTAGTGATTTCTGGTTACAAAAAGAACAAGAAAGCTGACTTTCGCTAAAACAACATGAACCTCGTTTTCATTTTAAGATTACTATAAACAAAAGTTCAAAAAATGTTTTCATACAGAATTAAAAATACTTTATGTATATTATTATAAGCATATTAATTTTCAGCACAATGTGCACAAATGTCGACAAATAACATCTTGGTCGTCTGTGATCTCGAAAACTATAATGAAAACGTCGGAAATAATATATTGACATTAATAAACGGGAGAGAATCGACGCACGAAAACTGAAGGAAACACTATGTTTTTAATCCAAACTTCAAGTCACACCGTAACTTTTTTACTGGTGGTAGGACATCTGAGTTCGTGCGGGTAGGTACCACCGCCCTGCCTGTTTCAGCCGTGGAGCAATAATGAGTTTCGGTTTGAACGGCGAGGTGGCCTTTGGACTGTAAAAGTCTTTTTTTTTATTGCTTAGATGGCTGGTTACTGAAACCCATAGACATCTATAATGTAAATGCGCCACCCACCTTGAGATATAAGTCCTAAGGTCTCAAGTATAGCTACAACGGCTACCCCACCCTTCAAACTGAAACGCATTACTACTTCACGGCAGAGATAGGCAGGGTGGTGGTACCTACCAGCGCGGACTCACAAGAGGTCCTAACACCAGTACATTAAACTCATATCTTAAAGTGAGAGGCAGCATTAACGTTATTGATGTTTATGGTCTTCAGTAACCACGGTCTATATCTAAGCAATAAATACCTAGTCAGGTCATAAATTCTGTCACATGTTTAATGTAAAATAATTGAAACAAGTTTATTCAATATGTAACCATTCATATACCAAAATGAACTTAACAAAACATAGATTCTTATGACATTAAAGTTTATTCAAAATGACCTCCGTGATTTTGAATACAGGCCTTCAATCTGCGCGGCCAGTCGTCTATCGCAGCACGAACGAGATCCATGTCAATATCGGCGGCTGCCTTAATCAAGGATGTCTTGAGTGACTCCAAATTGGGATGAGGCTTTGAGCACGCCTTTTCCTCCAAGTGTTGCCATGTCTTGTAATCTAACGGATTCAAATCTGGACTGGAGGAGGGCCAGTCTTCGTGCCGGATGAAGTCGACTTCACGCGCCGCCAGCCAGTCTTGTGTGCTCTTCGCTCTATGAGCTGGCGCCGAATCTTGTTGCAATACCCAGTGCCTGTTATTAAACATGGTATGAGAAACAGGTTCCACAAGGTTCGTCAGGACTGTATTTTGATACACAACTGCATTCGTTTTTACATCTTTCTCACAAAAATGTACCTCTGTTAAGCCCCAATAAGAAACTCCCAACCATACCATGAGCGAGGATGGAAAATGACCTCGTTGGACACGCGGAATACGGTTGCTCGCTTCTTCACTACTGTGTGCGTACACCTTATCATTTTGTTTGTTGTAGCTCTCTTCTACGGTAAAAATTTTTTCATTCGAAAAAAGAAGTTCCCGATATTTTTTTCCCGCGTACCGCTTCAACAAAGCGCGGCATCTCTTCAGTCTCAGGTCCATTAAACGAGCATTCAAACGATGTCCTGTTTTTCTTCGATATGCCCGAAGCCCTAAGTTTTCATTTAACACCCTTTTCACCGTGGTTCTGCTTAACCCCATCTGAAGGGCCAACAGTTTCTGCTTACGTTTGGGATTTCTTTGAATTCGCACCTTCACAGCTTTTATCACTGCTGGAGTCCTAACAGACCGAGGGCGACCACTTCTTGACCTGTCATCTACACTAGAGTCTTCATTGTATCGTTTGATGGTACGATAAAAGAATCTTTTGGTTATATTCAAATTTTTCAGTATGTTAAAAATTTGAATTGGCGCGTAACCGCAACGATGCAACGCAATAACTGCAACACGGTCTTCTTTAAGCATCCACTCCATATTTAAAAATGAGTAAAACTCTAAAAGTATACATTTTTATTTTCATGAACAATTCGAAATTCGAATTCAATAAACTTTTTTGTGGCCAGCATTCTAAAAGAAAAGTTTTTACTGTGTGACAATACTTATGACCTGACTAGTTATATATATATTGATATCCTTTACTTTACAAGTCATATAATTTATCATCATGAATTATTGAAAAAATCTAATTATATTATAGTTCATTGTGGCTGTACGCAGTCTTATGTCTTGGCTCAGTGGCATTGAGCTGTAAAAATTACGTAATCCAAGTTTAAGGTCGACAAGATTTCGTATGCATCGCCTTCGTACGACCTCAAATCCGAAAATATTCATTGACAAACCACCTGTGTGACAATTCAAATTGATTTCATTAAATTCACGGTCGCCATTTTGAGCTTACCAGACAAGTGCTTCACTTCCGTCATCGACACATTTAATTATCGATATAATATTATAATTCGAGATTTATTAACGATTATAATAATCATAATTGACACTTTTGTATTATGTCTTGTATTTTTTTCAATCACTTTCTGACCACAGTTGTGAAACGAAAGTTCTTGTTTTTCGGAAATTTGATGTATATGAATTAATTGTTTTCATTACTCATTTCATGGTACATTAAAGTAATTTTTTTTTATTGCTTAGGTGGGTGGACGAACTCACAGCCCACCTGGTGTTAAGTGGTTACTGGAGCCCGTAGACATCTACAACGTAAATGCGTCACCCACCTTGAGATATAAGTTCTAAGATCTCAGTATAGTTACAACGGCTGCCCTACCCTTCAGACCGAAACGCATTACTGCTTCACGGCAGAAATAGGCAGGGCGGACCTACCCGCGCGGACTCACAAGAGGTCCTACCACCAGTAAGAAATTGGTATTATCGGTATTATTTATTATGGAAATAAGAAAATTAATATTTTTATTAAACGAACTCAAAATATTAATTAATTTGACGGATTCCATGTTAATACGCTTTTATTGGCTTGGTCTGTTTGTTTTTTTGTATTTCACGGAATCATTCAAAGTAATTTTCACCAACTTCAAATCTTGGAAGTTGGCGGAGACTAAAAACCGATGACATTATTTTATTAAAATTATATTACTGTAACGCCATTGCAATAAATTTATAAAAAATGATAATTCGAAGTTAATAGTTCGACTTGATATTGAAGCGTGTATTTTTAGTCTTTAATTATTAACTATTTTTTAATTAATCGTTGTCCAGAAATCGTTTGTCTCAGGTACTTTGCCTCCTCACAAAAGTTGTTACCATTCGTAGGTTAACACAATATTGTTTTAAAGCAGCATTACCGTTATAAAACAAAGTTGGTAGGTATTAGTCATACCATTAGGGCAGGAACTTTCTAATCTTACGCTAACAATAGTTATTGTTTCTCTTTTATGTCTCAGTTTTATCACAAATACATATCTTTTAGAGTAATAACAGATAATAGCAGATTTGTAAGCTAAAAACCAAAGGTTTCAGACTAATGTAAGAGCGACATCTGTTGTCCAATAGCAAAAAACATTATAATAGTGGTTTCTAAGACACAAGGTATTGATAAAACAACACTGGCCATTACTACTAAAATGTTCTATATTTTAGTCCAAGCACTTTAGCTAATTAAGTGTGCACCTATTAACAAACCTATTTACTTTGATATTAACGTACAATGAACGAGCCAGATAAGAAAATTAGTGTACTGTGCTTAGGCCCAAAAGGCTCAGGAAAGACTACGCTAATGAAAAAACTAGAACACGCTGAAGGTATAGACTACACATACAGTCCTGTTCCGACGATAGGAACGAATATTTACGACATTCATTATCTAAATAAAAATGGAAAAAAACAAATGTTGTCAGTTCGCGAAGTGGGCGGAGAGATGGCGCCATTATGGAATAACTATTTAGATGGAGTTGAAAAAGTAAGTTGTGTTTAAAAATAAATGAGCTCAAAATGGCTCGGTGAATTTAGCCCCCCCTTTTTTTGATTTTCAAATTCTTAATTTTTAATTATTTGTTCGTCGTTTGTTCGTTAATGTTCGAATTTATAATTGTATGACTTATCTTTACACAGTATAAACGCACTTGTTAACAAAACTCTAGTAAATACGGCCATTGCCAGCTGACCGACAAAACCGGTGCATGCGTAATGTAGGCAACGTTTTCTAATACAGCACCGGTGTCAGCTGCCATTCTGCCTACTTCTGCTGCAAAACAGTCTTGCATTCCTCTTTGATGGTTGATACTTTACTTCGACTATCAAAATTCAAGGCGGTATTCACGTTGTGAAGTACATTCAAGATCTCCGATAACCACTTCCACTCATATGATTTTCATACTTTAATGTTACAGATTATTTACGTGGTGGACACGTCTAATCTGTGTCAAATTTCTGAAGCTACTGTGCTGTTGTACAAGCTTTTAGCTGAACCACGTCTCAAAAATACGAAGGTACCATTTTAACAAATAAGTTTTGGTTATTCCTTAAACCCTAATAGCAAAGAAGTGCGTCAAAAGCGTTTTTAAGCATTCCTGTATCGTATTTAAAGTGATTTTTCCAAACTTTCTTGTGATATATTCCTATTGTTCACTGCTCCAAATTATGATGATTCGGGGGTCGAAAGAACTTCTCACAATTATGACATGACAATGACATGAACTGCGATCAGAATGGAAAATAGCTATAGTTAGTCAAAAAATAGATCGATGCCATGATGGTAATACCATACTATTACTATTATTAAGAAGTGTGCTTACTGCGAGTTTTTTAACGTTTTCGATAGCGTAAAAGTTGGCTCACTGAATTTGGCCCCCCAAATTGAGGGTCAAATTCAGTGAGCCGTTAGCTCTTTGTATGCAATTAGAACAGCACCCCTAGCGGCAAACGTTCCAACTCCATACAAATGTGACTTAACTTTTACGCTATCGATAATGTTAATAAACTTGCACTAAACACACAGATAACATAACCGGAAATCTTATACTCCCTGCAGAGTGACCAAGCTCGTCTACCCATCCTGGTGAAACTGGGAAGGCTTCGGGCCACCATTAAAATTCTTCCTCTGTAAAAAATATATAAAAATTGGCATACCCATATTCTCACATTAACCTGTGAATTATTCTTGACAATAAAGCCAATAATTACTAATAATATTTCCTAAACGGCAATAGTTAAGATCATTGAAAAAACTAGATATAGACAAAATTAAATACTTACGTTTTTTTTTATAGCTTAGATGAGTGGACGAGCTCACAGCCCACCTGGTGTTAAATGGTTACTGGAGCACATAGACATTTACAACGTAAATGCGCCACGCACCTTGAGATATAAGTTCTAAGGTCTCAGTATAGTTACAACAGCTGCCCCACCCTTCAAACCGAAACGCATTACTGCTTCACAGTTGAAATAGGCAGGGAGGTGGTACCTATCCGTGCGGACTCATAAGAGGTCCTACCACCAGTAATTACGCAAATTATAATTTTATGGTTTGATTTTTATTACACGATGTTATTCCTTCACCGTGGAAGTCAATCGTGAACATTTGTTAAGTACGTATTTCATTAGAAAAATTGGTACCCGCCTGCGTGATTCGAACACCGGTACATCGCTACATACGAATGCACCGGACGTCTTATCCTTTAAGCCACGACGACTTCATAAACGTATTAAGGGTGTTTTTTGTGTATTTCCTGTGTCAGTACATAATAAAAGTTTTATTTCGTTACAGTTCATTCTAGTTCTAAGTAAAATGGATGCTGCTTATCGCCAAATGCGCAACGAGGCTCTACTGATGTTGCAATACACAAGACTCTGCAAGGAACTGCCCAATTCAATCACGCTACTGGAAGCCTCTCCACTAACCGGCGAAGGCATTGACAAACTAATAGAACTATTGGGTGCTCAGAAACCGAACTTAAAGTTTAAGGGACAAGTAAAAAATAACATATAAACTGTTTACTTTTATTTTTTTAGTGTCGTAGATGGGCAGGCAATCTCGCGGTGCATCTGTGGCCAGAATCCTTAAACATTTCAACTTTATTGTTATTAAATCAACGTATTTGAGACATGACGACATTTAGGTACCCAGGTACTCTGTCTATAAAGTCTGTATCATAGATAATACACTAAATATTTAAGTAGGAAATTTACGCTGGTACACACACTTATATACACGTCTGTATTGTTTGATAATATTTAACACACCCTTCAAATCGCAACATATTAACTTCATTAATAACTATATTAACTATGGTATGAATGACTGTTAGTAAATAAGCAAGACAAACGCATGCGGGAACACAGAAAATTTTAAAATAAAACTACACAGTTGAATTTTGTGTTTTATTTAAACAAAATAATGAATATAGGAACTAGAGCATCGGTTACATAAATTGGAGAACCTAACTTTTATTCCTTTAATAACAAAAAAAATCTTTTAAAGTGTAATGAGATACTATAGTCATTCAATTTTAGTCGGTTGTCAATCAATGAATGATTGGTGGGTATGGTATACCGGCGTCTATAACATTTACTGAATGTTTGATTACACGTTTAAACCCGAAGAAATATTTATTAATTCACGAAATAAAATATTTGACAATTAGTCTAATACATTTTAGGTGAAGTGCACAACGGTAGGTTATAGTGGCTTCTTAGTTCTTTCCTAATAATCCCCTGAAGTCACAGTGAATTTGCTTTTTGTTTTACCACAAAGTACTATCTACTAGATTTCACTCTCCACTTTCAATTACTACTGAGAAGATCTGTCATGATTTATACAAGTGTAGTGTTCGTTCACGCGGCCCATGCATGTTTAAGCTCTCTTCAGGATACCCTTTCTGCAGGATAGCCGTCAGAGTAGCGTTGTATGTGTAGAATCTATCTTCACGATCGCCTACTTCCATTTAGAACTGATACGTAAGCATCTGTAGACAGCATCAGAAAGCCGGTTAAAGCAATCCCCAAGCAACGGTCACCGTTCACGGTAAATTCGTCATATTCATCCTAGCCCATAGCCCATAGATCATTTTCTCGCGGATCTCAGTAGATCGCGATTCCGATAGTATATTCAGTGAAGCAGTGCTATTGCTAGGGTTAGTGTTCGCAAAATTCTCTCAGGTTGAGCTCGTAACCCGTCCGTGCATGGTTGAAATAGACCCGTAGGCTATCAAAAATTTAGTAGAGGATAAAATTGAGAAGAGAGTTCATTCCCACTCAAGAGACAATAGTCCTTCATTAGGTGTATGATCAATAAATATCTCTTTTGCCTCTGCTGGACAAAAATATTCGCTAATCTTAAAAATTAAGTGTATTATCTATAGTTATTTAAAAAAACATCGAGTTTCAAACAAAGCCGCTGGACGTAGCTTCTCGGGATTCTCCGGGAAGTCTCAGAAAATGACCACCATTTTACTGAGATTATATTTCATCCCATCTCATCTCATTTCATGCTAATTTATTAATATTCCAAATTAATCAACTTCATTTTATTTCACTTCATATTATTATCATGTTTCACAAAAAAATTAATAAAATATTAGGCAGTATGGTCTGATATTTTTGCCTTTCCAATTGGAAAAATAGAACTGCTACTACATCGTGTGTCAAATTAATATTTCAAAATTTTCAAAATAGAAATATCGCGCAGTTCGCACACTATTTATGTTTAATTAAGCGCACTACAAAACGGGTTCTAAACTAGCTCAATAACTTATTTGTATTTATTTAATAATTTGAGAGTTTTTTATTAAAATGGATTTATCACTGTTATGTAGGAGTTGCATGAAAGAAGTAGCGTCCTGGGAGAGAGAGAACTTCGATCCAAAAGCTGTGGAAATGTTTTGTTTTTGTACTAATATAAAAGTAAGCTTCTTAGTAACTAGAAAGTGATAAAAAATGCCCTGTTGCTTAATGGAATTTATGATACATTATCTACAAAAAAACAATTCAAATTTGCAGGTATTTGATGGAGACACCCTACCAAAGCAGTTCTGTTACGATTGCACTATTAAAATAGAATCAGCATACACATTCATCACGGAAGCCTTAAAAGTAAATGTAACTCTCAAAAACATAATATCAAATACCAACATAGTCATTACCGTGCAACCAGATCTGAAGAATACCGAAGGCTTAGAGAGTCGTCTAACTTTACCTGAATGCAAGATAAGTAGTACGATCGAAAATTACAGTGACATAATTTTGAATGCTCTTGACTACGTACATCTTAATGAAAGTGAGCCCGAAAAAGTCCCAGAACAAAATGTATTGAATAATCATCAAGAACGAGTTTGTGAAGAAAAAAAAGACATAAAAGTAGAAGAAAAGAAAAACGTATGCCCCGTTTGCCATAAAGGATTCACATCTAAAGCTTGGTTCAACAAACACATGGTTAATGAACATAATGGCCAGAAGTACATGTGTAATGAGTGCTCCAAAAGTAAGATACAAATAGTTCAAAAAACTTGTTATTATGAATTCAACTCATGTTTTTAACTTAAATGTCTTCAAACATATTGCTTAAGTACCAACACATGTTGATTAGCCTTAAAGCTCTTAACTTATTGAATTCCATGATTGGTGCCATGTGTTTGACTAGGCATACCAATATATCAAGAATCATCCAAAAATTTACGTCATGTTTTTACAAATATTATCAAGGAAATTTAGGAATGACCTCTGGGAACAGTGATGTTTGCATTATTTTCTGAGATCTCAAACAGCAGACACAATATCCGTTGCAGTCGTAAGAATTTTCAATTATCATTCTGTATGTGGCAGTCACAAAAAGTCCAGTCTACCAGGTTGAACATACTTTCTAGTCTGACGTTTAATGTGTTATATTATTGATATGTTTTAAACTTACGTTTTTTTTTTTTTTTTTTTTTTATTGCTTAGATGAGTGGACGAGCTCACAGCCCACCTGATGTTAAGTGGTTACTGGAGCCCATAGACATTTACAACGTAAATGCGCCACCCACCTTGAGATATAAGTTCTAAGGTCTCAATTATAGTTACAACGGCTGCCCCACCCTTCAAACCGAAACGCATTACTGCTTCACGGCAGAAATAGGCAGGGTGGTGGTACCTACCCGTGCGGACTCACAAGAGGTCCTACCACCAGTAATTATGCAAATTATAATTTTGCGGATTTCATTTTTATTACACGATGTTATTCCTTCACCGTGGAAATCAATCGTGAACATTTGTTGAGTACGTATTTCATTAGAAAAATTGGTACCCGCCTGCGGGATTCGAACACCGATGCATCGCTCAACACGAATGCACCGGACGTCTTATCCGTTAGGCCACGACGACTTCAAAAGTTGTAGCGTTTTCATGCTTATTATGTGGTTTAAAAAAGTACCACCTGTCTATTAACAATGTTTTGAACCATTTTCAGCTTTCAACAAGATCACACAGCTCAAGTCCCATATGACAACACATGCGGAGGATCGCAAATTCATTTGCTCAACATGTGGAAAGAGATATAAGCATCGTAAACAGCTGACCACACACCTCAGAGCACACTCAGATGTACGTCCTTACGCTTGTGAAACTTGTAACAAGAGGTAAATAAGAACTGTTAACTTACCACCAGTACCAGTACTGAGGCAGACAATCTCTTAGTATTAAATTATTCGAAGAGGCCACATAAACCACATCTACAATTCTCAATAATTTAATTTAATGGTAATTAATCTAGAATTTGAATAATGAGAAATAAGACGTTGATAAGAATGAACAATACAGTATTGGGTTGCATTCTCTGAAGTGTGTCTTGGAATATTCCGTATATTATGTAGGGAGTCCATGAGCCCACTGAAATTTCCACAAGTGTTATGCTCAAACGATGAGAAGCTTCATGCGCTCACATTGTGTTAAGACATTACCACATTAATAACACTACCAATTTTGAGATATTAGGTTAGAACTAGCTTCAGTTATATAGCATAACATCTGCCTCACCAGACTGGAACACATTACTGTTTTGCAGCAGAAATGACCAGTACGGTAGTATCTACCTGTTGGGATCCACAAGACTTATGATCAGTAATTATATTACAGGATGTTGAACCTCAAACTTACTGTAGCTCATGTAATGCTATGTAATTTTGTTTGTTTTATTATTTCCAGGTTTAAACTGAAAAGTGTGTTAAAGTGTCACATGAAAGTTCACAGTGACAAACAGTACCTATGTTCATACTGTGGCTGGAGTTTTGCTCAAGGTATAGTTATTGATTCATATTCGAAACATTGGAAGTAATGTAAAATCATAAATGCGAGTTTAAACTGTAAAAATAATTAAAATACTACTACGAATCTTGCGCTCGAAGAAAATACTATAGTTTTAGATGTTATTATTAAAATTAATGCATGTTATTTATTATATATATATATTATTATATAATTATGTTAGGTAACAGACCCATATTGTACAATATTTTCTTAATACTGGTGGTAGGACCTCTTTGTGGGTCCGTACCACCACTCTGCCTATTTCTGCCGTGAAGCAGTAATGCGTTTCGGTTTGAAGGGTGGGGCAGCTGTTGTAACTATACTGAGACCTTAAAACTCATATCTCAAGGTGGTGACGCTTTACGCTGTAGATGTCTATGGGCCCCAGTAACCACCGAACAACCAGGTGGGCCGTGAGCTCGTCCACCCATCAAAGCAATAAAAAAATAAAAATACAATTGCATTAATTATAGTCCTTCTAGAAGGGAATTTGTACACACTAACAATAGATTATAAGAATTTACTGTAACAGCTAGCAACCTCGCGGTCCACATCCGCTCGCACACGGGCGAGAAGCCTCACGCGTGCGGCGTGTGCGGGTTCCGCGCGGCCGCCAGCTCCTCGCTGCGGCGCCACGCGCGCGCGCACGCACGAGCCCGCACGCACCTCTGCGCACACTGCGGGAAGGGATTCTACGACGCCAGCGCCCTGGTGCGTACTGTTACATGAGGCCGTCAGCGCAAAAATGGCCTATGCTTACCATAGTTATTATGGAGCAATGAGGTTTAATTAAATTTGAATTTGAGTAGGCAACTGGTGGTAGGACTTCTTGTGAGTCCGTGCGGGTAGGTACCACCACCCTGCCTATTTCTGCCGTGAAGCAGTATGCGTTTCGGTCTGAAGGGTAGGGCAGCCGATGTAACTATACTGAGATCTTAGAACTTATATCTCGAGGTGGGTGGCGCATTTACGTAGTAGATGTCTATGGGCTCCAGTAACCACTTAACACCAGGTGGGGTATGAGCTCGTCACACCATCTAAGCAATAAAAAAATTAAAAAAGGCAAAAAAACAATACGCATAAAATAATGTTCACAAAGCCATCTGTTAACTATGGGTGAAACTATGGATAGTTTTGCATCAAAATTTATTGTATTTTAAATAAATTATAAGCATGAATATGAAAAATTGCGGGTTAGGCCATTTTTGCGCTGACGGCCTCATATATGTCCTTTTGTTACGCTGAACAAGCAGTTCATGTTATATACTTTCAACACTCCACTAATTTGCGTAGACTAGCATTGTAGAGTAGTATAAAAACCGAGGCGGCCTCGTGGGCGCTAGTCACAGTCAATCCAGTTAGTTAGTCACAGCAATCAGACAGTGCAGTAAAGCCAGTTCAGTATTTTCGCGTAGAGTCAAAATAAAATAAAGGGAATCGAGAAACAGAAATGGTTAAACCAAATTTTTGTGAGCGTTGTCTGAATAAAACAGTGTTGTAAGAAAGGACTTATTAAAAAAAAACGGTGTTGTAGGAAAGAACTTGTTTTTTTTAAAGACCGACTTTAGCTGTCGCCTAATAGTATTTTTTTTTAAATTTTGTCCATTAGAAACATAGAGAACGTACCACATGTAACCTGAAAACTGAAATAAACCAGAAAACAATGAACTGCAAGCAATGTCCATTGATTTCGTTCTAATTCTCAACCCTTAATAATATGTTCCTCCTATATTCCTTGCGTTCATTGACAGTGGTCTTATCGCTCGGTTGTTGTTCCAGGGTCGACACCGTCGCACGCACACCGGGGAGCTCCCCTACCAGTGCCCGGGGTGCGCACGAGCCTTCCCCGACAGCTGGAAACGGAAGACTCATCTCATGCGCGCGCACAGACTCGCTCTGCACGACATACCGCGCATGCGCAGAGATGGCAGGACCCTCAACTAATATCTGGACCTTACAATAATACTTTACGTTTTAAACTACTGTCCTAGGTTAATATCGGAGTTTATTTGTACACATTTTATAATTTCCCAAATATTTATCTAATATCCATGGTAACGAAACACTCAATGAAAATAAAATATAAAAACAGCAACTAAGTATGTTGCCACTCGCGCAATTTTTAATAACAATAAACTATGTACATTCCATTGTATAAATCTAGTCAAACAGTATTAATAAAAACACATTAATATGTTATGTATTTAAATAATAAGAAAAATAAAATTTTACCTTTTTTGTTTAAAAACACGGTCTTTTAATGTCTTCAAATACATATAAATATTAAATTTATATAGCCGGATCCACACCGGACGATCCAAAATGGATCGGCGATCCCGCGATCCAAGATCGTGATGCGTGGAGCGTGGATCGTTCTAGGTTGATCCAACAGCAATCTTTTGCGATCCTGACTGGCTGTTCCAACGCGCTCCTCCCGATCCATACTGAATCAGTTGAATTTTGTCTGGCTATGGAGTCACACGTGCAAAGACGGCGACAAATAGCCGTAGCAGCAGCAACCTACATTTTACTTGTATATTTACGGCAAAAATTACGAAAACGAAAATGACAGTATTGGGTTAAAACAATTTTTAAAAAGCGGTTGGAATATGGGACTCGACTTTATAGAGTTAGGTAACTGATGATGGAGCTGAAGCTAATTTTGCACGAATGACTGCAAATCAAACATTTATTCTCCCTATATAGGGAAATTAACATTAAGAAATATCCATAACGGCGGAGATCACGCGATTCTAAATCGTCCAGACCGCGCGCGCCAAGCTACTGAGGCCCCTTTGTGCGTGACCAAAAAACCGACAACAAATAGATCGCACGCGGCGAGGAGCGCACGCTCTCCGCCGCGCACATGGATCGCGCGCGGCGCGTCTACACTCCACGCTCCATGCCGCGCGCGATCGGAGCGCCTTGGATCGTCCGGTGTGGATCCGGCTTATTATATTTTTTTAATTAGAATATCATATTAATATGATTATTTTAGCACCTAACAAATATTTTGAAATGAAACATGTTTTAGAATAATAAATAGATTTATTAACTTTGACTACAGACAAAAATAATTCTAATAATATATTAATAAGAAATTTGAATACATTAATGTATTGCTATGTATTGGCTTTGTAAGTTTTTAAAACTTGTCACTACACTATGTAACACAATAAAATCCCAAAAATACTTTTGTTCAATCTTACTGTAAGCTTCAGATTTCTTTACTAAATCTTAACCATATTTTTAGCATATCTATTTCCATTTTGCTCATGATCTTTTTTCAACAACTACTAAAACGTTACAGTATTTCAAACTATACCTATAACTAAATAGACTAAACTTTAGTACTCATTATATTGTCTTAGATGTTCTTAAAAAATGAAACTTTCTAATCCTAATCGAAATAACAAGCAGAAAGCTATTGAGCTCTTAAATCTTATCTTTTAAACATAATATATTTTTAAAATATATTTAACTAGCAGACCCGGCCACCGTTGTTGTGGCTAAGGTTTTTGTTTCTAAATAACACGTGGCCGGCTATGTTAAAATTAACAAAGAACAATTGGATGTCACTGTTGAGTTAACTATGAAATAAATTTCACTTATACTTTAGCCTCCGCAACACGTATGTATATGCCATAAATTGTAGCTTATGTGAAACGTTGGAATTTTAACACAGCGCCATCTATGAGATATCAATGTCAGACAGTATTATAATTGTCTGTAAAAACTGATTAAAGGCGCCATCTGTTTTAGACTTATGAAACTTACAATTAATAACGATAATCAACATAAGAAATCATTTTATTAATTAATAAATATTGCGACCATTCATCGAAATAAAAGTCGGTCGTGGCCTAAAGGATAAGACGTCCGGTGCATTCGTATGTAGCGATGCACCGGTGTTCGAATCTCAGGCGGGTACCAATTTTTCTAATGAAATACGTACTCAACAAATGTTCACGATTGACTTCCACGGTGAAAGAATAACATCGTAGTAATAAAAATCAAACCCACAAAATTATAATTTGCGTAATCACTGGTGGTAGGACCTCTTGTGAGTCCGCACGGGTACCACCACCCCACCTATTTCTGCCGTGAAGCAGTAATGCGTTTCGGTTCGAAGGGTGGGGTAGCCGTCGTAACTATACTGAGACCTTAGAACTTATATCTCAAGGTGGGTGGCGCATTTACTTTGTAGATGTCTATGGACTCCAGTAACCACTTAACATCAGGTGGGCTGTGAGCTCGTCCATCCATCTAAGCAATAAATAAAAAAAACCATCCTATGGCCTAAGTTAGAACAAAACAGATATTTAAAACAAAAAAAACGTTAAAATCGCTTCAGTAGTTTAGGTGTCCATCGCGGACAAACAACGTGACACGTAATTTATAAAAGGTAATAATGACGGAGCGATTAAAGACAGAGCTTTTTTTTCTTCTTTATTATAAGCTGATACATTTTGGATATGATTTAGATACGATTGCAAATGGTCTTTTGTTCATTTTTTTTCGTTTCTGTGCTGAGAGAGTGGAAAATAATGCTTTAAGCGTCTGTGGCTCTGACTAGCAAATCAAAACTATACTATGCATTCTATACAGTGGTTTGTACGTTTTGAACTATATTAGATCTCTCCACTTTGGATGGTACTAAATAGAAAGCTGGAGCCACTTTCTGACCGCACGGACATTTGCAACCTGAAATAAATAATCATAATTTACTACGTTCAACTTTAAAGAGAAGCTACTACTTCTAGTTTTCTAATAGTTTACAAATGCTAATGCAGTTATTTTCTGTCGTGTTGAAATTGCACATAGTAATATGTAATTAATTAACCCCATAAATATCATTTAGTGAAAGCTGCCACTCAGTACATCTATAATATGGCTATACCATCCTTCTGACCGCGAAATGCACGCAGGTTAGTAGTACCTCACTCCTACAAATTGATTAAAATACGTGAATTAAAATTAAAATTCTGAAGTTAACACCGAAGTAACCTCACTAAGGGTCAAGTAGATCTCGAGTTCGTCGTCGAGGCGATAATAATGAAAGAAAACCTCACCCATAACCCAACTAAAGCTCCCGATCTTGTTCTTGCAATTGGGACAGTGCAGCTTCCCGCTGGGCTGGTGCGTGACGTCACTCATCCACGCCATCGGCTCCACGAACCACATCTGTCGGCATATCGTCTCGCATTCCCGCGGCACTACACTGCCGTCCACCAGGTTCTGCTCGTTGTAACCGTCCAGTAACTCCTAGGACATACTAATTGTTCGATTTATTTGTATAACATCATATTAATAATCTTTGCGTGTTAAGTGTTACGACCAGTCACTATCATTTTTGTATTATTTTCCCTGGCATTGCTGAAGTCCATGGGCGACGGTAACCACTCACCATCAGGTGGGCCGTATGCTCGTCTGCCTACACAGGTAATAAAAAATATAAAAAAATATTTGACAGTCTCATAGAAATTGCTACACAAACCAAACATATTTCATTTCAACTTTCAAGCCACTCAAAACACAACATTATCAGCCCACTGAGTTTCTCAGGTTTCTGGTGGTAGATTCTGCAAAACACTGCTCTTGCTAGGGCTAGTGTAACACAAATTCTCTCAGGCTGAGCCCGTGAGCTCACCTACCCGCCCGGGCATAGCTGGAATAGCCTCTTAGGCTACCAGCAAATAGGGAAGGAAAAAAAAAACAAAAACAACACTATCATCTCACCACTAATTTTAACTAAAAACGTAATTAGTAGAGAATAGGTATACAAAAAAACGTGTGCAATTCACACGTGGTAGAAGTGAAACCTTCAAAAATGAAAATACAATTATCCTAAATGTCTTAAGTATATGTAGAATTTTGTCATTAGTAAATAATTGTAAACCATCTTTTATAGTATGAGGTAGCGCCCTCTGTGAATTGATATTTTAACTTCACGTATAATCCTAAATTAAAATTCACTACAAGGTTTTATACGCACGTTAGTATTAAAAAATCTCATAGATGGTGCTGTATTAAAAAAAACTACACTGAGAACGTCCAATGTGTTCTATCTCGTTCTCTCTCTGGCTGAATCCTATACATTTATGTGTTTGTGTCTCTATGGACTTACTTTTTCGTTTCATCGACTTTGAAATCACAACGATTCTAAAGAAGTTTCACTTCAAAAATGAATGAGGAGAACCATGGATCAATAGTGTGAATGGGGAGGTGACGATTAGAACGGTTTGAGGTTATGTAGATGGACGAGCAGCATTGTTCATTATGATAATATCAGTATTTCAACAAGTTACTTCAGCATTAAACTATGTGGTCCCTGGTCCGCACAAAGACAAGTGTAATACCTGATTGCTTCCTTCCATTTCGTCGCCGCCGTGTCCCCCGTCAGCCTGCTCGTCGCTCTCGAGGATCTGACAGGCGAGGCTCTTCAACTTCTGTATCAGGATCTCGCCGTTTTCAACGCAGGTCAAACCCGTCAGTTTACTCGGAGGGGGCCTTATACCTTTTAAAGAGTACGTAACGATTTAATTTTATTTGGGATTATGGGGTTTAAAAAAAAAACAGATTTGTACAAAATACAGATAAGCATGCCGCAGTTCTAATATTTTGTGGCTATCACCACACATAAACAGAGGTTAATAACTGTCATATGTACCTGTTGGAGTTTGAATGTGTAAGTAATGGCAGGCAACACTTGTCACATGTATAAATACGAGACGGGTAAGAGTCGCTAGAGCCCCCGATACAGGGTTACTATGACATGTCCTTCTTCAAACGAGGCTTGTGGAGAGTAATAAGCGGTAGGCAGCGGCTTGGCTCTGCCCCTAGTATTGTTGAAGTCCATGGGCGACGGTAAACACTCACCATCCGTGAGCCGTGTGCTCGTCTGCCTACAGGGCAATAAAAAAAAAGTTACCTATTACCCTATTCTCAATTTGACCACAGACTTTAAGCAATAACAAAAGCTTGATAATAAACAAAGTGTATATATATGTGTGTGTATCTCAAGTATATGGTAGTGTATGTAATGTTTTCTTTATTGATTTAATGTATTTTTATGCATAATTTTAAAAAAATATTAACAGTCTGCACTTCTTCTCTATATCCTCCGTCCGCGCAATTTTCGTAAAAAGGTGTACAAAGTTTTTGCTTCACGTATTAATATATAAATAATACAGACAATACTGACGTGCTGTAGGCACAAAGTTACTTAAGCACGAGACGGGTAAGGGTCAAGCTAGTGCCTCAGATACAGGGTGTACCTTTCTTGGCGAGTTGCAGCTTGAGCGGGCGCGGCAGGTGGGGGATGAGGTTGTTGTGCGCGGCGAGCACGCGGCGGCAGCGCACGCAGCGGTACACGTGCGGCGAGGGGCGCTCGCGGACCACGCCCGGGTCCGGCTTCACCAGCTCCCAGAACACTTGCGGCAGGATCTTCACTAGAATCACACAATTTTTAAGTTGTGAATCGTTGTGATTTCAAACTCGATGAAACGAAAAAATAAGTCCATGGAGACACAAACACATAAATGTATAGGATTCAGCCGGCGAGAGAACGAGATAGAACACATTAGACGTTCTCGGTCTCCTCTTTGTGCGACTCTTCGTAGCATCCCCACTATCGTCTACTAAACATTGTCCACATGTATGCTCCTGTGTAGTGGGATAGTCAGTATATCTTTTTTTTTTATGGCTTATATGGGTGGACGAGCTCACAGCCCACCTAGTGTTAAGTGGTTACTGGAGCCCATGGACATCTACAACGTAAATGCGCCACCCACCTTGAGATATAAGTTCTAAGATCTCAATATAGTTACAATATAGTAACATTTTCATTCGGTGAATCAAATATAATATATGTCGGCGCGCGCAAAGGATGCCTAAGTGGTAGTTTCCGTCATCACTCGTATTTGGTTGAACTCAGTTTATAAAAAGTCAATAAAACCTTTTGAATAATAATTATTGAAACTCAACACACACAACTTTCACAATGACAGGATAAACCGACAGTTTCGTTCCACATACCGACAGACCGACTGACTGACTGCCAGAGACTCACTGACTGAGACGGACGGCCCGTCTGACACGGAATGCTGAATATCTATATCTTATTTAAAAGTTTCACTTCTACCGTGTGTGACTTGCACACACACACACTTTTTTTTATTTTTTTTTATTGCTTGGATGGGTGAACGTGCTCAGGCCCACCTGATGTTAAATGGTTACCGGAGTGCCCATAGACAACTACAACGTAAATGCAGCCACCCATCTTCAGATATGAGTTCTAAGGTCTCAGTATAGTTACAACGGCTACCCCGCCCTTGAAACCGAAACGCATTATTGCTTCACGGCATGTATCACATGAGACATAAAAATTTCGGAATAAATGTATGCATGCGCAATGTGTAACTTTAAGTATCTCATGTAAATAGACATCAAAACGTAAACAACCTCACCCACCTTGCGACATGAGGTCGAAGACAGTAGACACAATTGCAAATGCATGACTGCTTCGCCCGGTGACACTGATATTGTCTCTCAAGACCATCAACGTAGGTAGAATAAAAACTGCTTCATGACAGAAATAGGCTGAACGGTTGTTTGGTAATTAGTGCAAGCTCAAAGTACACCTGCCTGCGTTTGGCTTTTTATTGAACAATGTTTTTTTGTCCTCTTGCAAGATATAGGTATGTAAATAAGAATCGGATATTACAGCCTCACGCTACTTTCGCTGCATGAATTCAGAGCTCTGATGGAACAGTAATTCATAAATTTGGTTTTGAATAACTTTTACTAAGTACAATTTAAAAAATTTCAGTTATTTTAAAAGTGATCTACATTTTTCATACTGCAGACGCATTTCGACTTAATACACACATTATGGGACACCCTGTGTATATTATAGATAGAATTGAACCTAAAAATCAATTGAGTGATGAAATGAACTAATCTAGATAGTCAAAAGTTATAAACAAAATATAACAATTGAAATAGAATACATATTATTATTATGGTACCTTAAATATTAGTGTAATACCTTGTTTTAACTTTTGGCCCGCCATTTTCAACCTAAACTGTTTGTATCTAGGGTCATCTTTGTTAATCGCACATCCCATGTGCCCGTACAATTTGAGCTGTGCCACAAATCCTACATTTGGACCTATGAACCGTCTCTTGTTTTTGACCAGCGAGAAGGCTTCCTCGTAACACAGCCCGTACTTCTTCATTATGTATGCTATAACAACAGCTGCTGAACGGGATACACCAAAATAACTAAAAAAATAGAAATAGTGGTTAAAACTTGAAAGAAGATTGCAGAAATGGGATAAGACATTCCAGTCTGTATTCTTTTTTTAAGAAGCAATGTGTACGTGTACTTCTGTCTTACTGGTGGTAGGATGTCTTAAGAGTTCACACAGGTAGGTACCACCACCCTGCCTATTTATGCTGTGATGCAGTAATGCGTTTCGGTCTGAGGGGTGGGGCAATGTGTTATACTGTAAAAACAAAGTTTTTTGACTGATGTACTTGTTTTACTAGCTTTACATGCTCACAAGTCACCCTATCTTTAGTGATTATCCAATATTTTTTTTATTTTATTGATATGTATTAAATGATATTATTCCTACATGGTGGAAGTAATTTGTGATTTTGTATTGACTGTGTAATTCATTAGGCCACGACAATTTCAAAAGTTGGAATTGATTGTAGGCCTATTTACGAAATATTATGAGATTATGACTAGCTACCTACATTGGATGAGGAAGAATCTGTAGCTTCAAGCATTACACAACAAGATATACACACCAATGCACTAATATAGTTCCTCCACTGTCGATGGCTTCACTTATATAATTGTTCGTAGTGGGAAGATGACTTATTAGGTCTTCTTTGGGCACATCAGCCACTGTGAACATATCAATATATTCTTATTTAGTACCTAATAAGAGGTAGAATTTTGCCACTACATTCTATTTATTTGTCCACAGTAGTAGAAAATAATCAATCAAATTTACAAATAGTTGCTGACTATTATTTTTCTACTCATATTCAGGGTGTAAAATAATATACATAATAAAAAATATGTCCAAAGCTAAGAGAAGAATATACAATGTCAACACAATGAGATAACAATATTAATTTATTAATCGAAGCAAATTTGAAACTTTTATCATAGTGCGTGCACTTCGAAAAACATTAGTAAAATAGGTTTTTTTATATAAAAAATTATCGTTTTTTTTTGTAAGAAATGGTTTCCTTATACCCAGTGGATATTTTAAAATGTTATTAGATTTGATTAACATTTTAGAATTAGAATAGCAATTTTAGAATATTTTACAATTGCATTACAATTTTACGATGCACTTACATTTCACATATCTAAATATGAGATGAGGACGTTCCAGTATAATCCTCGGTAAAGGAACCAAGTCCACTGTCAAGATGTGAGTTATTCCAAGCGTTTGTATTGTCGCTTGACTGTGTGCACATGCCAGGTTTCCTGGAATGTAATCAGAGAATTGAATAAATAAATGTAAAATAGATTTATATTTTATTTCAGAAAGAATCACATCAATAGGATATTTTGTGTGATTTTATTCACATATTGTAGAAAAAATAAGTAGAAGCAAATATATTATTATGCCTAAGTCAGCTAAGCAGCCACAATAAAAGTACAAGGCATGATAAACATGAGAGTAGACTTTATAGACCATCAATTTCAAATATTTTTTAATCTTGTATATAAATCCTAGTTAAAGTTAATTTAATTATTTGTTATTAAATATTATTCATTTAATTGGTATATTGAAATAACGTAGAAATATATAAGAATAAGAAAAATACTAGTATTTACAAGAAACAGCATTCATTTGTTCACTAATGACTAACCAACTTCTAGACGAGACTAAGGACTCATAAGTATGATAACTATATGGAACAACTATTTAATGATTGAATCATTTTACTTTGCTTGATAAATCAATAACATTTTTATGTCTGGTCCATTAGATAAACAAAAGAATTTTTTACAAAATGTTTCCTTTTGTTATTTTGTTATTGTATGTTTTTCAAAATAAATAAGTTTGGTATATTAGCATGTTTATTAAGGGTTTGTGGATATGCCATCTGATCATAAATGATTATGGAACATGAATGTGGTCAATGTCATGCGGGAATGGCCTGAAAAAATGAAGTCGAAGTGTATGAAAGCTGTCCACTTTTTTAAGGGATTTTTACCATAGAAAAACTAGATTAAAAGATTATTTATAATTTAGATTTTCACCTAAATAAAGATTTTTGTCAATCAGATCCACGCTGACCTCCAGATTGTCGTCCACAAGGGTCTCCTGGGAGTCTGAAGCATGTATTTCTACTTCAGCAACTTGTTTCGCCATTTCAATTTTTCAAGTTGACTTGTAAAATATTAACTAGTAAGTACCAAACAAAAATTTGTGCTGAATAATGAAATACGTTTTGTCTTCATTAAAATTAATCTTTTTGGATTCCTTTGTAATGTTTACGAAATATGCTCCTAATACTCTTTATAGTTATTCAAGTTTTTATAAACTTAAAAAAATAATCAATATTTTTGACATTTTGTGAATGTATATGGTGTGTGAATATAATTAAAATTGGTACACTTTGTATTAGGTAATGTTTTCCACTAACATGTTTGTTTATATTCAAATAATATGTGATACGTATGTAAACAAATCACAAACAGTTAACGCTATAGTGCTTTTCAAATTAACAAATAACATGCCTTTTTACCGCGAAATTATTCTCAATTTTATTTTTCTGACATTGACAGTATTGACACAATCTATTTTCACGGCCATTGGCAATTAAGGTTTTTAACCAAACTTTGTGTTTAACTTTGGGATCCTCTAGAATCCATATTTTACGCTTTCGTTCCATTTCTCAACACTTTTAAACTTTCACACATCTGCAACTGCTCAGAAGATTCCAGGTTCGAATCCTGGCAGGGCCGCCATATAAGGACGGGACTAAGGTATTCAAGCGACTGATCACTTCTAAGTATGATTTATTATTGCTCTCCTAATTAAACGATACATGTTTATATAAGTGCTTACTTACTACGTCACAAGATAGCCACCATTATATATTTATACAACACAAATTTAACCAAATAAAATTGTACAAGTATTACCTTAAATTTTCATAATTGTGATAAATACGAGACAACAACAGCAGGTACGTATTGTAACACGAAGTCTAGGACTAGGACTACTAGGACTTAGTGGTACGAACTGGTTTATGAATTGCTCGGCAATTATTTATTCTATTGGAAATTCAGCATATATTTTCAACTACAATTTTGCAAACTTTTATCCCAAAGCTTTGAGTCTCTTAGAAAGTATCAAGGGGTTTTAAGCAATACCAAATGTTGCGGAGTTTTTAAGATTTGCATAATACACAAGATAAGCGTGGAATCTTAGAATATACATAAAGAAGCTTGCTTATGTATACTCTAAGCGTGGAATGTTTTCCGGCTTGGTTCGCAGTGACCCGATGGATCGTATGCTGGGTCTGCCGCCTAAAGATCTAAAAAAATACCAACTACAGCAAAAACCGAGTTTATTATCACTCAAGCCGTAGCTTTGAGATCGTAAATTTCACACGCCAGCACATTTTCAATTCCGCAAACTGTAAATAATAAAAGAACTTTTTCTAAAGTAATCTTCTAAAGTAAAATGTTTTTTTTTGTTCCTGTAGTTATTGGGACGAGCTCTCAGTAGGTACTCTTGGCATCAAGTTGTTATCGTCCAGTCCATACACAACTGCACCCTACGAAAGAGGGTGAAGTCTGAAGAATAGCACTAATTACACAATGACTATAGGTACCATCCTTCAAACGACAAAACACGATTGCTATGCGGCAGGAGTAGGTAGGAAAGGGTTCTACCGGCTGGGTGCAAGGTCAGAACATGATCGACCATCAGTAAATGCTGGATGGCTGTAGCTTTTTTTTTCCTACCTATGCTGATAGCCTTGAGAGGCTATTTCAGCTTCGCTCTAACGTGTAGATGAGCTCACGGGGTTCAAACCGGAGTGGTGCTAACACTGGCCCTAGCAAGAGCAGTGCTTCGCAGAATCTACCACCGGGTCGGAAACGCGACCCACTGAGAAGATCCGGCGAGAAACTCAGTGGGCTGTGTCTATGGGTTAATTCGCTCATTGAGCCCTTCGTCACAAGCCGGCTGTAGCAGTATACTGATAGAATACTTAAAGAATGCGCTGTACCTTCTTTGGTGATTGCTTTAGTCGCCTTTTACAACACCCACAAAAACAAAACAGAGGTGCGGTCCTAATTTACACTAAGAGTATACAACCATGATTTACTATAGCAAAATAATTATGTTGTTTTTTTTTCCGACAAAGCACTCAAGTCCCTGCTCAGTTTGCTCACTAATATTTTGTACATATATGTCTGCAAGCTGTTTCAAGATTGAGATGTTGTTGGTATTACTGTATACCTAATACCAGCTGTTTATATTATTACATATTGACACGCTCATTTATTAAAATAACTAGTTTTTGCCCGCGACTTCGTCCGCGTAGAATAGTTACTATGGCATAGCACTAAATTTTGACTTCATTTAAGTAGAAATTGAAAATATTTTTGAATAATAGAATGTAATGGAACTATTTAAGGTACCAAAATCACGCTTTTTAACCGACTTAAAAAGTGGAGGTTATAAGAGGAGGTAGGTAAAATACCTTCACAAATAATGCTTTATTTTAGAACAAATTTGGCTAGCATAAAACGTTATAGTGAGCCAACCTTAAAATATAGAGATATGCTGACGCGGACTTTTTTTTTAGAACTTTTAAAGGGAAACGATTTTGTCACACGTTATTTCAGCGAAACTTTAACCGTTTCCGCAGCACACGCAGCAGAAGCTCTCAAAAGGCAAAAAAAAAACGATTTTGAAACATTATTTATTAGTGCTCCGCTTTTATTGGTCTTAGCGTGATGTTATATAGCCTATAGCCTTCCTCAAAAAATTAGCTATCTAATACGGAAGTAATTTTTCAAATCGGACCAGTAGTTTTTCTTTATTAATTTTTCTAATGAAATACGTATTTAACAAATGTTCACGATTGACTTCCACGGTGAAGGAATAACATCGTGTAATAAAAATCAAACCCGCAAAATTATAATTTGCGTAATCACTGGTGGTAGGATCTCTTGTGAGTCCGCACGGGTAGGTACCACCACCCCGCCTATTTTTTGCCGTGAAGCAGTAATGCCTTTCGGTTTTAAGGGTGGGGTAGCCGTTGTAACTATACTGAGACCTTAGAACTTATATCTCAAGGTGGGTGGCGCATTTACATTGTAGATGTCTATGGGCTCCAGTAACCACTTAACACCAGGTGGGCTGTGAGCTAGTCCGCCCATCTAAGCAATAAAAAAAAATAGTTCCTGAGATTAGTGGACAAACAAACAAACAAACTCTTCAGCTTTATAATATCAGTATGACTACCGCATTTCTAAATAATCTGTTTATATCGAATTGGTGTCGATCGTTGACGTTGGTCACCAAGATTGGAACCAAAGGTTGAAAATAAATAAATGCCGTTGAAATGTGGTAATAATTTACCGGATTTTCGCAAGAATAGTTCGACCAAGTCAAATGTGCTGATTCACCTCGATTATACAACATGTATTCGTAATATATGCAAAAAAAAAATAGAAAGCTACACAAGTTTTACCGCACCCGGTTCTCAGGTCCAATGTCAAAATTGTATGTGTTGGAAAGTGTTTTTTTTTATTAGGCCTATTCGCGTGACGTTAGTTGTACGAGAAATATTTGAAAACGAAAGTATCTTGCAATGTTTGTTTCACTTTTTGCAAATATTTTATTCTAACAACTCAACGCAACGCAATGAGCAACACAAATTTCCGATTACATCTAGGTATATATCTATAATATATTTAAAAATGAATTGCTGTTCGTTAGTCTCGCTAAAACTCGAGAACGGCTGGACCGATTTGGCTAATTTTGGTCTTGAATTATTTGTGGAAGTCCAAAGAAGGTTTAAAAGGTAGATAAATATGAAAATGGTCGAAATTAAATAAAAATAACAATTTTCTTTTCCCTTTGATGTGTCCCCCGTCGGACGGATTCCTTTTGTTTGTTTTAAGTTAATTTTATACAGAAGCTTAGGTCTTTTATTTATCGATTGAGGCACTACGAAGTCTGCCGGGTCAGCTAGTTTAATATAATTACATATCATTGAATAAATATTATTAAAACAATCATAAATGCATGTTTGCCAAAAATCATATTTGCATGATTTTTCAAATATTCAAAGACATGTAGCCGCTTTCAAACAAAACATAATAATCATCAATAAGGCGGTATCCCTTTAGTTAGTTGATACAACTGACGGTTCTCTTAGGACGATACATGCCCTTGGCTCTGTGGTGTCTTAGCACAGCTCCTGTAGCTGTTTCTATGAGTGTCGTAAAAAGCTACTAAAGAAGTCACTTAAGAATTTGCAACAGCAAACTCTGAATATTATATCAGTATACTGCCACGTAAACCCGCATGACAAATACCACCATGCTGTCTATTCCTGCCGCGAAACATTCAAGCTTTCTAGTTTGTCTGATTGAGGCTTAGATCTTCAGGTTAGAGCCCCGTAAGTTCTCCTACTCGCTCGGTAACGCTGACAATAGGCCTCTGAGGCTACCGGCTTAGGTAAAAAAAAGGCTTCAACCTTATTTATCTCTTAAAGTCGTTCGTTATTGATGATGTCTTGGACCACATTAGATCAAGTAAACCCATAAATTATTCTTCCCATCTACGCTACCAATATGAACGATACCTATCAAATTATTCTAAACATACTTATAGTGTGGTAATCGATACAATGTCAGTAGGACACAGACCAAGTGCGATCCAACGTTGGCTCCAAAGTTGAACAAACATGAGGTCCAATATTATGTGTAAATGAAATGCAATTCGTTTTGTAACCAACCTTGGACTTCATAATACACGATGTTTCAAAAGTGGGTTTTTTTGTTTTTATATCTTGATATATCTCTATACCTATTTAGGAACGACATAGAATATACTTGTATATTATGTCAGCCGCATAGAATCAAAAGTGGCCATCTTACTTTTTATATTTTTTGAGTAAACGAAAAAAAGACGATGGTACCGATTTTAAAGCTGAAAATGCGGATGCAAGGCGATTGCATGCAGCAGAAATGCGAATGTTGCGATGGATGTGTGGAGAAACGAGAATTGATAGAATACGAAATGAATACGTTAGTTAGAGGAAGTGTGACAGAGAAGCTGAGAAGTGCGCGTTTGGGATGGTATGGACATGTGATGAGACGAAATGAAAATGAGGTTGGTAAGAGAGTGTTAACTATGAATGTGGAAGGATATACAGGAAGAGGTAGACCTAAGAAGAAATGGATGGATTGCGTGAAAGATGATATGTGTAAGAGGGGAATGAGCGAAGAAATGGTATATGATAGAAGAGTATGGAAGGAGAAAATGTTGCGCCGACCCCAGGTGACTGGGAGAAGGGCAGGATAATGATGATGATGGTACCGAATTTATACTGTTTCTCTCGGCAAAGTCGCTTACTAATTGTTCAATATTGAACTATTATAGCATTCGATTAATCAATAATTACTTGTTATTGTGAATTTAATGAGTTAATTTAGTAATACATTTAAGTAACAAATCTGAATATGGCCCAATTTGATTCTCACAAATGAAAATTGCCAGTTTTCTTTCCTTCTTTTGTGGAGTTTAATAATAATATTAGATTGCTTATAAATTAATCTATTTCCTCTTCATCCCAGTCGTCTAATTTAGTTTATATCACTTCAAATACGAAGAAAAACCTTTCAGTTTAAAATCCGCTAAATAGACCACACCTGTTTAATTCAGACACGCCAATGAACAATTATAATTCAATTTGTTTCATTTTTCTACATCATAAATTCTAACATCTAAAAAGTTAGATTGCCGCTTTTCAATCTATACCACTTATATTATTATATAACAAGTGTCAAAGCGGAATTTTTGGGCGGGAACGCGAGGAACGAAGTTAGGTATGTGAATGAACAAATTTTAATTAAGGAAATTATTTTATAAATTTTATATTCAATAATGTTAATTCGTGTAATATTTCAGCGTAATTGTGACAAAACGTATAAAAGTCGCTAGACGTGGCTTCGCGGGCTGTTCCAAAAAGTCCGCTGAGATCTCAGTAAATCCTCCTCATTTCACAAGGACATTATTTCATATAATTTAATTTCGTTATCATCAAACTTCTCCCAGTTGATTACAATTACAGATAAATGAACTTCATTTGATTCCGCTCCACCATTTTTGTTAAAGTATGTGAAGGTATGTCTAATAATAATAGAAAAATTTAGAAATTCGACGCCAGAAACAAATGGCATTGCGAAAATGTATGATAGTCAAATTATAAAAAGAATAGTGTGAATGTGTGTAATATTTTGGTAAACAGTGCCTAGCTTCACGGCAGAAATAGGCAGGGCGGTGGTACCTACCCGTGGGGACTCGCAAGCCTTCCTACTACCAGTAAAATTTCATGTTCAAATATCGATTCGCAAGCAAATCTTTATTTTAGCCACATTCACACACATCAATTTTAGCCACCGCGTTCATGCACAGCGCGTTTCCAGAGATCTTTTTTGCCACGTACCATCCGGCTTTGGAATGAGCTCCCCTCCACGGTGTTCCCCGAGCGCTATGACTTGTCCTTCTTCAAACGAGGCTTGTGGAGAGTACTCGTCGATAGGCAGCGGCTTGGCTGAGCCCCAGGCATTGCTGAAGTCCATGGGCTCGTCTGCCTACAACACTGTCGCCGTCGTCTTGCGTATCTCTATTTTCTCTGAACGACTACCGCTTTTCATATTGCTCATGCGATATGTGAACACGGCGGCACGCGATCACCGTATCTGGGCCAGAGCACTCGGCTCAGATGCCGCAATCTTCGTTAATCTAGACGAATTGAGAACGAGTGTTACGTGAGTACATACATACTTGTTATAGTACCTACAGTCGCAAAACTGCCTTTCGATTAATGAAACTCACCTGTTTATTTGTTGTCGCGACAATTTTCGAGTGTGCTTAGTGCGAGTTTTTTAACGTTCTCGATAGCGTATAAGTTAACTCAAATTTGTATGGAGTTGGATCAGCACCCCTAGCGGCAAACGTAGGCAAACATTCTAACTCCATACAAATTTGAGTTAACTTTTACGTTAGCGAGAACGTTAAAAACTCGCACTGAGCACACTGGTCAGGCGTGTTCCATCACCATACGATTGAAAGACCACAAAAGTCAGTCTCGTAATTCTAACTGTTTCAATCGCGATTTGAAGGATATGTTAGTATATTCTCGAGGCAATTGAGGCTTCAACCTCATATCTCAAGGTGAGGTGCATTCACGTGGTTTCGCCGAGGGAGGGGGCCGTGAAGCAACTTCCTCAACATTCACTCTCACTGTTTTTTTTTGGTTTTCCCTAAATAGAAGTGTTCGAATTAAGAAATCACTTATTTGTTTAATTCGCCCGTAACGTGTTCGAAGTAAGAATAAAAGCAATAAATTAATAAAGAAATGATAATTTACATTGTTTTTTGTTTTAAGTAAAATTTATTTTTTAATTAATAGTTGCATGATTAAAATACACGGAATCCGCATGAATGAAATACAGGATACCAAATTAATTCACTGATATTTAGTAACAGTTAGTAGTACTTATTTTAAAGTTTAACAGAAAGTTACTAACTATAAAAATATACGACTTGATTATTATCATTAGGCTATAAAGGAACAGTTATAAAGTGAATTAGATTTATAATAACAGTACAACAATTTTTGTATCAAATTATATACCAATAAAACATGATTGATGCTATGACGCAACGTTGCATAAACAAAACGTTTCCGCGCGTGCTCCGTCGTATTGCCCTATTAAGTGTATAATCTATGCCCGCGCCTGCCCGCGCCGGACCGCGACTGACAAATCATAGATCCTACACACTTCCTATACTATTTGTCAAATCAATCACTCTTATCGATATTACAGCGAGTAATCGAGTGGAAAACTGTTATAGCCTTACCGATTATTAATAAATACTTTCACCTACCTATGTCAGGATTTTGTGTGAAAAACGTGAAAACCGTGGATCTCTATGGCTTCCAAAACAAAAACAATATCTATATGAAACTTTGTGTTTTTAATCATTATCTAAATTAATGTTGTCTAACTAACATCACTGTCCGTAGTAAATGTCACTAGAATTTTTAGTACCTACTAAGCTTTCATTGATCATTTTTGCTGCACTACCTCAACCGTATGACTCTCCCGCCTTTTCTCCAATGACATTTGCTTGAAGGATTATAGTTTCAAATGTGTAGTTTATGGGATCACGCAATCAGTGGCCAGCCCACTGAGTTTCTTGCCCGATCTTCTCAGTGGGTCGCAAGCTGGTCGCAACTGGTCAAAGCTAAAATACCCTCTCAAGGCAATCAGCATAAGTAGGAAAAAAACAGTGGCGTGATGAAACTTCAGGTAAATTGTATAATTAACATTGATAGATAACATTGTGTCTTGTAGATAACATCCCTCTCTTCTCTTCTCCTTGTATAGGAAGTTCGAATGTTTTACCATTAATTCGAATTCTCATCAAGAAATTTCTCACCAAGCAGTCACAACTACATCCAGAATCTCAGAGATTAGCTGATGATTGGATCGGACCACCGATCGGAATACGCACTACAATCTCTATTTCAGCCAGCCCTTATTTTTCACCCTGCTATCCAGTTATGTATTCTGTTTTGTTTAATAACAAAATTCATATTGTGCTAACGGTATCAACAGTACAAGTAACACACAAATTCAAGTTGTTCATTTCCCATACAAAACACGTAGCCAAACAAATCGAACAATGGGGCAACGTTGCGATATTCACAGGCAACTCTAATTAAACTCACTCTCACATATTAATGTGTATTAATGTATTACGTAATGCAATCAGCCCGCGAGCAATTTACGCTTTTTGTTCAACGAAAATTGGGAAATGCAGACCTTTAGAGAAATCTCATTTTTATTATCTTCTTAGACATACGAGCATGGAGTGTGAATGTGTGAAAGAGCCTATGGTGAGTGGACATGAGCTATGCCACAGCTAAGCTGCTGCCTACCGCTTAGGACTCCTTTCAAACTTCATTTTCAAACGGTCAAGTTATAGCAATTGTCAAATACTGTATATGACCGTTAATTCTAGAGCCGGATTGTATATGGTAAGAATGATATCTGAGAACATACTACGTAGTAATGCAGATAATTTACTATGTAATATTGAACTCTATTCCGTCGATGGGTGGTGCAATGGTTAAAAATACATGACGGAATTAATCTAGAACAATCGTTTAAGGTTTTCGTGGATAGAAAACGTGTTAAACGACATATAATATTAAGTATGGAGTCGCCGTGGCCTAAAAGATAAGACGTCCGGTGCATTCGTGTTGAAGCGATGTTTGAATCTCGCAGGCGGGTACCAATTTTTCTAATGAAATACGTACTCAACAAATGTTCACGATTGACTTCCACGGTGAAGGAATAACATCGTGTAATAAAAATCAAACCCATAAATTATAATTTGCGTAATTACTCGTGGTAGGACCTCTTGTGAGTACGCACGGGTAGGCACCACCACCCTAACTATTTCTGCCGTGAAGCAGTAATGCGTTTCGGTTTGACGGGTGGGGCAGCCGTTGTAACTATACTGAAACCTTAGAACTTATGTCTCAAGGTGGGTGGCGCATTTACGTTGTAGATTTCTATGGGCTCCAGTAACCACTTAACACCAGGTGGGCTGTGAGTTCGTCCACACACCTAAGCACCAATAAAAAAAAAACTCTAGTACCTATTCGCTGGTATCCTAAGGGGCTATTCCAGCTACCCCCAGACGCGTAGATGAGCTCACGGCCTCAACCTGAGAGAGTTTGTATTACACTAACCCTAGCAAGAGCAGTGCTTAGCAGAATCTACTACCGGCTCGGAATCGCGACCAACTGAGAAGATCCGGCGAGAAACTTAGTGAGTATCATCCAGAGTCAGCTTATTTATTGTACCCCAAAGCAGTCATTGAATGCGTCTGGTGTGAACAGACATTATGTTATACAATTGACACCATGACCTCAAGACTCAGGGTGGATGGCGACATCCACACTGTGATGTCTATGAGCCACCACTACTAGTAACTACTCCAGTGACTACTGGAGTTTTGTACTGCGTTCGGTAGCCACATACGCAATACAATAATAATAATAATAATAATAATAACTGAGAAAAAATCAGGCACGGTCATCCGGCCCTAATTTAAGATTCCCTGTGCTCTTGGTACCAGACACTGACAAAAATATTTATATATACGTTTAAATATATTCTTAAATAGATAATAAACACCCAGACATAAAGAAAACAAACCCGTTCATCCCACAATCTTTGTCCGATGTGGGAATCGAACCCACGACCCTCGACGCAACAGTCAGGAGCGCTAACTATTGCACCACCGAGTCATATTGATAAATCAATAAAACGGTACTTTCAATTTTGAATAACCTCCTGGAATTTTTACGATAAGCTGTGGTCACAGATTGAGATATTAATTGTCTATAGACGATAAATAGGATCAACAAGTTGATTATTATCTATTATACTAATATATAAATCTACAGTGGTTTTTACGGATGTTACGCTATAACTATTGAACCGTGCATCCGATTGACTTGAAACTTGGTATCCATTTAGAAAATACATGTACTTAATGGATAGGCTAATATTTATATGAGTGTTGGACTCCCTACACCAGTTGCGGGGGCGTTAATGATGAGAATCTTTGTGGGGGTGAGAAAAAATAATGTTAATTTTAAATGCCCAGCGAAGCGGACGGGTACAGCTAGTATTTAATACATTTGATCGAAAGTGTATGGTTTCACTTATTAAAAATATATATATACATATTTGAGCTCTCAACACATCGACGCACATGTAGTGTTTGTACGAGACTCGCTCGTGTGAAATCAAGCGTTCACACCAGAAAAATACATCATATTGTTTCTGACATCACAACTAGCTAGCTTCACGAGCATCACTTTCATTCTACCATGTAAACTCATTACGTAAGGTGAAAAAGACAATGAACAAAACTAAATTTATATCACAAACAAATTTTTACTGTTACTGTCACTATACAGTCAAAGCTCCGTATTCGCGCTTCTTCGATTCACAATTCGCGGATTAAAATAAAATACAACCCAATTCCTGCATTACAGACTAAAGATTTCTTTATTCACGGATCTAATCGGATTGATAAAAAGGTTTTCAATATGTAGGTACTCAACCGAATATCCTTTATAATGGCATTTTTCCATCTTACCGGTTACTGTATTCGCGGGATATTTACGAAGCATATTATTATACTATATACCCCGCGAAAAAAAGAACTTTTAATGTATTATTTACGACATTTGGAATCCTTTACAGCTTTCGTACTCAAATACGATTTTATTTGTCGACAATTTAATGTTAATTAAAGTTTAGTTATCCATAAAACATATTTACCGCCAATTACGTTTCTTTACGCACGAAATTAAATGAATTAACAAACGAACGAGAATAAGCCGTTAAAATAATTCTATTCATTTCTACGGCCACGAGAAAGCCGAACTAAATACTAAAAATAATAAATTTATATTTCTAAGAATAAATATTAAAAACGTACACCGAATATCATCAATATTAATGTATATTTATTTAGACCTTCGCGAAAACCAAATGAAATGCTAAATTTATTTCCTATTTCTTCTCTCTATTTATTAAACAGATAGTTTCGTAAAAAAAAATCTGTGTATAGAGTTGCATAATAATTAACGTACAACCTAGAAATAGCTCAGGATACACGAATGGTCTTATTTGTGGTCACAAATATTGACAACATCAATACACACTGACATTAAATATCTATTTCTTATATGCTAGTGTCTTCGATATATGATATATTAATTACTAATCTCAAAATTAAATGTCATTTTGTACGTCGTTCATTATTAGCTAATTCATTAAAAACATCATATTGAAACTGTTTTAAACGCACGACCGACGTTGCTTTGCTAAAACATTATTAATAATCTAGTTATATTTCCAACTAGCGACCCGCCCTCGCTTCGCTTCGGAAACATTACATTTTATTATGGTCATTTACGTATTGCGGGTGACGCCGCGGGGCGAAGCTAGTCTAAAAAAAGTAGCCTAAATTACTCCTTATATCATCAGCTACCTATCAGTGAAAGTCCCGTCAAAATCGGTCCAGCCGTCCCAGAGATTAGCCGGAACAAACAGACAGATATACAGACAAAAATTGTAAAGAATGTTATTTTGGTGTATGTACCGTATATATATTCCTATGCATGTAATAAAAAGCGGTTATTTCAATATTACAAACAGACACTCCAATTTTATTTATATGTATAGAAAGTTTCGCATCAGCGTCATATACATTTAAAAAAATGTAAAACACAGTAGAAGTCTTTAAATGTCGAGACCTTTTATGTGATTACAAGCGTACGTATTGCGTGCAACGTAACGTACAAAAAAAATAATATTTAAACCAGGCCACCTGTAGTGTTACGGGAAAGTTAGCAAAACAATATTCAATTTCGTAGAGCTTGTAGTGTTTGTATAACTGCTCATACTATTGACCTAATCCTACTATAATATTATAAACGCGAAAGTTTGTAAGAACGAATGGGCAGTAGGCATGCTTGTTACTCTACCATGCAAAAACTACTATATGCATTTTAATGAAACTTTACAATAATATAGCTTACACATCAGAATAACACATAGGCTATAATTTAGAAATATATAATGTGAATTGCCCAAAATATAACGATAAGTGTCAAGTAAGTCGGTAAAAAATCTTCCATCTCATTCTCATAATCTTTTTTTACTACCTATGCTGATAGCCTTGTGAGTCTATTTCAGCTTCTCCTTGACGTGTAGGTGAGCTGACGGGGCTTAAGCCGGGAGTGTTGCTAACACTGACCCTAGCCAGAGTCGTGCTTCCCAAAATCTACCACCGGGTCGGAATCGCAACCCGCTGAGAAGATCCGGCGAGAAACTCAGCAGACTGATGTATGGGTTAGGTTGCACGTCGGACTCTTTATCGAGTTCGACGAGTACGGTTACCGTAGTCCCTAAGCCTGCTCCTAGTGTTAGAGCTGAAGGCGTCTAATGCAAAGGTTATTGGATCTGATGGATCCGTAAGGACGCGTAACGCGTAAGTACGTGGGCAGTAGTGCGTTTCGGTTTGAACTTTCGGGCAAATGTTGTCTTATAAAACTGAGACTTAGAACACATATTGTCTTGAGGTGGCGGCATTTAAGACTCCGGTAACCGCTAAACACCAGGTTTCGCCTCGGGAATAGGTAGAATGATAAAACCCGCTGAGGCAAACGGCTCCCGCGTGGAACAATACAATAGAATTTCTCCAAACCGCAGCCATCGAGCACCGGAAACGGACACTATAATGAAGAGAACGCGGTGAGGGAAAGCAACGCCGTGGCTTATTGATCTGTGTAATCAATGCGCCTAGTTTACATAACTCCTTCATAACACTTAAGAAAGTAGTACAAAGGATTGTACGGGTTGATGGACTGTGATTACGTTGCGACTAATAACGCTTGAATGAATGTACACATACCGCCACCAATAGAGAGGGATGGAGAGGCCTCTCTAAAGCCGCAACTAAGCAATAAGACATATGTACATAACCACGACCACTCTTTTTAGCTTTTATTTTTTTTAATACCAATCACGCCACATTAACTGGTCCCGTGCATATATTTAAAGAACAGACATTTTATGTTTATCATACAAATATCTTCCCTTGGCGGGATTCGAACCCGCGACCCCCTTGTGTAGTGACCATGTCACTTACCACTACACCAGACGGCCGTTTAAATGTTATGTGTTTGATATTTGTGTTGAATGATGAAATTAGCTTAAGTGTTTGTCCGTATTATCAAGTGGCTAGGGGAGAGCATAGCTATCACAGCGTACTGGCAGCTATCGTAACTGACTACTTCGCGGCATAAATAGGCCACACCTGATCATACCGCTTGCGCTGTGCGCTGTTAATATCACTGCCAGTGAAGGATAAAAACTGAAAAATTTTCACGGCAGAAATAAACAGAACGGTAGTAGCAACCCGTGTTCTCTACTCGCTCACACTCTACCAGTTGCTCAGTTTGATCTTGGAGCACGTATTTCAGGCACAGTGCTTCTTCAGCGTACTTTTCTTCATTGAACTCCTTCCTGCAGATGGGCCTCAGTGTTCTTCCACTAGGAAGACTTCAGTCCGTCGACCCATTCAGCGAATAGTAAAATAAATTTGATAATAAGTCATTGTGGCCTAAAGGATAAGACGTCCGGTGCATTCGTATGTAGCGATGCACCGATGTTCGGATCCCGCAGGCGGGTACCAATTTTTCTAATGAAATACGTACTTAACAAATGTTCACGATTGACTTCCACGGTGAAGGAATAACATCGTGTAATAAAAATCAAACCCGCTAAATTATAATTTGCGTAATTACTGGTGGTAGGACCTCGCGTGAGTCCGCGCTGGTAGGTATCACCGCCCTGCCTATTTTCTGCCGTGAAGCAGTAATCCGTTTCGGTTTGCCGGTATTATAATAATAACAATAATAAAGTTCCTTAAATTATTATTTTTGTTTTTGTCTTTAAAACCTGTGTTATATTATACATAATAGTCTAATTAACGCGCATACAAGGCTAGCACGCTGCAATCACCGACCAAACATAAAGTAGGACATTGGAGTATTGCCTAAGCCTAAGATATACAATTATTTGTGTACAAATGTTCAAATTTATGTTCAAAACAAACGAGAGTGATACTGCGGACATTTTTCTTATGTAATATCTCGACGTAAGGCAAAAAAAAAACTAGATATTATAAACAGAACATTTAAGCAACTCGATTTAGATGTATTGAAGAACAAATAGATTTGAGAATCTGTGGTGGATTTCTCCAGTTTATTATCACATAAACAGTTCTCTATTAATATAATTTATTGTTTAGTCAGTAACAAAAATAGTTTGGTAAATAAAATAAATATTTGTACCTAAACAATTTAAAAATAAAAATTAATACTTTTTTTGTTGCATCATCGGTCTTTAATACGTATGCAAATTTTCAAGATAATCAGACGTATTGCAATTGTGAAAATTACATTGAAATATTCCGTCCAGTAAAAATACAGATCAAGCTTATGATTTTATTAAAAACTAGCGACCCGCCCTCGCTTCACTTCGGAAACATTAAAACACAAATGAAACCAAAAAAAAAAAAAAATTTTTTTTTTAAAAAGTAGCCTATGTTCATCAGGGACAATGTCGGCTTCTAATGGAAAAAGAATTTTTCAAATCGGTCCAGTAGTTTCGGAGCCTATTCGAAACAAACAAACAAACAAATCTTTCCTCTTTATAATATTAGTATAGAAAAAACTAATTGTCGCACAAATTCTGCTATTTAAGACAAAATTAAATATGATCAGTTATTTTACTGGTGGTACGAGGTATTGTAATCGACTTGATGTTTTCTTGGAACTAGTAAAAAATATATTTAACTGAAAAAATATTTAGTTGTCTGTAAAGTCCGTTTAAATAAATAATAAACGATAATTTTAGGCGATAAAGTTCTTATCAGAACTTTTCGAGCTGCTAACTTAGACGTCACGCGAGAAGAGAAACAAATGTGTCACAGGCCAATGCTTGAGCTTACACTTCATTTCGGATCCTCCGAATCCACTAACGGTGCTTTTAGGTACCCCAACCACCGGTCATCGTTCTCGTCGAACCCGTCGATTGCGACGAAGTCTCGCCGAGTAAATTAACCCACAGACACAGCCCACTGAGTTTCTCGCCGGATCTTCTCAGTGGGTTGCGTTTCCGATCCGGTGGTAGATTCTGCGAAGCATGGCTCTTGCTAGAGTTCGTGTTAGCAACGTCATCAGGTTTAAGCCCCGTGAGCTCACCTACTAGCTAGGTGACGCTGATTTGGTTTCTCTAGACCATCAGCTTAGGTAGGAAAAAAAAAGCTTGGGCCGATCGTGCCTCTCTATCGGTTGTGTGCGAGATCGCACGCTTGCACGCTCAGGCTCAGGTTCAGGCGTAACATGACAATTTTTCGCGGGTGCAGCCGGAACATATACAACTTATTCTGTATAAAAATTCTTTTTGGATTTATATACTCCTATATTATTATACTCCTTCATAGGAAATACAAACCATCCGAGGCAATTAAAAATAAAGTTAACCATCCTATAACACGGTACTTCTACAACACGATAACAAGACGTTTAAAAATATTTAGATAATTATATTATGCACTATGAACACAAAATATAAGAGAATAACCTAAATTTTAGTGCTCATTTTTATATATAATAAATAGGTAACAAAATACATAGAGGCATAGTTGAGATGTTTCATTCAGAAAAAATACTCTCCTTTTTGTACTGGCTTCTAGTCACATAACGGGGTTTCGCACAACACGCGAATTTCTAGGAACTATCTACCGTGCTATAGGAGGTTTACCTTTACTCAAATGCGACATTGCCTCAAACGAACAAATGATTTTATCCTATAGGTTACGAGTATATTATTTACATTTAAAACAATTAAATTCCATTATGGGCAATTTAGTCACGAGTCATAATATGATTGCAAGACTTAATCAAACAAAAGATTGCATATCAATAGAGCTCATCATCATCGTAACGGTTACGAAAGGGATAATAAAGAATGCATATTACATCAGTTGAACTACACGTAGGCTCGGATTATGTTCTAGATATCTGTTGTTCTACATAAAAACCGGTTTAGCTTGGCGCGGGTCAACGAGATGAAAACCTTTTCGTGTTTGAAAGGTCTAACACGAAGCGATGGTGTTCCATTACAAAATGGATGAAGAAATATGAAGTGGATCATCGAGTCCGGCGCCCTAGAAGGATGGGGGCCCGGCTGCGCGCGGAGCTGTCGCGGACAGTGAAAGTGTTGCGGCTGAGTCTACGTTATGTCACCGCGAGGCAGTCGGTCCTGTCAGTCTGCTCGAGTATGCTGCAGTGTGCGCGCCTCTGACACAACCCGGCTGCGCTCTCACAATGTGCGCGCGATTTACGACATTCAAACGAATTAACTATTATCGAAAAATGACTCCTTTAGTGTTTTTATTTGTATGTGTAGTTTTAGTTAATAGTGCCGAACTATCGAACGGGAGAGATAACGTCAGAGAAGAGAAGTTGAGAAGCGGCTTAATAGATGCCTTTCAGAATATCAAGAAAGCCTCCGCGAAAGGCGGGATTGATGATGAGAGTCCCCTGACCTCAGACCTCGTGGGGTCTATGATACAAGCCCCGAACACGAGCAGAGACGAGAAATCGACAACCGAAGACTCCTTCGACTTGTTCGCTGATGATGACGGTCTCTCCTTTGCTGTAAACAGCAAAATGGAAGATGAACAGAAGCAGCCCACCACGGAGAAAGCTCACAACGTTCAACATATTGTAAAAACGACAAAACTAGAGAAGACAACTTCGAAACCGAACAAAGACGTCTTCGGTAAATTAAACGACTCGATCAGGAGTGCGGTCAACGAGTCCAGGATGGCTCTGAAGAGGGACGGTTTGAACATGACTCAGTTTACGGGTATTGAGAGTATGCTGAGGGTGTTCGACGCGGAAATCCTCATGAGGCAGTGGAGAGATCTACAAGGTGCGCTCACGGGGGAGTGTAAGAAGGAGATGCAGATGTACGTCGATGGACTTCATGAAAAAAGACTATGGGCTTTGAAGAGTAAGTGCTCTTTTTAAACTAACTATAGAATAGAGTATAAGTTCTCGATTGTTTTTTGAAAATCGTACGTTTTTCGATATTTAAATCCATAGAGAAAGGCTAATTGCTAGAAATTAAATTAAATATGACATTTCGAAAACAAAAAAAATATTGAAAGAAACCAAATCAGAAATGTCAAACATGCAAATCCGTTAATTCATCAAGTCATAAATAAATTTGAAAGTTTTAGATGAGCACTTACGTAACGTGTGACTATGAGCAACATCGGTACGTAACAAAATACATTTTATTGAACATTAAGTGTATTAATAACATTATTGATCATAGCTTGTGACACAGATTATGTAAAATGGAGAATGTTAAGTTAGTATTATAGGCCTCTCAGATAGATAGATGCATAAATTTCAACAGATTTATTTTATATTTTAACATTTTGTGTAAATAAAAGATTCGTTGTAATCTTTATTGTCACGTCTATTCTAGGAAATTTGAACCATATTTACGAAATTCAATTAATTAAGATAAAGGCTATTTAAGATAAAGTAATATATAGGTACAAGTGTCACTAAATAACAAAAATGTCAAACCTAATCATCAAATCCGGCCCGCTTAGCTGACGATCCTTGAACTTGACTTTGATCCGATTGCTGTCAAACTTCATCGGATCTGCTGCAGGACCAATGTGATGATTCCGTGAAAAGCCTATCCATTTGCAAATAGGTACCCGCCATTCAACAGAAATATTCATAACCTAACCTACAAAGCTACAAAGTGGTGTTATTTAAGCGAATGAAAAAAAAAGCTACGCGAACATTGTGCAAGTAAATAAAACGGTTTTTCTTCTTATTAACATCTCAGTTCTGACCCAGATCGGTTACGCAATCCGAGCCGGCTGCCGGACACTCGACGGTATAATTTCTGCTCTGAATATTTGGAAACAAAAAAAAAAACGAACGCATCCGGGGCTAAGCGGTAGTATATAATCGACTTTTTGTATAGTTTGAGATTTTAGGGCAAATTGCAGTATTTGACTTTTGAGTTACGCAACTAACTGTGATCAATTAAAGACACAGTCGCTTGTGCCTACATGTGATGCTAAATGTGTAGGTAATATAAGCAGGCTACATATCGTGAGCCCTTGTGAACATAATATGCGTTAGGTAAGTAATATAAGCAGGCTACATATCGTGAGCCCTTGTGAACATAATATGCGTTAGGTAAGTAATATAAGCAGGCTACATATCGTGAACATAATATTCGTTAGGCACAAATTAATTTTAGAAAACACGAACTGGGAGAGAGCCACAGTAGCAAGACTGATAGAACTTTGTTCATACGCGCTATTTTGTTTGTTTGAAAAAAATATCTCTGGCCTCAGTAGGTAACTGTATTTTATGTAGAAATTGTCTGTTTGTAATAGACATGTAAGGCTTAAGAAGATAAGAAACCTTCACGACAGAACGACATGTTAATGTTGACGATTATTATACAAAAGAGCACTGAAAAATCATGATTCAAGTACATATTTTTTTTTTTTTTTTATTTATTACACTTCATGTAAAATTTACATTGGCGGACTTAATGCCTAAGGCATTCTCTACCAGTCAACCAAAGGTAGTGCAGAGTAAATAGTGGGAGGTGCAATGAAATTTATATTAGGTTACGAATACATACAAAAAAAGTATATCTACATATATACAAAATCACATATACATATACATATATATTCATATTTTGTTTCGCACGCAATGTAACTAAGCTCGGGGACTGGGTGCTTGAATTTCGCGTCGCTTTTGGGGTAGTACGACAAATGAATTTCGAAAACTACAATGGTATTAATAGTACATACTTAGTTTCCTGAAATAATATTACTTTCTGTTTATTGTAGTTTTTATTTTATTTGATCGAGAGTAGTAAAGAACCAAAATGTATGATGCTCTATGCGAATAACAGCGAAGCGTGAACGAGTTTCACTAGTCTTCTTAATGTACATAATAATAGAATTCTTTTGTACATTAGTTGGTCATACAAGTGACGGCTGGACTAAATTTGATGACGTTAGAATTACAACTTGTCCCAATAGATGACGTTGCAATCAGGTTGTAGACATTTTTTTTTAAGAATCTTCGCGTACTCCTTCTCCTTCATACTCCTTACCCCTCGATATTTGAACCCTAACTACTACACATATGCTCAAAAAGTGTGAGATAAAAAGAAAATTAACTCTACTAATTTGGTGACGCAGATTTTAGGTCTTTTTATTTATTTTTAGGGCAAGACAATGGCTCCCTCTAGATTCTTATAAAAATTGTTTCCTACCCGCATTTAGCCTACGAAGGGCTACCAATTAGACCACAAACGCTTCATGTGAACATATCAGTATTGTTCGTGATCGTACTTAATTATCCTTATTTAACGACTAAATTCCTGCGCGTTTGTAAACTCGTTAAGAAGAATCACAAAAGAAATCGATTTTCTTAATATTTACTCTGCAATCGAGGTCAACTGCTATTTGCTTTTGATAAGTGAATACTTTTGTAATACTTTAACATTTATTTGTGTGATACGAATGGATTCCTGAACCTATTTCCCTATGTTGGTCATTCTTTGAAAGAAACCTCGCTTTTGATATGTGACTGATTCGTCTGCAGATGCCATCCTAAAAACTTCAAGACGCGATAAGTCTAGTTGTTCAAATCCTCACTCCTTAATAAATATTGTCGTTTAAGTGTTGAAGTTTAATTCAGAGAAGACCGATTCTAAGCCTTAACTGTCGGATGCCATGAAGGCTGCAAAGATTTAAACACACTAACAATTATTTTGAAGGTCCCATTTACAATTGCCATTTTCATTAAACCCCTTTCGAATAGATATGAATCTACTTGAGATGGGAGTTAAAATTTTATTGGTTGCACATTGCTGGGAAAACTAAGTAGTTTCGCTTTTGGATTCCCCTTTGCCGCTGTTGTAGTAAATGCTGTTGCTATGCTATTTAAGACTATAATTGGTTTTATAATTGGTTAGTACATTTATTTATTGAGCAAATGGTTGATTTAGTTCATGGCCCACATAGTGTGAATTGTTTACCGGAACACATTATAAAGTGAATAAGATTACCAATCTTGAGAAATGTTGTTGTATTACAACAGTTGTTCTACTATCAGAACCTGAACCCAAGATTTCTTTGTGGCAGGAATAGGGGTGATAGTGGTACACACCAGTGTGGGCATAACATCAGTTAATGTCATATTGTATAGCCCACTGAGTTTCTCGCTTGCTTTTCTCAGTGGGTCGCGATTCCAATCCGGTGGTAGATTCTGCGAAGCACTGCTCTTGCTAGGGCTAGTGTTAGCAAATTCTCTCAGGTTGAGCCCTTGAGCTTACCTCCGGGCGTAGCTGGGATAGCCCGCTGGGCTACCAACGAATAGTTAGTGAAAAGTAAGTCACATTGTATATTTTGCAACAACGGTCAATAATCGACTTTACGAACAAAACCTAAACCTGGAAATACCGATCTGCCAACCTCCCCGCATATCAAACTTTATTGAACATAAAATAAATAAATAAAATAAAAATAAAAAAGCCCTTTATTCCATGCAATTAATTTTTTTTTATATAAGGACCCCTTTGTCATGGCGCCGCAATTCCAAGGAGTATCCCTGCAACCTTCCCAGAGTATTGGGATACTTGGGGTCGAGATTTCGAGCGATGTCCAGTTTCGGAGTCATCTGGAAGGCAAAGCCAAGTTGGCGTCCAAAATGCTGGGAGTCCTCAACAGAGCGAAGCGGTACTTCACGCCTGGACAAAGGCTTTTGCTTTATAAAGCACAAGTCCGGCCTCGCGTGGAGTACTGCTCCCATCTCTGGGCCGGGGCTCCCAAATACCAGCTTCTTCCATTTGACTCCATACAGAGGAGGGCCGTTCGGATTGTCGATAATCCCATTCTCACGGATCGTTTGGAGCCTCTGGGTCTGCGGAGGGACTTCGGTTCCCTCTGCATTTTGTACCGTATGTTCCATGGGGAGTGCTCTGAGGAATTGTTCGAGATGATACCGGCATCTCGTTTTTACCATCGCACCGCCCGCCACCGGAGTAGAGTTCATCCATACTACCTGGAGCCACTGCGGTCATCCACAGTGCGTTTCCAGAGGTCTTTTTTGCCACGTACCATCCGGCTATGGAATGAGCTCCCCTCCACGGTGTTTCCCGAGCGCTATGACATGTCCTTCTTCAAACGAGGCTTGTGGAGAGTATTAAACGGTAGGCAGCGGCTTGGCTCTGCCCCTGGCATTGCTGAAGTCCATGGGCGACGGTAACCACTCACCATCAGGTGGGCCGTATGCTCGTCTGCCTACAAGGGCAATAAAAAAAAAAAAAAAAAAAAAAAAAAGCATGGACCCCTCTCAGGTAAACTCCTCCTCCAAAGATTTCCATTTTGTTTTTGTCGTCCTCCCAACGCGTGTACGGTCTACCGACGCGCCGCTTGCCCTGTGGACCGTCCCACGCAGCTACTTTAGAATACTTTAGATGTCCATCTGCCATCCCCGAGTCGTGCTACGTGGCCAGCCCACTTAAATTTCAATCTTTGAGCATATTTGAGAGCGTCCACTGTTTTGGTTATGCTTCTTATCTTTGTATGACGGATTCTGTGTGTCTAACTAGTGTAAACAAACTAAACTCATTTAAATATTGAACTCTCAATCAGAATTCTGTACGCAGATACGAATAAAATAAAAACATTCTTTTTTCTACGTCCTCGTTTCAGTTCAACTACAGACTAGTAAACACACTTATACAGAGAAAGTATATAGGTATTTGTCGTAACAATTAAATAGAATATGTAAATAACAAGAGCTCTCTCATAGTGAATGGTTTTTTTTCTTCTAAAACTTTCAAAAGCACGTGACACGCTTTGCTTCTTAAAGAAATAAACTTAACGTGTAAGGTAGACTAATTGTGGTGCATTATGAAGCAAGACGACGTATGAGGCGGTCAGCGCAAAAGTGGCCTAGCCCACAATTTTTCATATTCGCATTTATATACTGCAATTTATTCAAAACATAAGAAGTTTTGATACATTTCACCCATAGATAACAGATGCCTTTGTAAACATTATTTTTGCGGGTATTGTTTTTGCCTACGAAGCAGTGTAAAATTAAAATGAAATCCCATGATCTCCATATTAATTATGGTAAGCTTAGGCCACCTTTGCGCTGACGGCCTCATACGTACCCTATTGGCAAACTCCCAAAAGTAATTACGCAAAATAATTGTAAATTGAATTTTCATTACGCAGTGTTCATTGTGGAAGTTACAATATGCTTGTGACCTCTAGCGCTCTGCTTGTACATCGATGTAATTGAATATGCAATTTAGAAAAGGGCACATCTCTGAAAATGTAAAATGTTCAGGAAATGAAAAAAAACTGATAATTTTTTAAAACAGTGTAAAATTTAAAATATTAACTTTTGAGATATATTTTAGTATTAATTAGCAATTGAAAATTACTGGAATTATTATAAAACGGGCGTAGGTAAGCCTCAAAACTACATGTATGTATGCCTCAAAACTACATGTATGTATATGAAAAAACGCATTTGACAAAATATGCGACATGTGCCCTTTTCGAAATTGCATATTCAATTAAATCTACCTCCTCGGTTGTTAAAAATAACATATACTCTGGTTGGTGCTAAATTAAATACAAAAGACATAGGTTTTCCTTGTGCTAACAAGTTTCATACATTACCCCATCGAACGACCTTCAGGTGAATTTCTACGTAAATTTCTTAAGAGCTGGTTTCCAAACTGGGGGCTTATGTAACCGGCCAGTGACAGTCGCTAGCTAATTAAGGCCGTTTTTGGAACGAACGTTGGACAAACATACGATTACTTGAATGTTTTTAGTTGGACGTTGGCTCTCCAATGTTAGTATTTTTCCTAAGACCGCATTCAGAACAAAATGTTTGACAAATATTCTTGATAAAAGTTGAAATATTAACAAGATTCGTGGTGTTTTATGAAAAAGAATGTGCTTAGGAAAGTTAATTCAAATTTCAAATTCATCGATAGATAGTGATTTTAGCCTACACTATTTTATGCTGGAGATGTTTCTGATGTTGACCGTATGGCACACAGAACTCTCTTGGAACCGTGACCATACATACTAAATTACGAAGTAAAAATAAATCTATACTAATATTATAAAGCTGAAGAGTTTGTTTGTTTGAACGCGCTAATCTCAGGAACTACTGGTCCGATTTGAAAAATTATTTCAGTGTTAGAAAGCTCCTTTATCGAGGAAGGCTATAGGTTATATAACATCACGCTAAGACCAATACAAGCGAATCACCAATATAGAATGCTTCAAAATCGGAGTTTTTTTCCCTTTTGAGAGCTTCCGCCACGTGCGCTGCAGTAACGATTAAAGTTTCGCTAAAATAATGTATGAGAGAATTGTTCCCCTTTAAATTATCTCAAAAAAAGTCCGCGACAACATATGTCTATATGTTAAGGTTGGCTCACTATTACGTTTTTTATGCCCACCAAATTAGTTCTAAAGTGAAGCATTATTTGTGTACTATTCCACGCGGACGAAGTCGCCGACAAAAGGTAGTCTTATGTAATGTTTAACACACTTAAAAAGTGCAAGTCGTGAAACCCGTTTCCGGATGAGTTCGCAGCGCCATACCAACTGTCGTCTGCAGAAAGACAACAACTGAACAATGCATAACGCTTAGCCGACGAAACGGTTCGGAAGGCCGCCATAACTCTTCCCTGTCGAGCATTGTCTTACCAAATTCATTACCACAATAATCACTTGTCACGATGCGTAAGTTTCTCGAGTATAGCTGCACGACGGTACCTAACGGTTAACCAAAAAGATCCTGATATGGCACCAAATGATTGGTTCCCCTAGCCTGGCCACACGTTCATATCGAAGTTTGGACGCTAAACCAACCAACCATTTATTTATTTATTGATGCACAAAACAAATTACAATCATTACAGAACATATTAGTTAAATCGTTCAAGTAGTACCTAGACCTAATCTGGATTGCAATCTAAATGGTATGTGCACTCAGCAAATCCATATTAATGTACATATCTTTGGCTATTGAAAACAAAATTACAAACATTGATAACTAGCTATTGTTAAATAGGATATCCTTCACACACCTGACAAATCCCCTGAGTCTGGGTTCAAAGATATCAAGGTCACCGTGACATTTAATCAAATCATTATACTACCTGAACATTCATCATTATATTCATATTTCGAAGAGTATTTAGCTGTAGGCAGTGACTTAGATGTATCTCTGGATTTGCTTAAGTTTGTAAGCGCAGCTATTGTCGTACGGAGGGTGACGCCGCGAAGCGAAGCTAGTCTAAAAAAAATGTAGCCTAAGTTACTCCTTATATCATCAGCTACCTATCAGTGAAAGTCCCGTCAAAATCGGTCCAGCCATCCCAGAGATTAGCCGGAACAAACAGACATACAGACAAAATCAAAACAGTCAATAATCAAGAATGGTCCTTTCAGCAAGACTCGGCGCCAGGTCATAAAGCTCGGTCTACGCAGTCTTGGTTGGAAACGAACGTTTCGGACTTCATCAGAGCTGAAGACTGGCCGTCGTCTAGTCCCGATCTTAATCTGCTGGATTATGATTTATGGTCAGTTTTAGAGAGTACGGCTTGCTCTAAACGCCATCATAATTTGGAGTCCCTAAAACAATCCGTACGATTGGCAGTGAACATTTTTCCCATGGAAAGAGTGCGTGCTTCTATTGATAACTGGCCGCAACGTTTAAAGGACTGTATTGCAGCCAATGGAGACCACTTCGAATAAGCTTTTTATACTTTAAATTGTTTTATATTTATGTATTAAACTAACACACTATAAAAGTAATAAATGTTATTTGCCATAGTTTTTTTTTTTGTTTTCCTTTGTAACAGTATTTATGGCCAGACTAAGTATATTCATATGCATGTAGTAAAAAGCGGCTATTTCAATATTACAAACAGACACACCAATTTTATTTATATGTATAGATGGTAACAACTCACCTTCAGATGCGCCGTACGCTCGTCTATCTATGTTGATAAAAAAATGTATCGACCAACTGAAGCGATATTCAACTATCTAAATGAAAGTAGATTTAATTACATATAAGTGATTTATTGATTAAAAAGAAAGTGAAATCCGGCAGTGGACACGTCCTGTAAACAGCCGGTTCTGATATAAGTAGGATGCGTTTAAGATCTAGATTAAAATATTTGAAGTCGAAGGAAAATGGTCATTAATTTATACTATCCCGTTTGATTTTAACAGTATAATCACGTCGTCACACAGCCCGAGACTGATATTTATGAAATTTAACCATTTTTAATTTGATCTTTTGGCAATTCAATACCATTCATTTCAATTTGGAAATCATATAATTGTATGTATTGTATTTGTTTATCGAAGATAATCTGCCGTCAGTTCTGAGAAAGACACAGTAATGAAAAATATTGGAGGAACAGACTGTCACATATCTCCTCGTCACTGTAATTCCACAGGATTGGCTATCGTCAATGTCATGACCTTTGGGCCTTTTGATCGATGCGCTGTGGGTGAAGGTACCGGAACGATCTGAGGGGCTGCGGTCACCCCGACTTTCATTAAACGACCCCGTAACTTTCACCGAGGGGAGGATGCCTCCTCTCAGCTTTTACGACTTTTTTTTTGGAGCCTCAGCCAAACCTCCTACTAGGTCCCCGTGCCTAGTGTGCGCGCGGGGTATGTTGGACTGGTCCGCTGATGTAAGGGGCGGACCGCGGGCCCAACGAATGGAATCTAGGGCTCTACCCACTAAATAACTAGCCGGCACTCTCGCCCAAGCATCTAATGCTCCCTAAGGTCAGAACCCGGGTGGGGTAAGAGGGTCACCCCAAGGACACCTGGCCGACGGAGCCTTCGAGGCGAAGAATGAACTTGTCAGCTGCCTCGATACGGCAGCCCGTCATGCCGACCAGACGGTGCCGCTGGTGTCCCGGTGTACTCCCGCTGGACCAGAACCAGCCCACCGGGTCGGGGCGCGATACACCGTCAACCAGTTGCTGCTTTGATAACAGTAAGATCACTCCATGGTAGCGCACTAAAGTGCGCCGCAACACCCTCAGGTCACCCCATCACCGGAGGGAAGGGCTCTTAAGCCTACGCAATACTTTTTTATATTTAAACTAACACAACACTTCGGCTCAAAATAGTTTGAATTTAATTAAAATTGTACATTATTTTAATGTTTCTATCATAAAGAAACTCACATAAATTACATAAGTATACAATCTACTTAATTATGCAATCTCCACATTGCTTCATGTTTATTGACGCCTCTGTTTCAAACACGTCAACCAATTCGACTAGATCTTGATGACCGTTCATAAAAAATAGGACCTTAACCTTTATAAAATATTTTTTTTAATTATAAATTAAGTTCTATTCGAAACGGATACAATAATTATTAAGATAACATGCGTCCTAGCATAATGCCGGCCACTCACATTCGGCGCAAACATTCGTACATTGTACGAATGTTCGCGCGCATGTCAAGGGCTGTCAGACATTCATTCGCAAACTTAGCGGCTGCGCAAATGGGTTCGGTATTCAATTTGCGAACCCGTTTGCGCTTCCTTCTACACTTGTTTACGAATGTTTCACGAAAATCTCTTCTTTTTTAATTCGTCAATCTAACATTGAAGAGAAAAAGAGTTTTTAATTATTTCCCAGGCGTGATTAACGGCCATTCATTATCCATATGGTCGATTCATTTTGCAGGAGTTCAATAAACTCCATCACCTTGCTGTTGTTCCAATCCATGATGAAGGTACGCTACACAGTAGACGTCACGAACTATGAAAATGGCGAAATGTCCGTTACCTTCGCAATCGTGGGCACAACTGGTCACACGAATGTGTGGGAGACTACGCGAAGGATCGCGGTTCGCGCACTTTGATGTCCATTAAAACACCGACACAGGTTGGAAAACCACGAATGCAGCGAAAACTTTGCACAATCATTAGCAAATGTCGTCCTACTTGTGGGTTTGCGTATTCGTGCCAATGTGAGTGACCGGTATAAAACCTTAACCCCAGCTTACAGTGGGACGCAATCGCCGCTATACTCAGATCCGCCACGCGTGGGAAGACGCATTGTGCGAAAAGCTTCCAACTATAATTTCTTTGTTTTATTGTTGAAAAATAAACGCACATCTAACGTACTATTAAGTGATGTACCTGTCTTTTGTAATGTTTTTTATAATTGTGTAGGTAAATCCTTTAAAGCAATGCATCTATACTAATATTATAAAGCTGAAGAGTTTGTTTGTTTGAACGCGCTAATCTCCCTCAGACACAGCCCACTGAATTTCTCGCGGGATCTTCTCAGTGGGTCGCGTTTCCAATCCGGTGGTAGATTCTGCGAAGCACTGCTCTTGCTGGGGTTCGTGTTAGCAACGTCGTCAGGTTTGAGCCCCGTGAGCTCACCTACTAGTTAAGGTTACGCTAGAATAGCCTCTCAAGGCTACTAGTTTAGGTAGGAAAAAAAAAGGGCTAATCTCCGGAATTACTGGTCCGATTTGAATTCTTTCAGTGTAAGCTAGCCCATTTATTGAGGGAGGCTATAGGATATATAACATCACGCTAAGAGCAATACAAGCGGAGCAACAATAAATAATGTTTCTGAATGAAACTTTTTCCCCAACCTAATACGTAGTTTTCAAACTAAAAAGATATTATAAAGCGCTCATCCCTATTTGTTATTCCTTGTGGTTGTTTGGGGGGCATGCGTGCGGGCGGAGTGGCAGAGACGCCGCTGGCCCACCACCAAGCTTCTAGAAAAGTTAGTCCTTCAGTCGTTATAGACAAGTGTTTAATTGGGTTTACCTCAATTACTTATCTTTAAGTTCATTGTTCACACATCATTAAAACTATACCTTAAACTGCGATAGCTATCATTGGTTATAATATGCTTTAATGATAAACCGAACATTTTGTTTTAATCCTGGCACATTCCAGCGCATTTGGTGCAACACAGCACGTCATCCGTGACCGACTGCCGTGCGTTACATAACCATTGCCACAGACCAAACCTCTTACTCGCCAAGTGTGTAGAACGATCGGATCGAATATAATTCTAAACAGTTGACCAATAGCACGGTTACTGTAGGCTGCAGGTTGGCGCTGCCCCTGGTATTGCTGCAGTCCATGGGCGACGGTAACCATTCACCATCAGGTGGGCCGTACGCTCGTCTGCCTACAAGGGCATTAGAAGAAAAAAAACGGTATTTATTACCGAAATAATGAAAAATAGCTCCAAAATTTACATCGGTAGGCGGCATGATGTCTTTTGGAATTATCATCAGTGTTCAGTGGACACGTCACAGCGTAATCTTGGGCCTTCTTTGATTTTTATATTGTACCTTTTTCGGTTTTAATTTGAAGCAGCTTTTAATTCATCGGTTATGTAAAATATTTTTAATTATTTGTTAAGCACACCCCACTCTAACCTAACCTCCAAATAATAAGTTTTGAATTTAGTTTTGGTAAGAAAAGAAAAAAATATTAAAAGTTCTTTGCCTTAATCACGGCCACAGAGTACTTAAATCATCTATACTATTTAATATTATAAAGAGGAAAGATTTGTTTGTTTGTTTGTATTGAATAGGCTCCAAAACTACTGAACCGATTTAAAAAATTCTTTCGCTGTTTGAAAGCTACACTATTCCCGAGTGACATAGGCTGTAATCTTTGTAAAAAAATATATAGGGATTCTTACTAAAACTCCAATAATGTAACCCAAGGTGTAAAAAAATTACCTAAAAAATTCTTTACATGGCGTACCCTGCGAAAACTATTGATGATAGAATAAAATATCACTATGACTTTGTAAAGCACATTATTATTTACATAAAGTGTCGTGACAGCATATGTCTAACTATTATAGTTACGCCGCAATAAGTGTTCTCTTATTTAAAAAATTAAAACAACATCAAATATCGTTGAAATTTTTGATAAAGACCCGAGCGGAGCCAAAGCGGGCCGCGAGTTCATAATATAAAGAAAGGACAGATTTTAAATTGAGGGTAACTTGATCGTATTATTTTAAGCAATTACCGACGAGGACAATAAAATTAAGTTGAAGGTATTCAACTTTATTAAATAGCATTTAGTCAACGGAAAGGACCATGAGAGAACAATTTGTATGTACCTAAATAATATAGGGCACAAGAGAAACACTCTTTTATTTGTGCATTTGGGTATGTATATATTTGATCTTCACTATGAGTAAATCCGATGCCACAAGGCGTCCATACTGTGAGGGTAGAAGAACTCTCCCATAAGGGATACAAGTACCTAAAATGTCCGCCCGAAATCAGAAGACAAAGTACTGTAATGCTTATAAAATTAAAACAAGATAATGGGAAATCGTACTAAAAAAAATTTAACCAGGTCCAACCAATTGTTTTTTTATTTTTTTTATTGTCTGTGTAGGCGGACAGTCAGACGAACATACGGCCAACTGATGGTGATTGGTTCTCGTCGCCCATGGACGTCAACAATGCCGGGGACAGAGCCAAACCGCTGCGTACCGTTAATTAGGCCTTATTAGGTCAAAGAAAGAAAAATATAATATTTTATAGTTCGGTCCATAACACGTGTGAACAATTTAAAACTAATCGAACTTATCGATATTGGTGAAAATTAAGTTAAAAAAAATCCTTTACATATATAATAAATAGATATGAATAGACAAGTTTATAAAAATCATAATCAACAGTACAATATGGCATAAATACAGTTCTTTGGCGTTTCCTTTCAAATTCGGGTAATTTGCTACAATAACTCTACAATAAGCGCACTAAGTTTTACGGACACTAATAAACAGAGTGGGTTTCCTAATCTATTATTATACCATCCACAAACTATCTCATATATTATTTATAAAGTGCAAACATCTAGGCAAAAGTTTAATTCCACCGGATAAAAACGCATAGATAACGAAAAAAAATGGCGAACCGTCATTCAATTCATTTTAACATTTCACAAAACCATTCTGGAACATACACATACTACTCTATCATCATAATTAAAATAAGTACGTGAGTACATCGCTTTGACATATAACTTTAAATATATTTTAAATACCAATAAAACAAACACACCAAATAAATTGAATCAATGCTGTCAACTGTTTCATAACTGTTTTCAAACTAGTTCGGCATTTTGACGTAATTTGTGTCATTAGTGTGTTACCAGACGAGAAATAACAAGTATTGCGAAATGGAATATTGCACATAATAAGTTGAACTTTATCGTTGACACCGAATCTTAATAAAACGAAGCAAGAATTTTATAAAAATATTAATCATAAACAACACTATCGAATACCTGCCACGTTTTGCTACGTCTATGGATAAATGTTTAAAATGCTTTAATTGAACCCTGGAGTCGTGTTTACGTCAAACGAATGAACGTCACACAACATACAAAAGAGATAAAGCTACAAATGCGTTCATCATATTGGTTCTTTATTATCTAACCTTTTTTTTTTTTGACTTAACCTACCCTTTCTTCCTATCTTAAACGTAGAGCGGAAGGTAGGAAGCGAATACTTTTCTTTAACGACAACGACAGCGACCGGATTGAACAACAGTCAATGAATATAAAGCTAAAGTCCGTCCATAAGAATTTTGACACGATCAAACCATTGACGAGCATGTCAGCATCGTGTGTGGTGTTCAGCAACGTTAGTGATTGCTAATCTGTCAGCAATAAGTTATTCCGAACAGCAATAAGATGAAAATGACGCGCTTTATGAACCAAGAAGAAATACGGTTCTAATTGTTTCCATACCAGTGTTTTGATATGTTCTCCTTCCGCGAGGATTGAAAAGAGTCTTCGGTGGTAAACGGCGCCCTTACTAGTGTAACCGTATTATTTTTCTGAGTCGTTGACATGATTCAATTTATTTTATTACAATTCATAATACTTCGAATACTTTCACAGGACGACTGATTTATCTTTTGTCTATTTTTAACACACACCTCACAAAATCTATTGAAAAAATAAAGCCTTACGCTTATAAAATACGTTTGGTTATATTCGTTATGGAATGTTAAAAAATCAAACAATAACTTTTTGGGTGATAATAAAGAACCGAGATCCATTTTACCGTTTTGTTTTTTGTATCCATTTCAATTTTGATGCATAACGTAGGGTTCACAATTAGTGAGTTTGGTCTGTGCTTCTGGTCTGTGTGCTTGGTGTGAGTTTTTTTAACGTTCTCGATAGCGTAAAAGTTTTTTTTTTTTTTTTTTTGTCAGGAGGAAATCGCCGGACTTCCGCCCTCCACTGGGGATGGAAAGCGGGGCATGTCAGAGTCGAACTGACTAAAACCTCCTGTCGCTCAACAACCAACGTCCAAACCTCGCATGAGACAGAACTCATGAAGAGGCAGAGGGGGGAAAGTGAAGCGTTTAGTGCGGAGCACATCTCTCCCATCACCCTCCCCCTCGGGACGCCGGACCGGCGGTCGTCGGCGCCACGACCACCAGCCCTCTCGGTCGGCAGGCTATTCGAAGCCCGCCTAGATGGCGCCGGTTAGAGTGAGCTATCCTACGGAATACCCCGCTGGACCAGAACCAGCGTGAGTCGAGGATAGCCGGCCTTCCATCACCCGGATGCTCTTGCGTAAAACGCGTGCAGAGCAGCTTGCACGACGTCTTCTTAGGCCCCCCTCGCCAGTCCCCAGACCGACATGTGAGGGGGACCCGAAACACTTAGAGGGCCAGGGCTTGGGCGAGATCCGCCTCTCTGGCCCCCGCTCGACGGCGGCGGGATTGTGCGTCTCTCACGCGCCCCGCCGCCTCCTTCTGCGAGATGGTGCACTCGCAGAAGTCGAGCATCGCCTTCCACGACTCGTCGTCGCCGAGCATCGATGCCACAACACTCGGCAACGACAAGTCGTTTCCTGTTTTTGCGACGAGGACACGGCGCCACCCCTCCCATGCGGGGCAGGTAACGAGCGTGTGCTCCGCCGTGTCCAAGTCGCAACCACAATGGTGGCACTCTGCCGTCGGCTCGGCTCCGATCCGGTGCAGGAACTCACCGAAGCAACCATGCCCAGTGAGCACCTGCGTGAGCCGGAAAGTGAGGCGTCCTACGACCGGCCGAAGGATCAGCCAGCCGTCTGGACCATGACTCCAACACGGACCGCCGAGATTGGGCCCTCCGCGCTCTGACCACACAGGGGCTGGGACGCGCCACGCCCCGGGCACGAAGGTCAGCCCGCCACTGATAGTCAGCAGCGAGCGCCTCCGCTTCCAGAATCCAAGGCGGCGTCCCAACCAGTACACACGCCGCCTCAAAGGAGATGGTGCGATAACCACGGATGACCCTGACCGCGATGGTGCGTTGCGGCCGTTGCAGCAGCTTCGCCACCCCCGCGGGCGTAAAAGTTAACTCAAATTTGTACGGAGTTGGAACGTTTGCTTACGTTTGCCGCTAGGGGTGCTGTTCCAACTGCATACAAATCCGAGTTAACTTTTACGCTATCGAGAAAGTTAAAAAAAAACTCGCACTAAGCACTCACTGTTCCATAAACACGCACTGCGCTGCAAGATAATAACGAAGTAGACTGACCCCGAAAAACCTGCGAAGATTCAGACAAATTATAATGTTAAAATGGGTAGATGCACCTTATGTATGTGCTAATATTGTTATAGTTACATAATTATATAGTTATATAGTTAGTAGGCAGCGACTTGGCTCTGCTCCTGGCATTGCTGAAGTCCATGGGCAACGGTAACCACTCACCATCTGGTGGGCCGTATGCTCGTCTGCCTACAAAGGCAATAAAAAATAAAAATAACAGACGTAAAATACAATAAATATACACAATGCCTATTACAGGTCACGAGGCGTCAATGCTTTTATATGAAGTTTTTAAAAAAATAGACTATTTCCATATCGTAAATTAATGTTAGACAGCCCTACACGAATTCCTGAGGCCGACCGGTAACCATATTTGTTCTTTTTATACCATTCAGACGAGTTACCTTTTAGCCTTTTATTAAGCCATTCGTAACTATTACCGAAGTCACTGTTTAGCTTTAAAAGTATTTAGGAAACACTTAAACCTTTTTTAACGGGTAAATAAGGTCGTGGCCCGCTTAGTGCTAAGTAATTCCCGCAGCCCATAGTCATCAAAACGGGAATGCTGCCACCCACCTTGGGATATGAGACCGAGGTGTGACTTATATTTTGATTGGATATGAACACGGTCGTCTCCCTGTTGAAACTGCATTAGTGCTTCACGACGAAAATAGGCAGGATGGTGGTACCTACCCGTGCGGACTCACAAGACGTCCTACCGCCAGTAAAACTTCCTGCATCAATCTTTATCATACTGTGAGACAACAATTGAACAATGATACACCTGGCAGTTTGCCACCAACTAACAGGATGCAATGTGGGTTCAGATATTGCGAAAAGTAGGTCACTTGAAGAGTCACTGTTATATGTACTGTTAGGTCCCGTATAATTGTTAATGACAAATATATTTTTTCTAAATATTAACAAGGACTGCTTAACCCGTTATATACCTTGAAGTAAATCACCTGCCGGAAGAACAGGATAGTATTTTTACTGCCTTCTCAAATGGAACGTATTACTGTTTTGTTCCGAAATATGTAGGGCAGTGTTTCCTTGTTTGCTTATTCATGCGCGGCATACACGTGATTTGAATTTTTTATAGCAACTATATAAACTAATCGAAGCGTCCGTGGCATAAAGATGAGGAATGATGTGATTAGTTTATTCTGCAGCTCAATTTTTGGTGGACGGTATGAGTTTTTTTGATTAAGCCGGTCGTTGTGACGAGGCTTGTTGGAGATGTATGTTCAGCAGTGGAAGTCCGTGGACTGAAAGATAGAACGATAATAAGATACCGATCAGCATACCGAACAAAGCATTAAAGATTTTGGTCCTGATCAGGGATATAGACGTCTCTGTCTCGTTTCGCGTAACAGAACTTCCATCTCGCTCTTGCATTTTGACGTCAATGTACAAATTAGTGCTGACATAGGACCGATATTTTTTTTATTGCATAGATGGGTGGACGAGCTCACAGCCCATCTGGTGTTAAGTGGTTACTGGAGCCCATAGACATCTATAACGTAAATGCGCCACCCACCTTGAGATATAAGTTCTAAGGTCTTAAGTATAGTTTTTAATTTACGTTTTATAAGAGACATTAAAGACGTGTCTCGCAATAAGCGAATTTTAAAATTATGGCACATTGATAACTTCATGCCGCCGCGCTGCGACTCCGTGGTCCCTCACAGGTGTAGCGCAGAGAAAGTCCGACCCATCGGGTGTTACGTAACGAAGCGACGCTGTCTAAGTCACACACTGAGCGCGGGGCGGACTGACAAATTAACTTAACAATAAACAAATTAAAACTAACAATAAACACACTGCCCAGTGACTGAACTCACGCTCTAACGTACCCTTGTTACGGAGCTCATAGACGACACGACGTGAATGCTGCCACTCAGTTAAAGAAACAATTAAGTCTCGATTCTAACAGCAATCTTACAATTAGAAACGAAAAGCGAAAGACTGCTTCGGAGCAGCCACACGACATTGCTGGGCTCTTCTTCCTTTTCTCGCGTATCCTCTTGCACACAATCCATCCAAGTCTTTTTGGATACGTCCTCTAGAAATATTAAATGATAAGCTTATTAAAATACGAGATTACGGCGCAGTTTCATATTCTACAACTTACGAAAATCCAAGAAAGTCCTTTGATTTCATAGTACTAAACAAAAGACACAACAGTAGGCGACGTTTTGATACACAACTCTCTGAAATAAATCAAAATTAAATCGAATTGGACATTTAAAGCTAGTTTTATTATCCGATTACTACTTAGTAAATCGATTTTATTTTCTAAAAATTAATTATCAATCGCTCATATCTCACACCGCACGTAAACAATCAACAAATCCTCATGTGGCATAGTCAGTATACACACGTGAGTGCCTCTATCATAGCCACTGTTATAGAATAGTGAAATTTATTATACGCACATACACACAAAGATAAATTCATTAATAAACATTTCAATTCTCTTATTATGCAAAAATATAATCAATAATATTCTGTTTTATATGTAAACTAGCTGTACCCGTCCGCTTCGCTGGGCATTTAAAATTAACATTATTATTTTTCACCCCCACAAAAGATTCTCATCATTAACGCCCCCGCAACTAGTGCAGGGAGTCCAACACTCATATAAATATTAGCCTATCCATTAAGTACATGTATTTTCTACATGGATACCAAGTTTCAAGTCAATCGGATGCATGGTTCAGTAATTATAACGGAACATCCGTAAAAACCACTGTAGATTTATATATTAGTATAGATTATATTTCTCAATTTACTTTTCCTCATTGATACGAATATATTTTTTTAATTCCTTTACAGTCTTTACTATAAAACGAGCAAGCGATTTGATTAGGGCTTTCTTCGTGGAGTGACAAATATAGCTTGTATCTACAAAACTAGGTGTATAGGTTTATTTGTTTTGATTTCCAACAAAAGATATACACGAATCCAAATACTGTTGAAAGAGAAATCAATGGTTCTTCTTGCATAGTGCTGTGAGTGTCAATGTCATTGACGTATGTCTTTCCGTAACACGCGGGGATGTTAATTATTTTTCTTTCAATTTACACCGCACTTCCCCTATATACTTGTAGATACATTTATAAGAATATAATATGCGCTATACAATCGAAAAGAAAAAAACTTTATTTTTTGAATACTTAATTTAATTTTGTTTAGACAGGTCGCTATGAATATGGACTCTATTGTAGTCTGCTCGTAATGCTCACGGTCCACACCACACATAATTTAAAATATTAATTATGTTGCATTTGAAAATAATTGCTGATCCATTTTCACTCTACAGTATATAAAATATAATATAGTCGACACTAGCAAACAAATTCATAAAGTTTAAATTTTTTTAAGACGTTTTTATTATATTATGTTTATTATCGTACATAATTACAACCAACTACAAAATGTCTAATTAACTTGTAAATTTACACACGTATTAAAAACTGATAACAATACAATAATTCTATAACTTTGATTGACACTTTGACTGATATTCTGACCAGAATCGACAGGATTAAAACAATTACTTGTTATTTTTGTTAGCTTTTACTATTAAAGCGGTTCTTATACTACACATACTTATTAACGAGCTGCTTGTTTTATAAGTGTGCCGTGTCGAACGCAGGATACACAGTTGGATGGAATTACACTAAGCAGTCACGCAACCGTGTCGCAACACTCGCAACCCGCCAGGCAGCCGCGGGTCAAGACGGTAGCGTGCTCGCTCGCACAATAATGTTGCCACGGTATCGCGACAGCTGACGCATACGTCACGCGGGTCGCTTCAACACTTCAGGACACGTATTTGAGCAACTTCGAAAACTTAGTTCTTAAACCTGTAAAACTATTCCAACGTGCGGGAATTTCCAAATCAATCAAGATATGAGCTGCAACTCACGAAAACCTAATCTGAACCTGAGAGAACAGAGCGAGAAAGGGAGAGAGAGAACGCTCCGTGCACGTCCTTACGGATCCATCAGATCCAATAACCTTTGCATTAGACGCCTTGAGCTCTAACGCTAGGAGCAGGCTTAGGGACCCCGGTAACCGTACTCGTCGAGCTCGACAAAGAGTTCCACGTGCAGCCTAACCAATGAATCAGCCGCTGAGTTTCTCACCGGATCTTCTCAGCGGGTCGCGATTCCGATCCGGTAGTAGATTAATTTGCGAAGCAATTGCTCTTGAGTTGTTAGGTCTCCTTCGGAGGCGCTCGTGCAGTTGTTAGCAAATCCCACCCCTCCTGGCTGAGCCTTTGCTCGCCCACCTGTCCTGGTGAAGCTGGAAAGGCCTCCGGGCCACCAGTAATCTTTCAATCATAAAAAAAAAAGTCACGCGGGTCGCTTCAAAGCTTCAGGATACGTATTTGAGCAACTTCGAAAACTTCCTTCTTGAATCTCTAAAACTATTCCGAAGTACTGCAATTTCGAAATCAATCAAGATGTCAGCTGCAACTCACGAAAACGTAATCTGAACCTGAGAGAACAGAGCTAGAAAGGGAGAGAGAGAACGCTCCGTAAAAACGTTAATCAAAGCATGCGGTTCCGTATAGTATTTCTGCCTTAAAGCAATCGGTTTACGTTTCCACTTATTTGATCTGTAGTAATTATTTTGATAGAATCAGAGAAGCTAGTTCATTCTCCAATAAACTTACGTGTGATAGTCTAAATATATCTAAACATGCCTAAAGAAACTCTTCCATTACTCACTCATCCAAGAGTTCGATATGGCCTCTTCCAGGAGTTCGTTCGTTCTCCAATCGACTTGCGGAAACGGACTAACTCAAACTCGACCTTGGAATCGTGCTCTTCGCCCAAAGAACTTCAAAAAATTACTTCAACTTACGCACGCAGGCATACAAAGCCCTATTACAACACTATTCATGTCTAGATTCGCAATTACATGCCATTGCATACAGTGCCTACCATTATATTTATTCTGTGGCGGCTGTTAGGCAAACTTTACAGATTCGCATTACGTACTACTGATAATAAACGGATATTTAAGCAATGCATACTAGTTATGAAATAATGTATATCTATTTATTTTATTTATTTATAACTTCAAAGACTAGAAAGTATAAAGGCGGACTTAATGCCATAGGCATTCTCTAACAGTCTACCTTAGGGGGGTGCAGAGACGAACCTTGGTAGGTGCAGTGTGAAGGTGATATTACTTAAATATATGTGTATATATAACATACATAATATTTATAGATACAAATACAAGTACTTAAATAAAAACATATACATATCATAAATATATACATATAAAACCATATATAAATAAATATTATCAATTATTATTATCAAAATATTATCAAATTATCAATTATTCTATTTATATAGTATTTATATAGTTATATATTAGTTACAACTTTGCGTTTTGCCTACCTATTGCTAGTAACCTCGGGGGGTTATACTTCACCTAACGTGTAAGCGAGCTCACGAGGCTCAGTCTGGAGACTTTGCTAATATCTGCCTAACTAGAGCAGTCCTCTGCTGAATCTCTGAGGGAGTGCTCTGAGAAATTGTTTGAGATGATACCATCATCTCGTTTTTATCATCGCACAGCCCACCACCGGAGTTTAAAGTTCATCCATACTACCTGGAGCCACTGCGTTCATCCCCAGTGCCACAGCCTACCTGGCGTTAAGTGTATACTGAAGCCCATAGACATCTAAAACGTAAATGCGCCACTCACCTTGAGATATGAGTTCTAAGGTCTCAGCATAGTTGCAACGACTGCCTCGCCCTTCACACCGAAACGCATTACTGCTTCACGGCAGAAATAGGCAGAATGATGGTACTTACCCGTGCGGACTCACAAAAGGTCCTACCACCAGTAATTACGCTAATTATATTTTTCCGGCTTTGATTTTTATTACACGATGTTATTTCTTCACCGTGGAAGTCAATCGTGAACATTAGATATGTACATGTTTCATTAGAAAAATGGGCACCCGCCTGCGGGATTCAAACACCTTTTACTTATTTTATTATTATTATTTTATTATTTTATACTCCAACATTTAATTATTTATTTTTTAAAACTACTACTAAAGCCGCTACTACGGTGCAACATTAATGGACGTACCGATCGAATGTTCAAGTTCCGACCTTCATATCCAACACAGATTTTGTAAGATCTTGTATCATATCATTATTAAGTAAACCGTTCTAAAATACAATTTTACAGATTTTTTGTACATATATTAAATTCACGAACCTCTAATCACAACGGTTTCAAGACCAGAAATATTATAAGAATTCGAATCGAAGCGTAGTAGAATAATATTAAATAAAGTGTTATAGTGAAATAATAAATAAGAAAGTAAAATAGGTTAATACCATGCATCTCTATTAAAAGAATTGTTTACAATGCTATAATATAAACACACGAATCCTAGTTCTCCATTTTTTCATTTACAATTTAACAGGAATTTATATATTGGAAATTGTTAAACTATCACAATAAACATAGAAATATGTAATTGATTAAAAGTGTTTTGGACAAGCATAGTTTTGCATAATTACTGTAGAGCCTTACGAGTGTGAGCAAATATACATATAAATAACAAGCGGCCTGCAAATATAAGAACACTTATTGCGGCAAAACTATAATAGTTAGACATATACTGTCGGGACACTTTTTGTAAATAATAACGTGTTCTACAAAGTCGTATTTTTTTTCCTACCTATGCTGATAGCCTTGAGAGCCTATTTCAGCTTCGCCCTAATGTTTGTAGGTGAGCTCGCGGGGCTCAACCGGAGAGTTGCTAACACTGACCCTAGCAAGAGCAGTGCTTCGCCGAATCTACCACCGGATCGGAAACGCGACCTACTGAGAAGATCCGGCGAGAAACTCAGTGGGCTGTGTCTATGGGTTAGTTCGCTCGTCGAGCCCTTCGCCGCAAGCGACGGGTTCGACGAGGACGGTGACCGGTCCAAAGTCGTAGTACATTCTTTTATACTATCATCAATAGTTTTCGCAGGGCACGCGATGTAAAGAATATTTTAAATAATTTTTTTACACCTTGGGTTACATTATTTGAGTTTTAGTAAGGATCCCTAATTTTTTTCAAAAAGTGCCTATATCACTCGTGAATAGTGCCGGGAATAAAGCCTACGTCACTCGGGAATAGTGTAGCTTCCAAACAGTGAAATAATTTTTCTAATCGGTTCAGTAGTTTCGGAGCCTATTCAATACAAACAAACAAACAAACAAATCTTTCCTCTTTATATATTAGTATAAATAATAATAAAGTAATAATAATAAATAAGGTATAATAATAAAGGTCTTCTCGAATACGAGTTTCACAAGTGTGACACGTCCGGTATCCGGTGCAACAATACTTAAAATTAAATAAAATGAAGGCTGAACACAGTCGGGTTCACTGACTCCACCTTGACACACATCTCAATTCGATAGTGCATTCAAGAATATTTATGACTACCAACTCACTAAAGTGGACGATTTGATTGGCTAAACTACATATTATTATGTTTAAAACAATTCAAAGTGTAATTAAATTATTTTGTATTTCGCTCATCAATTCAAAAACTTGCTTGTACTTTCATATTTTTCAATTTCTTATATGAATAAATTTGATGGATACTATTTATAATTACGCAATCTTGTAGGACTCTTAAAATGCAGTCAGTATAAATAAGAATGTGCAAAGAGAAATGTTTTTTTTATTCTTATTGTACGAGATGAAAAGACGATGCATCACTGAAACCCATCTCTGACTCTTTATTGTGTGCCATATACTATTGTAATCTTATAAAATAATACTATAAAATTAATAATGCTACTTATATTGTTGGCGTTCCCTGTGAATGCAATCCAACCAAATCAAAAGGAATACTTTTTACAATGATGCCGAACTAAAAGGTACTATCACAATCTTAAAACTTTATACTAATTAATTCGTTTTCCAACTCTACAAAAGTATGGCAGGGTCTTTAAGGTGATCAACACACAAAAGTAAACGCAGAAATGTAAGGTTAACTGGTTTTATGTAACACAAAACGGATTGCATTCACGCGTAATTTACTGATCTACATGATAATATGATCTGTTTGACGGCCAACCTAAATTCTTTATTATAACGTGGTTTTAAAAGAACTGTGTCAAATATAGGCAGTGGCAATTAAAAATAAACTCTTAATTCCCATACATTACTAAAGTCGAAATACAAATATGTTACTTTTTTAAATGTAATGTTTTTAATGGCGTATGTTTTTGACTTTGAGACTCTTATAGAAAAAAATACTTGACCACAAAACATAATTAAAATTTCACGTTCCACGCTTAACGGCTTAACTTCGCGCCCCACAGACACAGCCTACGGAGTTTCGCGCCGGTTCTTCTCAGTGGGTCGCGATTCTGCGAAGCACTGCTCTTGCTAGGGCCAGTGTTAGCAACACCTCCGGTTTGAGCCCCGAAAGTTCACCTATACACTAGGGTAACGCTGATATAGCCTCTCAAGTCTATATCAGCATAGGTAGGTAAAAAAAAGACTACGCGGCGAAATTAGTTCATGCAAGCTGGTGGAGAAGTAGCAGTAATAAACAGTGTCAGGTTCTTATATCCGTTTTGATTGATTGATTGATTGAAAAATACCATGATTTTCCCATTGTAACTATAGTTTTACGGCTTTATTTCGGAAACTATAAATTTAATGTTGTAAGCATAAGCATTTAATTGTATATTTAATCGTGTACACGTTTTGTCAAAATAAAATATCAATAAAATAACAATGAAAAATTTATCTGATATTATCACAACATTGGATAAAACCAAAACTTAAATGAATCTTACCATGACAAGTTACCTTCAATAAAGTAACTCACCTTTGTGTGCTGCATTATCAGCCCCACCCCTTTCTCATAAATCCAAAAGAGCTTCCGCAATAAACTACAGGGTTACTTGATTTACAAACAAGCAATTATGTTTAAATGATAAATCTTAAAGACCCCACCCAAATGGGGAATGGTTTTTATTTTGAAAGTTCTTCAAAGGTGTACAATAATCTCTGGAGTGTGGTTGAGTTTCTCGCTGGATCTTATCAGTGGGTCTCGTTTCCATACGGTGGTAGATTCAGTGAAGCATGGCTCTTGTTAGGGCTAGTGTTCGGGAAAGATTGAAATACGATATTGGTCCACGTTATTACACTGTTTAAACATTTTTAAAATATACAACATTCATATATAACATTTTAGTATTTAATTTTGCACATATCTACAAGTAACGGTAGGCAGCGGCTTGGCTCTGCCCCTGGCATTGCTGAAGTCCATGGGCGACAGCAACCACTCACCGTCAGGTGGGCCGTATGCTCGTCTGCCTACAAGGACAATAGAAAAAAAACTTCTATACTAATATATAAATCTACAGTGGTTTTTACGGATGTTCCGTTATAACTACTGAACCATGCATCTGATTGACTTGAAACTTGGTATCCATGTAAAAAATACATGAATTTAATGGATAGGCTAATATGTATTTATACGAGTGTTGGACTCCCTAATAATAATGACAATAAATAATAATGTTAATTTTAAATGCCCAGCGAATGCAACCTCTACAACTTACCTATGACCAGTGGACTTAACCAAGATTTTATTGGCTACAGTGGAAGATGCCGGTGGTCGCTACACCTCGATGTTCTACTGGGGGAACAACTACTGGACGGGATCCGCTGAGCTCTGCCAGGTCCTCAACCAACAGCAGGCGACTCCAGCACCTTCTAATAGTAAGTAGTACACTATACTCTTGTCGTATAAGTCATTAGCTTGGTTCAGGAATCTTTTTTTTTTTCTTTTTTATTGCGCTTAGATGAGTGGACGATCTCGCAGCCCACCTGGTGTTAAGTGGTTACTGGAGCCTATAGACATCTACAATGCAAATGCGCCACCCACCTCGAGATATAAGTTCTAAGATCTCAGTATAGTTACAACGGCTGCCCCACTCTTCAATGCTTCACGGCATAAATAGGCAGGGTGGTGGTACCTACCCGCGCGGATTCACAAGAGGTCCTACCAGCAGTAAAAATCTCTTGAAAGACTAGTTGCAGAACCCACTGTTTTAAAATTACTTGGAACGTTTAAAGTGTGAAGTGCTTTCACGAGCGCACAGGACATGTACTTCTTATCTTCGTTTATTTATTAGATACAGTCTTCTTACAAACTAACAATTAAATCACAAAATTTTTAAGGAACTTAAGGTAGCTTAAATAACTTTTAACAATAGGTACGTATCTCTGCACACCATCGTCGAATATATCCGTATCCTGAAAACGAGTTAGTAAACACATTGAGTAACGAGATAGCGTGATGCTTCGTAGATCATACATACACTGTCACTCGGCAGGAACATAAATCCTATCTCAAATCTACATTTCATATTTCTCAATTTCTATCTTTTAAGGCCTGCTTTTTTATTTATATAGAGACGGCTTAGTCTATGTTACCTTTTGATTAAAAATAAATAATAGTTTAAAAACTAACAAAATACGCTTTTATAGAAAATCCAACTAAAAAATAGAAAATAAATTTTAATAAATTTTAATTAAAAATAGTGTAAGAAAAAATGATTTTATTGTAAAAAAGCGTGAGGTGCTTTTCAGGATATTATTAAAATAACCCTTCTACTAATATCTGTTCATAAAATATTTATAAATACTGACACCATGCAATTCAAACTTATTAAAATTTATTTTCTATTTTTTGCTTGGATTTTCTTTAAGAGCGTGTTTTTTTAGTTTTTAAACTATTACTTATCTTTAATTTTTTGGTTAAATTTCAATTTTTTCAAATTATTTTTATCATTTTTTTTTTAAATGTTGAATTGTCATCGGTCCTTAATAAGTATACCAAATTTCGAGTTAATCCGACGTTTTGAAGGGGGTCAAAATCATGTTCAAAGGTTCCGTTACAAACATACATACGTCTGAAGCTAATAAAAGTGTATTGAAAACGTGTTTACTAGGTTTACCGGTCAATGGCAGATAAAAGAGGAAACCAAACTTACATTTATTTAATAAAAAATATTTGCAGCTACGTCATTAAGCAAAAGTGGAATAAGTGTTTGTTCATGACATGCCAGTAGAAATAGCTAGTTTCAACTTTATTGCTCGTCACCCAGCGATGGTGATCTAACAGAGACATCACCGCAGCCTCATCACGGATTCGAATTCCTTCCACCGCACTACTGGCGTGACCACTAGGTCAAGGGGCGCGCGATGATTACTTAATATCTTAAACGCTGTTTAACTTATAACTTTCTATAACGACCTCGGGCCAGCCTTGCGCTGCTCGCCTCCGACATATCCATATACAAACAAGTCAGGTCAATTTGACTTTCGTATGGACTAAAATTAAGAATAAATACATTGTACATTGCAAACCAAATAGATCCAACAGTTCTGAAGTGATGCAATTTTTTTTATTTATTGCTTAGATGAGTGGACGAGCTCACAGCCCACCTGGTGTTAGGTGGTTACTGAAGCCCCTAGATAACTACAACGTAAATGCGCCATCCACCTTGAGATATAACTTCTAAGGTCTTAGTATAGTTACAACGGCTGCCCCGCCCTTCAAATCGAAACGCATTACTGCTTCACGACAGAATAGGCAAGGCGGTGGTACGTACCCGTGCGGACTAACAAGAGGTCCTATCACCAGTAAAATTACAAACGAACAGCATTTCATTGTTATTTATTTACGGTGCTCGATAATTGTATGAATCGCTATTTTATAGCGATGGACAGTTCACAATCTGATTAGTTTTAATGAATTATCCGGTCACGTATACATATAGTTAGTTCGTAGTTCATGACACCGCTCGTGTTGAAGTTGCATTTCAAAAGGGTTTTGGGCGGCCATTGAAAAATTAAGTTTTTTCTAGTTCCTCATATATTTCTCAAACTCGACTCTACACAACAGCTAAAAGTATAATTGTAGTCATTGAATCCACGCGACTTTATGATATTGATTTACGATTACCGCCTATTTATTAAAATGTCCTCAATTTAAGTTGGATAGATGAACCATAAAACAGTGCTGAATCACTGGGATCTAATCTAGGAAACCGGAAAGCATCAAACGACAGTACCGCTAAGATTAGTTTATTTATTTATTTTCATGTCTTAATTTCTTCAGAAAGTTCCAGTTCCCAGATCTTCAGCGAGTGGCGTCAGGATGTGTCCATGACCGGGTCGGGACCGCCTTTCCGGGCAGCTTTCTACACAGTCCGAGTTTCGGTCACCTCAGAACTACCGGAAATTGTCAAAACTGTACGTATTAACGAATATTTCATTCTAAATTCTATTAAATCAAAATAAATGAAAACAATAATACTTGTATTTATAATGATATTTATTCTTTGTTCACAAACATAACGAGTAGCTTAGTAGTCCAGGGATATATCAATGAGACTGCTCTCGTGTCTCAAGTTAGACCTCGACATTCACAAAGGGTCTGGTGCTACTCAAAAAACCAGGGGCACCGTGGACTCATTTATCCATGTAAACCATAAAATAGGAGTAGAGAATGACACAAATGAGAAAATCTAACACGCCATTTGGTGTTAAATAGGCACCTTCAAACCAAACAATCTAACTCTCAATAATATCATGGACCGTCAAATTGTCGAAACCGGTACGACAAAGAACCTCCCTACCACCAGCACATATACTTGTTTTTTTATGTATCTACTTTCAACATTGTCCTTTTACAAGAACTAGAGGTCCCACAGTAGTCGAAATTCGACTATAATAATTAATCGGAATTGTAAGTTTGTACACTAATATGATTGTATTTTATACTTCTCTAGTCACAAATTTCGCTAAGGCTACACTATAAAAAAAGATTAATAAAGACAAACAATATTTAATCTGTTCTCAATTTGACCACAGACGTCAAGAACAAAAGTTTAACAATAAATAAATAGTATGCATGCGTGTGACCTTATTTATCTATTCCGTGCGTGTGTGCGTCAAATACATGGTATGTAGTGTGTGTAATGTTTTCTTTATTGATTTAATGTATCTTTTATGCATTATTTTAAAAAAATATTTGCATTATGCACGTCTTCTCTATATTCTGTATAAGAGTGGAAAATCTCATACTCCTCCGTCCCCGCAATTTTCGTAAAAAGGGAGGGAAAGTTTTTGCTTCACGTATTAATATATAGATGATTAGGGTCAATCTTGTAAAAGGACAATGTTGTAGTAACGTTGACATATTTAAAATTGGGATCACATAATTGCGAACATAATCGGCGGCAGCTCAAGCCCGGTGCAGTGATGATCTGTGCAGGGTGGCTGAGAGAGGCAGGAGCTGGATGAGAGAAGCCGAGGATCGTGCTCTGTAGCTTGCAATTGGAGAGGCCTGTATCGAGCAGCAGACTGCTATAGGCTGATGATGATGATGATAACATATTACGATTTTGTATTTTAAACACTATTATATCAAACGATCCAGGATCCTATCTTTTTATGTTCAATCAGAGAGCATTACAAAATATGCGTCTGTGTGTCAACGAATTGTTTTAAACTTTCGCGAATATCTATCTACATTGCACACGCTAGTGAAAATATTAGCGAGAACCGGTTAAATAACAGCGTGTGTGAATTTTAAGTAACATATATTTTTTAAATAACAAACTTTGCATAGCGCATTCAGCATACTCTAAACTAAACGCGCCATTTTTTTTGGTGCAGAAGGTTCTCTGTCTCGCCTTCAAAAGGGGGCCAATAGTTCAGAGGTAACTATAATCATTATTATTTACTTAAAATCGTAATTTCCAGCGCCGTACTCTCCACCTTGGTCTCTGTCTCCCGTACTCCTGCTCTGGCGAGGCTGTCTCCGCGTTAGTCGGTAAAGCGAAGGCCCCTCTACTCCAACACTCCGTTCTCGCCGTCCGCACTCCATTCCACGGAGGATACTCTTACATCGAAGATCCTACTTTCCAAACACTTCTGTAAGTGATATGATAACACTAATTTTACTTGCGACCGTCTAGTGCTGTCTCTGCATCACATAGACCACCTGGTCATCAGCGGCTACTGGATCTTATATCCACCAGTCATCTTAAGGTATGAAGAACAAGAACGGTACAAGATCGGTCTCACAACACACGCTTTACCACAGACCGTTGGACACAATAGGTATCAAAAAGCTTCCTAATTCTGCGGTGAATCAGTCATGCGTTACAGTTTGAAGGGTGTGTAGGGAACTATAATAAAATTCCGATCATTTATAGGAATCTACAACGTCTATGACTTTCTTGAGAGTATTTAAGAGTAAGAGAAAAACTGATGGGCCCCTTGTGACGCTGGGGAACCCGCATCGGTAGGTACCATCACTCTGCCTATTTCAGCCACGAAGCAGTAATGTTTTTCGGTTTGAAGGCTTTAGCGTTATACTGTAAAACTGAGACTTAGAACTTATGGCTCAAGCAGGGTCGATATTTACGTTGTGGATGTCCGATAACCGCTTAACCACAGGTTGGCTGTGAACCCATCCATGTGACTAATACTAATAAAAATAACGTATGTGTACTGACGTCATACAGCCAAACGACAACGTAATACTAGACACTATGTGGGTTACTCCATTATCCGGCACGGTCGAGTAGCCGCGGCATCGTTATGTGAAAATTATACAATCCTAAAATATCTGAGAATGTGTTTAGAAATGACGGTGATCTTGTAGATACTTTTGCAATCAACCTGTTTGCGGTTTACAAATGAAATCGGTGACTTAATCACTAGTACACTGAACAGAAAGGGGTCTTTTTTTATTACAACAATGCTATTTTGCCAGGTCATTATCGTATCGCCTTAATAGCATTTTCAAGCTTCGAATGGATGCATAGCCCTAATATGGTGCCGTAGGGGTGAAACACCAAAGCGAAATAGAGGAATATGTATTTGTGATTTCTTTTCATTAAATATTCTTTCTTAATGTTCCGTATTTAATCGAGAAAAGTATATTCGAATTGTTAAAATTTATTTTGTGGTAGATGCATTTTAAATACATTGCCTATTAGTGACTATCCGACCAATAAAATAATAGACGGTTCAACGCGGCCAAATTAAAGTAATTCTTTTACTTTATTGGTGGTAGGAGGACCTCTTGTGATTCCACACAGGTAGGTACCACCACCCCGCCTATTTCTGCCATGAAGACCACCTATGCAAAAATTAAAATAATAATCATAATTCTAATTATTCTGTACAGCGGCGTCTGCTGTATTCTAGCAGTTGTACTGATAACAGCCACCGTCTACGACGTGAGGATATCTCAAGAGATTGGACGTCGGAAGCAGCGAGCAGCCAATATCGCGACCAACACACCATCCGACCTCAAGCTGGACCTCAACGCGCTTGAAGATATCGCCGTTGCCAACGGTAATTGTGTTCTTCACCAAAAGCTACCCATTAAGTAGAACTAATTAACTAGAATAATAATTGGACGAAATTTAAAAGTAATGTAATTTGAAAATAATGAGACTAGACAGAAAAAACACGCTTAAATAACAATGCGAATTATTATATATTTTTTTATCCTGTTGAAACTGATCTGCATATTAGAGTGAAGTTAGTAAATTTCTGTATTGTCATCTTCCTTGATGCGTCTGCAAAGTTTCAAGTTAATCGGACGTCTTCAAATCTGTGAAAATAACATACAAAGATTCCTTCACATACCAATAAACATTCATAACAACATAAAAAAAGTATCTTAAAATTATCCTTGTTACTATTCAAATTGCATTTTAAATTGTAGAGCTCCTATTGTAAGGTTGGTAAGAGAGTTTTAACTATGAATGTGGAAGATTTTAGAGGAAGAGTTAGACCTAAGAAAAAATAGATGGATTGCGTGAAAGACGATATGTGTAAGAGGGGTGTGAGCGAAGAAATGGTATATGATAGAGGAGTATGGAAGAAGAAAACATGTTGCGCCGACCCCAAGTGACTGGGAGAAGGGCGGGAGATTTTTTTTTATTGCTTAGGTGGATGGACGAGCTCACAGCCAACCTGGTGTTAAGTGGTTACTGGAGCCCATAGACATCTTTTTTTTTTATTGCTTAGATGGGTGGACTAGCTCACAGCCCACCTGGTGTTAAGTGGTTACTGGAGTCCATAGACATCTACAACGTAAATGCGCCACCCACCTTGAGATATAAGTTCTAAGGTCTCAGTATAGTTACAACGGCTGCCCCACCCTTCATACCGAAACGCATTACTGCTTCACGACAGATATAGGTGGGGTGGTGGTGCCTACCCGTGCGGACTCCCAAGAGGTCCTACCACCAATGATTTTGCGGGTTTGATTTTTATTACACGATGTTATTGCTTCTAGTAATGTGAAAAATTGATCTATGACTATTAATAACTTACACGGGTTTATATAGTGAAACGTTCTCTCCCGCAGGTAAATCTATTTACAACGTCAATAACAACATCCCTATCGGCAACTCGTCCAAGGAACAGCTCACGGATACAGCCTCCACCTCCACAGAGGACGAGCTCAAGCTCAGTGAGTACTTAATTCACTATGAACTTAACTTCACTTCACTATCTATCAACTTAACTTTTCTATCAACTGATTCAAATAATATCAGATTAAGTAAATTAAAATTGTTGAAGCGACACCCCTCCTTGATTGAAATATTTTGGACAACTGAATGGAAAAGAAAACTGATTACTAAGACCAAATTTCGATTCCATTAGGGAAATATAGTTACATTCAAAGCCACACCAAAGCCTGAGAGGGTTTTTATTTATTTATTTTTTATTGCTTAGATGGGTCGACGAGCTCACGGCCCACCTGGTGTTAAGCGGTTACCGGACCCCACAGACATCTACAACGTAAATGCCGCCACCACATTGAGATATAAGTTCCAAGTTCATTAATGCTTCATGGCAGACATAGGCATAGTGGTGGTACCTACACGTGCGGACTCACGGGTACATAGGATATATTTCTGGGGTAGTGAGTGGATATCCTTCAACTACCCACCAAAAACATACATTACTATTAGATCTTGGAACTGTATAGGCAATCTCGTTTATTCCCTCAACGCGTTTTTATTTGTTTTTTTTTTATATGTTTCAATAAATAAGACATGAACCATTAACCTAATTTACAATGTAAATTAAGGGATGGTTTTTAGAAAAACGTATCCTTTCGCATCCGATTCCAGCATGAAAATGTCCATTTTTTAAGGGCTTTTAAGACCTGGTAATTAAGACCAGGTCATGTCTTATTTTAATTCATATTCTTATTTTTATGAAAAATTATAATACAGAGTGAAATGAAATGAAATGAAGATGATTAATGTGAGTCATTTATCAACTGGGATGAAATTAAATGACATGAAATGAGATGATATGGGATGAAATATAATCTCAGTAAAATGGTGGTCATTTACTGAGATTATCCTTCCTTAGATATAGAGATCCTATCCTTAGATATAGAGATCCTTCTTCGGTGGACTTTTTGTAGGATCCCGAGAAGCTGCGCCCAGCGGCTTTGTTCCATTTTCCCACATTTGTGCACTTTCATAGGTATTAAACAGTTAATAAACCACCGTTATTACACATTTAAACCTGAAGAAACAATAAATAGACAAAATAAAACAAATCACACAACTGCACTTCTTGCGCTCCCGCCAAAAAGTCATAGACTATACGACTCCTCGACATTACACAGATTAAGTATTAATATATTGTATATTGTATGTTGTATTGTAATATATTATATATTGTAGGCATATGGTCGAAGCTCTTGCTGTCGTTCTCCATGAGGACGAACATAATTCAGATCTTCGACCAGAGCGTGGGCGCCGACACCGTGCCGGTTGTGCACGGACTCAGAACCCTCTCCATGGTCTGGGTGATATTTGGACACACTTGCATCGTTGTATTCAAGGTATACCTTTGAAGTTTAATGTAACGTAAATGTTATGCAAATTCATTTGCATGGTAACTTCCAATGCAGATGTGACATGACTTTTAACGACTCACTCTAAAATTATTTTGTTCAATATGGTTTCACGATTGCAATTGGCCTTATTAAAGAAACTTTTTAGAACAACTGTATTCAAATGTGTTCGTTTAAATGTATACCACTGTGTTGTTTTATGTATATTAATGTATGTTAAATATAATTGTATATTGTTAATGTTCCTCAGTACGCAGACAACACAGCTTTAAGAGCTATTCTAGAGAAAAGCTTCTGGTTCCAATTGATCATAAGCGCGGTCTATAGCGTTGACACATTCTTCTGTTTGGGGTAAGTTCATATTTTGGTTTATTGCACGGATGTTTACAGACTTATTGTACTGTATTAGCTGTTACCACCCTGAGATCTGCGGACAGAGTATCAACTTTCGGCGCTATCTTTGAAATAACCCCACTCTCTATACTGGCGCCGTCCAAATGGCTCACTTTTCGACGGACATTATTTCGAGAGAGTGTGCTCTTTAGTTTTACCAACCATAATTTAAATGAAAACAATTACATACCTACATATCTCATAGAGATTTTTATAATCTGTAGACTGTAGTGACAGAGCTGAATGGCGGGAAAATATCGGGGGAAGTACAGACAAAGGAGATAAATACAAACAGCCACAGCTTTATAACAATAAAAGTGTTTGTAAATTAGATTCAAACTAGTTCATTAACAATAATTAAGCTACAGAATATTCATCAATGCTACTACACTTCATAGAATGTTCACTTTAATATTATTTGTTATTCTTCCTTCATAGTGGAATGCTGGTTACATTTCTGTATTTCCGATCGAACGCTAAAGGCAAGTTGGATCGGCTGACGAAGGGCAGACGGAACTTCGCCTCGGGAGCGCTGCAGTTCTTAGGACTTCTTGGCTACAGATTTGCCAGGTAACAGTCCTTTATTAACACGGCCATAGCCCACTGAGTTCCTCGCCGGATCTTCTCAGTGGGTCGCGTTTCCGATCCGGTGGTAGATTCTGTGAAGCACTGCTCTTGCCAGGGCCAGTGTTAGCAACACCTCTGGTTTGAGCCCCGAGAGCTCACCTACATGCTAGAGTAACGTTGACATAGCCTCACAAGGCATTTAGCATAGGTAGGAAAATAAAATCACGGCCTTCCTACGGTTAGCGTCAGGCAACCCTAACACGATCAAACAAATCGTAATCTTAAATTTATATATACAATGAATACACGTAAAGTAACGTAAAATGTAAAGTAAGTAAGTAAACATAGTTATAAAAAAACACAAGTCTAACTAAGAATCAATATAGTCAATCAATTACTTTTTTTATCCCTGATCGTATTATTAAAACAAAGTAATAAAATTATTACTGCAGTATCGACCCTGGATATGTGCGCAATTTTTTTAGTTAATTGGACGTCTTCGTTTTGTTGAAAATTACGTTACGCTCTAATAAAAGCGTACTCAAATCAAATGACGTACGGTTTGCAGGTGTGCCTCAGACGCGAAACAAAATATTATTTAAACTTAATATTTAGAGATTCGATTTGAATCGGTATTTGTTGCTTCAGAGTTTTTTTTTCCTTTTTTCCACATCAACGTGACCCACACCCACTTTAAGACATCGTCCGAGTCGAAGTCTCAATTGTATACTTCGCGGTAGAAATTGGCTGATGGATGAAAGATGGTGGTACCTGCCAATGCCGGCATACAATTTTAACTGATCAGTACTGGCGTCGACAGCCGGACAATATTTTTATTATTTGTATTATACCTACCTTTACATAAACATAGGACTAATTAATAAATTTTTTAAAACATAAATTTCCTGTCGAGAAATGTGAGGGGAAAAGGAAAAGGTAGATATAAGGAAAAATGGATGGATTGCGTGAAAGATAATATGTGTAAGAGGGGAGTGAGCTAAGAAATGGTATATGATAGAGGAGTATGAAGGAGAAAAATGATGCGCTGACCCCAGGTGACTGGGAGTAGGGCGGAAGAATTTTTTTTTTTTTTTTTTTATTGCTTAGATGGATGGACGAGCTCACAGCCCACCTGGTGTTAAGTGGTTACTGGAGCCCATAGACATCTACAACGTAAATGCGCCACCCACCTTGAGGTATAAGTTCTAAGATCTCAGTATAGTTACAACGGCTGCCCTACCCTTCAGACCGAAACGCATTACTGCTTCACGGCAGAAATAGGCAGGGCGGTGGTACCTACCCGTGCGGACTCCCAAGAGGTCCTACCACCAGTGTTTACGCAAATTATAATTTTGCGGGTTTCATTTTTATTACACGATGTTATTCCTTCACCGTGGAAGTCAATCGTGAACATTTGTTGAGTACGTATTTCAATAGAAAAATTGGTACCCGCCTGCGGGATTCGAACACCGGTGCATCGCTGCATACGAATGCACCGGACGTCTTATCCTTTAGGCCACGACGACTTCAGAATGATGATAAATTCCCTGTCGACGAAAAAATTTCGGCTTCGTTACTAAGAAACTCGCAGGGAAATCGATGACTAATGTATCATACATACGTTGTCCAGGCTCACGGCCCCCTACCTGTTTGTCCTGGGCGTGGTGGAGGTCACCATGAAATGGTTCGCACACAACGCTGTCTTCGAACCCCCTGCGATGGATTACGAGACCTGCCCCAAGTACTGGTGGAGGAATCTGCTCTACATCAACACTTTGTTCCCGGTCGAGCAGATGGTAAGTATACTAGAATACTTTGGAAATAACGACGAAGAGAAACTCTTCCACTGAGCGGGTGATACTGATACTATACATACTCCTTATCACAAATCACGTTCACCACGAAGCAAATTGCGAAAATACCACAATAAAAAACTGTCTTTAGTTATTAGGCCAAGTGGTTGCCAAGTAGTGGCCCACTAAACACTTAATTTGGTTTCAGTGCATGTTGTGGAGTTGGTATCTATCGGACGACACCCAGTTCTACGCTGTCAGCGCCATCCTTCTCATCTTATCGACGAGGTCAGTCAAAAATTATAGTCACGTTTAATGTCTCCAAGCTGTTGGTATGCAAACCTAATTCCATCCGAAGACACTGTCGAGGATTTGAAAAATAATTAAGTGTAGAAAAACAGACCGGACAGCCGTTGTCATATCATTGTGGAAAATTTTGTTGGAAAGGCTGAGATAAATAACGTTAGGAGTAAAAATTATTAGTAGTTGTGTAAGGTTTAGTCTTGTCTTAGTCCGAAAGCAGTTGTTGCCGTTCTCCCAAATAGCCACAAAGACACCCGAGACTCTATGTAGACAGTAGGGGAATTATCAGATACCAGACGGAATAATTTTTAATAATTATCTGATTCTGACCTAAATCTTTCCTTTACCTAATTCAGGAGATCTGTAGGATATCGTATTTTTTACTGTAAAATAAATAACTCACGAAAGAATGTAAGTTAAAGTGAATTTAAATACACACCAAACTTAAAAACACAAACAGTTCTAGTAAACACAATAAAATAATCATTTTAAATTTTAATGGGGCGTAAGCAATGAGATGATTAATGATTGGCACGCATCATCGTAATCACTAACACAAGAGCTCCAATCATTTATAGTTGCATAGATAATTTTAAAGCTAGCAACGTATAATAATTAGTGCTTAAATATCAAAGTCACACAAATGTGTTGATAATTTCACCCCCTCCTTGCAGTCATTTCAAACTGTCAGCGTCGTTAACTGGCGTATTTTTCGTGTCGTCCCTGGTGACCACGGGCTACGTGTCCTGGAGCAACGACCACATCCCGAACAGCGAGGATCCCTTCACACAGTTCGACAAGATCTACGACAAGCCCTGGACTAGACTTGGCCCCTATTTGGTCGGCATGCTCACCGGTTGGATCCTCTTCAAGACTAACTTGAAGATTCGAATGAGCAGGGTGAGTAATGACTCGCAACCTAGAAGTGAGCTGTGCCCATTGCGTTGTACTAAAAAATTACTGCTGCGACAACCATTAAATTAAATCAAAGGAAGGCAAATCATAGATGAAAACAACGCCAAATGTAGTATGGTTTTCTATTAGGGAAAGAACCTTTGGTATAAGTCCGCCAGAGCCAAAGAAACTAACCCTGATCAAGCCCTGAGGTTTCAAATAGCAAATGAAGAATCCGAGATATCCTAGTTATTTCGATTCGTTAAATTATTTCGATATTTCTCGATAATCTTCTGTCTTAATCGGCTTAGAGCTATATGCGTAGTTAGTTATTAATCATGATTGCAGCATCTCCATTTTTCAAGTCTCTCAAAATCGTCCATCGCTAATTCCAACTGTATGTTTGTGACTTGGGCGTGAATAAGCTATGCCTTATAATGCTTTTTTTATCGCTTGCATGGGTAGATAAGCTCACAGCCCAAGTGGTTACTGGAGTCTATAAACATCTACAACGTAAATGCCGCCACCCACCTTGAGATATGAGTTCTGTTATAAGTATAGTTACAACGGCTACCTTACCCTTCAAACCGAAACGCATTATTCACTTTGAAGTTGTTTCCCGTTCATTTGCGGCAGTTTCCTCTGACTGGATCTTAGTGTGTATACGTTGATGCTTTCCACAGATATGGGCGTGGGTTGGGTGGTTGATATGCGCCGCTACGTTTTTGTTCCTGATCTTTGGGCTCTACAACACAGAGCTGAGCGTGGCGTCAGCTGCGGTGTACAGCGCGCTCTCCCACTCTCTGTGGGCTGCCTGCGTGGGCTGGGTCATCATTGCATGCTCCACTGGACATGGAGGTCAGTTACCACAAATTTTAACAAGAACTTTGACGATGACCAAACTCCGTCATAAAACTTACCGATAAATACATGGTGGCCATTACTTTTTTTAAACCGGTTACGGAACATCTGTTATTGGTTATCGCGACCCAAAAAAGTTCACATTCTGAATGCCACCCCCTTACAACATGAAGTTGTGGTTTCGATTATTTTGTATTCCCACCCTTCGATCCGCTTCTTGACAGATGGCGAAGATTAACCCTTAAGAGCTGACTCTCTTACCAATAAGATACCTGGCAATAAAATTCATTAATTACACAGCATGATTTTAGAATAAAAACCTGTCGTTTCCTTTTGTTTCTTGTTTCCACTGCCGATATCCAACAAATATATTTAAGTTACATTTTATTTGAAATGATAATGAAGATGCTGATGTTACTCCTGTTTTAGAGAAGAAAATAGGGTGTTTTTTATTTGTTTCTTTATAACTGAGTGCATAAGATAATATAGAAATATATTATACTCGCACCGATCGCTACCGACCAGCGCAGATTTGTCTGTACCGGAAACCTGTTTCTTTGTGTAAGCACCCTTAGACACTACGAATATCCGCGTTGACTTCCAATGCGAGCTGCTGTTGTCTCTTTCCCGCTCCGTCTAGGGTGGTTTGAGGAAAGAGACAAATAGTTGTAATCCCTGATCTCGGAGTCAGCTGTTGTTTGCGGTGTATTGATGCTTGCGGCGTCCACAGGCTGGGTGCGGCCGCTGCTGGCGTCGCCCGTGCTGTACCCGTTCTCGCGCGTGACGTACTGCGCCTACCTCGTGCACCCCGTCGTGCTGCGCTACGTCGCGATGCACCTCACGCACCCCATCCACCTGGGAGAGCTGCTCGTGGTGAGTTACTGCACCGACGCACCGAGCGACCCCGTCATGACACTTTGATAAGCTGTATGTAGCACTGTGGAAGCGGTCCCGAAGGAGAACGACGAGCTTGCGGCCCATGGACATCACAATGTAAACTCTGCCACTCGCCTTAAGATGTGACGTCGTAGTCTCAATGCGAATTTTTTAACGTTCTCGATAGCGTAAAAGTTAACTAACATTAGGATGGATTTGGAACAGCGCCCCTAGCGGCAAACGTAGGCAAACGTTCCAAATGCATACATATTTGAGTTAACTTTTACGCTATCGAAAACGTTAAAAAACTGATACAAAGCACACACTGGTTTTTGAACCGTCCAGCAACGGTTTTTTTAAATACATAAATAAAAAATGTGTTCTCGCTACATTGTAGGTTCCATTACTCAAACGATGAGTACTTACGCTTAGCTTATTAAATAAAAAAAACATTTCATGTCTGCGTTTGATTGACAGTTTACTTCTGTGAAACGCTATTCGACTTTAATGAATTGACATTGCATACATTTTCGAGAGTCGTAGATTTTATTAACATCGGTCGTCTGCGACCAAGAAAACTTAAAAGTATTTGATACGATAAAAATATTAAACTGAGAGTAATAAAAGCGAGATTAAAGCCGTAAAAGTAGTTTTGCATTAGTATTAATATTATATTCTTTGTGTTTCAGTTCGTCCTTTTCCTGGGACTAACGGTCATCTCATACTTCCTGGCGTTCCTGGTCTCTGTAGCCTTCGAAGCTCCCATCGTCATGATGCTTAAACTCTTATCGCCACAGAAGAAGTCTCACTGAGTCTATCCAGTGAAACAACTGATATAACTCTGCCAGTCTCATGAGACAAGTCTACGGAACCAATAACAACGGCTCCAAAATTATGACTCGACGTTCGAATATCTTTTTAAATTTGTATATTATTTTTGACACTAACGTTTCTGTCATCTCATAACTTTTACAATTGCGATGGCGCAAGGGCGCGTGCGTCCATGGACTTAATATTAAATTTAAAACCTGACTTGTAAAAAAGTTCTGTTCGCACTAAAATTACGATCGTACGTACACGTATGGACACCTCCGCCGAGTGTAAGGGGAGCTAGTTCAGAAAATAAAGAGGATAACGCTATTGATATCCACACATTACACTAAATGCAGTAGAAAAATGTTTTTTTTTCTTTTGCAACACGCAATGAAACAATACAAAATCAGCTGACACGTGGTATAATGTCCCGCAATGAATGCTGACGGCATCGCAAAACTGTTGAACGTTATACACTGCGCATTCACGAAATATTCAATAATTTTTTTGTTTATTTAACGATCTATATTAAAGAGTTTCTGCTGGAGCCTGCCGTCATCAAAACCTTCATATTTATATTTCTTCCTATTATACTCCTGATTTATATATCTCCAACCACCATGTAAAAGTTGACGTCAAGACTTCACGGGCGATTCCCTTAACGAAATCCTCTGGCATTATTTGTCTAATAACCAGGATGGTCGCACAAATTTGATAGTAACCATATTTAAATTATGGATGTAGATAACTGTGACTTAAAATTAGTAGTTTTATTACATATGTACAAAGGCTTAAAACGCGCGTATTAACATAGAAAAAACACTTCAGTCAAAGGAACAATCGGAATAAGATAGGTTTCTGCTAGTTCTGATTCTTTTAATCAAAAGATTTCTGGTAACAATCGTGCACGTCGGTTTAAATCATATCTACAATTCTTATTTGTTTAAACAAAACCATAAGATATTTGGTTTCGAATACTGCAAGTACCTAAAATTAAAAAAACGAGATAGTAAAAGATAAGTACTGTCCCAACTCTCTCGGAGATCTAAGAATTTGACTTACAAATGAGGCCCTTATTGCACTCAAATCGGACCTTTCCCGCTCGCGTCGTTTGCGTGAACCTTGAAGGACCTAACCTCTGTGGGTCAACTTCTCCGACAACGGATGTTATTGTCTTGGAACTTCACTAATGATGGAGTTCCTTCCACTGTGAGATTGTATAGGAGATTCTATCCCAAGGTTACTCAAGGCTGGCTCGATGGAGTCTCTAGCTTTGACCTGTCACACAGGTTAATGTAAATGGATAGAGTGACTACGCAAGGACAGCAGTCTCGGTCCAGTTGGCAATTGGTCCATAGCACGAAGACTGCGGCTGAAGCTTCTTTTCCCATCCGAGTCGAGACGGAGATGTAACGACAAAGAAGTTCCAATATCAGTAACAAAAACCAAAATAAGTGTTTACGTACCTGTTCGAAGGAGGCAAAGGCTGATTCCAGTGTGCTTAGTGCGAGTTTTTTAACGTTCTCGATAGCGTAAAAGTTAGACCAATTTTGTATGCAATTGGAACAGCGCCCCTAGCGGCAAACGTACGCAAACGATCCCATTCCATGCAAATATGAGCTAACTTTTACGCTGTCGAGAACGTTGAAAAACTCGCACTAAGCACACAGATACATTCATCACACTGGCACACTTTAAAAACATAACGGAGAAGTTTCTAATCGAATTGAGGAAACTATCCCTTTTATGATGTGCGGTGTGTTTCTCGTATATTACGTCATGACACATTAGGTTAGCTTATACACATTCCAAATATTGTATTGGTGCAACTAAAATTCGAAATTAATCACTCGATTTAAAGAAAATCCTGATAATAAATTAATCTAGAAACCTTTATGTATTTGCTCATCGAAGCTTAGTCTTAACGAAAAAAAGAATCGTAGCATTTTAATTTAGACAAAAGCAAAATTATACGGATGAAGAAAAAACTCATATTATTTTTTGTCCATTTTAATCCTTAACAATTTTCATCTGACGTGATACAATTTTGTGTAATAAAAATTTAAAAGCATTATACATATTAAAGAAACAGCATGACAATAGAAATTAGACATAACTAGAAATATTATAGGATAATTGTAAATAATTAAACATGTATATTTGTTATTGTAAATAAGTTGTAAATATAACGTACATACATTAGTTTGTAATCCTTTTTTTACGAAAATACAGTTTTTTTATAAAAGAATGTGATTTTATTTCATAATATCATTAAGCTAATGTTAAGAAAAAAACAACACAATAAATCTAGCAGTTTCATTCTTAATCAATATTTCATTTAATTAATACACAAAAAACGTTACTCTTTAAAATTCGACATAATTTTTTTGTTAATGTCATCAATTTTAATACTTGTGACTTCGAAATTATGAAATAATTCGTTTTCCAATTGAGAATCTGAAATCATGTCTGCAAGTCATTATTCGTTATGCCTCTACGCGCCAATAAGTTTTCCGTGACATGATGGCGTCCTCATAGTATTGCGTCCTGAACATTAGGTGTTAGGAAATATGCTGTCATCTGTTGTCGTTGCGGATTGAACTCAAACTGCAGTAGGTATAGGAAGCACTTATTTATTCCACACGCACCTTAAAATCGCATACATTGATAATCAACTGGTTTTTATATCTTTGAGCCTTTTAAAACGTAAAACGTATTTTTTATCGTGACGTTTATCTCTCCATCTGACAGCCTGGACTTTTTTCTTAGGTACGTCTCCCGTTGCTAGTGCTGTGTGTGAAAAACTATTCACCACAAATGTATAAGTAAGCCGCGCCAATAACGAAACGAATCGAAAATGGCGTCTATGTACCTACACTGACAGATGGTAGGGTCAACAATAAAAAAAGAAAGATAGAAAGAAAAAGTTGTTTATTGTAAAAAAATATATAAAAATAACAAATGAGAATGTATTTTACAATTGTATTAATGTATGTAATTGTATTTTATAATTGTCCAAATTTAACAAAAACAACAAAATAACGAGCAAATGCAACAAATAACAACAGAATTTGAGAGAAAACAGAGCGCGCCGAAACAGTGTGAGAACAAAGTCAAACTGATTTTTTTTTTGCATGCAGTACGCGTGCGACTAAAGATAGCAATAGTTTAGAGTGAGAGCGCATGATCGCCGCCGCCATTTTAGATTCGTTTCTTTAATGGCGCGGCTTATATTTATTATCTATGGTGCTACGCACTAGTGGTGGCGTCCATGACGGAAGGCTTCGGTTAGCGATGTGAACCGATTACAATTTCTGGCTCCGGTTTATTACCGGTTTTTTTTCTCAAAAAACCGGTTTTTTTAGGTATTTTTAGGTTTTTTCCATAAAGGCTAAATAATCACTAAATAAAACAAATTTACGTACAAACGAAGAGTTTTCTTCATACAATTAACTGGGTGAGCATATTTTATATAGGCTTCTAATGATCATATTATATATTATCCAATAATAAAAAGCTTTTTATTTTTGATTTAATACTATTGTATTTAAAATAAAAATATTCTAAAATTTTGATATAAGAGGCATAGTTGGTCCACTGCGTCAGCAGCCTGCTCCTTCTGGATGTTAGCACGTGCCAGCAATTTCGGTGTGGTTTACTGTGGCGGCTTCAGTCTTAATATACATTCGCACTATATTCACTGCGGCCGCCGTGGCGTTCGGAATATCCCGTTTTCGCGAATGCAAAAAATCCAGAATACCAGGCTTTTTAAAATTGTTTGTGGTTTTTTCTGGCTGTTCCGATGATAAAGCGAGAGTTGAAAATTCTTCAAGAAGATTCCCCAGTTCACGATGCACCATCTCTTTTGCAGACAACATGTGCAGATATGTGGATATTTGCGTCACGGTCCTCATTTCGTACGCTAAAAGTCTACCAACCATATTGTGGTTATTGCACTGTAGTTTTTAAATGTAATGCACGGTAATTTGATTCTGAAACACGGTTTTTTTTATATTTGTAGCTTGTATATTTGATCTGGTAGCACTGGTGTGAACTGTGAATGTAAAGCGTAAAAAACCGGTATTTATCGGTATGTATAAAAACCGGTTTTTCTCCGGTTTTCTTCGAACCGGTTTACATCCCTAGCTTCGGTCGGCGTCTGTCACCTCGCGGCACGGTCGCACACGCGACGCAGAAGACTGCAGAACGGCATCTCCACCAGCAACGACACCACCAGCGAAGCACACATGCTCAACACGCTCACGGCTGTGAAATACGTCCACTGGAAAAAACAACAAGCTAGTTAGCTTGTTGGCTAGTGTTAGCAAATTCCCTTAGGTTGAGCCCGTTAGCTCACCTACCCGTGTACACGTAGCTGGAATAGCCCTTTAGGCCAACAGCGAATAGTGCAATAAAAATCAAACCCGCAAAATTATAATTTGCGTAATTACTGGTGGTAAGAGCTCTTGTGAGTCCGCATGGGTAGGTACCACCACCCCGCCTATTTCAGCAGTGAAACAGTAATGCGTTTCGGTTTGAAGGGGGCATCCGTTGTAACTATACTTGAGACCTTAGAACTTATATCTCGAGGTGGGTGGCGCATTTACGTCGTAGATGTCTATGGGCTTCGGTAACCAGTTAGCAAGCACCAGGTGGGCTGTTGGCTCGTTCACCCATCTAAATAATAAAAAAAACTCACAACGCAAGTAGCGTTCGAGCAGACGCTCGAGTCAGCGGCGAGCAGCACGAGCCTGGCCGCTGCGGCGTGCACGACCAGCGCGCTCGGGCACAGCCGGCCGACTGCCGCCGCGCACGCACCGCCCAGCACGCCGCGACACGGCACTGCGGGACACAACACGATAACCACGTGGTCGCAGGGACGCCGTAAATTTATTTTTTCCTACCTAAGCTGAGAGCCTTGAGATGCTATTTCAGCGTAACCTTAACTAGTAGGTGGGCTCGCGGGGCTTAAACCTGACGCGCCGTAAGATCTTAATGATCAACTACTTATAATAAAACCCATCTCAGTGGGTCCCTCACGTCCTTACGGACCCATCAGATCCAATAACCTTTGCATTAGACACCTTTGGCTCTAACACCAGGAGTGGGGACCCCGGTAACCCTACTCGTGCAACCTAACCTAAACATCAGCCCGCTGTGTTTCGCGCCGAATCTTCTCAGTGGGTCGCGATTCCGATCCGGTAGCAGATTCCTTAGCGAAGCAGCTACTCTTGAGTTGTTAGATCTCCTTTGAAGGCGCTCGGGTAGCTGTTAGCAAATCCCATCCCTCCTGGCTGAGCCCTTGCCCACCCACCTATCCTGGTAAAACTTGAAAGGCCTCCGGACAAACATAAAAAAGGGTAGGTCGCAATTCCGTTATGATGGTAATTTAAGCACTGTTCTTGCTAGGGCTAGTATTGGCAGTGTCGCAGTTGGATGATGCTAGCCGATATCCGATAGCAAACCGAAAAGAAAGTATGAAATACAAAGAGACATGAACTCAAAGTAGGTATGTGTAAAATGCAATAAATACATTTTATATATTTATTAAATACGACAATCCTGGGAGAATAATAGAAAAGTATCGTTTACTACACGATGGAACATGGACATACATGCCACCGATGATAGAGTATGAGATCGGTCGCTCAAATATGTAACTACCTAATATAGATAAATAAGTTTGTACTCGAACGTGTATTTGCGGCAGCTAGGACACGTAGAAGACTTCTAACATGGACCTTTGAGTGTGCAGCGTTTCTTCGTGCAAATTATTATTTGCGTTATTACTGGTGGTAGGACCTCTTGTGAGTCCGCGCGGGTGGGTACCACCACCCCGCCTATTTCTGCCGTGAAGCAGTAATGCGTTTCGGTTTGAAGGGTGGGGCAGCCGTTGTAACTATACTTGAGACCTTAGAACTTATATCTCAAGGTGGGTGGCACATTTACGTTGTGGATGTCTATGGGCTCCAGTAACCACTTAACACCAGGTGGACTGTGAGCTCGTCCACCCATCTAAGCAATAAAAAAAAAGGATAACTCCATCTTCTTTCTTCAGCATTTTTTTAAAATGTAAGTACCTGCATATATAGTGGCGCATGCAAGTACAGGCCACAGTAAGGCCATGGGCCAGGCCACGTGCACTGCCGCGGTCGCCCACCACTGCGAGAGCCAGGGCAGCGCTGATGACGTCACCAGCAACGATAGAGACATGATCCATAACAACGATGAAGTTACCTACAAAAAACTCCACATTTTGAGTCACTTGTAAGTCACGTGGGTTGTAATACTGTCGATAATGCTGCCCGTCTGAAGGGTTCGAGGCATGAGGACGTACTAGCCATTGACATTATTATTAACAATGGCGTATCTAATAGGGCCTGTGGGGTACCACTCGCTCGCCATTACCCGAAAAAATACAGCAATATGGAGGGCAGGAGAACACAAAAAAAACAATTACAATTAAATAAATCTATAGTTTACTTAAAAATTTATAGGTATATGCTAGCATATTTTCGTATTTTAACCTTTTTTTTTCCTACCTAAGCGGATGGTCTTGAGAGACCATATCAGCGTCACCGGGCGAGTAGGTGAGCTCACGGGGCTCAAAACCTGAAGTTGTTGCTAACACAAACCCTAGCAAGAGTCGTGCTTCGCAGAACGACGGCCACGATGAGAGGGTTCTCGGGTCATGCCGCTTTGTCGAAATGAGTTTTTTTAACCCTTAATATCTCATCAAGTAGCAAAATAAGGGCGCACGTCGTTACAACAAACTTGTGAATTTCACGCATTTCAAGAACCGCGAGCGAAGAAGAGCATTAGTTTAAAGTAGACATTGTGCTCAAGGAGATAAGGGTCTATGAACAGTCTCACCGTAGAAACCTTGAGTCTTCCGCTCAGAACGTGCGTCAGCCAGCCAGCAAAGACCCCCATAAAGTACGGAGCAACTCGGGCCCACGGACGAACTATGATGGCTGTGTACGCCGACGCAGAGCTCGTCAATCTATTAAAATTCATTTGAACACAAAACATCTAATGCCTTCGAAGGCGGACATTGGCAATGCCAGGTCAGTGTGCTTAGTGCGAGTTTTTTAACTTCTAGATCGCGTAAAAGTTAACGCAAATTTGTATGGAGTTCGAACAGCGCTCCTAGCGACAAACGAAGGGACGCTGTCCAACTTTTACGCGATCGAGAAGTTAAAAAACTGGCACTAAGCACATAGAATTACTAATCGCGACCGATTTCGAGTAATTTTATTAGGTGTATTGTAGTGAATTCGAGAATGCTTTGGATTCACAATTCGTAATTATAAACAATATATATTGTGTGTACAGGAGAACGTCTGTCTACTCCGCTAGTATCCATATATTACTGTACAGTTGACATAAACGACCGCATCGACTCTGGACAACTGAAATAAAACTTACAGTCCTCTATCGAAGTATGCGGCAGTGAAGTCGGCAGCGCTGGCGGCCAACATCGTCATGAACACGGCGGCCGCCACGACGGCCCGCGCCGCTCCCCCCGGGCCACCCGCGTGCCCCCCCGCGAGCCCCCCCGCGGCACACGCCAGCGCGCCCACGGCATGCAGCTGCGTTTCCGTTGACAAGTACCATGAAATCTGGAGGCACTGGAAATGTTTTCAAAATTAACGGATAGACTTAGATTGAGGACTCTAGAGACAAGTATTAATAATAATTAGTGATCCCCTGGTGGTCGAAATTCGACTATAATAAATTGAAATTATAAGTTTGTACACTATTATGATACTATTGTCAAAGACGATATTATACTTCTATAATCACAGATTTCGCCAAGACTATAGACAAATATTAATAAAGACAAACAATATTTAATCTATTCTCAATTTGACCATAGCAATATGAAAAGTTTGATAAAAAGCAAATAGTATGCATGCGTGTGTGTCAAATACATGGTACCTAGTGTGTGTAATGTTTTTTTAATGATTTAATGTATTTTTTGTGCATAATATAAATAAATATTAATATTCTGCAGTCCTCTTCCCTATAAGTGTGGGAAATTTTATACTCCTCCATCCGCGCAATTTTCGTAAAGGAGGTACAAAGTTTTTGCATCACGTATTATTACGAGTATATACATAACTATAAGCAAATCACGCAGCGTCATTTGGTCCCAATATAGGATTCCCTATTATGTTACTACTAGGCTACGAGAGACTGATAAACATACTTTTATACGTTTAAATCTACACATACGTATGTATATAGATATGGGTTCAAGGATTCAAACAATGTTTGCCTGATGTGGGAATCGAAGTCACGACACCGGCGCAACAGTCAGAGTCACTAACTACTGCTCCACAAAGTCAGTCATGCCGCTAATAAAAATGTATTAATCTATCAAAACCAAGTTCAGCTCACTTGTTCGTCCTCGTCGTACATATTGGAAGCGTAAAGTATGTTTCTCCACCAGCAATGGTCGCAGTTAGTGTGATCGTTGTCTGACAGTGTGAGAACGGACGTGCTGCGGTACACGCGAGCCACCACCGCCGACAGCAGTAGCGCGTACGCATAAGACGGCAATAGCCTACGATAAATACAAAATTGATGTGCTTTAGTCAATAAAAGCAATATCTTCTTCTTCTTCTTTTTCACAGGCACAGTGAATTTTTGTATTCCATTCTATCTATGTAAAGAAAAATATTTTTTATGTAATTTTTATATAAAACCTTTGAAACTCTTTAGTTTTAAAAAAACAAAGATTTCCCTTAAATAGAACAACCGAACTTTGATGTAGTCGCGGCCTAAAGAATAAGACGTCCGGTGCATTTGTATGTAGCGATGCACCGGTGTTCGAATCCCGCAGGCGGGTACTAACTTTTCTAATGAAATCATACTTAACAAATGTTAACGATTGAGTTCCACGGTGAAGGAATAACATCGTGTAATAAAAATCAAACCCGCAAAATTATAATCTGGTGGAGCCCATAGACATCTACAACGTAAATGCGCCATTCACCTTGAGGTATAAGTTCTAAGGTCTCAGAATAATTACAACGGCTGTCCCACCTTTCAAACCGAAACGTATTACTGCTTCACGGCAAAAATAGGCGAGATAGCGGTACCTACTCGTGCGGACTCACAAGAGGTCCTACCAACAGTAATTACGCAAATTATAATTTTGCCGGTTTGATTTTTATTACAAGTCAATCGTAAACATTTGTTAAGTACATATTTCATTAGAAAAATTGGTAGCCATCTGCGGGATTCGAACACCGTTTCATCGCTGGATACGAATGCACCAGACGTCTTATCCTATAGGCCACGACGACCTTGAAAAATATCTTCTATACTAATATATAAATTAACAGTGGTTTTTACGGATGTTCCGTTATAACTACTGAACCATGCATCCGATTGTCTTGAAACTTGGTATCCATGTAGAAGATAGATGTACTTACTGTACTTAATGGATAGGCTAATATTTATATGAGTGTTGGACTCCCTACACCAGTTGCGGGGGGGGCGTCAATGATGAGAATCTTTGTGGGGGTAAGAAATAATAATGTCAATTTAAATGCCCAGCGAAGCAGACGGGTAGAGCTAGTCACTTTTTAAAAATATGCTACCGCCAGATATACTCCAATTATATTTGGTATTATGTAATTAGGAAATAGGGGCTATAGGGAAACAAATAACACAGTGACACGCTCTCATATCGGGGGTTTTGTTAAAATTCAAAAGAAAATTAAGTATCATACTCTATATGTGCGTGTAATAAGAGAGAAGTTCTTTGGTAACACAAAGGGATTGATGACCAATAAAAGTAAATGAGTAATCTTACCTAATAATCCTGTTGGTTACAAAACAAACGAATTGCAGGATCTGACCGCAGGCACCGCCAAAGTTGACGAGCTCCTCGATGCTGTACCGACTCTTCAAGTAAAAGAAATGATGGGAACTAAACAGGCCACTGGAATTTTACAATATCAGTTTAATTATTCCGACGATGATTGAATAAATCGTGACGCACGGCAAGTTCGTGCTTAACTGTAATAATGTAAAATCTAACGAAAGAAAGTGATTCGCGTTTTGAAACCGTTCATGCGATGTCAATTTAAATTAGCGCCAATATCTGACCCGCGTCTTTTTTTCCTACCAATGATGGTAGCCGGGAGGGTAATGCCAGCGTAACCGGAGGAGTAGGTGACCTCACGGGACTCTAACCTGATGACGTTGCTAACTCTAGCCCTAGAAAAAACAGTGCTTCGCAGAATCTACCACCGCATCGAAAACGCGACCCACTGAGAAGACCCGGCGAGAAACTCAGTGGGCTGTGTCTGAGGGTTAATAATTAGGTAGGAAAAAACAAAAAAAAATCCGAAGCGTCAGAAATAACGAAGACGCAATAATAAACGGCCTGTTCACTAATTTTAATTCAAATTTAATTTATATACGGTGGAACTATTTTTTTACAAATTAGTAGTAGATCAAGTTGCGTTTGCAATTACAGATCTCTCAATTAGCCTCATGCTGAAAAGAGTACAAATGAAAACCGCTCAACACGGTTCACGTACAACTTATTTCTAAATTGTCGCTCACAGCTGAACGATATTATTAATTAAACACACAAACCTTGTAAAGAATAATGTGTCGAAAGCTAAAGTTCCAGTCATTAATACATTATAAGCATTGTTGTTTGGGTATGTGTCACTTGAAGTTCCTAAAAATCAATTGTTTTTATAAATAAACACGATTTGTTATATAAATACATGGAATGCAAGACTACGCAAAAAGGAATACAGAGTTCCAACATTTCTGGAAGCCGAAGAAATTTCGAGTACAATCAATCTTTTACATAGATCCCTCGAAATTCAATATCACGAATTGTCACCAAGAAAAATATATTACTATTGTCTTAAATCTCCACCAATATCAAAATTTAAAAACAAATCAAATCAACAAACTAAATGTTCCCCTGGATTGTGGTTACTTCAAACCCTGGATTATACTGCAATGGAATTATGTGAGAAATTCTAATTTAAATAACTCAATTGTCACCTGAAATCTGGTCCACGGAAACAACTACATGCACATAAATAACCCAAAATGTTGCTCCAATTTTCAAAGCATGTGTCAAAGACAGATCCTTGTTAGATGTGTTCTTATTAAATATTCTCTTCCACGAATATATTAATGAGAAACACAATAACAGCTGGCACATGAAACCCTTCTTTTTGTTTGTAACCGACGGATTTGCTGCTCTGAAGCTAACTGGTAGGCTGTTGCGTGAGTTACACTGCTTTTTGTACTTGCCACATCTGTTGCAACTATGTATTGTCCTATCTGCGGCCAAATCCATAGTGAATCTAGGATCAGTAACATATTTCCCTGGATATGAATCATCAGTGTAAGCCATATCCATATCATCCTCTAATTTATCGTCAATCCTTTTTGTCCTTTTGATGTCTCTCTCCTTGTTTATAGTGTCTGATTCATTTATTTTTTCTAGATCAAAACTCATCGATTTTTTTCTATATGGTATTAATTTTATGCAATCTATTTCAATGACCGTGGCTATTATACATACAGCAATTAGTATTGTAGTTATTGTTACGAGTAGAATGAATCCAGCATCTGTTTTCAAATCGTAATAAGGTTCAACGTGTCTAGAACTTTTAACTTTGACCCTCCTAGGGAGCATTCTGTTAGTTTTAAGATTGTTGGTAACCATTATTGAGAAATTTATTATAGATTCGACGTCGTTCAAGTCACACGATCTGGGCAGACACACTCCGAGTATTATTTCGTATGACTGAAAAGTAAATGTACATAGAGTAGCAGTAGAGGATTGAAAACGAACGTTATTAAATAAAAAATTGTTTATCGTTAAAGGTTAAAACTCATTTTCTTAAAAATTTTAGTCAAGCCACACTTCAATTCTAGTGATTTTATTGTTGTGTTTGGCTATGTCCGATTTTGTTTCAACTAAGCGTGATCTGTGAAACTTATTTATTTTGGTAAACCCATATTTCATAATTAGTATTAAACTTTTTAACAAAATTATAAATAAACCAGTTTTATGCCTTTAATTTTATTTGTCAATATTAGTTAACAATTAGTGATTCATACTTACTCTTTGAAATCTCGTAATATTTAAATCTATATTCAGAGTACTGTAAGCGAGTTTAATGGGTACTTTCTTCACATCTGCAGACGAATGCGTCTGATCTAGACTTATTGCCCATTGTTGAGAATCTACAATCGTTAATCAGTTACTAATTAGAATTTGTGCACTTAAAATGGCGTCCATTGTAATCGTTCAAATTTATCTATAAGAAGAAATAGGCATCCAACGGCTCCGATTAACTGTAATGAAACTACAATATTCGAATTGTTGGGTACAAGAAAGTTTTGAAGGAATTTTGCTTGTCAGGGTCACTACTCTTCCAATACAAATAGAAAATATAATGATACATTTGAACACAAGAAGCCAAATCTAAAATTCTACAAGAGGCCGCTATCAAAATTATGTAAACTAGAATGTAATGACTAATGTAAGACTAGAATGTAAACTAGAAAAAAACTTCGCTTATTGACATAGAACTGAAGTAGGTCTTGACCTTCCTTTATTACTTTTTAACAATGAAAAGAACTTCTTCATGATATTTTTTCTTTATCAAAGAGCCATAGCGTGAAACATGACCACTTATGTTAATATTTACACAGCTTAAAATCCTCATTCCGTAGCAAATATCCGTACACATCCATCTACATGTTTCTACATACCATCGTCAAAATTCCGTGCTCTAAGTCGTTGGGCTGTTGCATAGTCGATATCGTGGAAACTCCTGGTAGAATTGTGAAGACAGCTCACATACTCATTCTGCGATAAAGCAAATATTTTATAAAATTTACTGTCGCAATATTCCGCAATTTTTACATCAAAATGAAGTTCCAAAACCCCACTCACAAACAGTGAGCCACACACACACACAGTGAAACAACCATCCTTAGCTGGTGGGACAGTTGTTAGGTTCAATAGACCTAACTTACATAAACTTCAAGATCTATCTCTCGCGAGCCAGTCTCTTGATTTGATAGAAATTGAACTTTTGCTTTTTTCTTTACCTATCTGCCTGTAAATTCGGGGCTTATTGGGTTCAGCCTGAAGAACCTTTTCAACATCTGCCCTAACAAGAGGAGGGATTCTCTGAATCTACCACCGGAGTAGAATCGCGACCCACTGAGAAAATCCGGTAAGAAACTCAGTGGTTGCGTTAAGATGTAAATCATCTGAGTGTCTAGGCAGTACGATTATCTACGTAGGAGTGATTTTTGGTAGAAAGAGTGCCGACAGTAAGAATTAAGTATCACGCAATTGTTTTGAAGCTAATGACGACCGGCCCAGCCTCTCGGATGACCTAAAACCTAGCGTTAACACAACACATAAAACAACGTGTAACAACAAAATGGAAAAATAAAACAAACTCACCAAACTGAGACACTGATGTTTTGAGCCGAGCCAGAATCTATTTCCATCATTTAAACCGGACTGGTAGCGCCCTGATGAATCTACGGCTATTGACAGAAGAGACATTTTAAGTTGTTAGAACCTTAAAAATCCTACTAATATTATAAACGCGAAAGTTTTTAAGAATGTATGAATGTATGTTTGTTACTTTTTCACGCAAAAACTACTGGATGGATGTTGATGAGACTTTACAATAATATAGTGTGAATAAATAAATTAAATGTTCCCGAAGCGAAGCGAAGGCGGGTCGCTAGTTATCTATATTTTATAAACGCAGCCTAACCGCCGGTTTTATGACAACCGTCGAAAATAGTAGGCGCCAATTTATTCTTTATAATCATAACCAAAGAACACATTTGCAGATGTTTTCATACAAAATCATCAGCAGATTCGAACACACGAAGATATGTTTACGACATGCGCATGAGGCCCAGCCCAAAGTACACGTTGGAGCACGTTGCATTTTTAATCGAAGTTGGACAGAACACCTAGTCTAGCGTAGAACTTATTGAAAAGTGATCATCAACCGCCGCGAATCTACATAGTACATGAACTTTCCACCGATTCGCTTATTGACTCTGTAAGCTATACCATGGATCCGAGTTCGATGTCTTTTAAAAAAAAAAGACGAGGTCACTCAGTTTGCTTCACCGCTTCTTCTGTGGACTGTGGTTCTTTTTAGAGGCAAATTTAGAGTTAACTGTGACTTACATGTGAAATAAATATGTATTTGAATTTTGGTAATTCTTTCATTGTCGCAAATCGTATACACAGCACGTAGGCATTTTAATTTTGCGTTTCGAATCCCTTACAGTTTTAGTAATTACATAATTACGGACGACCGTGATGTTAATCGTCGACATTCGTATATTATGCTAACTACCCTATAATTTTCCAAAATAAAAACATTTGTTGATGTAACTGTTAAATTTTGTATTCTGAGTCTGCACGTGATAGGTGTGATTCTATTAGCTCTGCTTCGAAATAATACCTTACTGGTTTTCGGTTGTTATTTTATTATGTGAATTTATTGGATGTTTTTTTTTCTGAAAACAATTAATAAAAAAATAGAGGTACAAACACTTATTACTCATTACGATCTACTGTAGATTATTATCGTGAGCACGCGAGCGTGATCACTGAACTTGTACGAGCATTCACATCAACAGCGAAAGTTACGAAACACGCAGAATTAATATTAAATAAATAAATCAACGCATTTCATGTGTACTTGTTAACGAGACTTTTTCACGCCTGATCATAAGTGGCGTGGAAAGAAACATAATGTCTCAAATCTCTAATGCAATGAATGGTATTCGGGCAGGGAATTAAAAAGAAAATATAGGGTCGGGCCCGTACTAGCCTTTTTAATAGAAAGATCTCTCTGCGTGAGCCACTCTGCGTGAAACTGGATTTTGGTATGGTCAAGCAGACGCAGAGTGGCAGACGCAATGAAAATGATGTAAAATAAAATATAAAACCTTTATTTACCGTGAAAGGACGATGTATTTTAGTAATAAGTTTTTTTTTTCCCCTGCCTAATCGTTGGTGACCTAACGGGCTAATCCAACTACACGCGATCTGGTAGATGGCCGGGATAGACCGGCTCATGGGCTCAACCTGAAGGAATTGCTAACACTAGTCCTAGCAAGAGCAGTACTTTGCAGAGCCTACCGGATCGGAAACGCGACCCACTGTGAAAATCCGGCGGGAAACTCAGTTTGGTATGATTTGATCTAAAATCGTTTAATTCATCCGATTAGGTTATATTTGCTGTTTTCCAAACAAGAGAAAAAGTATGAGTCCAAATACAAATGTTTATGACACTTACGAGTATCGACAATAAGCGTTAAAGTCCTTAGATCGTCACAACCGATAGTAGATTATGAGTTGGTGTTCTTGAGACAACAATACTAAAATATATTACGATAGAAATTCCTTGCTGTACTTTAGACGGAATGTAACGCAATGAAGGTAGAACACAATAAGAAAAAAGACGCGCCTGACCCACTCCACCAAAGGACCACAGAGGCGTTTGCCATAAGTTTATGGACAACCTTTTGGGTTGTCAAAAAAGGACTTAATAATTTATTTTACAATTAACAATACTTCCCTTTGTTTTGAGATAGTAATGTCTCATCGTTTCGACTTTCAGAACTGTACCCTCAACCTTTGTATATGCGCATTTGTCGTTTAATTTGGCTGCTTTAAGTGATAGACAGAAAAACGCGAGTTAGATACTTAGGTACCTACCTATTCGGGGTGCACCATTACCAAACTTTAAAAGGAGAGTATTCATTAAATACCTAGTTATACAATCGATTCGCTAGGTACTGTACTTCCTCAGCAATGCCTTATGTTCTATGTAGTCGTTTAATAAGATGTTATTTGGTTATTCTTACCTTTGAATGCCCAAAGTTGACCATCCGAAAGGTCTTTGAACATGTCTCTCATATCTTCCCAGCATGAGACATCGATAGATAAATGCACACCGTTTGATATTTTAGGCCAAAGTACGGCTAAGAATGAAGGATCGTACACTTGTAATAAGTTTTCGAACACATCAACACGATTTCCCGCGAGTTTAGAATTTTTCAAACGGGATTCCTTTTTACTATCAAAATTATTACGAGTAGATGTAACTACGGTTAATTCAAACAGAAACGTTATAAACCCGAAAAAAATAATCTTTAACTCCATCCTATTTCAATTAGTCGTAAAATAATAATTTAGAATACGTGCTACTTACACGCAAACTAACTCCGGAGTGAATATTGATCAGGCAATTGTAATCATTGGAAAAATTAAATCCGTGATTGTTTTATTGGTGGGCCGAGTATTTCGATGTTGTTGAAAATCCGGAAATCAAACAAGAATGTAATAAATAACGTAACTTTCTCCTGTTAGAGACGATCATGGAGAATAGCAATTATTGCAGCGGCAGCGTAGCGGTTATTTGCGGTAAAATCCAAAATAAAAAATTACCAGAGAAAACTTGTTTACACATTCAACAATAACAATAATCGGAGAGCCAATTTCCATAGACCTCGCACAGACTTCATTAACGAAAAGCCAATAGTGTATCATTTTGATTACACGTTTCATACTTTCCATTTACTTCCACTTTCTTTATATTATATTAAGAGGATTTTAGAGGCAAGTACCTACAAGGCACATAGCATTCGTCTTGGGAATAAACTCCCAACCGATATGACGTCTTTCTAGAAATGAAGTTTGGATCGTCAGTGGTAGGCAGCGACTTTGCTGTATCCCTGACATTACTGTCCATGGGCGATGGTGACTACTTTTTTTTTTTATTGCTTAGATGGGTCCACGAGCTCACAGCCCACCTGGTGTTAAGTGGTTACTGGAGCCCATAGACATCTACAACGTAAATGCGCCACCCACCTTGAGATATAAGTTCTAAGATCTCAGTAGTTACAACAGCTGCCTCATCCTTCAAACCGAAACGCATTACTGCTTCACGGCAGAAATAGGCAGGGTGGTGGCACCTATCCGCGCGGACTCACAAGAGGTCCTACCACCAGTAACTTCTACTTCACATCAGGTCTGCCTATAATGGCAATAAAAAGAATAATAAACCAGCACAGAATTGAAGACATGAGTGGGTGAAGGGGATATGATACAATTTGTTAACTTGGAGAAAACTGGCAACAAACTTTTGTTAGGTAGGTACTTGTACTTTTTCTTCGAACATAACTCCTTCATCATATGCAATTTCTAAAAATAGCCTTTAAACCCAGTTTTAAGGTCTAATATGGTTTATAGGCACATAACAGCTTCAATGTAAAAACTCAAAAATATTAAAACCTGGTACTTAACCCCTTCATCCACTCGTGTCTTCAATTAAAAATTTACATAATGACCATACTAGATACTTGTGTTATTGTTTGAACGAGGGCCATCACTAAAGAAACCACTTTTACTGGAAAGGATCTTTATTAACTGGAATAAAACTATGCTATTGAATTTTTACAATAATCACTCGCTACAATGATTTCCATTTGGCTTTTACTCCAAATCTCGAAATAAAAGAACACGATTCAATGTTAGTAATTACATTTATTACTTGTCAAAAGACATTATAGCTTAAAATTATCTAATTTCATGTACTTAGTAAATACAATTAGCTAGATTTATTTCAGACAGACGGCCTCGCTCCCGTACTTCATATTACAACGTAGGTATGTACATAAAATATATTTTACTGTGACAACTTAAATCACAAATAAAGACACTAAACAGACGTAAATCCCTTCACACAAGCGAATCTCTCGAATAGAAAAGTTAATATTTGAACCATAGCGCTATATTTTATTAAAAAAAATTACGTAAAATCATACTGATGCGCCAATGCAGGCGAAAGAAACCAACAGATTTATACATTAATTATCATTATATATATAATTGGGATCTCCTCTTTATTATTAATATATTCATTAAACAAGTTATAGGTTATTGCAAATGGCGAGATATTCCCACTACATAGTGCTTTTACACATGTATACAGAAAATACTAATATTGTGTATAAAATAACATACTAAAACATTGGCACTACAAATAATCTGTTTCTTTAAAATACAAGACTGGAAGTAAGTCCAATAATCTATGAATTACCCACAGGGACAGGATGTAAATTCAATCATACTAAGGCAACGCTCTGTTCAGTGTTTACTATGGATTTAATAGTCGGGACTATCTAACAAGCCGCGTCTGCGATGCTCAACAATAAAATATGTAGTAATGAATTTTATACATCTTTTTATATTACAATATTGTTGAACAACTCCAAAGGGGCTTATTTTTTACGTCTAAATCCATTGGTGGTTCATTTATATTACACATAAAAGGACAAATAATTTAAGCTTAATCTTAATATATCTCGGTTATTCTATTGTCCATGTAAGCGAGATACTGATTTTATTTATCTATATAATTATGAGTTCAAACTTAAATATAAGAATAAAATTGTTTTAAAATGTACATTTTGTATCAAAGCATAGTAAGGTATATGTATGAACGGTGTTGGCGAAAACGAAGGTATGTAGTAATGCTGGTGGTTACTGACATGATAATAACTAAAATCGCGGTCAAATAAATTATTTTCTTGGTTATATACACGCAATCAAACAAAAATCATGTGACGTAGCCATATACCTACTTTTTACATATTGGGGTCTCTAAAACTGGACTCTGAAGTTCTTTATGGTTAAACTCGCCAAATAAACTTCATAATAAAAATCATATAATAATAATATTACCAATAGAGTTTACCGTTTTGACCACGTGAGAGATTTCCTTTAAGGCTAGGGCTCTAAATTTCACTTCTACAAGTGAAACATATAATGATTTCTACTTTTGTTCTAATAAACCTGATTTCTCGTGTTTAGAAATTTTGTTAGTGAAATACCTTGACCAAATATTGCTTGCTATAAATTACTTGAACAAAAATAGTTTTGTATTTAATGTTAATTAATGTTATGTATTTAAGTGCAATATAAAACAATTTTACCTCATTCGATAGCGCCGACGCTCCATCGTTCAACATTCTCGCTTACATTAGCGTACGTCTAAGCACACAATTTATACTCGATACATAAAATAATTCACCCGTGGTTTAAATTCAAATCAAACAAACATTACAAACAATTCATTAGATTTCATTAAATTTCATAATTGTATTTTGCCATTTGTATTTTTTCGACCTGTGAATCAATTAGATGTAGGTGCATTCAGAGCAGAGTTAAAAAAACTCTTAACAATGTAAATGAAATACATTGTTTTCCGCCACAGATATAATTTTATGTTTACCACGAAAAATAAATACAATTAAAATTTTCTTGATACTCTGTGACTAATGCAACCTGCTTCAAAAGGTAAAGATATTTAATACGATGAATTCACGTTGCTTAAGCCTTGTAGTTTAAGTACTAAAATTCTCAAACCCCCCGTAACTTTAAAAGGTTTAATTCGCAACTCCGATCTCAGAACTCCATAAAATTAATACAAGATAAAAGTGTTTAAAATATTTATTCAAACTACAGAAAACGATCTCAAATACTGCCTCCCTCAAATACTGTTTATTTCAAGTTTTAAAATCTTTTAATTTATTAAATCGTTGCATTTGGATTATATTAATTCATTATTTGTTTCAGGTTTAATGAAATAGTGATTTTGTTTCTCAATGACTGGACTTTAAAATCATGTAAAACTAGTTTACAACTTCCCAAAAGGATCTTGAATTTCACAAAACCATCGAAACTTATTTTCTTACTTATACAAAATTGCAATATTTTTATAAATAGCCGATTCGGCGATTTCTCCTATAATATTACATTAGTATGAATTCTTATATTAGTGAACTTTGCATAGCTGGTTGTGTTGTCTACACAAACATCGGCGTGCTCTGGTGTCAGAGCGACATACAATCATTTCACCAAAACGTGAAAAGAAATAAAAGTAATTATAAAAAAATTCAATATTTTATCTCGAAGCGAAGGCCGTTTGTCGCTGTTGTCTCATATATAATCTTTCTCGATACAATTTACGTAAAACGAAATCATTTTTTACAGAATAGAAAAACCTTGATCATTTAATAAAATGTGCATAACGTATCATAATTTGATGCTATTTAATACGAGTTCACTCTCACAGCACACTGGTAAACACAGAAGTCAACCCAGTAAAGGCAAAATAGGCAAAATCAAACTGTTTCTAGAATAATCGAAATCTTGTCATATTTGAATACTCACAGAAACTACTCAATATTTTAAAATTCATATCAACTACCGAAAAAATTAGTAATATTTAATTTTATAGGTTAATTTAGTTTATTGTAAAACTATGTTCATCAATATTCTAAATAAATATTTGTATGGCCTACGTTGAAGAGTGAACTAACATTAAGAGCTGAATTATATTAGGTCAGACCCAGTTGGTTGGTGATCAACTTTTGCCGTTCACAGCACTGCGCCGCGGGAGCACGTGCAAACATCCACTACAAACGCAAGCCCGAGGAGGTTGCCAATAGTTTATTAGATTCCATTAATATAAATATTTCTGTATGCTAATAATTATTTACTCCACATTATATTGTCGGTCGGACCTAATATAAAACAAGTCTGTGGACTCGAGATGAGTCATGATTATCCGGATCCTATAAGCATTACGTTGAACTTAAACTGTACAGAGTGAGATTACACGCGCACACTCACACACACGGACACGGAACGATCACGACAACTTCCTTAATAACTACGTTGCAATCTCCGGTTAGTACTTCCTCAGCCGCTTGTTCGGCCGTTGTCCGTCGTTGATGAAGCCGCCCTGTTGATGGAATACAATACAAAATTAATACGTAATCACGTGAAACCAGAATTTACATAGTTTAAATAATCTAATAACAGAGATTTTAATAAGTAAATAAAGCATTCGCATTTATTCGTCCCGAAATTAATTGACTATCACAGAAACTATTGACAGACTAACTGATCTATCAAGTTATTGTGGTAACTGCTGAGACATTTTTATTGTGAATAGTCTAAAACAGATACCTTCAACCAAAATCTGAAAAAAAAAATTGTTACAAAACATATCAATAATTCAAAATTGTTAAAATATGTTTGAGATGAACTTATTAAAACCTCTGCAGGTGTCCATGCAGTACCTTGTCAGTGAACAATGCTGTACTACAGGTAACTCTGAAAAGAATGCACAGAAATTATTTAGTTTGCAAAGAAAAAGATGTGCTTTTCTTTCGGTTTGGGAACTGCATTTCTTTGCAAATAATTCTATGCACTCAATTCTTGGTCTTTTTCAATTTAAATTTTGAACAGAAATGAAAACCATGCAAAATATTGAAACAAAAGCCAATGATAGGTTCATTGCAAAAAAATACAGTAAATATTTCTTTTTTTTTTTGTTTACATTATTTATTAATAAATTTAGAAAGCAACACTAATCACTTTAGAACAATCACTATACAAACCATAAATCAGAAAATATTTTGATTTAATATTATTATTTTTATTTATCTTCAAATAAATATCAGTAATTTATTTGAACACAAACAAAACATTTTCATTAGTAGATATTGCACTGTTTAAAAAATATTCATATCATTAACAGATTACAGTTATTACTTACAAAGTTTAGACAGTCATGGGTGTGAGCGACTAAGTACTATTCAGATTTACACTTGCAATCAGGGCAGTTGGGCTAAGCCCAAGTATATTTGGTAAATTCCCATTAAGCATATTAAGCAGCAGTTAATGCAGGTAACAAATCCTTCATTTTGTTTTGATCTAATGATCTAATGTAAGAAGTCCCAACTCCCACTAAAAAGTGACTGTAATAATAAGTATCTAACATATATTTGAGCATGTTAGTATACAATTGAAATAAATTACACCCGAAACCAGCACGTTGAGTTTGGTGAGAGTTGCGAGTAGGGTACGAGTGGGGCGACTCACGGGTCTGGCGAGGAAGCCCTGCGGCGGCATGTATGACGTCACGGGGGCGAACCCGCCGCGAGGGAAGCCGCCGCCGCGCCCGAAGCCGCCGCCGCCGCCGCGCCCGCGCGTGCCTGCAACATGCCAACACTTGTCAGAACTTCCCTCACAGGACTCTCCTTAGAGAGAATGAGTTAGAATACTTCTGATAGATTCACTTCTACCGCGTGTGAATGTGCAGTTCACATACATGTTTGTTTTTAAAATAACCTGTGTAAGGGGATTCAACTGTTTCGGTGATTTGATTTAATATATTTAATGATTTTAATATTAATAACTAATCTTCTAAATTAGCGTCTCTCATTTACTTCACTACTTTATTAAATATATCTAAGTATTAAAATTAAAGTGAAGAACTTTTTCCACAGTCAATTAGTAATTCAGTATATTTAAAGTCCCCCAGCTAATTATAATGTAATTACTAGTGGTATAGTGCATTACGAACCCGCCCAGGCAGGTACCACTGTTCTGTGTATTTGGCACAATACTCTCACTCCTACAAAATTACATTTTCTGCAATGACCTCACTAAGAGCCAAAAATCAATGCAATTCCAAGCATGATAAAATGAGCCAAATAAGGCTTTATTTAACAACTAGCTGACCCGGCAGACTTCGTAGTGCCTTAATCGATAAATAAAAGACCTAGTTTTATATAAAATAAACTTAAAACAAACAAAAGGAATCCGTCCGACTATGATGTCATGTGTCCCCATCGAAGGAAAAACAAAATTTGTTATTTTTATGTAATTCCGAGCATTTTCATATTTATTTACCCTTTAAACCTTTTCTGGACTTCCATAAATAATTTAAGACCAAAATTAGCCAAATAGGTCCAGCCGTTCTCGAGTTTTAACGAGACTAACGAACAGCAATTCATTTTTATATATATAGAAGATAGAAGAAGAAGAAGATAGAAGATGATACTGAGCATACCTCTAAAGTTCCCCTGCGCGTTGAAGGAGCTCCCGCGGGACCGGAAGTTGTTGGCGCGGCCGGCGGGGCTGCTGGTGTTGTTGGCGGCGCTCGCAGCGTTGCGGTTCTGCTGCTGCGGGTGCTGCCGCTTGTTCTGTTCGCACAAACGTTGGAGATTCGATTTCAAAAGTTAGATAACATAGCACTCGAAGTGAACATTGAAGTAGACGAAGAAGGTTGAACTATAGATGCAAGAATCAACTAAAATCCATCAACATTTAAATTTTTTTTTTTCATTGATACAACTTGTTTCGGCTGCAAAAATATTCTATGCTCTGTATTTCCTAGGAAACCTTGTACAGCATAGACATGTGGCTTGGCGAAAAAAATCCGTAGTAATTAATATTCTATAAATATTAAAAAGTTATGGTGTTACAAAATTTAACTTCAAGTTCACCTAACAAACCTTTCTGTCAATTTACAGATCTTTACAACTGAAGAAAAAAAGTTAAAAAACAAAGGTATTTCTTCTAATTTTAATCAGTCATCTTTAACCATATAGGGAAGAAATCTTCTTGGCTATACTTGGTAATGTTTTCCACATCCTAAGACTACTGTGGTGGCACACAGCGAGTGTTCACCACCTCATACCTTGTTAATACTTGCATTATGAGCTTTCTGTTCGTCTTCGTCGCGATATTTGGAGACGGTGACGAGGAACCCGTTGATGCGGAGCTCGCGGTCCAGCTTCAGCGCCTTCTCGACGGACTCCTTGTCGTGGAATGTCACCCGCACTGTACAAGTCAATTATTAGTACTGGTAGCTTCCGGATCGACCGATGTCACTACGCCAGGATTCCCACCTCCAAGATCGGGCGGATACTACATTTTTAGTAAACACGTACCTAACACCTAACGAACGACATCCACCGAGGACATTTCATTGTTGATAACCAGAGCGTGGCATGTTTGTATCGTTTTTATGTCATTGTTTTTAAAATTGTAAATTTTTTATATGAATTAATTTTATTTTATTTCCAACTGTAAAGGTTTTTTACCAACATTTTTACCATCATACTACAAAAGTACACTGATTTTGTGTTTAGACACAACAAAGTTTTTAGAAACTGAATTCATTTTTCTAACATTACCATCATGAAAATGAAACATATATAAGATGCAATCACACTGGTGATTTCATTTACCACTCAGCCCCCTAGAGCCGTATTGTGATTATTTCATGGTTTTAAAGTGTGTTAAGTCAAACATCAAGTTGCATTAATCGAATTTACTTAAGACATTAATTGCAGTGGCAGGTTGCGAACTCACAGATTTTGTACTTGGTCTTGCTGAACTCGTGGATGTGCGCCACGTCGCCGCAGTGCGCGAACAGCAGGCGCACGTAGTCCGTGCTGGCCTCGTAGGGCACCCCCACCAGCACGGCGGTCTCGGCGCGCGACTCCACCGCCACGGAGAGCGCGTGCCCCTCCACCACGGCGCCGTGCTCCGACAGCGCCTGCCACAAGACTCTTGTCATTTCTTTTTTATTTATTTATTGCTTAAGTGGGTGTTAAGTGGTTACCAGAGCCCATAGACATTTACAATTTAAATGCCGCCACCCACCTTGAGATATGAGTTATAAGGATCTCACTTTTAACAGTTCACCGACCACTCATTTTGTTTTGTTTTTTTTAAATTACACAATGAAAAGACATCTTACGGACATGTAGGTAACCTATTTGTGTGAACCACAAATAGGTTGTTATTTATACATAGAGAAAAAAGCAGCTACACCTATATTTTATATATAGTTATATAAGTTTCAAAAAGTTATTGCAGACTTAAAAGGAAATATCAAACCACATAAGTCACTTCAACATGATTATCGGGGTTCGACCGACTGCCAAATAAAGGTACGAAATTTATTATTCTGGTCGACTCCGATGGAAACGATAAATGGAAGGTTTCAGTGAGGACAATAATTTCATAGTCCGAGGTTCGTTTATGGATGGTTTTGCCGTCCCATAATTTTGCTTAGGATCATTTTTTTTGTTTTTTATTCATAATTTTTTATAACAATTGGATAACTTGAACGAATTATGTGCCTACGATTTCAAAGGCACACTGGCGTCAGCTTAGCTCGATGAAATATATCCGTTTTTGTTTCGAATGTTAGCATATTATTAGTAATAACATTTTATGCACAGAGTGCTGTCATTTTTCACTATGGTAACTTCTAGAATATGCGTCTATTGCATCGAAAATAAATAAGAAAAAGCAGCGAATCACCTGTTTTCGGTTTCATTCGATGAATAGGTTAGATACGTGGTTACCGGAGCCCAAAAACATCCCGTTTCAAATACCGATACCACCCTTGCACCGTCAGGTGCAAACTTTTGGTATGGTAACAACTGCTTTAACTGTGCTACGCAGTACCTACCCATGCGGGCTTACAATCTTGTCTGCCAAAATTGACTACCTCTTACTAAAAAATTTAAATTATAAATGCAAGTGCTATTTGCCATCTGGGTATCTGATAAATAATTTAGATAATATTAAAAAACTATAACGTAATTTGACTTAATGTCACTCATTTTTTTGTAGATAGGCAATGTTGAATCATCAAAGCTATTTTTATTTCGTACCAATAGGATGTTAGAATTAGAATCACAAATTATGGTAACTCGAGTAGTGGTGGTAGAGCAAGCTTGACAGATGGAATATGTCCATTCTAGTAATTCCTGACACAGTACAATTATGTGTACCGATTTCAATGATTGTGCGATGACGCCCAAATTCATCTCATCATCGAAGACAGCTATTCTTCATGTACTATTTATGATTTTCATTAACCACTTAAGATAATAAGGGTCCTTAGCTCATTCTACACGAGGAAGGCTTTCCACTTTGAAGTGGCAGGATTTTGTATGAGTAATGGTTTCAAATTGTTAGTCCATAGACATACACTGTATCAGAGTTCAGGCCATATGAGATCAGTCCCCATAATATTGTAATGTGCTTCCTCAATCTAAAATGCAATACCAATTGGCAGAGGCTTAACCCTTAGCACAGCCCACTGAGTTTCTCGACGGATCTTCTCAGTGGGTCGCGTTTCCGATCCGGTGGTAGATTCTGCTCTTGCTAGGGTTCGTGTTAGCAACGTCGTCAGGTTTGAGCCCCGTGAGCTCACCTATTAGTTAAGGTTACGCTGAAATAGCCCCTCAAGGCTATCAGCTTAGGTAGGAAAAAAAAAAGAAAAAAAACAGTAGCTCACAATACACTGTACCACCAGCAAGTGGTACTAGGTGAAACTGGTGAACTTGATGAAAAGATTTTAAAACAAGGACAAATTATCTAAACTATATTATCTTTTTTTTTGCCTTTGTAGGCAGACGAGACGAGCATACGGCCCACCTGATGGTGTGGTTACCGTCCCAGGGGCAGAGCCAGGCCACCGCCTACCGCTTAATACTCTCCACAAGCCTCGCTTGAAGGACATGTCATCGCGTTCGGGAAATACCGTGGAGGGGAGCTTAGGAGCTCCTTCCAAAGCCGCATGGTACATGGCAAAAAATATCTCTGGAAACGCACTGGGGATGACCGCAGTGGCTCTAGGTTGTATGGATGAACTCTAAACCGGCGTCGGGCCGTGCCATGGTAACGAGATGATAGTATTGTCTCAAACAAAGTGGTATCATCTTAGGATACTTTCTGTTGAATAACTGAACAAATACAGAGAGACTCAATCTCTCTTCAAATCTGTAATTTGAATTCAATGTTCATTAAATGCTTCCTTTAAAGCATCGTGTTGTAAAACTGCTTGTTTAATCAAAAGAAACCTTACTGTTAAACTAAAAACTAAGAAGTCAGTACTCATTTTTTAGAATCAGTACAGAATAAATCACAGTAGATTGTGGTGGTCATGAAATTTTTCAGCTATCAATGATTTTGTTCTGTAGAACTCTTTTGTACTTAATATTATTCACTATTTTAAAAAAAAACCTGTGTGTAAATAATGTTGTTGTGAGATTAGGCAGGAAGATTTTTTGACACTTCATTTAAAATTCAGTAACCAAACAAAAGAAAATTAGGAGGATAGTGAATGGGAATTGGCAAAATAGGGAAGGGATTACTCACCGTAACTCCACCAATACAAAATGAAAAGTTCACATGAGGGCTGATTTCCTACCACAAACAAAACTTACAAGAGCAATTTTGAAACTTTTAGCAACTCAAATAAAAAACAAACCAATAATTAAATATATGGTAGAAGACCAGCCTGTTTTAACATTCAAATAGTCATTCTTTAGTGATGACTCGAGGGTAGCAGTTGTTTATTGAAAAAATTTGGAATAAATAACTTCATCATTAGCCTTATGTTAAAAGCCTTTTTGGCCAACTAAATTCTACTATGCATTTTTTTTTCAAATAGAAAAAATAATAAAATGTTAATATAAACTTTTGTTTACCTTTTCCAGACTGTCTTTGTTTTTGAATTCGACTATAGCCGATAATGTCGGAGTTGTGGTCAGTTCAGTTACAATGATTGGACCACGTCTAAAAACAAAGAAAAATTTGCCTCATTAATACTGACTCTAGTTGGGAATGCCTGCATTCCGAGTGCTACTTGCATCTCCAGAATACTTAGCAAACACAATCTAATCATAGTTTACTTTACTGGTTTATTTTCTATGAAATATGGCATATTTGCGAACTGATATTTGAATGTTTGCTAACATTTCAATAGATGACATGTGAGATCATTCATTAGACATGTTAATTTACTCACTTGACTGTATTGATTTCCCCGTGTTTTGAGAACAACTCCTTGAGCTTTTCCTGGTAGTCGAAGAGGTAGCTCGAAGGGAGGTTCTCGACCAGCAATTTACCAGTTTCTACTTTTTCCTCCTGCTTCTCTTCAGTTTTTGTTTCGCCATCAGGATTTTCTTGATTCTGATCACCCTCCGTAGACTCATCAGCGTTCTCAGCGCCTTCAGCAGCGATTCCGTCGTCTCCATGCTCAACTTGATCCGATACGCCATTGTTCTCTTCGGCTTGTTCTGGAACTTCTGCTTCTTCAACGACATCTTCAGCGGGCTTGGGTTTAGCTGCCTGAGTTTTAGCTCCGCGACCTTTCTTTTGGGCTACCATGATGACGAAGTGTGCTGTTATAAAACAATAAGTATAAGCTCAAACGTACACCGCCTCATTCATAATTTTACGATTACGTTTCCCGCCATGTCTGATTCGTGTGATACACTTGGCTTGGCGCTTGTTCAGAGATCTCAAGGACGACGTTAAGAACGCGCGAAATGGGTGGGATGCCAAAGCAAAACAAAGAACGAAATAATCTTAATAGTATTGATTTTCAACAACATAATGTACCTGCGAGTCTAGTAAAACAAATTAAACACGCACGCCATGAGCATGCTTCACAGTTTACGCTTATGGAAAATCACAAGCACTACGCTAAACTACGCTTCGGATGACGAAGCCGCTACTCCGTACGAAATATAATAGAAACGATACTTTATAAAACATTGTATGAAAGAACTTACGTATTCAGATAAAAAATGCCAATAATAACTGTTTCACAAATTCACACAAAATGACGCCAAACTAAATGCAATAAAAACACGATACCGGCATCACGCAAGCGCATCCGCCATTAACAAATTTAGTTAAGCTATAGGGATGGGATGGGATTTAAAATCTCTAGTAATCGTCCAATCTAATTTAGATCAAAAATATCGATTTTAAATTTTTATAATAAATTGATCAAATAAATCAATCTCATAAACAGGAAAAAATTGAGATTCAGTTTTTGCTATCTCGAATATTCTTTCTGGTCGTTCCCTCAATGCTGAGGATCGTGACTTTATGTCAATCTTCTCCACTCGGTCCGGTTCTGCGCCATATGTACCGCTCCCTGTATCTGGCCTCCAGTCACCTCCTTGAGTTGGTCCACCCATCTAGCTGGCGCTCTTCCTCTAGCGCGCTTCCCCTCCATTTGTCCGAGAATGATGAGTTTCTCCAGGCTGTGCAATGAGGATCGCATTATGTGCCCAAAGAAACTCCGGATCCTTTCCTGGCACATAGTCAGCAGGCGCTTGGTGACCCTCAGCTCTTCGAGGATGGAGACATTGGTTCTCATAGCTGTCCAAGAAATGCGTAGCAGCTTTCTCCAGCAATACATTTCAAAGGCCTCGATCTTTTTGCGTTTCTTTTTCCTGAGACACCAAGTCTCCACCCCGTACAGGAAGATAGAGAAGACCAACGTACGAACCAAACGCATCTTAGTTACTCAGCGAATTTTACGGTCTTTCCAGATTTTATCGAGGCTAGTCATGGCACTTTTAGCCATCCCGATATACCGCAATGGAAAACAGTTCATAACAACATACCCATACATACAACTGAGCAATTAACAAATATGATTAGCTGAGCGCACCCAAGCACTAGTTTAAAACTTTCATTGTTAACCTAATTAATCACAATTTCGATAAATGACTTCAATTCCCTTTACCTCTTTAAAATAAATTATACAAATTGTTGAATACGAAAATTATTTGGTCTATATAAATTATTTTCTGTAATTAGACTATATTGATTTTTTTTTTATTGCTTAGATGGATGGACGAGCTCACAGTCCACCTGGTGCTAAGTGGTTACTGGAGCCTATAGACATCTACAACGTAAATGCGCCACCCACCTCGAGATATAAGTTCTAAGATCTCAGTATAGTTACAACGGCTACCTCACCCTTCGAACCGAAACGCATTACTGCTTCACGGCGGAAATAGGCGGGGTGGTGGTACCTACCCGTGCGGACTCCCAAGAGGTCCTACCACCAGTGATTACGCAAATTATAATTTTTGCGGGTTTGATTTTTATTACACGATGTTATTCCTTCACCGTGGAAGTCAATCGTGAACATTTGTTGAGTACGTATTTCATTAGAAAAATTGATACCCGCCTGCGGGATTCGAACACCGGTGCATCGCTACATTCGAATGCACCGGACGTCTTATCCTTTAGGCCACGACTTCGAAATTGCATCATTTACGTCTCGGTTATCTAATTCGTGTACAACTTTTACATAAATGAAGAGGAATTTAATAAAACAAATTATCTAGACGACATAAGTCGATGTATAGGTCGAAAAAGTACTGTCATTCGATTCTGGTGAATTAGTTGGTTACTTGATAGTTATTAAGATCAATGATTTCGGAAAAAACTGTTATTGCTCAAAGCACGTTTTATTACGCCTTATTTTTATGATGATACTTTTTGGCGGGAACGCGAGGAGTGAAGTTGTGTGATTTGTTTTAATTTGTCTACCTGTAGTAGTGGAATGAAGGGAGACAAATACATATCCGTCCGTGTCCGCGCAGAATAATTGTTCCGCTGCCAGTGCTGCCATTATTGTATCAAGAGTTGTGACTTTAATTATACACATAGTATAGATTATAAACTTATTATATGATTATACATAGTCTACTCAAAGATTGGGAATGTTTTAGATCAAATAAAATGATTCACCAACGTGCGGAAATGGACAGAATGATCGAATTGAATCATTTTGAGTCGCTCGCTTCAATAGAATACATAATTTAAAGGGTCAACAACAACAACAAGTCAACAACAATCCACAGTAATCCACACAAGTTTCAGACAGGCCAAGGCGTACGCTTTACTAATAAAACCTATTACATACTAACTTTCGAACCAGGTCGGTACTAGGTATCCAAAGACTATGTAAAAGTATTTTATGTATCCAATAAAGAAACGTGAGGAGAAATATCAAATTATTTGCCTTGATAAAAAAACGTGCTAATTCCATCAAATAATTGAAAATGAAGATCATCCAATTGTTCAATACATAAAAGTTGATGTGCTATATGAGTTAAGAGCCTAATGTTTATCTAGCAAGCATTATAAATTTTACCTACATCTTTGAAAATTGGTGAGTTGCTAAATTTTTTGGAATTTTTACAAATATAACGACAACATATTAACAATAATTGGTACCTATCTCGGCTTTCGCCAATTCTGCATCTCCATTATCGTCACTAGTTGTAGTATTCTTCTCCTAAAAGTCACAACCTGACACCAAATTAAGGCGTAACATTTCCAGGAAGATTTGACTTCGGACAATGGGTCAGTCCTTAAGTCAAGTCAAACAACATGGAAACAAATTTCCATTATCAAATGCATTCGAGAATCTAGCTCATATTAATTGATATGGATTATACTTTGATTCATATATTGTGGCAGACAACAAGGCTTCTATATGAAAATGGCCCAGTATATTTCCCTAAATAACCTGTAAGAGTAGCCTGAGTTAGGAGTAACAGTCTGAAATATAATTAACGTTGTGATCTTGTCACACAACATATTTTAAGGAACTCAACATTACTGCCCTATTGGTTTTCCTTAATTAGCGGGGATAGTATTTCACCTTAGTGCGTGAAATATATTACTGGTCCCTATGATAATTCTCTGTTCAGGAAAACGTAAATTAAAATAACTATCATCAACTGATGATTTATCACAAAACAAGATTTATACAACGGGTGATAGTATTGACTACAATCCTAAAGAGATTAAGATCAAGATTGAACAAATTTTGTAGAACTAACTAATATCCAGTGTAGACAAAGGTTATACTGTAACTGAGAGTTAGTTGTCTTTAAATTATCGTTAACAGTTTTTTTTTAAAACAAAATATTTTTGTCTAGTATGTTTTAATAATTATTCAATAGCATCATCTCAAATGATACTTATTCTATATAATATTCAGCTTATAACATGTTTATTTCAGATGTGATGTCGTCCAAATCTTTGAGAGTAATTCCTAGCACAGTGGGCTATGGAAAATATACTAGGACCTTTGACTTCACGGAGTTTTACAAAAGCACATCAGAACTTCCCAAAAGATGGGAAAATAATACTGCAGGTAGTTCTGCAGATACACAGTTAAATAATGTGGATATTAGTGAAGAAACTAAACTTAAAAAAAAGAAGAAGAAATCGAAAAGAGATTCTTCAAATGTCTCTGAAGCAATAGTAAAAAGCTCTAGCATAAATTCTAATGTGAAATTGAAAGGGATCTTAAAAGTATCTCCAGCTCCTGAAGATTGTACAAAAGACACAGCCAGCACAAATCAAAGTAATCGAAATTCTGACAATGATATAAAAGATGGTACAAAAGCAGCAGTAACAAAGCCAAATAAAAGAAGTAAGTCTTGTAGCTTCATGCTTGAAGATACTCAAGAAATAGCTGTTAAAAAACCTAAATCAGAAGGATCATTTGTTGAAAATAGAAAAATTAAAGACAGCCGAAAAGAACATCAGAAATCAATTGATGGTCAGAATGGTAATCAATATAAAACTAAAATATATAGGAGCCAGAAACATTCCTCTAATAATCGATCACAAGATTCTGAAGATACAAAAGCTCTTGAAAAATTAACAAAACGTAAGAAACTAAAAAGACTAAGTCAAGATACTGAACAAACAGCAGAAGAAAATACAGAACAAGCAACACGGAAGAAACCAAAAAACTCAAAAAAGAAGCGGCATCAAGAGATGGAACTTGATGAAAATGAAACTAAAGCAGAAGTAAAAACTGATATCTTAACAGAAAATTTAGAAAATCTTAACATTGGTGATAATGCTCACACACTAACAAACCTACTTGACGAAATGGCAGTAGTGGATAAATCAAAAACAGAAAAGAAACAAAAAAGAAAAGATAAAAAGAAAATTGGCACAGAAAGAGATAAAGACTTAGAAAAAGAAGAGAATGAGAAAGTTAAATGGAGTAAAAGGAAATGGAATAAAGATAAAAAAGGAGGTATTGAGAATGAGAATTTAGACACAACTGTTGTCATAGAAAATTTACCTATTTCTATAATGTTAACATACAAGAAGTTGTTGACAGATCATTTTGTGAAATATGGACTCATAAAGAATATTGGGTAGGTAAATAAATCTTACAAATACTGCAGTAAGGGGCAATGTGCTCTTGACTAAATATAATGAAATCAATCTAATTATCTGTTTTATATTTTGTTAGAAAATCTACAAAAATTAAATACAATTTACTGATTATACTTCTGTTATGTCCTTACTGTAAAATCACCTGAATTTAAAATAGTTTACCCAGTAAGAGAGACATGTCACAAAAATCAAACCATAACAGTTTAACTTAACCTAAGAATTACTATTGTATTTAAAAATTAATGAAATGTTTCTCTTAACAGAATAGCCGAAGTATATCCTACTGAGGAATCAAAACCAGTGTTTACAACTACTATTAAGTTTTATAGTGATGGAGCTGCCACAGAGGTAAATTGAATTTTTATATTACATATAAATTTTCTATAGAAAAATGATAATGAGTATTTGTTTTCTAGACCATTTATCTTGTGGTAATGAAACTTGGTGCAGTTCTTATTAGAATTCCAGGGAAGGTTGCTGTCACAGTTCCATCAATGTACATTAAGTGGCATGCGAGCATTTTAAATAAATCAAAATGTTTTTCATACCGTTACTGATAGTTACAGAAAAGCATGACTGGGCTGTGTGCTGGTGTGTTCAGTTTGAATATTCAAAATTAAATATTGAGGTTAAATTTCAGTCCAATGGTCACTGGGCCACTCATACTCTCTTCTTCAATCCGTGTTCACCCAAAGCTGAGTGTAGGTATCTTCAAATGCACTCCTTGGCCTCAAAACGCCACGCTAGCCTGGCCTGCTAGTGGGTTGACGAGTACACTTATTTCAAGGGTATTAAGTCCTTGGGGCTTGTGGTAGACCTATCTGCATTCTTGCAGGGGTATATTTCACCTCCGCCCTCTGTTCTATCTTTCACCACTCATACTAATTAATTTTATTTGTAAACACAGGCATTAAATGAGGACAATGCTACGTTCGAAGGCAGCAGTATACGGGTGAAGCGACCCTTGCCTGCCACCGAAACCACCATAGTACTCCGGTCATATTCAGAATTAAATGAACAAACTGTGTGTTCTCTCTTCACTGGAATCGGCAAGATAAGGAGTATAAGATTAATTATTAAAGGAAGGAAATCTTTATGTGAGTATCTTCTATCTTCTATATATATAAAAATTAATTGCTGTTCGTTAGTCTCGCTAAAACTCGAGAACGGCTCGAACGATTTAGCTAATTTTGGTCTTGAATTATTTGTGGAAGTCCAGAGAAGGTTTAAAAGGTAGATAAATGTGAAAATGCTCGAAATTAAATAAAAATAACAATTTTGTTTTTCCTTTAATGTGTCCCTCGTCGGACGGATTCCTTTTCTTTGTTTTAAGTTTATTTTATTCAAAAGTTTAGGTCTTATAATTATCGATTGAGGCACTACGAAGTCTGCCGGATCAGCTAGTAAACAATAATAATTAAAGGATATAACATCCTAGCACTCATGTAGTTATGTAGTTAGTCCATAGAGAAAACAACCTTTTGTTCAATCTTCGTGCTGCAGTGAACATTGTCTGTCTGTCTGTGAAATTAGATGTATGTATCAAATAATATACAAACGCTTTTAACTGTTATTGATGGCCGACACATGCATATCCCATATTGGCTATCAACTACTACAGTAAATTTTGATGAAGGTGAAGATATCATAATGCTCCAGAAACAGTCTGCAGTTCATTCCAGAGCTAGGGAAATGGGAGGTTGAATGTAATTGGTCCGGGCAGCTTTGTTTTTTATTGCATTGATGGTTGAACGAGCTTACAACCCATTGGTAACTCATTAGTGGACCTCATAGACTTGACATGTAAATGAATGCCTCAACAGTATTGTTTAACGAAACCCACGAGGTATTCACGGAAAAAATGGACAGGATTGAGGTAGCTACCCGGGCAGACTTAGTATACGCCCTATCACCAGTTCTAGTAATGAATTATGCTCCACAAATTGAAATCACATATGTTACTCTGAATGTTTAATTCCAGCGACTGCATTCATCGAGTTCGCCGGTCCCGAGTCGGTGGAGAAGGCGCTACAGAAGGCTGCTCATATTAAAATAGGAAAGAAGAAAGTCCACGTCGCGAGATATCAACCCCGTGAGAAGAAACCTAAATCAGATGAAGGGCAAAAGGAAAGCGACTCCGAGTGAAGTGACATCCTCGGGGAAACATTATTATGAACTGCCCACAACATACTTTTGTAACTAAATATTTCTAATAATAAACTTAAGTAAACATTGATCCCCTCTCACCATCAAATAATTAGGGGGCAGAATCAAATTTTCGAACGCAAGCATTGCACTATTATTATAACTTAAACAGGGCACGGAGCCTACAATCTGTTTAAGTGGTTACCTGCGCTTATGTACATCAATATGTGAACCATGTTGAATAACATGGTCGATATTTCACGTGTAATGTGTAGTTAAAAGGTATTGTATAATTGTAACACATCCAGAAAACGTAATATAATTTTGTTATTGACGTTTGACTCTCAATGTATAGCGTACTCAATGCATTGTTGCTCTCTTGACTGAGTTCTTGGTGACCAGTGTGCTTAGTGCAAGTTTTTTAACGTTCTCTATAGCGTAAAAGAGTCTACTATTATCAAAGCCGGCAATGTGACTTTTTGACAATTATTGGTTAATCAAAAAAAAACGAATCATTGACTTTGTATTCCATTGGCAGTCACAAAACTCTTTTGTATGACATCTTAGATAAATAACAGGTTAAGTTAATACTTTATTTCACCAATAACCATTCTATAACAGTATTTATTACCATTTTAATTTTGCATATTTCCGACTTTGTTAGTATTTTTTTATGAATGCCGTCTTTGATTATGAATAAGGCGCAGATAGCCGTATTTGATATTAAAGACGCCATTTCCGAATCAGGGTTGTCAAACAAGCACGGAAAAAAAAACTTTTACCGATTGGAATAATAAATAGTAATACCAGATAGTTTTAAAAATCTTTAATTATTCATTTATAAAATATAAAATCATATGCGTATGTCATTGACCTCTTCCAAGGGCCCCTCGCAATAGTGCTCCTGAAATTCAAGAGCAATAAGATCGGCCTGTGTTTCTAATATATCTTTATAAATAGATAAAGCTTCTATTCCTCTCCAATCTGGGCCGAAATGTTTTTGGAGTAATTTGGTAACATCAGCCAATTTATTTTTATTTACGGGCGTTATATTAGGCAACGACCTAGGTATCATATTACTAATAGTTTTATTACGTTGACAAATATTTTGTGATTTTCCAAGATCATTTTCATAGTAAAGTTCTCCCCTTACGAGTACATTGCCGGTTACTTTAGACCGCCTCAGAATAAATCGTTTGAATTCTTTGAATGAGATATTCCATGACGTAATTGGTTTTAAAACCGACTTTACGGTTTCTCGCCAGTTGAAAACTGGACAATCACTTCCAAGCCTTATCAATGTTGATGTTTCACTTAAAATGTCTTTTATTACGTCAGGATGCAATATTACATCCATTTTCCGCTTTTTTTTTCTCAGCAATGCCAAATTGCCGGTCAGCAGGCATAAACGAGTGTCCTGTTACTGGAAACACCAATTCGATTATTTTAATATTCTGATGCTCCAAAAGCCATTTAGAGCATGCACCCACCAGAATGCTGTTTTTATTCTGGCCGCCACAGCCATTTGCGACCAAGCGGATGTTAGTAATGCCAGTTAAATTTGTATGATTTAGTCTATGCGTAATAGCTGAAGCTAGTAAGTTTGAATCTTTATTGAATTCATTTTCCATGCAATAATAGGTAAACACACGCTCTTTGCTTAAGGGTCTATTAGATACACCCTCCACCACAGTAAAATTAAAAAAAAAAATTATAATTGGCGCGAATAGTATGCCATTTGGTCAGGTAGCTTTGGCAAAGGCAGATTTTTTTGGCAATCAAAAGATAAAATCTTAAGTGCATCTGAATTATCTTTAAGTTTTTCATAAAATGCTCTAGCCCTTAAAGAGTGCACATTCTTCTCTGTCACAAGAAAAGCTTTCTTGTCAGGATCTTGTTCAGAAGCAATTTTTTCAGTAAGCTCTAAACGCTTTGAACATACATCAGTTGTTGGCGTTCCAAAGCCTAAACAATTATAGCAAGTATTAAAAATGTGCCGGAAATACGATTTTTTTTTTTTTTTTTTGTCAGGAGGAAGTCGCCGGACTTCCGCCCTTCACTGGGGATGGAGGGCGGGGCATGTCGGAGTCGAACCGACTAAAACCTCCTGTCTCTCAACAACCAACGTCCAAACCTCGCATGAGACAAAACTCATGAAAAGGCAAGGGGGGGAAAGTGAAGCGTTTAGTGCGGAGCACATCTCTCCCATCACCCTCCCCCTCGGGACGCCGGACTGGCGGTCGTCGGCGCCACGACCACCAGCCCTCTCGGTCGGCAGGCTATCCGAAGCCCGCCTAGATGGCGCCGGTTAGAATGGTCTATCCTACGGAATACCCCGCTGGGTCAGAACCAGCGTGGGTTGAGGATAGCCGGCCTTCCATCACCCGGATGCTCATGCATAAAACGCGTGCAGAGCAGCTTGCACGTCGTCTTCTTAGGCCCCCTTCGTCGGTCCCCAGGCCGACATGTGAGGGAGACCCGAAACACTTAGAGGGCCAGGGCTTGGGCGAGATCCGCCTCCCTGGCCCCCGCTCGACGGCGGCGGGCCTGTGCGTCTCTCACGCGCCCCGCCGCCTCCTTCTGCGAGATGGTGCACTCGCAGAAGTCGAGCATCGCCTTCCACGACTCGTCGTCACCGAGCATCGATGCCACAACACTCGGCAACGACAAGTCGTTTCCTATTTTTGCGACGAGGACACGGCGCCACCCCTCCCATGCGGGGCAGGCGACGAGCGTGTTCTCCGCCGTGTCCAAGTCGCAACCACAATGGTCGGAAATACGATTGCTTAACAGCGCTATTATAATGCTCACTGTCTTTGTAAATTTTGAACAGCTTTTTGATGTTCAAATTTGAGGGTAAATATTTTCTTTCAGCCGTCTTTGTTTTCCTGCAGTAATGAGATTCAACACATTGTAATTTTTGTATAAAATTATGAACAGATAGTTTTTGTGCCTCATACAAGTGTTCTCTGCGACTTCCACCTGAAATTAAACAAAATAACTTAAAGTAGATAATATGTAGGTTACCTGAAATTAAAGCAAATATTTTAAATTAAAAAATTAATTTTTACCTCGCCTCTCATCAATGATTATATCTCCAGCATGAAAAAATCTATTCATTACATACGCCACTCTGTTTTTCGTTACATTAAACAGGCTTAAAAATAGTTTCTGGCAAATTGGCACCTTAACATTACGTACAAATACGCCATATTTAATTGTTGTTTGTTTTACTCCATTAAAACCTACTCTCCGCTTCACGGGTTCAATAGAAGAATATTTTAATATTAGAGAGTCTTGATCTTTTTTATTTTGATGTTTATAAAATATTTCTTGTAATTGTTTTAACTGAGCTATTGTTAATGTGGCACATTTTAATGCTTTCGAATTATGGGTGCAGACTTTATCTGGCAATGATTTCACTGAGTATCTAAAACAAAAAACAATACAAATTGGTCAATATAACTTAAGTAACAAGAAATGACAACCTTATGGGTAAAATTACCTCAATTCCTTGGCCCGGTTTCTTGTCCAATTTTCTGGATTCCTCTTGCGTTTTTTTGTAAAATTGTTAGTTACTAAAGTAGGGTGGTCTTCCATGATTATATTTTTACTACTTTTTATTAGCTTCAATCACAAAAACACTAAGAAATTATTAAAATTCACGGAGCATAATGTTTCTGCGGCCATTACAAAACGTAAATGAACTCTCGTCTGTGATTGGTCGAAGGCGTAAGATGGCCGGGTTTGCATTAAAAGTTTTATAGATTACCGGATTTGATGCTGATGTCAGGTTTTAACATGTTTTTAGTATGGTTTAATGCAGGTTTTGAATCGTATTCTTTGAAGAAGACGTTTTTATTCAAATCAGTCTGTATTGCCATATCAATAACATTTTTTTGGCTAAATGCACAGATTGCCACCTTTGATAATAGACGACTCAAAAGTCAACTCAAATTTGTATGCAGTTGGAACGTTTGCGTACGTTTGCCGCTAGGGGCGCTGTTCCAACTGCATACAAATTTGAGTTGACTTTTACGCTATCGAGAATGTTAAAAAACTTGCACTAAGCACACTGGACAGTGTTGTTAGATATGTCGCGTCTACATTCCGTCGCGGTGTCTCGCACAGACATTCCTCCGATGTGTGATGACTGATGATAAATACAACTTTGACTCCGAAACATATCATTATGTTGAAATAAATTATTTATCAATTTTAATTAATTCCTCGACAATGCAATGTTTGTTAATAAGCCACAAAGTAAGTGAATGTATAACAATAAACAATATATTTAATACAGGGTGTAAGAGGCCGTTTTGGTGTGCCGCAACTATTGTGAAGTTACTGGCTTAAAGTTACCTGAAAATAATATGTATTCGTTTCCTAAACTAAAGATAAATGTTTTTTTTGTAGGAATGCTTTGCTTTGTAATTGCAGTGTTTACTTTTTGGAGGAGTAAACTTAGTAGAGGTAGGTAGAGTAAACTTATGTGAAGCATTTAATTGTGTTAATTTTGTATTCTTGGGGTGTTGTAAACTGCACAAATGTGAGAAAATTAACAAAATATCTTGGGTTCTTTAAAAAAGCAAATTTCCACTTTTACTGGAACATCAATTTCGCCCCATAATTAATTCGTCTTAATAATAAAACCCATTTTTCATTTCGCTCTAATTTTTTTAATGTTGCAAATTGTAAATTGAAATTCGGTTCTACTGAATACTAACAATGTATTGAAAGAAAGAGTTTCCACACTGGGAAAGATAAGAAATGATTTATTACTATCCTGTTAGTAATTACTAATTTTATAACTCCTGTCTTTATTTTCGGAAACACTGGTTTCTGTACACACTGTATGAATAATCTATTTGCTGTTGGTTCAGGAGGCGAGGTCAGACTCACATATCACATAACAATTGACAATGACAGTTATAATAATCTAATAAAATATTTCAAAGCTAATATTTTTTTAAGTCCCTTAAGGTGACATATTTGTAGTGCAACTACACTCGCGAGCAAAAGTTTGGAATCACTTACTTGAAATTAGTTCCGCGCGATCTCGTGTACTATTTTTTTTTTAATAATCATAAAAATGACATCGTTTTAAAGGTTTAATTCTTAACTTCAAACTGATAATAAATTCATTAAAATCAAGCCAGTATTTAAGAAGCTATTCCGGATTAAGTGAAGGAATAACGAAAAATACGTGTTTCAATTGCTTGATACGTCGCGAGTTGCGACTTATTGACCCGTATAAAAGCACCTGTTATCGGATTTTCTTTATCAGTTGACTTTCACACGTTGACCGGTACACGTCTCCGCTAATTTTGATCCTTTACCTTGTACGACAATGGAGACAACACCTACAGAAGCAGCACAAATCGTAGACCTATTGCAAGAAGGGCTCAGCCAGCGGGTTGTCGCTCGACGGCTCCACATAAGCCAGTCCTGTGTTTCGAAAGCTTACAAGCACTTTCAGGAGACTGGTGGCTATATCCCGAGACCAAGATCTGGACGGCGCCGGTGCACATCGGAGAGGGATGACTATTTTATCGTGTCAACCTCTCTCCGAAATCGGCATTTACATGGTGTCGACGTCCAACAGGAGCTCCGAGATATTCGTGGGGTAGCAGCCAGCGAATGGACACTTTGTCGACGACTCAAGCTAACGAATCTGATTTCAAAAAGGCCTCCCACAGGCTCGAAACTCACGGTAGCTTACCGACAAGCACTCCTTCAATTTGCTCGCACCATCTTGATTAGGAGGTTGAGCAATAGAGGCAAGTCCTGTTCTCCGACGAGAGCAGGATGTGTTTGCACGGTAGCGACCGAAGAGGTCGGGTCTACAGGCGGCCTGGGGAGCGATTTGCGCAGTGCTGTTTCACTGAAACAGTGGCTTATGGGGGCGCCATTGTATGATGTGGGCCGGCATTTCCTTCGATGGTAAAACCGAGCTTGTTTTCGTGCCTGGCGGGGGACGAGGAGGAGGTCTAACTTCGGACTGGTACATTTCCAATATTCTGCTGGAACATGTCTTTACCTATGCTGGATATATCGGTGATCACTTCCTCCTTATGCACGATAACGCTCGTTGTCACTCTGCCCGTGTAACAACTGTATACCTCGAAGAAGTCGGTATCGCCACATTGGACTGGCCAGCGCTCAGCCCTGACTTGAATCCCATTGAGCACGTGTGGAATGAACCGAAGAGGAAGTTTCGTTCCAGAACTCCTGCTCCTTCATGTCTGAATGAGCTGAAATCAGCGTTGATTTACGAGTGGGAAGGTATCCCACAAGAATCAATTCAGAAGCTGATCATGTCTATGAAGAATCGTCTTCGAGCAGTTATTAGGGCAAGGGAAAGGAACACAAAGTACTGATACTTAATTTTAAGGCTAAATAATTTCTTTTACTTATTAATTTTTGTTGTTTTGTTCATTCATTATTTTTCCATATTTCCTTGTTTTCCTACCTCCTTCACTTAATCCGGGATAGCTCCTTAACTACTGGCTCGATTTAAATGAATTTAAAGTTGACAGCTGAACCTTTAAAATTATGTAATTTTTATAATAATTAAAAAAATATTTAGTAACCAAGATCGCGCGAAACCAATTTCAAGTAAGTGATTCCAAACTTTTGCTCGCGTGTATATATCTTTGCGCCATTGAATTTATTATTTCACATATTTTAGTTTTATTTTACATTTAATGATTTTTAATTACAACTATAATGTATAGAAGTATACATTGTTTATAGAAGTTGTGTATTCTACATATTATTTTGACATTGAACAACGATTGTTGTTACATGTATTGATTGGAAAACTTTGTTTTGTATTAAATTTTGTAAATTTGTGGAATTCGAATAAATTGTGAATTTTTCGTTTGACAGTATAGTTTTTTATTTATTAACACTTAAGGCGTGTTGCGATTAGTTGTCAATGCGCACGGGAAGAAAGTATCGTCCTGCCTATTGCTGCCTATGTGAAGGGTAGGTTTTCGGTAGACAGTGGCTTGGCTATACCCCTGGCATTGCCGAAGTTTATTGGCGACGGTAACCACTCACCATTAGGTGGGCCGTATGCTCGTCTGCCTACAAGAGCTGTACAAAAAAGATGGGTGGACCTCGACATGTTATGGCTTTCTGAAACCACTTGTAATGATAGCTGTTCTAGAAAATATCTAACTAGGATCGCGCTAACGGCACGTATTTTTTTATTTTATTGCATATGAAGACGGGTGGACGAGCTCACAGCCCACCTGGTGTTAAGTGGTTACCAGGGCCCATATCATCTACAATGTAAATGTCGTCACCCACCTTGAGATATGAGTTCTAAGGTCCCAGTACAGTTACAACGGCTGTACCGTCCTTCAAACCGAAACGCATTACTGCTTCACGGCAAAAATAGGCAGGGTGGTGTTACCTACCGGTGCGGACTCATAAGAGGTCCTACCACCTCCACACCTGTGAGATAAACTTCAATATTGACAAGTTGTTTAAACGAGATTTGGAGAAAGAGTGACAAGAATGCTTTGGAAACTTCGTGTGTGCCTACGCTGGAAAACTGAGCGACCTCGCACTGCTTTTTCATTCTATTTTTATTTCTTTTTTTAATAATTTATATGTAACAGAATAATGGACATTAAAAGCATTTTACTTTTGTACTAATTTATTGATTTAATCTTAAGTTCTTATCATCAACATTCGGATAGGTAGGTCTACCAAGAATATTCATCCGCTTAATAGAGTATCTCCCCTATATTTATCGACAATCCCAGTACCAGGGGGTCAAAAGCTCATTTCATAAAGCAAAAATGAAGAATGATATTTCAAACTACTTGTCAAAAACATTGTTTCCGCCCGGGATCGAACCGGGGGCCTTCTGCGTGTTAGGCAGATGTGATAACCGCTACACCACGGAAACCTATCATTGTTAGCTGAAATATGTAAACAAGTTCTAACGAAATACTTAATGCTTGCAAAAGTTTTTTACTGCAGATCAAAATACCTTTTTCCGACACAATATATAGGTACATTTTAGGCTGATTCGGAAGTCAAGGTCAGCGTGGTCGATTGAAATAGTCCATCCGAATGAAACGATTTTAATATAATGTGGTTTGAATCACTTTTTTTTTATTGCCCTTGTAGGCAGACGAGCATACGGCCCACTTGATTGTGAGTGGTTACCGTCACCCATGGACTTCAGCAATGCCAAGGGCAGAGCCAAGCTGCTGCATACCGCTTAATACTCTCCACAAGCCTCGTTTGAAAAAGGAAATGACGTAGCCTTATGTTTCACGTGTCGTCCCGACAATGGCGTTTGATAAATCTTCCCAAATAAAAAGATGCCTAATTTGAAACAATAATTTATTGGGTTCTTAAAAGTATGTAGTTATACATTAAAATTAGACTGTATACACAAGATCCTTATACATTAAGTAAGCTACACTAATTACATTTAATTATTTACATTATTAAGGAATAAATTAAATTTCACAAAACAGTAGCTAGCGTAAGATCATAATAATATGATAGCAACCAATGTCCAATACTACCTCTCGTAGCGACCGTCTCACAATCGTCAAATAATACTTCAATAATACATACAGTAAGGAAGCAAGTGGTACCATACTTTACTATTATAAATACGAGGCAATATAAAAATATCCTACTTTTGATTTATTCAGAAAAAATATATTTTGTTTCAGTGCAAGATTACTGTTTTTATAGGAAATTAGTCTAGAGAAAGTGATGAAAAAAAAATTTTTATTATTTGTTTACATCCTAAACTGTTTTACAAAAATCCTATGCGTTCTGGCTATTGTATTGTTGAACGTTAAATAATGAAAAAAACCATAAAGTGACAAGCTGTGTACATTTAAAATATTTATCTTAAATTTAATAATAAAGTAGCAGCGTTATATCATTTGAATGTTTTACAGACTATCCGCGGCCTAGAGCGCGCTTGGTCACCCTAGTCGCTGTCGCGCGCGGTAACAACACTCTGGCGATGTCGCAATAATCGATTTGTCAACAACATTAAGAGCATTGTAGTGGAAAATATACGTTCACAAATATATAGTTTTTTATTTATTTCCTTTGTAAATACATATTCGGACCAGTGTGCTTTTAGTGCGAGTTTTTTAACCTTCTCGATCGCATAAAAGTTAACTCAAATTTGAGTTGGAACAGCTTCTCTTCGTTTTCCGCTGTTCCAATCCCATACATATTTGAGTTAACTTCTACGCTATCGAGAACGTTAAAAAACTCGCACAAAGCATACTGTAATCTACTACAATACAGTACGTCGAGCCCAAAAATCTATCGAATTCGTAATATAAATGTATCGAGTCGTCGATGCACGGATCATTAAATTAGATGGTGGCACTCGATAGCCAGCCTTCGAGATTGACGTTCCGTGTGTCAAAACAATTTTCGTGCTCTCGATTAACTCTGACTGCTATGGAGGTCACCGGTGCCCTGCGCGGTGCACTGAAGTAATTATCTCGTTTTCTTTTACTAAGACGCCTGTGTGCTTAGTGCGAGTTTTTAAAGTTCTCGATAGCTTGAAAGTTAACGCAATTTTATATGCAATTGGAACAGCGCCCCTAGCGGGAAACGTAGGCATACGATCCCATTTCATACATATATGAGAGAACTTTAAAAAACTCGCACTAAGCACAGTGGACTTCTTAACTTTGCCTCCTTTTGTTTGTTAATGTATATTTCATGTTTATAGGTCTCATAGAAATAGATTCAGTCTCAGTGTTTTCGGATTCGTCTTTCCCAGAGTCTACTAGGTATTCAAGCACCTTAGTAATAAGATTGTCGAAGTGAGAAATCGACATAATTACACTTCAGTGCGCCGCGTAGGGCACCGGTGATCTCCAGTCAACGTGTTAAGAGTATAAGTTTCGAGTTTCTAGAACGCGACGATACGATTACGAAACGGAAGGATGTAAGTAAATTCATTCGTGGTACCTACTGAAATTAATTCATTTTACGGACAGTAGGGGCGCTGTTTAAATCCTATAACATTTTTTATCGATAGTCATTCGTGCTCGCCCCTCTGAACTTCTTCAATTACATTAGGGCGATAATATTTTGATTCAACAACAAAGTATTTATCGTGGCGAATATTTGTAAATTCCGTTAATTCGCAAACATCCCTATTATGCTAACGATTGGACATTTTTCTGTTTATTACGATTCTCTTTAAAACCCATTGTGAAGTCTGGGGAAGCAATCAAATGCAGTATTTCTTTACTACCATACAAACCAATAGATTGTAAAGACAGTTAAAAACAAGTTTTGGCTGAAAATTAATTTACACGATACATAATTACTTAAAACATTCGGTTCGTTTAGGAGTGTTTTTGAGTAACAGTTGAGCGTTATACAATTGATAACTATAAAATGCTCAATAAACAGAAATCAATTAGGAATATTATGCCTTTTATTTATTTTTTCAGTAAGTGTGAAGTGTAAGAAGTGTCTCTGTAAATAGCTTCAATAAACAAAGCGAGAAAGCGCTTTCTTTAACACGTTGAACGCGATATGAAAGATCGAGTATTTTCATTCCGGTGCTCACCGGTGAGCTTTGTCTTACTGAACCGTTTGGACCCGTGAGCCGCGTGAGGGTTCCAACGTAAACGCTTCCTACAAGCCACAAATTGCAGCTAGCAAACAAAACGCGTATGGAAGTGAGCCGAATAGTCCTTTAGTCAAACCGAACGGCGTGGTTTTCAAATCCAATAGAAACTTGCAGTTTTTATCAAAGTTAATAGCCTTATAATTTATTTTTTATTTTTTGAATGTTGATAAAAAATACTGATTCCCTGATTTTGGTTTGGCCCGAATGATACTGTACGCTACGCCCACCGGTGGGTCGTAAAGCGTTCAACGTGTTAACATATCATCATTTGCTTTTGGCTTAGGATTCTTTATAACATGATGTCTTAGATGGAGACTCGTTTCAACAGCCCGCTGAGTTTCTCGCCGGATCTTCTCAGTGGGTCGCGATTCAGTTCCGCTGGTAGATTCTGCTGCTCTAGCTAGGGCTAGTGTTAGCAATTCTTTACTGGTGGTAGGACTTTTGTGAGTCCGCACGGGTAGGTACCACCGCCCTACCTATTTCTGCCATGAAGCAGTAATGCGTTTCGGTTTGAAGGGTGGGGCAGCCGTTGTGACTATACTGAGACCTTAGAACTTATATCTCAAGGTCTGTGGCGGCATTTACGTTGTAGATGGACTCCAGTAACCATTTAACACCTGGTTGGCTGTGATATCGTCCACCCATCTAAGCAATAAAAAAAAACTGTGAGTAGATCTGTTGTAGCGTAACCATTTATTCACGTTCGATATCCTCTGCGTCCCGAATCTCTTCGAATATGGATGGCCATCGAGCCTGTCCTTGTATTTTTTTGTAGGTCTTGGTGATTTCTTCATTAATGGCGTTTTCATAGAGAAATTGATGGATTTGTGAGTTCACGAAGCAAGGTTACGTCGATATTTAGTTCTGTGACCTTTGAATTTTGATTATGTTTGAGTGATTTGCGAACCGTCATAGCAAGAGTCCGCCAGCCCAGGGAGGTTGAGAACTGTGTGTGCCATATAAAGTCGTTTCTTTGGATAATTTCTAACAGTTAACCAGTGTTTTCCACGGGATTCACAAAAATCTCTTTCGTTTGGACGCGATTACACCAAATGAGGCGTCAGTCTAAGTATATTTCTAGCTATTTTTTAGTTTTCGTTGGAGCAACCCAGACCAAGCTTGATGACTGGACAATTAGCTTCGCCAGGAGTAAAGCTTCCATGTACATTGTAACATTTGTTCCTGCCTATTTATTTATTTAAGGTCATATTTGTGTCTCTTCGTCTGTATTCGGTTAGCACACGGATGAGACTAGCCGCGCGTCATGACACCTTACATGGATCTTCAGCACTCCTCGGAATATAATCATATTATAATCTTGAAACAAGTCCTCACCATGTTTCAGTCTACAAACTGTAAGAATTCATTCAAGTTAACCCATATGCTTATGTAGACACGTACTCTGCATTTTCCGCACTATCATTTCACTTTATCACAACACAACACATTCCAAAGTCCTACACTTTCTGACAACATTTGAATGTGAATGTCCCAAGTGATGTGGATGGATTCTGTCCCGGACGTTTCTATTGAACTATCTTCATTAAGTTCACTTAGATCACTGGGCTTATGAAACTATTATAGTTGCAAAATATATTTTTTTAATTCAAAGTATGTTCGGTGACCATGTCATTGACGTATGTAATCCTGAGATTGTACTGCGGTAGATACATTTAAGTTGCTCCACCCTATTGCTTCGTTAGCTCGTTGGAATTCCAAATTATATCTCAAGTAAATAAATACTGGTATAATAGATTCATCACATATTTCATTGCACAGAATATGAAGTTCATCTTGGCACGGAGCCTTGTCGCACAGACCAAAGGTAAATTTTTATTTTTCTAGACTAAAGTAACCACTTGTCTCGCTTAAAATTATTTACCAATCTCACTAAAGGTTGACCCTCTGAGTTCTCTGAGAATTTTAAAATATTTTGCTTTCTCAACTTGTAATTGCCAGATATTTTTCACTTTATTTTAGTTTAGTAATATGCAGGCTTAATCATTAATACGCATTACGGCGTAATCATGTTGTACACGTTGTACTAACAAATTATGTCATATTTTAATTAAATCAAGTAATTTATCATCTGTGCGTGTATTTATCACTGGATCATCCACATGGGGCGCGGGCGCTCCGCGAGGGGCCTGCAGGCCGCAGGGGGGCGGAGCCCCGGGCTCGAGGGGGCCGGCGGGCGCGCCGTGCTCCTAGGGGTGCCTCTGATTGGGTACTGGGATTCTGGAATGTAACAAAGCGTTAGCATTAAATAAGTTTTGCTATTTAAAATCATTTTGACTAACTTGGGCAGTCAAAAAAAGTTTAGCTTGTAAATTTTTTTATTGCCGTATAGACTGACGAGCATATGGCCCACCAGATGGTAAGTGGTTACTGTCGGTCATGAATGTCATCAATGCCAGGGACAGAGCCAAGCCGCTGCGTACCGCTAAGTACTCTCCACAAGCCTCGTTTGAAGGACATGTCATTGCGCTCGGGAAATACCGTGGAGTTCATTCCAAACCCGGATGGTACGTGGCAAACAAAAAAAAATCTAACAAGTCTTTATTTGTTATAAACAAATCGATTAAATTTTATCAATTTGTGATTCCAGAAAATTTAGAAAATGCTTTATTAAAAATAAAATATAGGATAGTTAGTATGTTATTGCCATCTACAGGAGCAATGAGAAACTAATCGAAGCGAGGCCATCTAGTGGCCGGCGTCCGTAAACATTTTTGTTGAGTGCTTGAGTTGCATCTATCTACTAACTAATTTATGTGTATTATCTGTGATGTTTTGTGCGGCACGTTTCAGTCTCTAGCCGGTGCTTGGAGACATTGGTCGTGTTCACGTTGCTTTCCAGGATATTTAGTCACTGATCACCCAGCTTCTGAATGTGTGAGAAGCGTACTGTTATAAGACGGCCCTGCATCCTTTACTGCTAACACGCCCCTATTTTTCTGCTCAGTCAGTATTTTCAGTGGCAAGCAGTAAACCATAGTTCCTAATAGCTTCAGTCCATTTTCGATCTCCGTCGCGACAACACGTTTGTTGGTATAACTCGAAAATTGTATCCTTCAATATCCTATATTAAATTGATAATTAATTAAAAGCCAATAAACCGTGTTTTGTGAAAACTTCTTTTTTTTAAAAAAAGGGAAAATCCCGAATCCCCATAACAGTACGGTGTGTACTCTGTCGCGGTAGTTGAGTGAGATGGGGCGAGGTAGGGGTGAGGCGGGGTGAGGTGGGCGAGACTGACCCGTAGAAGGCGGGGAAGCTGGTGTCGGCGTTGAAGTGGAAGTTGACCGGCGTCTTGGGCGAGGCGCAGGAGTAGGCGAGGTAGTCGAGCGCGGCGCGCGGGTGCGGGTGCGACAGCGCGGGCTCCGACGCCGAGCGCGTGATCTTGGGCACCAGCCGCAGCACCGCCTCCAGCGCCGCCAGCACCTGCCGCACCACGCGCCTTACACACCGCTCCCTTCTCGCACTCACTGTTACTATTAGTGGTAGTAGTACTAGTACTACTACTAGTAGGAACACTTGTCCGCACGGGTAGGTACCACCGCCCTGCCTGTTCCTGCCGTGAAACAGTAGTGCGTTTCGGTTTGAAGGGTGGGGCAGCCGTTGTAATTATACTATCGACGCTTGAAAGGCAAAGGTGACTAAAGGACAATAACTGCTTTGTACATAAATGATAGGCAATAACCATATTCAATGCGCAAAAAAATTTATTTCTAAGTCTGTTAAAATCATTTCAATCCTACAGCTAGATTCGTTAAAATAGAATTTTTTTCAGGTATTTCAAGTTTAAATTACTTTACTGTAAGTTCACACATTGTCGCTTAGTCACGTTTGCCTTTCAAGCGTTGAGACCTTAGAACTCATATCTCAAGGTGGGGGGGCGGCATTTACGTTGTAGTTGTCTATGGGCTCCAGTAATCACTTAACACCAGGTGGTCTGTGAGCTCGTCCACCCATCTAAGCAATAAAAAAAAACATTATTTTAAATATTTTTCAGTTTTCGCGGTCAGGCACAGTTTTTTATTTATTGCTCAGATGGGTGGAGGAGGTGACGGCCCACCTGGTGTTGAGTGGCATGAGTTGTAAGAGTGCGGTAGAGTGCGGTAGAGCGCGGTACCTGGCGGAAGAGCGGTCGCGCGGCGCGGTCGAAGGCGACGCACTCGGAGAAGGTGCGCTTGAGCTGCGCGGGCGCGTCGGGGCGCAGGCGCCGCACGTCGGGGCGCAGGCGGCCGCGCCCCACCAGCCACAGGATCTGGTCCTTGTTGTTGAGGTGCGAGTAGGGCAGCTCGCCCGCCATGAGCTCGTACAGCACCACGCCGTACGAGTACACGTCCGAGTGGAACGTGTAGGGCGCCGGCTCCTCCATGCGGATCACCTCGGGCGCCATCCACAGGATGCTGCCCGTGGGCTGCTGCCACTGCACGCCGCCTGACGACGACGACTCTGACGCATCAGTTCAACAGCTTGCTCACTTATTTATTTTGATTTCAAATTTCAAATATATATAAAAATGAATTGCTGTTCATTAGTCTCACTAAAGCTCGAGAACAGCTGGACCGATTTGGCTAATTTTGGTCTTTAATTATTTGTGGAAGTCCAGAGAAGGCTTAAATGGTAGATAAATATGAAAATACTCGGAATTAAATAAAAATAACAATTTTGTTTTTCCTTTGATGTGTCCCCCGTCGGACGGATTCCTTAGAATAGACAGGACAACACGAAGGCTATCCTTCCAACATGCATTCAAGTCCAAATAATTTTAAAAATATTACACAATAAATATGAAAATAAATATCTATATCATACCTGACCACCGAACTTTAGCAGTAGCAAGTCCAAAGTCTCCAATCTTTACCGACCAGTCATCTCTCAAAAATATGTTATTTGATTTCAAATCTCTGTAATGGATAAATACAAGTTAATTGGCAACGCTTGATATTAATTTTTTTCCCACTGTCTATTAATGCTAGACTTTATCAAACATCGAATGGAATCGAAATTAATACAATTTACTTCAATATTATGAATAAACAAGCCGTACTCGCCCGCTTCGCTGGGAATTTAAAATTAACATTATTATTTATTGTCATTATTATTAGGGAGTCCAACACTCATATAAATATTAGCCTATCCATTAAGTACATGTATTTTCTACATGGATACCAAATTTCAAGTGAAGCAGATGCATGGTTCAGTAGTTATAACGGAACATTCGTAAAAACCACTGTAGATTTAAAAGCTACACTATTCCCGAGTGACATAGGCGATAATCATTTTTGAAAAAAATTAGGGACTCTTACTAAAACTCCAATAGTGTAACCCAAGGTGTAAAAAAATTACCTAAAGTATTCTTTAGATCGCGTGCCCTGCGAAAACTATTGATGATAGAATAAAATAATGTACTACGACTTTGTAGAACACATAATTATTCACAAAAAGTGTCGCGACAGCATATTTCTAACTATTATAGTTATGCCGCAATAAGTGTTCTTTTTTAAAAAAAAAAAAAACAACGTCAAATATCGTTGAAATTTTTGTTAAAGACCCGAGCGGAGCCGGAGCGGGGCGCTAGTACTAGTATAGAGTAGTGCGAGTTGGGGGAGACCTGTGTATGATGTTCTTGGCGTGCAGATAGTCCATGCCCTGGGCCGTCTGCCTGGCCACGTCGATGAGGTATATGATGGGGAAGGGCGTCTCGAGCACGTGCAGGTGCTGGTAGAGCGACGAGCCCTCGCACCACTGCGTCACGATGGCCAGCGACGGCTTCGACACGCAGCCCATGAACAGCAGGATGTTGCAGTGCCGCGTCTTACGAAGCACTGCCACCTGCAAATTTTTTTTGTAAGGGATTTTATGACCCTGTAACTAAGACCTTTAAATCATGTCTTATTTTAATTTATATTATTATTTTGATGAAAAATGATAATATAGAGTGAAATGCAATGAAGATGATTAATTTGAGACATTAATCAACCGGGATGAAATTAAATGAAATTATATGGGCTGAAATATAATCTCAGTAAAATGGTGGTTTAGTTGATTACTGAGATTTTTTCAGATTACTTTTTGGAGAAACCCGAGAAGTTACGACCAGCGGCTTCGTTAAAATTTTTCCACATTTGTGCACTTTCACAGATATTAAACAGTTAATAAACCACTGTTATTACACATTTAAACCTGAAAAAACACTAAATAGACAACATAAAACAAATGACACAACTTCACTCCTCGCGTTCCCGCCAAACAGTCCGTCACCTACCCTGCACCACGCAATGCAATACGACTACAGGTAACTCTACTTGACAAATAATTTGCAACAGGACTACTATTCGCTCGGTTACGCTGATATGCTCTCTCAAGACCGTCAGCTTAAGTAGGACCACTACTTAAGGTAAGCATGGAAAGGGAATATGGTTTTCTACTAAAATTCAATTTGCACATTAATTCTTACTGTGTCGTGAAGAGTGCTTGCTACAATATCTATAATAATGCATTCTTCAGCACTTTTAACTCATACTGGGGCGCGTTATAAGTCACGACCAGGCCGTGGAATCGTCCACAAGTCACAGTAAAAAAGCACAAAAGAACCGCAAATAAGATCTGAAATACGTACCTCATTTTTGAAAGCTTGCAGTTGTGCCGGAGTGGGTGTTTTGACATTCAACGTCTTCACAGCGACCGGGCCGTGCCAGTGCGCCTTGTACACCGTCCCGAAGCTCCCGGAGCCTGCGACGAGCGACACGCGAGTACATACACTGCGTGGGGTGCACCCACTAGACCAGCGGTCGGGCAACTTTTTAAATTATTACCCCAAAATATTTTTGTGAAGTTGATATTAATTACCCCATGGCAAAGAACAAAAAAAAAGAGATCGCTTCTTTCTAGCATCTTTCATATTATAGCCCCATGATAATTTTGAAAAGAAAACAATAACTAAAAATTTAATTTAAACATCATTTATTCAATTTATCAATGTAATACCTAGTAATACATAACGGTAATAATAGTAATATATTATATAATATACAGTTGAGGAAAAAAAATCGCCCCTACAGAAAATATAAGTAAATGATAATTTCTTGTTATTTTATGATTCATATGATATTTTTCTTGTCTTATTAGACGAAAAAACTAGTTTGAATTTAATATATAGCCCCCATAAAAAAACTTTTTTAATTTAAATGATTTTTTGTTCTATCTCATTCTTTCGCCGCCGAATCCTATACATTTATGTGTTTGTGTCTCTATGGACTTATTTTTTCGTTTCGTTTCATTTCGTTTCATCGAGTTTGAAATCACAACGATTCTAAAGAAGTTTCACCTTTTTACTTACAAAAGTTTCATTTTTACCCCCCCAAAACTTCATCTTACCCCATTTGGGGTAATTTACCCCGGTTCCCCGACCGCTGCACTAGACTGAGACTGAGATGCGGAGGGACTGACCTATCCTGGCGCCGATGAGTATCTCGTCGGCCGGGATGACCCAGTCATCGTAGCTCTCCCGCGGCGACAGCGCGTTCTTCCACGACTCGTCCGCAGAGCGCGCGCGCGCCCGCCGCGGCCGCAGCGTGCCCGTCGGAGACGTCTGCGGCACAGTTGTATTCTCGTGTTCAACCTTTTTACTGATTGTAGGGCCTCTTGTGAGTCCGCACCACCAGGAGGGTGGGGTAGATGCCACCACCCTGCCTATTTCTGCCGTGAAGCAGTAATACATTCCGGTTTGAAGGGCGGCGCAGCCGTTGTATCTATACTGATACCTTAGAACTCATATCTCAAGTGAATTTTTATTATTTTTATATTATTGCTCTTGTAGGCAGACGAGCATACGGCCCACCTGATGGTGAGTGGTTACCGTCGCCCATGGACTTCAGCAATGCCAGGAGGCAGAGCCAAGCCGCTGCCTACCTACATTTACGTTGTAGATGTCTACGGACTCCGCTAACTACTTAACACCAAGTGAGCTGTGAGCTCGTCCACCCAGCTAAGCAATAAATAAATATATACACTTCACATTACATGACCATATGTGTACGCGGTTTTATCCATTGGGTTTGAGTATATTAGATTTCTTCGAGAACTATTCGCATAGCTTTTTCTAATGTTATAGATTCAAAGCTCAGGCTCTTACTCCATGACCAGACCTCTTTCGTGTTTATATGATTACCTACATCTTAATTGTTTGTCAATTTAAATAGCAGTAATGTAAATGTTATAAGTGTGCAATAAGAGGATGATGTGTGTGGTGTAGTGTCGAGTGTCGTGATGCGTCACCTGCGTGCTGTGGCTGTGCGGATGGTCGCTGTCGTCCGCCTCGTCCTTGCTGGGCCCGCTCGAGCTCAGATAGTTCGACGACTGCGTGGAGTTGTCGCTGCCGTGCTGTACGCCCAGCAACAATATAACGACTTCACTAATATTAAGACAGTGTTGTTTTTTTTAAGCTATTGCATAGATTTTATCGCGGGCCTGAGCGCGGCGACCGAATCATGAAATTCCGTAACGAAAAAAATCTTACACCCCTCACTCCGCCTACCATGTAGCTCGCGTTCAACACATTCACACGTTGCGCTTGTGTAGTGTTCGTGAATAAGCGCGTGGCGTGACGTCACACTGCATGCGCATCATGAAAAGTCTGCCCATCTCTCTCTCACGCGGTCTAGCTTATGAGTGTGAAGGGGACAGTTAAGGTTTTGCTTTTATTAATATTTAATATAGCGTCTTCTTGTTTTATTATTGTTTTAATATTAAATTGTCATTGTCTAATTATAATTGCATAAGTTGATAAAAAATGCTATGCAATAGCTTTATCGCGGCAGTTCCCGATTGCCACACGTTTTTTTTTTATTGCTTAGATGGGTGGACGAGCTCACAATCCACCTGGTATTAAGTGGTTACTGGACCCCACAGACATCCACAACGTAAATGCGCCACCCACCTTGAGATATAAGTTCTAAGATCTCAAGTATAGTTACAACGGCTGCCCCACCCTTCAAACCGAAACGCATTACTGCTTCACGGCAGAAATAGGCAGGGTGGTGGTACCCACTCGCGCGGCCTCACAAGAGGTCCTCTACCACTAGTAAAAATTATTATTTTAAATGATCAAATGCTGTTTTGATAAATATCAGAAAAATGTAGGGTAGACGCTGTAATGCCAAAGTATGAAATGGTGGTACGTCAGAGTCGGGCCGTCACTTAGTCAGTCGGAACGAAACTGTCAGTTTAACCTGTCATTGTGAAAATTATTTGTTTAGAGTTTCAATAATTCTGCTAATTCCAGTTTAAGAGCGGTAATGTACTAAGTACAACGGTATGCGGTCCCTCGTGCAGCGTCACGCCTCCGCTGATTAATAATCGAGTTACATTTCGTTTATGAAACAGAAGAATAGATTATTTTGATGTTTTCATATATATTTTCGAATAAAATTATGTTAAATAAATAATAATACTAAGCGAGGGTTCGTATTCTATGATTGTCGCTGAACTTTAGAGTTAGTCTAACTAATTGTTACGAACGTTAGTCTCACTAGAACCTCTGTACCTGTATCCACACCAGTGTGCCTAGTGCGAGTTTTTTGAACGTTCTCGATAGCGTAAAAGTCAACTCTATGCAGTTAGAACAGCGCCCCTAGCGGCAAACGTAGGCAAACATTCCAACTCCATATAACTGTGAGTTAACTTTTACGCTAACGAAAACGTTAAAAAACTCGCACTAAGCACACAGGACCATAATTGTGTTGATGGTTAGAAAAACTATATTACCTGACTGTAGCATTTTTGATGTTCAGCTAGCGTCAAAGGCTTCTGCACCATGTTGATGCAAACATTTGGAGCAGAATTTGATCGGTCTTGCTGGTTCAATGAACGTGGGTGTGGTTGTCTGGTGGACAAAATAAACAGATTACAGACATTAACAATAGAGAATTGTATAACGTATGACACAGAGAGTTGACACAAAAATGAAGAAAAACTAGTTTTTTAAATTAGTGTATATATTAATGGAACCAAAACTTGTCAAATGTACATACTGAGATCTTAGAACTTATATCTCAAGGTGGATGGCGCATTTACGTTGTGGATGTCTATGGGGTCCAGTAACCACTTAACACCAGGTGGGCTGTGAGCTCATCCATCCATCTAAGCAATAAAAAAAAAAACGCCAACTCTTTTTTCCTACCTATTCGTTGGTAGTATACAGGGCAATTCCAGCTACGATCGGACGGGTAGGTGAGCTCACGGGTTCAACCTGACAGAATTTGCTAACACCAGCCCTAGCAAGAGCAGTGCTTCGCTGAATCTACCACCGGATCGGAATAGCGACCCACCGACAAGATCTGGCGAGAAACTCAGTAGGCTGTATCTATGGGTTAGTTCACTCGTGGAATCGACGAGTTCCACGAGAACCGGTGCTGGAGGCCTAAAAGCACCGAGAGTAAATCCGGTGGATCCGACAAGACATGTTTTGGGCGACGGCGGTTTTGCATTGACCCGTCGCTTGGGCAGGATAAGTAATTAGCGGCGGTACACACTAAGCGGATTATCGTGTCGCGCCGCTTTGTCGAAGTAGTGTTCTGACACTACCTTAAGATGCTTACGTATAGGTTCTAAATTTAGGTCGTCGTGAAGGTCAACATTCCTCACGTACCACGATGCTCCGGCGGCTATCCTGCAGAAACGGGATTGGATGACCTCAAGAGAGTTTATGTGCATGCGCGCCCCGTGAGCGAACACTAAGCTTGCATAGGTGTCGACGGAAATTTTATGCTACTCACTTGCTTTGGTCTCCTCTCATCCCAGGATGGTACCCGAAGTGGGGAGGATAGTGTAGAATGCCAGCTTGAGTTTCTGGGTTCTGTGCCAACAGTGCTGCATAATATGTATCTGTCATACGTACCTGTCGAAACGAAATACAAATCATTATAATTATCATGATTACAAGTCTTAATAACGAAAACGGTTAGTATATAATATTGTTTTTTTTTGCTTATACTAAATATGCTACTAGCGTCAAGATATACTAGATACACCGAACGTTTAGGCGATCTCAAGGGATTAAACCTGACGATTTTGCTAACACTAACTCTAGCAAGGGCAGACTTCGCTGAGAAGATCCAGCGAGGAACTCAGTGGGCTGTTTCTGTAGTTATATTTTCGCGACGAACCCTTCGTCGCAATGGAGGGGTCTGACGAGAACGGTGACTGGTGGTTGGAGTATCTAAAAGCACCGATAGTGGATCGGGAGGATTCGAGGTGACGTGTTTTGGGCGACGGTGCTTGTTTACCATTTGGTCTGCAGGCTCGGTTATGTTTACTCATGTTAAGTAACAATATAAAAACATATATAGCTTTCCAATGTCAAACCCTGGAATGGAAACTTAACAGCGATTACCACCTAATTGGTTAAAGCCTTTTAGGGTAAGTAAACTAAATTACTGTGCCACTGGGTTGATTTGAAATTATTGTTTAAGATGTTTTGCATTATGAGATGAAAGTATACTTCTTTTTGTCTCAATCAGTCTGATGTTTGGGACACTTAAAACACAGTAAGCAATCCAGTAAATGTTTTTTATAAATTCTATAGGGAGCCCCACTTCCTTCAAAGTTAGTAAGTAAGTAGTTATTAATTACTATTTCATATCAATAGGCAAAGAAAAAGTTCAGTACCTTATTCTGTTTCATAGGTCAAACTGTTCTTTGGTTTAGTAATGATTATAAAACATAGAAAGACATTATAAGAAAAGAAATACAAAATACTTAACAACAAATAGATAAAATTACAACATAAACCTAGAGTTTGTAATAATATAAACTAACCTGATGGCACATACTAGGAACTTTATCAGCGCATCTCTGGTGAAACTTGAAGTTACACTGCGAGCAGTAAAATCCATTGAAGAGTAGTCGCCTGCAGCACTCACAGAAAGCTAATGTGAAGAATGTCTTACGGGCGAATTGATGTGAGATGTGAGTCATTATAGGTAGCCCGTCAAGAGTCCGAACTGTTACCTGAGCAATCAACGGGATAAACATTAGCATTGATTATCAATAAAAAAGTAATCACTCATGAGTAATCACTCTTAATTCAAAAAACAAAAACAACGAGCAATATTAAAGTTGTGTGTTGATTTGATGTTTGATATGGCCCATTACTGAGTTAATGAGAAAATTACTATGAGTTTATTCATCTTGCTCCTGAAGGTTTGGAACTAGTTAATATCAGAATTGGGATACTGTATATGAATGTAGTGGAATATCTATCAAGTGCCACCAGATGCCATCTTCAGATTGTTTATAGAAGTGGACATTTTGACCACACTTAAAAGGTCATGTTCATCCACAGAATATGTCCTTGGTAAAAAGATGTAATGGGCAAAAGTATATAAGATCATATATGAGGTCTATAAAATCAAAGGCAGCTAAACACCATAATGTCGTAAAATGTATTAACAATGGCTCTATCTTATTTAGTTAGTTGAACATGCTTTAGTGTTTTCATGTTATAACAAATGCAGCTTAATCTCTAACAAATTCAGTTCAAAAAAGTTAAGTTTACTCTGCATTAAGTACTATTAAACGAAGTTTTATCATTTGAAATTCAGATTATTAGTAATATTCTCATTCTTTATAAATATGTTTTAAAATAAAGAATATTGTAGCTATACAAACAAAGTTATTTCAGATTCTCAAACCGGGAGTGTTGCTAACACTGGCCCTAGCAAGAGCAGTACTTCGATGGATCGGGAGGATCCGTAATGACGTGTTTAGGGCCGATTTTTGTAGTTTACCTGAATATTTGACAGACTTGGATATAGCTGCCTTTGATTTTATAGGCCTCATATATATTTTTTATTAAATATATATTTATCACCATTCTGAGTAGGTATTTATTTTAATTCAACTATTCACAAAAATAAAGATTGCAATAAGATTTTTTATCATCGACCCCAGTTTACAGTTTATGGAATCATACCAGTTTTTTTTCACAATCCTAGAAGTGAATTATTTTTATACACATTTTCCTGACTGTTTATGAAAAAGTAAATGTTAAAATGAGTAAAAAATCAGGGAAAAACATGTTGTAAGCTTTATAAGTAATTAGTAGTTATTGTTTTATTAGTAATTAAGGGATGATTAGTGTACACTGACCTCTTCTGCATCAATAGTGGTTATATCAATGTCCCACGGTATAACTTGGTTGTAGCCCGTCCTCACAACCTCACACATCTCGCAGGTCAGGTTCCGCAATTTGAGCGCTTTGGAGAGAGCCACACGCAGTGTCACTCCCTCTTTGACCTGTACACTGGTTCGCTGCTGGTTCGGAAGATGGGCTCGCAGAAAAACTTTCCGCTGACGAGTTAGAGTGTCAAACTTTTTTGAGTCATCAAAAAACGAGTACTCTTCGCTATGATCTGGAGAATCGGTTTGTAATAATTCTCGTAAATGCCTCTCCCGCTGCTCCAGCGTATGTAGCTTTGACGTTAGCTCCTGATACTCAATTAGATATAACGAAGGTGGGTGCTGGAAACCAGCGAATTTAGCATTCAGCGCATCGATGTTGTGGCGAGTCACGTTTATAATGTTCTGTATATTCCTGATCTCGTACTCCGGATCCGCAGTCTCATCACTGTCCGTCGACGTCGACATGTTGTCACTGTTAAGCGATAGCGCGGGTATATTTCCATTAATTCGTGCACAATTTTCTTTTTCGCTAGTTACTGCCATTTCTTTTTCAATATTTTTTTATTTCATGCGCAGACTCGCCGCGCAAGACATGATTGTAATTGCCATTATTCAAAAAGAAAATTCTACTATTCCACTTCATTCTTCTACCCTACAATTTAATAAAATTCATAATTTCGTAGTCTCAAGTTGGTCACAAAAAAATGAATTTTGGGTTCGGATTCGTTACGCAGTGTACTTCGTTCATCTTGGAAGTTGTTCGCGAACACGTATACGGTTAGTAATTTACGCTTTTCCTACCTTGCGCTATCTGTTTACAAGATTTTAGCTCATACTACGTACCTAATTACTACCCTAACACAGATACACATTTAAGTGTATTCCTCCTCCTTGCATCGTATTCGTCAATGCTGAGAGAGTACCCTTCTGTATAATCACTTTCTCATGCACGATCTTTCTCCATCTGTTTTTAAATTCCCTTCATTTCAAAACAAGAAAAAAAACTATTTGTTGTTGTATATTCCCACCTTTTATCGAAAAATCCAAAATTACTTACATGACAATGAATTTTATTTCATACGTGTCATTTCACTTTCTGTACTCAAACTTGGCTTTTTTTAGAAAAGGATTAAACTTATCGGTTAGTTCCCTTTGCCTGCTTTTACCCTAACAAAAAAAACTTTATTGGTTTTATTTATTACCTTTGAACATGCTAAAGGAACTTAGTTCATAACTCCAGTTTTTTGTACATTCGAGCTTAAAACTAATTCACTTCAACTAATTTCAGCTTAAAAGTACTACTAAATGCTGAACAATTCTGAGAAGCCACATCCAGCAAATAAAATAATTCCCCCAATATATATCGCTCCCTGCGTTCCCGCCAAAAATCACTAATCCCTACGCTTTTCTATGCAATGCGCTCACATGATGGCGATGATTTTCCAAGCCCAACGATGCCAGGCATAGATAGATTACCCATATCTTAGTATTCGAGATGCCAGGTGTAGGTATTATAATTGCAGTAAATTTACTGTTATTTTTTTGCTATCACCGTCTACTGTATTGCAAAAATAGTGTATTAAAATATTTATGAATTTCAGGCTTAAAAACTTTTAGACAAAAAGCAGTGTAGGCATGTGAATATATGCAGAGGGAAATCCCCGCGAAACAGTTTCTTTCAATTGAATTAATGGTATCTTCTGTACTTTCATGGGCACTAAAGATTTATAGACAATTATTATTCTACAAAACATAATTTAACAAAAAGTAAATCAATTGGTACTTATTTTCCTTTAGATTTGTTTTAAAAAATTGCGGTAGCACTGTGAGATTCTTATCTTTACGTAACTTCCTTACACATTTCGGTCGTATTAATTCAAGGTTATTCAGCTAAACAAATAATCGGTTGGAGAAAGTGATAATGAAGGATTCCCTACACCTAAAAGAAAAATAAATTATAAACAATCCCGCGATAAGTTACGGCATAAAAATTTCAAAGTGTGTGTGACATGATTAATATCCATAAGGGGATTAATGTGTCTCTAGCGACACATCGATGATTGCTAACATGTGGGCATTGAAACGCCACAGTGAATTGCACAAACGTATCAAGGCATTTCGGATCCTCCCGATCCACTATCGGCGCTTTTAGGTACCTCAAGCACCGGTCAATGTGCTCGTCGAACTCGTCGCTTGCGACTAAGGGCTCGGCAAATTAACCCTCAGACACACACATTCCACTGAGTTTCTCTCCGGATCTTCTCAGAGAGTCGCGTTTCCGATCCGGTGGTAGATTCTGCGAAACCATGTTCTTGCCAGAGCTAGTGTTAGCAACTTCGTCAGGTTAGAGCCCCGTAAGCTCACCTACTCGCCCGGTGTTGAACTGGCATAACCCCTCAAGCATAGGCAGGAAAACAACACAAACGTATTTTTAAAAGTCAAACTTCGGAACTGCGGAAATAAAGTTAGCAACTTTTGTGACAGCTTGGAAGTTAGAGTATCTAGTGGGGTCATAGATTATCTAATTGAGATTTGCTGCAAACATTTTATGGTTCTGAGATTGCAAATAATGAAACTCAAAGCAGATCATTATAAATCAAACCCAGAAAATTATAATTTGCATAATTACTGGTGGTAGGTAGGATGTCTTAGATTTTGTTGTATTTCAACAAATATTGTAAATTTTTATAGCTTATGATCAAAATGGTTACAATACAGATCATATTTAAAGTAAACCATCAACACTGGTAGATCCTGTATTAAATGAAGTTTACCTTAAGATCATTGAAGTTACACTTTAAACAAGTTATATTGGTGGAATACTATACATAGAGCACAAAGGAATGTATGTATTTTATGATTCTTTGAAAGGAAAGAATCATTTATCTATATTTTAAATAAAAATGACTTCAAGGCGAAATAAAAATTTAAACTAAAATAGTGTGCATTAAAAAGTGTATTGGTACTTTCACTTGTTGTTGTGGTAACAGTACAGAATCTTAAAATAAGTATTCTTATATAACTAAAGCCTTATATAAAATTATAACATATCGAAGTCATCTCTCTGTAAAAGAAAAAAAAAGAAATATTAGTTTAAGTTTCTTCCGTTTTATCTATGCAAACACATCCATGTCTTTGTTAATGACAATGTTATAAATAATTGATCCCTATATAATGTTTTCATTTTTTTTTAATTTCATATCAAAACCAGTGTGACATTATGCTGTGGACAAGTTCTAAAATTTATTTAATGCATTACTGCTTTCCATTTAACAAAAGTTGTTTTTCACAACTATTCTAAACCTCTACGCAGAGCTTTTTCACAATTATATTATCAATATGTAAGTAAACTTAGAAATATGAATAAACATTAAAAAGTTTAATGAATGTGTATTGTGTATACTAACCATTTCATTATATTCCAGAACATGTTTTCTTATTGCTGAACCATCAACCCATGTAACAAAGTCCTCCAGTGATCTGTTGACAAGGAATGCAGGATCCTTCACTACTTCAGGTCCCACTCTTACATGTCCTTGTTCAATAAACTTTGTGGCTTCTTTAATAGTTTCTGACATTTTATCTGTGCATTTATAAACATCAATAATTATAAATGACATTTATTAATAAAAATGCAAATTCCAAGAAATATGTTATTGTAATGTTTATTGAAACAAGTGATACTCACTTCGAACCATCAACACAGGCAGCCTTCGCCTACAGAAAGAACTGGCAGAGACATTAGTGGCCAAGGCAAGATCCCATCTTGTCGGTATCAATCCAATTTGGTAAAGTTTTTCCAAAAGTTGAGCACTTGACTCTGTCCTGAATTCATTATTTGGATCGAGGTCTTTTATCTTGTTTGCGAGCTCTCTGATATCACGAGACAATTTGTTATACCTAACAATTCACACAATAATAGTTTTAGATTTATTATTAATTGTATTTTACATCAATTAATGGACAGTTTATATCTAAAGCGGCCAAATTCCCGCTTTCTGTGGAACCCTCCTGTAGAACCAGTTGTAAATTTAGGATACTAAAGTAAAATATTTGACTCAAATACGACTTCAGTGTGCTGAATTTAGAATTTAGGCATAACGACCGATATTCCCTATTAACAAAGTCTCAGACATTTCATTTAAATAAAACTGGCTGTCTCATAATATAATACATAGCTCATAATTGCAAAATTGCCTTACTTTGTGTAATCCTCACGCTTTTGTATACAAAACTTTTTCATAACCTTCACTTCACTAATATTGTTATCCAACTTCCATGATATAAAGTCTACTTTCTTTAGCAGTTTCCCTTCATGAAATTTAAGTTTTCTGACCATTTTGGGAACACCGAGCACAAGGATATAGGTTATGTAGTGTTTCTGCTTATATAAAAAATAATAATAAAATAAAAAATGTAACAGAACATTGATTATAAAGTCGTTTGTCAAAACCAATGAAGTAGGAAACCTATGGAAATGAAACGTCAACCAAAATTTCGTGCCCCTGTGACGTCATCTGGCCACAAAACATGGCGGCTTTAGTGCTGTACAAAAGATTTCAATGTTATCAGGTTTTATCGATAAACGTTCTTGGCTCATTTTATTTTAAATATTGTTGAGTATTATTTATTTGTAGAATTTATACTTTAATGGGAAGTAAGTAGGTATATTGTTATGTGCAAATATGATATGATTTAGATGGGTGAAATCTAAGACAAGTTCGTCCTTCGAATTTGCCAAGTAAACGATATGATGATTTTTAAAAGTTGCTACATTGATTTTATAAAGTTGTCGTTTGTCGCAAAACATAAAGATATGGCGTAGTTCAAAGCCATCAGCCCATTTCTAGCATGCTAAATGTTATCGTATTTTGAGTTGTGTTTTTCTTAGGCTATAACAATCTATTTTAATTGTTTTGCTGACTCTAAAGTCCGTAACATACTACCGCAGCGCACCCCAAGGAAGGTGCGCCGCACCATTTGAATCACTTTCGCTTGAGAGTGATTCAAATTTTAAACTTATCAAGGGACCGCGTGAAAAAAAAAACACCTACAGAACATTTATTCATTAATTACAAACGTCATTCCTTGTGACTTCCTCTCTAGAATCACTTAATTATGAAATATTTAACAAATTTACAATAGTGTTTTCCTCACTGCGGAATAAAACTATTTTATTTAAATAGTTCCGAAGAGATTTTGTCGGTAGCCTTTTTCCCGAAATATCTAAACAGAATGTCTAAATATGTTTTGATGACATATTTTAAAGTGGTATTTATGATTAGTGTCATGATCAATAGATTCCGACCGAAAAATGGATTTTTCGGATGAGGGCTCCATAATGAATTTAAATACATATAGATAATAGTTTTAGGGCATCGACTTTCTTGAGATCCTATAAAATACGTTTTAATTATTATTTTTGTATGTTTTAAGCATGATAAATTATGAAATTTTATATAATCAATCATATTAAATCGATATCAAAGTCAATAAATAATGTACAACCCAAAACAGACGGCCGAACTGACGTGACAATGACATTTGGCGCGCTAAACATGGCGGATTTTCGGCCTCATTAGACGGAGACGGAGATATTTACGTATATTCATGTTTCATTTTATGTACGCACTGAAATACTGTTATATTGTTTTCCTGCGAGTTAAAGTGCTGAGTAAGAACGAGATAGATATATGTTTATGTATGTGCCTTCAAAATGGGTGCTATTTATATAAGCAATTGTACGTATAGAACAATATGTCGTGTCCCTACTATATAGGTCTATGGTCAAAACTGAGTGGTTCTACGCGCTGGAAAGGCGAAGGTATCAGACCATACTCGCCATCTTTTAAATTTTTTGTTAAATAAAATATACAAGAGTGGAGAATTATATTATTATGTATGAAATGAAGCGAGTTTATTTATTTGGGACTATAATGAATTGTGATGAAATGAAATGAAACGAGATAAGATGGGATCAAATATGCTCTCAGTAAAATTGTTTTTAAGTGAAGAAACACTAAATTAAAATAAATATTTTTGTTTTTCTCTAAGCTATTTAAGCTCTCTTTTTCTCTAAGCTGTTTAAATAAACAGCTTAGAGATTTCGCGAAACAAGCCCAGGATATGAAGATATTATGTGTTTTATAAAACTATAGGTACGAATTACCTGGCCTAGTTTTGTCGCAAAGTACTCATGTGATCGAAACACCGGAGAGGGCTGTTACGATAATCGCTTAAAACCAGGTAGACAGATAAATTTTATTCACAACAAGTCTGATCGTGTCTTCATTCTATTTTTCTTTCTGAGATTTCCTACCTTTCACTGGGAAGATCCGGTGAGAAACTCAGTGAGCTGTGTTTGTGGGTTAATTTACTCGCCAAACCCTTCGACGTGAGCGACGGGTTCGACGAGAACGGCTACCGGTGCTTAAGGTACCTAAAAGCACCGTTAGTGGATCGGGAGGATCAGAAATTACGGGTTTTGAGACGACGTCGACTGTTTAATATTCAGTCTGGAAGATCGGGTATTAGTTACCGGCGGCTATTGTGAAAGGGCTTCCGCTGGCTAACCAGCAAAAACGTAGTTGGAGGGCTTGGGGGATGTCTATGTGGACGCGGGCCACGTGAGCAAACACCACACCCGGAGATGTAATAACGGATCGGTTTTTTAAAGTGTCACCTTGCTCCAAAGGTAGATTACACTCCACTTACAAATCATGGGGTGAAGCCTGCCGAGAAAAAAAACGTCGCTCGGTCGCGGGCTTTATGTGTCATCACCACTGAAGTAGGAAACCTATGGAAATGAAACGTCAACAAAAAATTCGTGCCACTGTGACGTCATCTGGCCACAAAACATGGGGGTTTTAGTGCTGACCAGAAGATTTTAATGTTAGTAGGTTCTATCGATAAACGTTCTCGGCTTATTTTATTTTAAATATTGTTGAGTATGAATGTATTTGTAGAATTTATACTTTAATAGGAAGTAAGTATATTGTTATGTGCAAAGATGATGTGATTTAGATATTATGTGAAATCTAAGACGAGTTCGTGCTTAAAATTTTCCAAGTGACAATTTTTTAAATTTGCTACACTGATTTTATAAAGTTGTCGTTTGCCGCAAAACATAAAGATATGGCATAGTACAGTGCCATCAGCCCATTTCTAGCATGCTGAATGTTAACGTATTTTGAGTACGTGTTTTTCTTAGACTATTACAATCTATTTTAATTGTTTTGCTGACCTAAAGTCCGTACCACACTACCGCAGTGCACCTCAAGGAAGGTGCACCGCACTACCGTACCGCACGCAAATTTTAAACTTAACAAGGGACCGCCTGATAAAAAAAAAAACACCTACAGAACATTTATTCGTTAATGAAATTACAAACGTCATTCCTTGTGTTCCTCTCTAAAATCACTTAATTAATAAATATTTAACGAATTTACAATAGTGTTTTACTCACTGCGGAATAAAACTATTTTATTTAAATAGTTCCGAAGAGATTTTGTCGATAGCCTTTTTCCCGAAATATCTAAACAGAATGTCTAAATATGTTTTGATGACATAATATTTTAAAGAGGTATATATGATTAGTGTCATGATGAATAGATTCCGACCGAAAAATGGTATCCGATATTTCGGATTCAAATATATTATTAAGTGTATAATCCATGTTTCGGATGAGGGCTCCATAATGAATTTAAATATATATAGATAATAGTTTTGGGGCATCGACCTTCTTGAGATCCTATAAAATATGTTTTAATTATTATTTATGTACGTTTTAAGCATGTGTTACCGAGCAACACTTCCGGCCTCACATAATAAATTATTTACGAACTTAGGAAATATATAGAACTTATTATTGTCTTATAATATAATTAGTAATTTCATAATCAAGTAAATAGTTCATTCATATTTCTTTATACTTATAATATTTTATTGGCGCCTTCAGCTTGACAGCTTCCGGCGCAATAAACCTTACGGCGCAATAGGCATTAATGTTATTTATGTTACATAATTCGATATTATTAAATAATAATTGTACGTAAATAATCGGCAGAATAATTAAGATGAACAATGTTTAATATTACCTACTAAGTTTGTATTAAAATAGGTCAAGATGATTGTATAAATACCGGCGGTTAGCATATCTCTGTTACATTCGTATTCTACCCACCGTAACGTGTACAAAAGAGAATATATTATTTCGTGTGGATGTAAATTGTCTCAATTGTCGCCACCACCCTGAGGATCCGTTTATACTTCAGAAGCGGGATTATGCCAGGCCCATACATTGACGGATTTGAGACCGCTGAGAAACACAGGCGATACAAAATGCGACGTGTCACCCAAACCGATGCGGAGGTTATTACAACGTTCCGGCCGGATGGAAAATCTAGCAACGTCAAGGGATGGCTGCACAAGATCGACCAGTTGGAACACGTAAATGGATGGGACAACAAAGACCGCCAGTTCATCATGCAGATATGTCTTCGTGGGTCGGCTAGAGATTGTGCGATACACCACCGCAGCTATACTACACATCCGCGACTGGCTACCACATGGAGAAGAGAAGGTGCTGTTGCTCCAGTTGCGAGAGGGACCGACTTTCAACCAAAAAAATGTTACGCCTGCCGAAGAGAAGATGAAACAAACAACTGCAAAGAGCCGCGCTGTGAAGTGTGCCATCGCCCGGGACACACGTCGGCCAGCTGATGGTATGCGGCCAGCTCTTCACACCCAAAAGTGAGTAATGACTTATTTACAACATACAACATATAAGTATATTTGTACAAAATGCAGTGGTTATTAATGGCTGTAGTCTCATTGCATACATAGATACGGGCAGCAAATTAAAGTGTGGCATATGCTGATAAGTTAAAAATTAAAGATTGAGCATTCCGTGGTTACAATGAGAGGTTTTGGAGGCGCATACTCGTCGACCTCTTTAGGAACTTCCCCCATGAATGTTCATATAGACAACATTATTGTGGCTTTGTGGAAATAACGAATTACGACATCGCTGATATAGATTTAATCATCTGAGAATCAATGATAAATCAACCTAATATCAATATCACAAAATTCTGTTACATTCGTGGGTAGTAGTGATACTTTTATTAGTACTCTTAGTGAAATGAGATTACATGACAGACTTGTTAGGACACAGCTGTATAATACCACAGTAAAGTGCTGCTTTGGTACAAGTTTATCTCAATATTAACACTAATGAAACATTTCTTGTTAATTCTGTATATTTTGAGCTGGGCTGTATGTCCTATGTAATTTTGGGTGGAATTGTAAGGTCGAAAGATTGCTTTTTAAAAATAATTAATATCTGAAACAAAATCATTGAATGGAAACATAATTGATTCATAAGCGCGCGTGGAAATTATTACTAATAAAAATGAGTCTACAAAGTAGTATGAATATCTACTGACTCAGAATTGTAAGTATCTGAAAAAACCAAATCAAACTAAATCAGGATAGAGGCTGCATAAGTTATAAATAAAATCTGTGTGATGTACAACAACTAAAATCTGTGTGATGTACAACAACTAAAATCTGTGTGATGTACAACAACTAAAATCTGTGTGATGTACAACAACTAAAATCTGTGTGATGTACAACAACTAAAATCTGTTTGATGTACAACAACTAAAATCTGTGTGATGTACAACAACTAAAATCTGTGTGATGTACAGCAACTAAAATCTGTGTGACGTACAGCAACTAAAATCTGTGTGACGTACAGCAACTAAAATCTGTGTGACGTACAACAACTAAAATCTGTGTGACGTACAACAACTAAAATCTGTGTGACGTACAACAACTAAAATCTGTGTGACGTACAACAACTAAAATCTGTGTGACGTACAACAACTAAAATCTGTGTGACGTACAACAACTAAAATCTGTGTGACGTACAACAACTAAAATCTGTGTGACGTACAACAACTAAAATCTGTGTGACGTACAACAACTAAAATCTGTGTGACGTACAACAACTAAAATCTGTGTGACGTACAACAACTAAAATCTGTGTGACGTACAACAACTAAAATCTGTGTGACGTACAACAACTAAAATCTGTGTGACGTACAACAACTAAAATCTGTGTGACGTACAACAACTAAAATCTGTGTGACGTACAACAACTAAAATCTGTGTGACGTACAACAACTAAAATCTGTGTGACGTACAACAACTAAAATCTGTGTGACGTACAACAACTAAAATCTGTGTGACGTACAACAACTAAAATCTGTGTGACGTACAACAACTAAAATCTGTGTGACGTACAACAACTAAAATCTGTGTGACGTACAACAACTAAAATCTGTGTGACGTACAACAACTAAAATCTGTGTGACGTACAACAACTAAAATCTGTGTGACGTACAACAACTAAAATCTGTGTGACGTACAACAACTAAAATCTGTGTGACGTACAACAACTAAAATCTGTGTGACGTACAACAACTAAAATCTGTGTGACGTACAACAACTAAAATCTGTGTGACGTACAACAACTAAAATCTGTTTGATGTACAACAACTAAAATCTGTGTGATGTACAACAACTAAAATCTGTGTGATGTACAGCAACTAAAATCTGTGTGACGTACAGCAACTAAAATCTGTGTGACGTACAGCAACTAAAATCTGTGTGACGTACAACAACTAAAATCTGTGTGACGTACAACAACTAAAATCTGTGTGACGTACAACAACTAAAATCTGTGTGACGTACAACAACTAAAATCTGTGTGACGTACAACAACTAAAATCTGTGTGACGTACAACAACTAAAATCTGTGTGACGTACAACAACTAAAATCTGTGTGACGTACAACAACTAAAATCTGTGTGACGTACAACAACTAAAATCTGTGTGACGTACAACAACTAAAATCTGTGTGACGTACAACAACTAAAATCTGTGTGACGTACAACAACTAAAATCTGTGTGACGTACAACAACTAAAATCTGTGTGACGTACAACAACTAAAATCTGTGTGACGTACAACAACTAAAATCTGTGTGACGTACAACAACTAAAATCTGTGTGACGTACAACAACTAAAATCTGTGTGACGTACAACAACTAAAATCTGCGTGACGTACAACAACTAAAAGCTGCGTGACGTACAACAACTAAAAGCTGCGTGATGTACAACAACTAAAAGCTGCGTGATGTACAACAACTAAAAGCTGCGTGATGTACAACAACTAAAAGCTGCGTGATGTACAACAACTAAAAGCTGCGTGATGTACAACTAAAAGCTGCGTGATGTACAACAACTAAAAGCTGCGTGATGTACAACAACTAAAAGCTGCGTGATGTACAACAACTAAAAGCTGCGTGATGTACAACAACTAAAAGCTGCGTGATGTACAACAACTAAAAGCTGCGTGATGTACAACAACTAAAAGCTGCGTGATGTACAACAAATAAAAGCTGCGTGATGTACAACAAATAAAAGCTGCGTGATGTACAACAAATAAAAGCTGCGTGATGTACAACAAATAAAAGCTGCGTGATGTACAACAACTAAAAGCTGCGTGATGTACAACAAATGTGTGTGTGTGATGTACAACAAATGTGTGTGTGATGTACAACAAATGTGTGTGTGTGATGTACAACAAATGTGTGTGTGTGATGTACAACAAATGTGTGTGTGTGATGTACAACAAATGTGTGTGTGTGATGTACAACAAATGTGTGTGATGTACAACAAATGTGTGTGTGTGATGTACAACAAATGTGTGTGTGTGATGTACAACAAATGTGTGTGTGTGATGTACAACAAATGTGTGTGTGTGATGCACAACTAAGTCGTATGAATTAGATAATACAAGATGTAATTACTGCTTAAACATGTCAATTTCAGTTGCCAAACACCAGCAACAGACGAGGCGCCAATTGCAGCGCTGGTCGCCGTGGGACACGGCATACACAGGATGGCCGAATGTTACCGAGCAACACTTCCGGCCTCACATAATAAATTATTTACGAACTTAGGAAATATATAGAACTTATTATTGTCTTATAATATAATTAGTAATTTCATAATCAAGTAAATAGTTCATTCATATTTCTTTATACTTATAATATTTTATTGGCGCCTTCAGCTTGACAGCTTCCGGCGCAATAAACCTTACGGCGCAATAGGCATTAATGTTATTTATGTTACATAATTCGATATTATTAAATAATAATTGTACGTAAATAATCGGCAGAATAATTAAGATGAACAATGTTTAATATTACCTACTAAGTTTGTATTAAAATAGGTCAAGATGATTGTATAAATACCGGCGGTTAGCATATCTCTGTTACATTCGTATTCTACCCACCGTAACGTGTACAAAAGAGAATATATTATTTCGTGTGGATGTAAATTGTCTCAATTGTCGCCACCACCCTGAGGATCCGTTTATACATGATAAAATTAGAAATTTTATATAAGCAATCATATTAAATCGATATCAAAGTCAATAAATAATGTACAACCCAAAACAGACGGCCGAACTGACGTGACAATGACATTTGGCGCGCAAAACATGGCGGATTTTCGGCCTCATTAGACGGAGACGGAGACATTTACGTATATTCATGTTTCATTTTATGTACGCACTGAAATACTGTTATATTGTTTTCTTGCGAGTTAAAGTGCTGAGTAAGAACGAGATAGATATATGTTTATGTGTGTGCCTTCAAAATGGGTGCTATTTATATAAGCAATTGTGCGTATAGAACAATATGTCGTGTCCCTACTATATAGGTCTATGGTCATCACCTAAATGCATCCAGAATCCAGAATGACTTCCAGGTTCTGGACTGTCCTCGTTCTATGCTTAATGACCATTATCTATATATATTATCTATAAAAAAATAAGTATATGATTAACCATTCTGTCATTACATTACATTTAATTTGGCAGGACTTCTTAGAGAAACGCGAGAAGTGAAGTTGTGTGATTTGTTTTATTTTGTGTATTTAGTGTTTCTTCGGGTTTAAATACGTAACAACGGTGTTTTATTAACTATTTAATATCTATGAAAGTGCACAAATATGGGAAAATAAAACAAAACCGCTGGACGTAACTTCTCGGGATCCTCCAAAAAGTCCACTGAAAAAAGTCTCAGTAAATGAAATTTTACTGAGATTATATTTCATCTCATCTCATTTCACCTTTAATTTCATTTCATGCCATGTTTCATTTTAAATAATATTATATATCTACAAAATTAGGCTGTATGGTTAAATACTTTTGCTTATCGAGTAATTTGACAATCGACATTAATGACAAAATACATGACTTTAGACCATAGACCTATAGGTTTCCTACTTCAGTGCTTTAGACACCGGAAAATGTCATATGAGGTGATAGTCTATGCTGTACACCATCAACATTAGGTTTTTCAGCTTAAAATCTTGATGATCAATATTTTCTAGTTTATCTTGTCTGTATTTTGCAATACCTACCTACCTACATACCTACCTATGTAACCCTTCATTGATTTTCAAACAGGAAACTAGTTTTCGATATTAAATTTTGTTTCATGTAGAGAATATCTCTCATTGCTTGCAGTTTTCACCAAAACACCTGTTTTGAACGACGTTCATAACCGAAAAAGTGCATCATGGTGGATAACAAAGCGAATCCTGACGATTTTGCTCAATACATACAATCCGTTCTTCAGCTTAATACGCTGGAGAAGATTGCTCATAATTTAGATAAAGAGCTGGAAGATTCACAGCGCATAATGCGTGAAGTAAAGTCCATGTTCGATACTATACCAAATTTACAGAATTCTAACTCAGAATCTGGTAACAATCTTAGACATGAGGACATTGCGAAGTTTTTGGACGCGGGCATGCCAAAGCTATTAATGCCGGACATGGAAGAAAACGCAATGGAAATAGATTTGGACGACGTTATAAACACAATGAAGATGTACGCTGAAGATTTGCGAAGAAATTTCATTCTCACACAACTGCAGCTAAGAGTTAATAAGGAAATAGAATGTCTAGAGTGGGAACAATATGCTTCTAGCCTGGAACAACTGGGCAAACGCCTTGCAAACATCAAGTTGAATAAGAATGATGTTAGTCCTAAGAACACAGAGTTAGAGAATAAACTGGTTCAACTGTGCCAGGATGTCAACTTGTTCACCCAGGTTTAAACTTGTTTAAATTTTTTTATTGAATTAAATAGGAAGTTCACAGCTTTCCTTTGAATGAACCCATAGGTTCTATTAGGTCATCCATAGCTTGAAAGTTAACAACCGTTTTAAGACCAGAGGATGAAGACTATTGTATTTCATGACTCTTCAAACATGGGCCTAGTTTGGAACAGAAATAAGCAGCTAAAATTGGTATCTATCTCTGGCACCAGATTCAAATTTATTAATTTTGAGTTTGTGTTCCATTCCATTCTGTCATGGAAGTTTTTATGGAACATATAAATCTGTTTCCATAGATAAAAAAAAAACTTGCCCACTAGAATCAAAACTTGAATAGAGGAGTCTTAAATAAATAATTATAAATGATGTATTAATATATAGATGTTACTGTGTTCTTCAACCATTCATACATTTATGTCTCATATATTGTTATTTATTCATTGTCTTATGAAAACAATTAATTCATATATTCATAAAAAAGTGAATAATATACAAATGAATTAAATTAACTAATCACATAATTAGTACTAATTTAGTCAAATAATATTTCAGATGGTGCAGGCAAAGACAGCTCTGAGCGAAAACAGTGCAACAGTACAACCAGAGGTGAATAATCAAAATGCTTTGCAATACGAACAAATAATTGCTAAATTGCTCACAGGTATCAATGAAGTCACATATTTACTGCAGAACAAAAATTACCAGTAAACATGCAGTATTAATTGAAAAGTAAATCAAGTATTGTCACATCTGAATTTCAACTTTAGAAGTTGAAAGTAATAATTTATAAAATGTATTCGAGTGTAGTCGTTGGAGTACCGCAATGTTTTTCTAAATTCTTAAAGATATATAATCTGTAATAGATTTAATGTGAATTTCAAACAATGCCATGGTAATCAGTAAAGGTCAAAGTCATATATTAGTTTATACTGATACTACTGATGCAATGCATTATTAAATATGAACCTTAATGATTAATTTCAAAATATCTAAATTGGTATAAAAATGACGATTTTGATACAGAACCAACATCTGAAATTTTTGGTTTGGCCAATCCCAAGGTGAGGGTTCTCATATGTGTAAAAAGTAGAGTTTTTCTAGAATTTGTATTCACAGTATATTGTATGTGTGGCTCTTTCGCTATGTAAAGATAAGTGTTTATATTTATCTGAAAATACGCTTTTCAGTCAATGCCTAATAATTTTCTCAATGTGTCTGAAGAACATGTGCAAAAGGGTGCATTCGGACAGTTATGAAAAGAATTTGAAAGAGTTGTTTAGGATGTTTGTATTTTCATGGACCATTCAAAATTGGTAGAATAATTGCTACAAACTTGGGCTGCTTTATTCAGTTGAAAAGATTGTCTTTATTAAATAACATCTATACTACAAGAGACCTGAGTCATTATTCTTTATAAAAGTGCAATGTAGAGTTAACAGTTAAAAGTAAACTTTATTTAAGTAAGAAATATATTCATTTTCGTTTTGGATTACCTTCAAAAAGTAACATTTGTTGATGTTGGCATTTAATGGTAAATAAAACTTTCCACTGTTATAGAATAATCCATAGAATAACTCGATTTTCGGACTTAGCCGAATGCACGTTACCTGCATCTCATTAAATTTTTGTGTCAGTTATAATCCAGTTGTCTTAAACTATTGACCTTTCTTCCGCAATTAACAGGCACTGTAAAAAGAAGACAATAGTTCAATACGAACTAACAAAAGCTCTCAATTTTACCAAGAAACTAGATATGATTTTGATCCATCCAATTACTAAAAATTTTCAAAAAAATTCACTGCTTTTTTTCATAATATTTATCTTAATGTGTTGAAGTGTTCATTGCTCATTGTAAAAAAGTGTGGTTTATGAAGCATCTGAAAATGTATACATTCTGTGGTAGTCTCCTACATTACCCTGATGTTTGCATTCAAGTGTTAAAATGATGACATCTCAGTGAGCATTTTCACAAAAGCATGGCAAATACCATTTAAATTGGATTACATAATATTAATTAAGTTACTGGTGAATACTATAATTTTAAGAGTTAAGTAAAACCTAAATCTTAAAATAGAAAGCGTATTTCTCATTTTAGATATTTTCATATTATATTCAGGTAGCAAACAATGAATTAATAGTTTTAAAAAAGCATTATTAATGGGAATAAAATGTAATTTTTCATTCATTATCAATGTCTGAATTTTTTGTATTTAAGATTTAAAGTGTAAAAAGACATTTAATGTACCAAAGTTTTGTATTGTAAAACTTACTGCCAATGTGTGTGATCATTAACAAAAGTGAAAATATGTATAATTTGGTTGTGAAAAATATTGGGAGTGGTTGAAGTAATGCTCGTTGTGACCACACTATGTGACTAGCAAGTTATGCATAAAGTGTAGCTTAACAAAAATAGCTGACACACATTCCTAAATATAGTTTGCCTTACTAAAAATATGCTTTATTTTTTAATAATTCTGAAAGACTTAGCAGTTAGTTTCTGTAGATATGTTTTATAATAAGGTTTTATTTTCATTTATATCTCGTTTAACACATGTAAATGTAAAAGCATTACTTCCTGTTTTTAAGAATCTCCTGTTTGTACTGAAATCTTAATTCAATATGTTTGATTTAAGTATGTAGTTGAATTAAGTGCACTAAAATATTTACTATAAATTTTGGTTATGCAGGGTCTGTTGGGTAAGTTTCCGAAAACGAAGAAGGTTGTTCATTTTGAAACGACAAACCACTGCAAATTATAACAGATCAGTGGAATTTGCACTTACTGCAGTTGTACCAAAGTTCATTTTACTAAAGAAATATTGTTTGCTGTCTACTCTACCTAATTGACAGTTCGGTTTCGGGAGCGGCACCTTTATACCTTGTTTATTTCGATTTTTTCTTGTTTCTATTATTTTGCCAAATTTTATTTAAACACCTGGAACCAAATATTCACTAGGGAATTGTGAAACGAGGTTTCATGAATGGGGTGAATCCGTTCTATCGCACTACATATATTAATTATTGGTCATTGAATGGTAGGATAAGTGTATTACAAGGAATCCCTTCATTCATCCATATGGAGTTTCCAAGAATCAATTTAATTACATTGTATCTTGTGTGTACATTGTGACTTTCGTGTTCCGACGCACTGGTGACGCCTAGGTAGTTGGCCTTCGAAGCCCACGGTACGGTCAAAGATTTTGATGACCAGATCATCAATGAATGCGGTCGAGTCGCCTACCGTTCAAGTTTGTTGTTGGACATTTTCACCATTTCTTCCTAGTTGGTATCGCTCTTAACGACTTATCGACGCTCGTGTCTCTGACGGCCTCCCTCCTCGTGCATTTGTGTAATGGTGATGAGCCGTTCATTGCCGCTTTTATCTGATCAATCCACTTCATAGGCGATTCAGTCCACGATACTCTGAGCATCTTCCTCCAGCACCATATCTCTAGGGCGTCTTATCTTCGTCTTCGTCACTTCCCGCAGGATCCACGTTCCTGCAGCGTACGGGAATATGGGGAACACAACTGCCCGAACTAGTCGTATTTTTGTGACCCTATTTAAGTTGCAATTCCTTCATATTTTCCTCAACCTTATTCATGCGGTCGAAAATCATTATTTTAGGGTGGGGTGCTGGGTACTGGTGGCGAACAAAGTGTATAGTGTGCGGATAAGTCACCTTGTTAATTAAAGTCTCCTGCTAGAATGACCGCATTCGCCCCATGCTGAGCAGTGCCTCGATGTTGCAACGCTGAAGAACGTTAACTTATTTTAAATGAACAGGGTTTTAAACGTGCGTTGTATGCCATTGAGAATTATTTATTTGTCCCGATAAAGTGCGAGATTCGGACTTAAGTGCCGATACTTGCCCGATCCAGAACTTTGCTTATCGTTGCATCAGTTCGAGTATGTACATCTGTTATTATAGTTAAATTTCTCTAGTGAGTATTTGGATTCATTAAGTGGTAGGTACCGCGAAGCAATATAACTGAGATTTCAACCTCTATTTTTAGTGTTGGACATATACCTTGTGATGTCTATGGATTTCGTCAAATGATATTAAATCTCCTGGAGAAAAAAGTAATAGTACTCTTATACGAGAATTAAAAAAAAATGCTGTTCGACACTGAAATCTTTGTTCTAGTAATGAATTCATAAAAAAAATCAGTATTTAATTTATTTATTTAAGTTATGAATTACATTCTTGTTTGTGTCACTTTCATAAAATATATTATTGGTGTCCATTGAGATATTTATTTCCCCCCTTTTGGTGACTAACAGTACTAATTTACTGGTGGTAGGACCTCTTGTGAGTCCGCGCGGGTAGGTACCACCACCACCCTGCCTATTTCTGCCGTGAAACAGTAATGCATTTCGATTTGAAGGGTAGGGCAGATGTTGTAACTATACTTGAGACCTTAGAACTTATATCTCAAGGTGGGTGGAGCATTTACGTTATAGATGTCTATGGGCCAGTAACTACTTAACACCAGGTGGGCTGTGAGCTCGTCCAACCGCCTAAGCAACAAAAAAAAATTGTTAATTTTATTTTGCAAATTGACATACTTGCTACTTTGTAATAAACATTTAACAGCAGTTATGAGGGGTGACACATGATGTGCTAAAATGAGGACATGTGGTCGCGATCGTCAGCAGCGAGGGAATGATGAAGTAGAAGAAGAGGTCAATCAGTCAGTTTCAAATATCATAAAAAATAATTTTAATTTACTACAATTACAAAACTGTCAGTCTTTGTTGTTTAACTTCATCCGTTTTCTCTCTATGTCATCATCATCGTCAACACACATCTTCTCTTTCGTATTTTTTTCCTCAGCCTCCAACACTTTCAGATTCACCCCACATAAAGTTGCACCATTTAGAGTTTTAATTGCTTCCTGTGCTGACTTCACTGAATCATATTTAGCAAAAGCAAAATTCTTGTTAGGGTATGTCGTTATTTCTATGAGGCCACCAAATCTACAAAAAGCATTCATCAAAGCTGCCATGGGAGGTGGATGGGGTCTAAAGACTAAGAAACATCTCTGAGCGACTCTGCAGTTACTGCTAGCCAAGGGTTTTATAGGGGGAAGACATACATTACAGAAACCATCATCTTTATCATCTATTGGGCTTTTCCTTCCAATTGTAGCTGTTTTTATTAACGAGGAAGCCTGTGCTATGGCATCTGCAAGCTGCAATAGATTTGGGTTTCCATCTACAGAGTTTTTAATATTATTAACTATGTTATTCAAGGTAGAAGTTGCTTTGGTGAGTGGGCTAATGTCAGGTTTAACACTGATAACCTCTCCAGATGGATATTCAAAATTATTTATAGTTTCGACAGAATAAGCTGCTGCCTTTTGACTGTCATATGTAACTGATGCTCGACAAACACGGTTACCTTGGTCCATAGTGTATTTAAATTCAATCATTCCTGGTACAATATTAAACAGTCTTTCAAGGTGTTTTTGTAGCACTGGTGGTGTGCATTTAACTGACACAGTGTCAAAGTCTTGTTCTTTAGTCTTTGAAATTAATGTCAAATAATCTTTATTAAACTCATCGTTAACATGATGGCCGTGATCAGCATAAACATGAGATTTAGTTAGATTAGAATTACTGGAATAGCAGTCAAGTCCTTCTAAACTGTTCCTGGGCCTTTTAAGCTCATCTTTCGGTGTGGCAAAAATAGCTTTATACGTTTTATCACACTGCTCAAACGCTTTCGCAGTTTCCGAAAAAGTTGTAAAATTCACATAAGCAAATCCTTTACTTTCGTCAGTCAATTTGTCTCTCTGTAAACGCACTGACTCAACTTTTCCATAACTGGAAAAATATTGCCGAATTTCTTTCTCAGTCATCGTTTTGGGAACTTTGATAAATAGTCTTCTGTATTTGTCGTAACTGTTACTTTGATAGTCATTTTTGTCAGAGGCGACCATAACTTTGATGGGTTTGTGATTGTCAAGTAAGGTAGTCATGTGTAATTCCTCTATGGCAGTGGCTGCTGATGATGTTTTAGCATATTTAATGTAAGCGATACCTCTAGTCTCGCCTGTGTTGCGGTCCCTTGGTAGGTACATGTCTTCAATTTCGCCATACTTTTCAAAAAACGGTCGTAAGTCGTGTTCGCGGTATTGTTTGCTGCAAACTATGAAAATTCTGGAATATGGTGGTTTGTCGTCGTTGCGTGCCACATGGTTCATTTTGTATAACGTAGGTTTGGGTAAGCAATTGTAGCACAGTCTGGTTTAACAATAGGTTCAGTCAAAATCACGTCAAAATATTAAACGAAATGTAATCTGTCTAGTCTGTCGTCAACTGTTTCTTTAACTGATTAATTATTTACTGATTTACTACATAATACATATTTCAAGATATTCAACTTTTGAAGTTTTAGAATAAAATAAAGAAGATACGGTACTCAAGCAGGTACCAACGATACATACATACATTAATATTGTAATTTTATATGGTACATAAGAAGCTACTTTTTTTTAAAAGGATTTTATAACCTGGTAACTAAGACCTTTAAGTCGTCTTATTATTATTATTTTTATTGCCTTTGTAGGCAGGCATACGGCCCACCTGATGGTAAGTGGTCACCGTCGCTCATGGACGCCAGCAATGCCAGGGGCAGAGCCAAGCCGCTGCCTACCATAAAGTACTCTCCGCAAGCCTCGTTTGAAGAAGGACATGTCATAGCGCTCGGAAAACACCGTGGAGGGGAGTTCATTCCAAAGCCGGATGGTACGTGGCAAAAAAGATCTTTGGAAACGCACTGTCGATGAACGCAGCGGTTCCAGATAATATGGATGAACTCTGTTCGGATGGCGGGAGGTGCGATGATAAAGAGGAGATGAGGGGATCATCTCGAATAATTCCTCAGAGCATTCCCCATGGACCATACGGTATAAAACACAGAGAGAACCGAAGTCCCTCCGTAGACCCAGAGGTTCCAAGCGATCCGCGAGAGCAAGACTATCGACCATCCGAACAGCCCGTTTCTGTATGGAGTCAAATAGAAGTAGCTGGTATTTGGGAGCCCCGGCCCAGAGGTGAGAGCAGTACTCCACGCGAGGTCGGCCCAGGCGTAAAATACCGCTTCGCTCTGTTGAGGACTCTCAACATTTTAGAGGCCAATTTGGCTTTACCTTCCAAATGACTCCGAAACTGGACATCGCTCGAAATATCGACCCCCAGAATCCCGATACTCGCGGAAAGCTGCGGGGCACTCCTTGAAATTCCAGCGCCATGACAAAAGGGTCCTTCTTCGCAGTGAACGCGCAAACCTGTGTCTGTGTCTGTGTGTGTGTGTGTGCAATGGGTTGAACTGAACTGAATTTAGTTCACCCCACTTGGAGACCCGCCGCAGAGAGTTCTCCACTTCAGACACAAGTTTTAATCGCCTCTCGTGTACAACGCAGCTGTCGACGACAACTGTGATGCTCCGTCCAATCCAAAAAGCTAGCGATCCACTTGCAGAGTCCCTCAGGGATTCCGTAAGCTGGAAGCTTCGATAGAAGTGCCCTATGCCAGACCTTGCCGAAGGCCTTCGCGATGTCAAAGCTCACAGCGAGAGCCTCGCCCTTGCTTTCCAAGGCTTCAGCCCATTTATGTGTGAGGTATACACGAAGGGTAGGCAACGCACTGGCTTAAACGCTGGTGACCGTGGGCGGCGGTGAATCACTTACCATCAGGTGACCCGTCTTGCTCGTTTGCCTCTCGTTGTTATAAAAAAAAAAAAAGATTGCCAGCTGAGCGATATTATAATTTTAATGAAAACTTTTTTTTATATAAAAAATGGTATTATGAAATTAAATAAATGAGATGATATGGGATGAAATATTATCAGTAAAATGGTGGTCATTTACTGAGATTTTTGCAGTGGACTTTTTGAAGGATCCCGAGAAGTTCGTCCAGCGGCTTTGTTTAATTTTCCCACATTTGTGCACTTTCACAGATATTAAATAGTTAATAAACCACCGTTAAATGTGTACATTTAAACCTGAAGAAACACTATTGACTTGACTATTTGTCAAAATAAAACAAATCGCTCCTCGCGTTCCCGCCAAAAAGTTCGTCAATATCATAATGGTGTGCCACAGATTCAGTATCTAACGGACAAGTCTTCGACGATTGTTGGAAATGTTGGAATACTTAGCTGTATGGCCTATAATGCATTTGCGTGTCTAATGGACGGATCAATAAAAAAAGATGGTACATTTTCACACTGTTTGTTGTTCATAAATAAACAATTAATTTCAATTCCCTACAGAGAGATCTGATCACATATATTAGATTTATCGTGTAATAAAACACTGTTGTTTGTAAAACATGAAACATTTACATGTGGGAAACACTTATTACAGCAATCAGCGACGTGAAGTTTGAAGGCTGCTATTGTAAAGAATTCTTTTTATTGTTTTAATTTATATATTGAGTTTAAATCGAAATGTATCATAAATCCGACGATTTTGTTCATTTCCGTCAAAGATTTTGCAATAATGACAATTTCAACGATGAATTATGTGATTTATTCAATAAAAAATTTAAATTTCGTTTCAATGATGATTGGAAACTACCCGAAGAAGGAACCTGGTTTTCAGTACCACCGTGGCAGGTGAAGGAACTCGAGGTTTTAAAAAGTCGACTTAACTTTCATAAGAGTCAGTTGAATGATTTCGATATAGAAGAGTGGAGCAGCCATACTCGTCGGAGGAATCCAGCTGGAGAAGTCACTTGGAAAATAAGATGCACAATCAACCCTGAATTTCTTACACAAGCGTGGACAAAGTTTTATGAATGTGCCCGAACTTACAATATTATACCTGCAGATGTAAAATCTGAGCGTAAGATGGTATCATTGCACTTGTGTGAGGCACCGGGAGCATTCATCACATCTTTGAACCACTATTTGAAGTTAAATCATCCTGGGATACAGGTGAGTAAAAAATTATTAAAAAGAAACTGAAAAAAAATAGATAAAATTTTAGAGTCTGTTGTTGTTATATAAAATATATAACTGAATGGAAATATTACAGTGGACCTGGGTTGCTAACACACTAAATCCATACTATGAGGGTAATTCCCCATCGAGCATGATCAGTGATGACAGGTTCATGTTTCACACCCTAGATAACTGGCATTTTGGGGTAGACAATACTGGTAACTTAATGGATTGGGAAAATTCACAAGCCATCATTAGAAAAGCGAAATCCCTTGGAAAGGTGAGTTAAATGTGATCATCAAGAATAGTAATGAAGTTTGTCTTGTCTTATCTATTTTTAAAATTAAAGTACATTGTAAATTCTAAGTAACGTCACTAAATTTAATGACAAACCCCTGAGGCGTCGAAATCACTTGGCTTTGGTTGGTTTAGTTTGTCTTCCATTACATTAGAATAAATCTCAATAACAAGAAGAATTATGTAGTAAGTACCTTTTAAGTCACATTAGTAAAAACTGTGTTAGCTGTGTACATTCTTTTCAGGATACATGCCATATTTTAGACTTGGTTGCTAAATCTGTTCTAAATGTATAAATAACAAATAATTTATGGAATTTTAGCTTTTCAGATTAATTAGAGCATTTTTAAATTGGATTGAAACATGATGAAAATTGAAAATGAAAATTTTGGTGTGTAGGTTATGTTAGTGACGGCAGATGGCTCCATTGATTGTCTACAGGCACCTGATGCACAGGAAGAGGCAACATCTCTATTACATTACTGTGAAATCACTACTGCCCTGCAAGCATTAAGCCAGGGTATGTTGAATTATTACATTAACAGGATGCTATTATACTGTATTCAAAATAATGTTAGTAATGTAATGTAGTGCAAAGTAATGTTAATGTGTGATGCCAGTTACAGGGTAGTGCTAGCACCAAAATATAGTCAAGCACAACTATTTTAAACATCCATCACAGTCCTAATGTACTGTACCATACACAGAGAAATGCTTACATTTATTACAATTAATTACTCAACAGCACAATTGTAGGTGGTCGGCAGCAGATTAGCTGTGCCTCTATGGTTTGTGATGCAAAATGTAATTGTAACAACTTGAAATCTATTACTGGTGGTAAATCTCCTGTGAGTGCATGGGTAGGTACCATCACCCTACCTATTTCAGCTGTGAAGAAGTAGTTACTGGTTGTAGGACCTCCTGTGAGTCCGCACGGGTAGGTACCACCACCCTGCCTATTTCTGCTGTTAAGCAGTAATGCGTTTCGGTTTGAAGGGCGGGGATGTTCAGTGCGGTAGGGCCCTAAAATTCCTTAGGTCTGCGGTCTGCTCCCAACACCTTGCAGATCGTCAAGTCCCACATACACCGCGCGCCTCGCAGGCGCGGCGACCTCGTAGGAGGATCGGCCACGGGCCCGAAACAAAAAAAAAGGCACAAATCAGCTGTATCTTCAAAAAACATCCTATTGCTACTTTAGTTAGGGAAAATGGTTGATAAAAGTATGCATTCTTATTGGGAAGCTACTAGTTATAAGAGGACAATTTTGCCAACCCGTACAGACAAAATGTTCTGACTTAAAAGCTACAAATTTTATTATTTTTATTTTAGGTGGAACTTTAATATTCAAGCTTTTTACTATCTTCGAACATAGCACTGTGAGTCTGCTTTACCTAATTAATCATTTGTTCTCTGAAGTTAACATCTACAAACCGGTCACCTCGAGACAGGGCAACTCTGAAGTGTATGCAGTGTGCTTAAATTATAAAGGAATGTCTATACTGGAGAAGTTTACGCCGGTACTCATGTCAGCATATGGAACGGAACTATATGGAAATTTATCATTATTCCGACTTGATGACATCCCAGATACATTTTTGAAGCAAATCCAAGAGTGCGCATGTTACTTTTGTTCAATACAATGTCAAGTTATCAATAATAACCTGCAGGCATACTTAATGCAGAATAATATCGCTCTACACCGAAATATAAAGAAAATAAGGGCTGTTGTTGCTGACGAATTTATTTGGCATTATGACTTGAAACCCTTAAATTCTCATGAGGAGATACTCAAAGGTATTCTACATGAGGAGAACAAAATCAATATGAATCCCAGATACCACCGAGGATCTTACACTGAACGACAGCTCTATTCAAAGATGTCTTTACGAGAGAAATTGCACAATTTGAACTCATATCTGCATGCTGAAGTCCTAACGAATCCTACAGTGTTGATAAATGAACCGGTCAAATGGAAGAGATTTTATGATGCTCCTAAAGAAATAGAATTAACATTTACTTTTGGACGACCTTTACAAAAAATTAATAGCTCAAAATTTATATTCGTGCCAATATTTAAGCTATATCAAAAGATTTTAGAAGAGAAAGAATTTAAACACATTGCAGTATGTACAGATAGTAATCGTGATGTCAATTTAACGGCACTAGATTATGAAGTGGACAAAGTGCTCTGCGTACAGGAGTACCGTTGCAGTGAAAGTTTTTATAAATATGAGAAAAACTGTTTTAGATCTATAATGAAATATTTGAGAAATTTATCTTCAAACGAGACTCTTGTAATACAGAATATGAATGCTTTAACCCATTTTATCGTGAGCATTCTATATATTCTCTCTGTTAAATGTTTCGAGAAAATTGGGTTTACATCAACCAATGGTATAGTTTTAAGAAATCTTAAGGATCCATCTGGACTGAAATACTTAGAAAGTATTGAAACTGAATGTGATAATGTATTAGATGATGACAAAAAGGATTTGTTGAATTCGTTGAATGTACAAACAACGAATGCCGGAGATTTTTACTATAGCATCGTGTTCTACAATAACACCTTTTACAGGAATAAGTGTATTGAGTATTTGTCAAAAATAGAGAAATTAATATAAAATGTATGTTCGTCTTTTGCATTTACTCTAATATTCTGAATTCAAGACTTGAAATTTAATGTATTTTTCTAGTGTACTTTACCTGTGTAATTGTTGTGTCTGTTTGAAATATGTTTAATAAAGTTATCTCAATGTGGTTCTATATATTTTTTATTACGATGATGAGCTCTACGTAAATAAATATATTAAAACTTTCATGTAACATACAATAAAAGTTCCTTGTTCGCGCTTCATTTGCGTTTTCACTATTAGGGGATTTAAAAAAAATGCTAAAAATTTCTTTATTCGCGGACGCAAGGGCGGATCCAGGTTTGGCGCCGGGAGGGGGTCACATAGTCGTGGGCAAGTTAAGATAATAAATAAATCATGATGTTCTTCAATTAGTCCAAGTTAGTTCAAGTCCTGGAACTAGCTCAGGGGGGGGTCATGACCCCCCTCCTGGATACGCCGTTGCGCGGACGTAATCGATACATTGTTAAAAAGGAATTCCGATAAGTAGGTATCCAATCGAATATCATTTGTAAACGCGTCGTCAAATAGACTAATAAAAAGTTAAATAGATCTTATTACCACCAGGCCTAAAACAAAACGCTAAATTGATATGACATCGCCGCTGTATTGGTTCTGTCTTTGACAGGAGCCGTCTTCGCTGCCTGATAAATGAAATTTCACGATTTCTATGTTCGCGGCATATTTACGGAACATATACTCCGCGAATAAAGAGCTTTTACTGTACTCTGAGGTCGTCGTGGCCTAAAGGATAAGATTTCTGGTGTATTCGTATCTAGCGGTGCACTGGTGTTCGAATCCCGCAGACGGGTACCAATTTTTCTAATACAAATGTTCACGAATGACTTCCACAGTGAAGGAATAACATCGTGTAATAAAAATAAAACCCGCAAATTATTATAAAATTAGGACCTCTTGTGAGTCCGCACGGGTAGGTACCGCCACCCGCCACCCCGCCTATTTCTGCCATGAAGTTGTAATGCGTTTCGGTTTGAAGGGTGGGGCAGCCGTTGTAACTATACTTATACCTACTTGAGACCTTAGAAGTTAGAACTTATATCTCAAGGTGGGTGGCACATTTACGTTGCAAATGTCTATGGGCTCCAGTAACCACTTAACACCAGGGGTAGGTTTTTTTATTCCTACCTAAGCTGATAGCCTTGAGAGGCTATTTCAGCGGAACCTTAACTGGTAGGTGAGCTCACGGGGCTCAAACCTGACGACGTTGCTAACACGAACCCTAGCAAGAGCCGTGCTTCGCAGAATGTATTATCGGATCGGAAACGCGACTCACTGAGAAGATCCGGCGAGAAACTCAGTGGGCTGTGTCTGACGGTTAATTTACGTTTCGACGGGAACGGTGACGGGGGGGGGGGGGCGTGAGCTCGTCCACCCATTTAAGCAACATAAACATAACTGAGAAATAACCAACATTTTACTGAGTTTATTCCATATCTCTAATTCCATGGTCAGTCGGTTGGTGCCTGGTATGGGATGTTACTTGTGTGGATTTATGTTAAATTATTTTGATTTGTTATTTATTAATAAGGGATTCATAAATCGTAAAAAATAATATGTAAAAAAGATTAGGATATATGGTTTGATATCTTTACTTTTCTAGTTGGAAAAATAGAACTGCTACCACTACTCAACTTGACTTTGACAACAACTGTCAAAAAAAAAAGCAACCGCGCGCGTTTGTTTGTCGCTTCATTTATAGACATTCAAAAAATTTCAAGTTTCAAACGCCAAACTAATAGTATTTTAATAATAAATATAATTAATAAGATAGTCATATACCTTAAGTTTGCGTGAAATACTAATATTTATGTTTCAAGTCTGATGCCAACAGCTAAGTAATCATGGAAATCAACGAAGGTAAACAAAACTGATACCGACATATAACCTAAATTTGTTTTATTCTCTTTACTAAAAGTATAAATGTACAAATCTCCCTTTTTTCTTTCAAATGATCTTCTTAAACAATACTGCAGTCGTCGTTCTCTGCAGTAGAATTCCTATTTATATAGCGGAATTAAACAAAGTATGTTTAAAAAAATTCTCTATTTAAATCTATTAAAAAATTGTAAAAAACAATTAAAATGAATTTCATTGATTATCTTCAAACATATATCGGTTCACCGAGAAATAAGACCAGACAATTATTATTTCCTAACTGCGTTCATACGTTTAATTGAATTGTCTAAATGAACTACCACTTTTCAGGCAATACCACAGACGATCTGTGGACGCCCTACAAAGAGTTGGTGTCTGTAGTGGAGAGTTATCTTACACATGAGAGTGGTGGGGCCCTTTATGCTGTACACACCTTTGAGTCAGTTCTTAGAAGACACAAGCAAACATTTCTAGCTTTATTTAAGAATCCAGTGAGTGACATATTTTTTACTAATTTCTTTCATGATACTTCTGTTTCATTAAACCTAACAAAACTCGAGATGATCTTGAAGTGTATGTAGTATCAAGAAAAGCAATTAATTTGATTGTAAGAAGTCAAGTGTGCTTTTTATTATATTTTTATAATAATCTTACTTTTGTAAATATTCATAATAGGTTACATTGTTTATAAATTATTTTATGTCTATTGCAAATACAGTGGAGGCATTAATGTTATGATGTGAAGGGGTTCTGGTAACTACTTTACATTGGGTGGTCTGAGAACTCATTTGCCCTTATAAGTAATAAAATAAAGGTTCCCAATTGACCATTTGTAAAATTAAATGTGCAGTACCACTCTTTCATGCAATTGATTTAATTCCTTATCACCTTGATTTCACTATTCATTAAGTCATCATTAATCCACTCAAATGCTAAATGCCACAATGTAAACCGATAGGTATAAAATGATTATAAAATTTAGTTAATTAAACTAAATTAAATTTGTGTTTTCATCTCTGGTGGTTTCTTTTTGAAACCTTGAACTTGAAAATCAAAACCTAATGTTGTGTTATACTTTACTGTAAATTTGTATTTTTTTTATGTTGTTTAGCCAAAAAACCTGGCAAGCAGGGAGGAACTAAAGAGGGGTATGACTGAAGGTATCACACTGCCTAGCATAGGGAGGACCATCATATCTAAAGAACTTGTGGATGAAGCTATCATTATATCAGGTAATATTATGAATTTGAATTCATTAAAAGTTTAAGAAATACGAAGGAATCCTATATCTTTTGTGACTTCAAGACTCCAGCTTAAAAATTTTCACTCCAATATTTTGTTTGGTTTCTTATAGTAAAATTTGTGTATTTGAAGTTTTTTTGCTCAACTTTTTGATACATCGGTAATCTTGAATTGATCCAGAAAAACCTGAAGTCAGTTTCAGAAGAGTACTTCGCAAGGCTATTTGTCAAGATAATCGCGTTATCAATACTGCCGCTGACTACTCCCCAACTCCTGCTCACCAGGAGCCAGTCACTGTAGACGCCCTAGACACGTCCATACACATTAGATCCAATAACTCTTGCATTAGATGCCTTAGCTTGCTAGGAGCATTCTTAGAGACACTGGTGACCATACTCACACGGGCACCTAACCCATACGTCAGCTTAGTGAGTTTCTTGCCGGATCTTGTTAGCGATTCCAATCTGGTAGTAGATTCATTTGCAAAGCAGCTGCCTTTGAGTTGTTAGGTCTCCGCCAGAGGCGCTCAGGCAGCTGTTAGCAAATAAATCCCTTCCTTCCTGGCTGAGCCTTTGCTCGCGCACCTGTCTTGGTGAAACAGGAAAAGCCTACAGGCCAGTTCATTCATAAAAACAACATTGTAAGTATGTGTAAATCCTGCATGGTTCACATCTCTGTAACTTAAATCTTTTCATTGTATTTTAATGTTTCACTTAATGTTTTAAAGAACCAAAATTAGTTCTGTGAATTCATTATAATATAGTCCATAAAATATATTTTTGTCTACAGATATGTTCAATGTGAATGAATACCTTGCATTAGAGCTGCTTCATACAGCACAGCGACAGTTACCACGTCACCCTGGTCTGCCACGAGGCCTTGTGGCCGTTTTGCTGTACTATGATGGACGTAGAGCACTTGTGCAGGCATTAAAAGAACTATGCATGGCCAGAGAAGGTGTTTGTTGGTGAGTGCAAATTTTTGTTTTAAATTAGTTCATTTTACAAATACATTATGTGCAGAAAAAGGTTGTAAATTGAAAAATAAGAATGATTGTGTGATGTTAACATTGTCTAGTGAGGGTTTACTAACAGCAGTACTAGTCAGCATTTACATCTCTCAGTCTCATTGGTGGTATGGTGTTTTTTTTTATTGCTTAGATGGGTGGATGAGCTCACAGCCCACCTGGTGTTAAAGGTCTCAAGTATAGTTACGACGGCTGCCCCACCCTTCAAACCGAAACGCATTACTGCTCTACGGCAGAAATAGGCAGAGTGCTGGTATTTGCCCACGCAGACTCGCAAGAGGTGCTACCACCAGTAATTACGCAAATTATAATTTTGCGGGTTTGATTTTTATTACACAATGTTATTCCTTCACTGTGGAAGTCAATTGTGAACATTTTTTGAGTGCGTATTTCATTATAAAAATTGGTACCCGCCTGTGGGATTCGAACACCAGTGCATCGCTTAATATGAATGCACCGGACGTCTTATCCTTTAGGCCACGACGACTTTTATCGGTAAGTCTCATGAACTTGTATGGATAAGTATGGCTGACCTGCCATGCAGAAGTAATACTTTTTAGTTTCAAGGGTGAGGCAGCTATTGTACTATAAAACAGACTTTTGTGTCTTAAAGTTCAAAGTTGCAATACACTTGAAACTTCGACTTCATGTCTCTGGAGGTGGGTGGGGGCATTTACGTTGTTGATGTCTATGGGTTCCGGTAATCACTTAACACCAGGTGGGCCGACAGTTCGTCCACTTATCTGAGCAATAAAAATAAAAAATACATTGCATTATGTCAGGTCAATATCGGCACGTGCGGAGGTAGTGTGGTACGTGAGCCGCTACGTGGAGCAGGCGTGCAGTGGGGGGCTGGGTGCGGGCGTGCTGGACGCGTTGCCGCGCTGCGACGTGCGGGCCACGCTCGACCTGCTGCACGCGCACCGCGCCGCGCCCCCGCATCCCCACCTCGCCAGGCTGTGCGCCACCCTCAATGATACTAGGTACTTAGCATTCATTATGCAATTGCTCTTTACTTGTTAGGTCTCCTTCGGAGGCGCTCGGGCAATTGTTAGCAAATCCCACCCCTCCTGGCTGAGCCTTTGTTCGCCCACCTGTCCTGGTGAAACTGGAAAGGAGGCCACCAGTAATCTTCCAATCATAAAAAAAGCATTCATTAAAGAAAATTGAAAAACTCAGAATGATAACTATGAAGGTAAAAGTATTGAAGTAGTAATGAGCCATTGATATTTCTTCTTAGTGGACTTATGTTTTCAATATTGTAGTCTGGAATTTGTATAGATATTTTTTTTGTCCAATATCAATTATATAATAACGAATGTTTCATGTGCAGTATTATGAATTTAATTCACAGGAAACTATTGGCAAGTGTGCTGTTTACTTTATCAGCACAACGTGGACTGGAAAGAGACTTACTACTTCGAATACTGTCAGAAGTAAGTGTTATAACAACTTGTTATTTTTGATAACATCCGAGCAATGCTCAATTGATATTTTTTACTAATTAAGTTTATGAACACAAATCGTTAATCGTTTCAAATGTATCTTAAGGTATATTTCACGCATTAATGCTCTTATACACAAAATTAATTATTTACTGGTGGTAGGACCTCTTGTGAGTCCGCACTGGTAGGTACCACCACTCCGCCTATTTCTGCCGTGAAGCAGTAATGCGTTTCGGTTTGAAGGGTGGGGTAGCCGTTGTAGTTTTACTGAAACCTTAGAACTTATATCTCAAGGTGGGTGGTGCATTTACATTGTAGATGTCTATGGGCTCCAGTAACCACTTAACACCAGGTGGGCTGAGAGCTCGTTCACCAATCTAAGCAATAAAAAAAAATCAAAGAGTTATCAGAACTTTAAAACCCCTTTGAAAGAAGACTGTCAGAATGTGTTTGTTATTAATATGTTCATATTATTTTTATTATGATAATTCATTCGGCATAAGGCTGTAGGAGTCTGTGGTTCAGACTCGAGCAATTGACAGGGGGGAGCAGTCTTACAATTCGTTATGAACACGACATCTATAAACTATTATATTTTTGCCTTCTTATTGTAAAGATCATTTTGAAAGTTTTGCAAAAGCAAAAAGATTGAGATTAAAGTTTGGCACCAATGCCAATATGAAGCAGTAAACTGCATTTTATTTATAGCGAAAAAGCGGCAGTAGTAGCAGTAGTAATAGTTTTCAAAATTAATAAAAAAAATGTGTCTTAAATATGAGAAATTTTTTCAGCAAAGCACATCCCCATCCCTCGGTCCCACCGGTGCTTTAGATGAAGTCTCTCTCGCGCTACACATGGCGCTGTTGTACGCTTTGGACTTGTCGGTATTGCACAGGTTAGCTTAAATAAATCATTACCTTGTTATAGTTAATAAAAATAAAATACTCATTTAAAAGATCTTTGAAATACATTAAAATTAGAAATTTAAGACTTAATAGTGTTTTGATTGAAGAATACTTAAACCAGACTATGTCTTGCATAGACGTTCAACTTAAAATAGACCAAAAGATAATAAAAAAAACATGTGTACAATTCAAACGTGGTAAAAGTGAAACCTTCAAAAATTAAAATACAATTATCCTAAATGTCTAAGTATATATAAAATTTTGTTATTAGTAAATATTCTTTTATAGAATGAGGCAGCGCCCTCTATGAATTGATATTTTAACATCACTTATAATCTTAAATTCAAGTCCACTACAAGAGGCTTCATATACACGTTAGTATTAAAAAATATCATCGATGGCTCTGTATTCAAAAAACACTACACTGAAAACGTCTAATGTGTTCTATCTCGTTCTCTCGCCGGCTGAATCCTATGCACTTATGAGTTTGTGTCTCTATGGACTTATTTTTTCGTTTCATCGAGTTTGAAATCACAGCGATCCTAAATAAGTTTCACTTCAAAAACCTGGTGTCATAGAATTAAGACTTATTTAATCTTTGTTTAATCAATAATGTCATCAGGGCTTCATTTTTTTAGCTTTATTTTGTAATGTATAACTACTTTGTATAACAGACGAGAAGACGGCGAGGAACTAGCAAAGAAGCTGCCATTGATCCAAGATCCGGAACTGATATCGGTGCTGGTGGAGGAGCTGAGCCCGCAGCAGCCGGCGGCGGGCGGCGCGCGTGCGCTGTGCCAGCTCGCGCTCGGCCTCGCGCTGGCCGCCCTCAAGCGGGCCCCCGCGCCGCACTGCCCCGCGCCCGACCTGCTCGACCACGACGAGACGCTGGTCGACGCTGCCATCGACGCCAAGGTCCGCTCCCACTCCTTAAGCAGTAGCCGGTAGCGAAGTCTCATTGTACTCTACCATCATTGCACTGAGACCTTAGAACTTCTATCTCAAGGTGGACGGCGTATTTACGGTGTAGATGTCTATGAGCTCTGGTAACACCAGTCGTCGTTCTCGTCGAGTAAATTAACCCTCAGACACAGCCCACTGAGTTTCTGGCCGGATTTTCTCAGTGGGTCGCGTTTCCGATCCGATGGTAGATTCTGCGAACCACGGCTCTTGCTAGGGTTCGTGTTAGCAACGTCGTCAGGTTTGAGCCCCGTGAGCTCACCTACTAGGAAAAAAAAAAAAAAACTGGTAACCACTTAACACCAGGTGGGCTGTGAGCTCGTCCACCCATCTAAGCAACAAAAAGAAATGATGCTATGATTGCTTCTCTATAGAAAAGAGAATACTTTTAGCGTATGGTTACAATTAACTAATTATGCTACAAAGACACCTAGCAGTAAATGATAAAAATTAAGGATTTGTTAAGTATTAAGTAAACGTAGCCATGAACGATGTTCTGTACCTAATATGCTATTGTTCAGGTGTTCGAGTACCTGGACGAGGCGATACTCTCGACAGACTACGTGGCCAAAGAGGAGTATTACCAGCGCCGCATACACTCGCTCATCACCGACTTCATAGTGCTGATGCACTCCAAGCTGATGGAGATGAGAGTCAAGTGAGTCCCGCCACGGAGCCGGTGTACATACCGTCACCAACATGGAAAAAATAAAGATATACATAATTTTAGCACATTTTATAACACGTAACGCAATAAGCAGTGTAAAGGAATTCTAATCAAAATAAATCGAGTATTCAATTACTGTGTTTAGTCGTCTTACGTGACGTCATTATGCTGATTGTTGTTGCAACGCGTTGCGGCGGCAGGGCGGACGAGGCGGCGCGCTCGGTGCAGGCGTACGCGCTGGAGGGGCTGGCGGCGCCGGGCGGCTCGCGCACGCGCCTGGACGCGCTGCTGCGCTGCGTGCGCCGCCTGTACGCGCGCGACCCGCACCGCCTGCGCGACGACTACTGGCAGCCGTGCCGCCCCGCGCACCAGCCGCGGTACGACACCCACCCTCCCACACTTGCAGTGATGCAAGAGATAACAATTTTTTATCTTCAAATTGTAGTAAAATATATAATTGATTTTTCTAAGTATATTATATACTATGTACTTATTTTTTCTAAATTCATGTTAATCAAATGTATGATAAGAAAGTGTTAAACCATTAAACCTCCTTAGTAAACTACAGCTTTATCTTTCAGCCTGTCGGAGCAGTACCTAATAAAAATGTTAATTTTACTTTTTAAAAAGTTCATATTATGATCAAGTATGATGTGTACAGTTGGGGCGGACGCGCGGCCTCGCTGTACAAGTTCGTGCGGGGCGCCGCCTCCAGCGCGGCGCTGCAGGCCATGGCTTCGCTCGCCGTCTGCACGCACACCTGGGCGCTGCTCTCCCGCCGCGACGCGCTCTCCGCGCACCACATGCTGCTCGCACTCGCCAGATACCACTCGTACGTACACACGCACGCACACCTGGGCGCTGTACTGTATACGATATATAGTTAATTATATTGTAACGCGCTGGGGCTCGGGATAAATAAATGTTCCACCAAAGTACAACTAAAAACAGTATTCAACACTTAGAATACTTAAAACACTTCACAAACACTTTAAAATTCTCAATTCACTTTTTCCGCTTCGCTTCAGGTGATCCGTTCGCTATTTCGCTTCGAGTAGTTCCGGTTACTAACTAACTGCGTGCCATCCCTGCAACGCTTTTATAGCCGACACCACATCCCTATAATTATCGAGAATATTCCACACATTTCGAGTATTGTGTTTCCGCTATCTGACAATAGATGGCGTTGTACTTCTCGAGCGTTCTAGGTGCTACTAGATCCTTCGACATTCGTTTGACTATTCGGCGATAGATAGCGCTACTCTTACCGGCTTAACAATATTATTAAAAGTAACTGTACGCAGTCGCGATTGTCACGCACACAGGAACCTGCGCACGGACCACGCGCCGTTCTCGGACGCGCTGCACTCCTCGTCGCTGGGAGCCACGGCCATCGTCACTCCAGCAGCCAGACCGGGGAAACTGCTCATCCGACAGGAAGAGGTAAGGAGAATTGGTACATTGTACAAAATTAATCATTAAAAAAACGCTCATTTGCGAAACCACTCTCGCGACATCTGCCATGTTGTGATGACACAGTAAAAAAGTCTCCCCCGGAGTCCCAATAACAAAATTCCAACTCAATCATACGGAAGACACGCTCGTGCTCCAAGGGCACAAGGGAACAGTAATCCGTGACCGCGGAGGTCTGAACCTAACTATGGATCGGATTTCTTAAGTGGTGGGGATAACGGAATGGACTTGTGAAGACGCGGCTGTAGCTATTGTATGAAATTGTAACGTTTAATACAGTGTAACATAGATCCAGTGGTTTCATTGGAATCCACAGGATGCGTAAAGTCTGCAAGTGAACTAAATCTTTATGTCGTAACGATTGAGTATATTGTTACGCGCTGGGGTTCGGGATAAATAAATTCTACTGAATTACAAGTTAACACTGTATTAGCACTTAGGACACTTCAATACACTTCACTACACTTTAAAATTCTCAATTCGCTTCATTCGCTTCGAGTAGTTCCGATTACTGACTGACTGCGTGCTATCCCTGCAACGTTTTTATAGTCGATACCACATCCCTAGAATTATCGAGAATATTCCACACATCTCTAGTATTGTTTCCGCTATCTGACAATAGATGGCGTTGTACTTCTCGAGAGTGCTAGGTGCTACTAGATCCTTTGATATTGGTTCGACTATTCGGCGATAGATGACGTTACTCTTACCGGCGTAACAATATTTTATTGAGGCTTCTTTGTGGCGGTATTGTAAATGTAATTGATGTCTGTTGTTCGCGGGCAGGTGGAGGCGATGATAGCGGCGCTGCAGCTGCTGGCGGGGGTGGCGCGCGAGGACCAGGCCGCGGCCGCCGCCATCTGCGAGAACCTGCAGTGGGACGCCGTCAACAACATGTTCGGTGCGTGCCCCGCCGCGCTCACATTGGTACAACGCAACCACGACAGCTGAACCTTCCATACTATCTGGAGCCACTCATCCACAGTGCCTTTTCAGAATTATTTTCTGCCACGTACCATCCGGCTTTGGAATGAGCTCCTCACTACGGTGTTTCTCGAGTGCTATGACATGTCCTGCTTCAAACGAGGCTGGTGGAGAGTACTTAGCGGTAGGAAGCAGCTTGACTCTGCCTCTGGCATCCTTGAAGTCCATGGGCGACGATAACCACGCACTATTAAGTCGTATGTTCGTCTGTCTACATGGGCAATAAAAAAAAAAAAAATCGGTTGTGAATGTTTCACCTCTCGCTGTACTGGCGGACTTACGCCTGAGCTTTTGCAAGATAATTTGTGGCCACATCGGTCACAGTAAAATGAGTGAGACCAGCGGGCGCAGCCGCAACCTGCAACGCACGGACGTGACTATCTGTTTACCTATCTATGATCATGTGTAATGTAATCATTGCGTTCTACAAGCAAACAAAAGTAATTTACAGAAGATCGATCCAATTGAAGCGGCTCATAGACCGTGAACCATTTTGGAAGCCGATTCTTTAATCCACAACGTATAAATAGTTACATAGTGTCAGCATGTTCGAGTTGGTACAAACGACGCGACGGTTTCGGCGCGACTCGGACACGCCACTAACACAATACGAGTGACGAGAAACTTAGACAATATATCGACGCTTGAAAGGCAAACGTGACTAAGCGACAATAACTGCTTTGTACATAAATTATAGGCATTAACCATATTCGATGCGCAAAAAATATATATTTCTAGGTCTATTAAAATCATTCCAATCCTACAGCTAGATTCGTTAAAATAGAATTTTTTTCAGGTATTTCAACTTTAAATTAGTCTACTGTAAAGTTCACGCATTGTCGCTTAGTCACGTTTGCTTTTCAAGCGTCGATATTCTTCTTCCGCAGGGCTGATGTGCTGCCACATACCGTTGCAGCTGAAGGCGGAGCTGTGCCTGACGCTGGCGGCGCTGGGCGGCTGGCCCTGCACCGCGCCGCGCCTGTGGGCCGGGCTGGAGGCCGCCCGCCTCGTCTCCCTCACCAACGACAAGCGGGCGCTCAACGCTGAACTGCAGGAGGCAAGGTTTTCCTTTATCTCATACTGGCGGCCCGCTCCAGCTTCGCTCGGGTCTTTAATAAAAAAATCCAAATTAACCATCATAATACACACACATCAACCCTTTTATTTGCGTCTACTTACTAAAAAAAGAAAATTATAAAGATAGTTTTGAATAACCTTGGGTTACATTATTGGAGTTTTAGCAACGATCCCTATTTAAAAAAAAAAAAGAATATAGCCTATGTCACTCGGGGATAGTGTAGCTTCCAAACAGTGAAAGATTTTTTCAAATCGGTTCAGTAGTTTCGGAGCCTATTCAATACAAACAAGCAAACAAATTTTTCCTCTATATATTATTAGTATAGATTGGACAGCTTTACTTATATTTTGGAAATCGTTTACCAAAAGATAAAATTTGAAAAACTTGAGTCAATGATCGTCGGAGGAACATTCGTTAGATATAACCGCACGAGCAGGTTGAGACATGTCGGTGTCGTCAGGTGGAGTGCCGCATCGAGGAGTACCCGCTGTCGCGCGCCTTCCTGTCGCTGCTGCAGTCGCTGAGCGCGGCGCCTCCGCCCCGCACGCTGGCGGCCGGCGTGGAGCCCTACGTGCAGCACGCGCTGCTGCGCCTCGCGCTGCCGGCGCCGCACCGCCCCTACGCCCGCCCGCACGAGAAGTGGCAGGTACGAGCCTCGCACTACTGCCGACTGACAACAACAATTTACTGTCGACAAGTCTCGCTGATCGCTGGGCGCCAGTCCGGAACTTAAAATACGGCTGGCGATACGTATGTTTATTCAAAAAAAAGTGTGTGTGTGTGCAAGTCACACACGGTAGAAGTGAAACTTATAAATAAGATATAGATATAGATATACTGACTATCCCACTACACAGGAACATACATATGGATAATGTTTAGTAGACGATAGTGGGGATGCTACGAAGAGTCGCACAAAGAGGAGACCGAGAACGTCTAATGTGTTCTATCTCGTTCTCTCGCCGGCTGAATCCTATACATTTATGTGTTTGTGTCTCTATGGACTTATTTTTTCGTTTCATCGAGTTTTAAATCACAACGATTCTAAAGAAATTTCACTTCAAAAAATTGACTTCAAGTTCCTAAGTGCGTCACTACTGTTGAAATACGTTCCAGATCCTATCGCAGTGCTTCCGGCTGTTCGGCACGTGGCTGGAGCAGTACACCCCCTCCCCCGCGGACTTCCCCTCCGCGGGCGGAGACGCGGAGTGTCCGGCGCCGCCCGGCTTCAGGATCCTGCTGCAGCTGCACACCAAGTCCGAGCTGCTGCGGCTCCTGCTCTCCTCGCTCGACCAAACCTACGAACTGCTCGAGAAGCAGCCTGGATCTGCGAATGTGAGAGCTTTCGTATTGCGTAGCTACCGTGCGGGCATCCTGTTGCGGCTAACAGAGGAACAAGAGTCGTCTATAAAAATTATACTTTATTAGAATAAAAATAATCTGAAGTAATCATTGATGTAGCCAACTTTTTAGGTAAAGCACATTATTTAGTGCCTTTTGTCTTATTTCAATAGGTGTTTTATAAAATAATTTTCTTAGCTTGCGTCATGAAGCGGCCAATGTTTTTTTTTTATTGCTTAGATGGGTGGACGAGCTCACAGCCCACCTGGTGTTATGTGGTTGCTCGAGCCCATAGATCTACAACGTAAATGGTATAGTTACAACGGCTGCCCCACCCTTGAAACCGAAACGCATAACTGCTTCACGGCAGAAATAAGCAGGGTGGTGGTACCTACCCGCGCGGACTCTCAAGAGGTACTACCACCAGTTCTGGGGAATTGCAGGTTCTTGGCGGTGCGGTGCGCGCTCCCTAACGGCGCCACGACTAGATAATATTTGAGAAACATCTATGTAAATATTATTGGAGGTATTGTCGGTATGACTACAGTGAGATCAAATAACTTCCAGGAGTACGTGGAGCAGTGCCTCATTAGCGTCCTAGAGATGCTGGAGCGCGCACTCGCCCTCGAGCGGGAGCTGGGCGCGGCGGCGCTGGAGGCGGGGAAATCTGTCATTATCATCGGGCTTTCTAAACTTATACTCGGTGTGTGTTTTTTTTTGGTATCTTCAAATATATAAAAAATTGTATCATGTTGTTTGTCCGGGATAAATTTTTGTACTTTGGACACTGTGGCTTGTTAGGTCCAACTTGATGGATAGGGTAGTTTTCATATCAATTTATAATCACAATATCTCTTTGTTGCAAATGATTTCTTTAAAATCTACAAAGTGATATTTGTGAGTTCTATAAGTTTCAAAACAAATGTCGGTATGAGTTATTTATTTTCCGGGTTGGCTAAGTATCTAATAGATGACGGTGTATTGAATTTCTAACAGTTTTATTTATAAATGCATCACAGTTGAGCACTGTGGCAATTACAATGTCGAAATAATAAAGGAGTTTGTAAAGTGACACAACATGTGGTCGGTGCGTACAGAGTCTGAGAGCGCGGAGAGCGGCTGCCGACTGCTGGCGTGCTGCCGCGTGGCGGGGCTGGCCGGCGCCGCGCCGCTGCCCGCCAGCCGCGCCGTGCAGCTGCTGTGCCGCGCCGCGCTGCAGCCGCCCGCCGCGCGACACGTGCTCGCCGCCGCCACGCGCACGCCCGCACTCGCCGCGCAGATCCGGTGCGCCCCCCCCCCTCACTGTCAGAAATAACGCATGTTCCATTTTTGAACCGAGTAAAGATATCTGGTAGCTATATAACGCTTCCCATAAGTATGGATCGACTGTCAATGAACACGTTCTTTAATTTTTATTATTTTATTTGCTTAGATGGGTGAACGAGCTCACAGCCCATCTAGAGTTAAGTGGTCACTGGAGTCCATAGACAATTACTACGTAAATGCGCCAGCCACCTTGAGATACAAGTTCTAAGGTCTCAGTATAGTTACAACAGTTGCCCCGCCCTTCAAACCGAAACGCATTACTGCTTCACGGCAGAAGTAGGCAGAATGGTGTGACCTACCCGCGCGGACTCATAAGAGGTCCTATCTCCAATAAGTAACGTTTTGAGATAGATACACGGTCTCATTCACCACTCTTCGAACTGGGACAACTCATAGTTTCGCGATATAGGCAGGCGGAATTTAGGTACCTATTCATATGGGCAACAACACATCCAGCGGAAAAGAAGTAAGAGATATGTCTTGGATATTGTAATTACTGGTATGATCAAAATTCGACCAGAATCACCGACACCTCATGTTAGATTCTTTATTTTGTATTTTTTTTTAACAAAATTAATATTTTTTAAATATTTTCAAATTTATAATTGAATTTCTGTTTTCCACTGGTGTATGTGCGCGCCAGTCGACTGCGTCAGGTCCGCCTCGCTAACGTCACAGTATCTGTTGCACCAGACACGGGTTCGTGGAGTGCTTGGAAGCGGAGGAGTGGAGGAGCGGGGGCGGCGGGGAGGACGCCGCGCTGCGCCGCGCCAAGGAGGGCGTCCTCTCGCTGCTGCACCACGTGCTGCCCGCGGCCCCTCCCAACTTTGCGCACTTCCTACTGGGATACCAGCTCACTGAAGACGTGAGTTGATAATTGTGTTTGAACCCATCAACTAACCCGTTCATTACATTAGAATAGTGAATACATATATCGCACATACGGTGCGATAACGGCACTTATGCAAATTATGTAATTTTTCAGGAGAAAAATATAATTTATTTATTTATTAAGTTGCACCAACAAAGTGATCATCAAACAAATTGATAACAAAAGTTCATGGCAGATGTCACCTTAATTATTATAGGTGCAATCGACAGTGCAACAACAACAAAAATATATATATAACTAAGATTATATTATATAATTCTTATATAGTTCTGCTAGGCTATAGAAATAAAATGATAATATTTAAACTACAACTTTAAACTTCATCAGTAAAACCAAACATCTCTTTCGTCTCAATAATAACTATTAAAAAATTTATTTTCTCATACTCAGTTCAGTGTAACAAAAATTGCATAAGAGACTTTATAGCACCATAATTGTGTGCGATATGTTTTCGTGACACAGATATCCCGGAGTGCCATCCACGAGCCGGGAGTGGCGGGCTTCCCCCGGACCTGCCTGCACTCCATACTGGACCTGCTGGACCAGCACATCGCCGGACACTCTCCCAACAGGTGCCTCTACACCAGCTTTTCCCAAAGTGGGCGATAACGCCCCCTTGTGGGCGCTGCAGGCCTAAAGGGGGGCGGTAAGAGACCCAGAAATAAAATGAGGGCGTTGAGTAGGGTAGTTCATCTAGGAGGGCTCTTAGACACCAACTGAGCTCTCGCTTTAATGGTATAGTAGGTGAAAAAATGGAAGCGCTAAAAAATAATTTATTCTCAAAGTGGGCATTAAACAAAAAAAAATACATGTGTGCAATTCACACGTGGTAGAAGTGAAACCTTCCAAAATTAAAATACAATTATCCTAAACGTCTTAAGTATATGTAAAATTTTGTCATTAGTAAATAATTGTAAGGTAGCGCCCTCTGTGAATTGATATTTTAATTTCACGTATAATCCTAAATTAAAATTCACTACAAGAGCTTTCATACACACGTTAGTATTAAAAAAATCTCACAGATGGCGCTGTATTAAATAGTATGTATATTTCTGTCTCATTCTTTTGTATTTGTGTCTCTTACCTGTCGTTTTTCCGTTGCATCCTGTTTGAAATCACAACGATTCTAAAGAAGTTTTCACTTCAATAAGTTTGAGAGCCCCTGCTCTACACGATATTCATCAAAGGACCGTTGGCCCGACCGCGCCGTGTATACCTTCTGCATTTAGTACGACAGTGTGTTTGCTGATTTTATGTAACAACGAATCAACAAAATAATCATAATTTCTTATATGTACATGCAAAACTGTGCAGCTGTGTGGTTGTTTGTTGATAATTTATGCCTATGATCTAAGACTTGTTAGAGCCGTTTCATATTTTTGTCATGGTACTATCGGCGCGTAGATGCTCCGCGTGGGGTTCCAATGAGTGGGCTATTCATACATTTAAGATGCCACTGAGTTTCTCGTAGGATCTTCTCAGTGGGTCGCGAGTCCGATCCGGTAGTAAATACATTCGCGAAGCAACTACTTTTGAGTTGATAGGTCTCCTTTGGAGACGTTCGGGCAGCTGTTAGCAAATCCCACCCCTCCTGGCCTGGTAAAACTGGAAAGGCCTCGGGGACACCAAACATTAAAAAAAAATTAAGACTTTCTTTTTCATTTTGTGTACAAGCTTATTAACGAACTTCAGTATTATTAATAAAAAAGAAAAGGGAAACACTTATGCTTCCTTTACAAGAAAAAAATCACATTAAGAAAACAAAAGAAAAATTATAATATATAAAATTTGCCAAAATTTTCATGTCTCAGTCATGTGTTCTCATAAAGGCCTAATTTTTCAAAGCGGCGTAATGACGTCCACTTGATAATAATCCGAGTGTGCTCATATATATTAAAAAATCTCTGGTCAAAACTATACAAGTTATATGGATATAAAATTATACAACACATGTATTCTGATAACAGAGAAGCGACCGACTTAGTCGAGAGCTGCTACCGCCTGGTGTACCGGCTGTGCGCGAGGCCGAACACCTCAGCACCGACGCTGCGCTTCCTGAGGTCCAGGGACTACTTCCTGTGTAGACACGTCAAGCACAACGTCGACCTTAAGGTAAACTGTTTCAGTCACGTGACAGAGACAAGACGGTCCACGAGTCCGGCTGGGTGAGTGCTGTACCACAGGAACGACGCCAGGAGCCAAGACTCTTTATGTGAGACTAGCTTTTGCCCGCGGCTTCGTCCGCGTGGAATAGTTCACAAATAATGCTTTATTATAGAACAAATTTGGTTAGCATAAAAAACGTTATAGTGAGCCAACCTTAACATATAGACATATACCGTCGCGGACTTTTTTTTAGATCTTTCATACATTATTACAGCGAAACTTTAATCGTTTCTGCAGCGCACGCAGCGGAAGCTCAAAAGGGAAAAAAACCCGATATTGAAACATTCGTTATTGGTGCTTCGCTTCTATTGGTCTTAGCGTGATGTTATATAGCCTATAGCCTCTCTTAATAAATGGGCTATCTAACACTGAAATAATTTTTCAAATCGGCCTAGTAGTTCCTGAGATTAGTGTGCTCAAACAAACAAACTCTTCAGCTTTATAATATTAGTATGGATTGGAAAAAGTAATGAAAAATAAGTTTTTAAGTGTTCACACTGGAATTAGCTTGAACTGTTGCGACGGTAGAATCGACAAGTTACGAAGCAATATTTGTGTTTGTATTGTTTAGAGTGCGTCGCCCGTGACCGTGTCGGCGCGCTCGTGGGTGCTGCGTGCGTGCGCGTGCGCGGCGGGCGCGGCGGCGGGCGCGGGTCAGCACGCCGCGCTGGCCGCGCTGCTGGCCGCGCTCACGGGCCGCAGCGCCGTCGCCGCGCCGCCCGCGCAGGACTGGGAGTGGTGCCTGCTGCGCCGCACGCTGGAGGAGCTGCCGGTCGCCGTGCAGGAGGTGCGCGAGCCGCGCTGGGAGCTGTTCCACGCGCAGCAGCTGCGACAGGCCATCGCATCCTGTGACCTGCCCACAGGTCCTATACATTATAGATTTGAATTTATATATTAAAATGATAAGTGACATTTATATCATTAGAACTTGTCAGCTATAATATTTCGGTGGTTCTTCCGTGATAACAATACTTAATATTATATTATAAACGTTAATGATAAGGTTAACGGCAACAACGTCTCGAACCGTGCAGGTGGGGGCGGGCGGCGCGTGAGCGTGTCGCGGGTGCACGCGCTGCTGGCGCGCGAGCTGGCCGCGCTCAACGCCACGGCGCCGCAGAGGAACCTCGTCAAACTAGAAATACAAAAGGTGCATCGCTCATACATCTTATTTATTGATATTTTGTTTTTAAATAAAAGAAATACATTACAGTTCATTAATATGTAGATTAAAGGATATTATATAATAATAGATTGTTTAGCAGAGATTCCGAGCACAACACTGTAGGAGTGGGTAATATCGGTTTTGCCGCGTATCGAATCGTATCTATATATCGAGGATCAATATCGGATATTGAATCTATATATTTTCTGAATCTATATATTGATGGATGCTAGTAGATTTTCTCGATTCGCGATATTTGAGATTTGAAACGATACGCTGATATAATATCGTAGTAGATATAGATTTAAGTCAACGTTATACGGTTGGTTTTCTGATATCAATTTATAATATGATCTTAAAGTAATAAAAAGAACATGAAAATAAAAATATCAAAAAAACTTTCCTTCATGCTTTTACCAGGCTTAGGACTGGCTACATTATTTTCAGTTTTTAGTATTTTGTGTCTTAATTTAAAATTACAAAATATACCAAAAGAGTGTAGATTTCAAAAGTTTAATACAAACACAAGAAATAAACTCAATTATTTGGATTCAACTAAAAATAGAAAAATGTGTACTTTAAAAATCAAACACAAAAAACTTTTAAGTATTTATAAACACTTGTCCAAAAATTCTAGTTCAAGGTCAAAGCGCGTAAAATTAAATTTAAAGAATGAAAGTAGGCTATACTGCATTCAAGTTAGGGTCGAAAGTTGAAACTTCTTTCCTAAATTGTATCCTGCTGATACGCTAAGAATAATCTACAGACATATGGACTTAAATATAAGGTTTACAATTGTATGGATAATGCCTGTTTCTGTTTCATTCATCACATGATATCCCTATCGTGCGCTCACTCACTCTGGCTGATTCGATACGAACCAAACGAATATTGCTGATATTCACGAATCGGTACGATATGCCGATGCGCATCACATCGAGCAATATCGTGTATCGGCTGATATCGAAATATAGATTTCGATTCACGAATCGGTACGATATGGCGATGCGCATCACATCGAGCAATATCGTGTATCGGCTGATATCGAAATATAGATTTCGATTCACGAATCGGTACGATATGGCGATGCGCATCACATCGAGCAATATCGTGTATCGGCTGATATCGAAATATAGATTTCGATTCACGAATCGGTACGATATGGCGATGCGCATCACATCGAGCAATATCGTGTATCGGCTGATATCGAAATATAGATTTCGATTCACGAATCGGTACGATATGGCGATGCGCATCACATCGAGCAATATCGTGTATCGGCTGATATCGAAATATAGATTTCGATTCACGAATCGATACGATATGGCGATGCGCATCACATCGAGCAATATCGTGTATCGGCTGATATCGATATATAGATTTCGTGCGGGGCGATATCGGATTCAACGATATTGCTGCGATATATAGATATTGAATCTATACACGATTTATATCACCCACTCCTACAACACTGCATAGGTTACTTACTGCTGCTTTTTTATTGTTAGTAGCAGATTCTGTTTTCAGATAAAAAATTATATTGACCAAAATAAGGTAATTTTTTTCTTTTAAGTTCACTATCTCATATGAGCCGTGACCACTTATATGGGATAAAAAATACATCAAAATTATGTAGAATTAATGCAACAATATTTTTGGACAGGTCTTAGACTACGTAACGGAGGTGAACCGCCAGCGCAACCTCGCCGCCACGCTCACCCACTACTACGACTCGTGGCGTCAGCTCACAGAGATGCTGTTCTGTGTAGCTCCTCACGACATCCTCAACCTCGAAGCCAGGAAGAACTTGCTGCTCAATATCCTACAGGACCTACTCAACAAGATACCGCCCGACGAGGTCCTGCCGCAGCTCGGCAACCTGGCCTCGGGCACCGTACTGCTGCTGATGGTCAATCTGCGCCACTGCTACATCTTACAGAAGCGGGAATCGAACCTCGCGTCTTCGGAATTCGAGACTTCATTCTTCGGGCCGTCAAATCAGATCATGCAAACCAATTCGTTGACGTTAAAATTCATACTAAACAAAATATTGAGCTGGATACTGGTGTCAGGCGGGGCTAGTCAGAACATGCGGGTCAACCTGTACGGAGCCCTGCTCAACTACTTGAACATAGTGAACCTCAAGCCCAGTCCAGCGGAGCCCGAGCAAGAATTGAACGACACGTACGTCAGCAGGCTCGACAGTTCCAAAGCGAAGGAGAAGAGCGAAGATTCGTCTCTGAAGGCCATGGTGGTGGATGTGATCAGTGAATTCGGCGAGAACTTGTGTGCGATAGTGTGCGGCGACTGTATAAGTGCGGGGCAGGACGTGTGCAGGATGGTGGCGCTGGCCTGCCTGGAGACGCTCATTGAAATCAATCCTCGGACTGACTGGATGAATGTACTCATCAATCAAGGCTATTTGAGGAGTTTGATCGACAGTCTGCTGCAAGACGATGAAGGCCTAAAGGAGGTGAGTCTGATATTATATTTTTTGCATAACTTTATGTATGACTAGCTGTACCTGTCTGCTTCACTGGGCATTTAAAATTAACATTATTATTTCTCACCCCCACAAAGATTCTCATCATTAACACCTCCGCAACTGTTGTAGGGAGTCCAACACTCATATAAATATTAGCCTATCCATTAAGTACATGTATTTTCTACATGGATACCAAGTTTCAAGTCAATCGAATGCACGGTTCAGTAGTTATAACGGAACATCCGTAAAATCACTGTAGATTTATATATTAGTATAGATTCAGGTATCATAAACTTGTCTATGTTCAAAATTTTTTTTTATGGTTCTTGGTATGTTTAGGGAAACAAGCAATACGTCTTTAAATTTGTAAATGACTCTATTTATTTAAATGATTTTCTCTATTGAAATCTATATTCATCTATCTGTATTCTCTGACTTAAAGGCATTTTTTCATCATTCAGTGTCACACTTGGAAAGTTTAATTCAATTCTTTATTTCTCATGATGATATTGTATATATTAAAGGAGAAACCCCATTTTGGGCCTAAGCGTTACACGAATGGGATATATACCAAAAAATTCGTCTATTTTGCTTGATTAACCTATTGAAATCTTAGCTTCATTGACAATGGCCAAGTGTAGAAAATAAGTTGAATTCTATTTTTTGTTTTAAACAATCTTTGTAAACATCTGCAACACTTATTTCAATATACGTAACTAGCTCCACAAACGTACGGATTAGAATTAGAGCATCCATAAAATAGGATCGATTTAGTGGAAATCGAGTGTAAAAAATTATTAATACTCTTTTGCTTTAGGATAAAGGTATTTTAATCAATGTAAATAGAGTATGGCCATCGAATCGTGACACAACTACTTACAATGGCGGCAATTCAAAATATATACAACTGACAACATTAAATATAGCATGAAAGGGTAGTTTTGCATTTTTATATTAATGTGACTATGCCATAGAAAAATACAAATGTATCAAATCGTGTTATGTTATCTTTAATGTTGCCAACTGAAGATATTTTGGATTGCCGCTATTTAGTTGTGCCATGATTCGCTGGCCAGACTGTAAACTTAATCTCATTGAATAACGTAACTAAAGCACCAAAATCTACTAACAAAAATCATTAAAAGAAATAAATAACTGTGCCATTTAGCTATGACACGAAAATCATGTCGGCAACTGCGGCAATTCAAAATATTTTCAACTGGCAATCTTAAATATAACATGAAAAAGTCGATTTGGTACTTTGAGTTTTTCTATGGTGTAGTTACATTAATAATTTTACTGGTGGTAGGATCTCTTGTGAGTCCACGCCTCCCGCCCGCCTATTTTTGCCGTAAAGCAGTAATGCGTTTCGGTTTGAAGGGCGGGGCAGCCGTTGTAACTATACTGAGACCTTAGAACTTATATCTCAAGGCGCATTTACGTCGTAGTCTACGGGCTCCAGTAACCACTTAACATCAGGTGGGCTGTGAGCTCATCGATGGGTATCTAAGCAATAAAAAATAAAAAAAGGCATAAAATAAAATGAAATGAAATGTGATGAGATAATATGGGAGCACGTAATGATTTATATTTTATATAAAAAAGTTATCATATCAATATATAGTTTTTCATATAAAAAAGTTTTCATTAAAATTAAAATAAGACTGACCTAAAGGTCTTAGTTACCAGGTCATAAAATCCCTTAAAAAATCATTTCGTGCGCAGCGCGTTTCGCATTACGTTGTTTTTAACTTTTGGCTTTCGTTCGTTTTCGTAAATAACCTAACACGCGATTTCTCGTAACAGGTTCCATTCTTATTTTAAAGAAACCTGTTGCTGCAACAGGTTTCGTAAAAAATTACTCGTATTTAGTAGGAAACAGTCTCAAAAATATCGTTTTATTAAAATATCTCGAACAATAAACATAACCTAAAATGTAAACATTGTCTGATTTTACCAATTTGGCCATTGCTGGGAGACCTGAAAATTGGGCTCATGAAACCTTCTTAGGTATTGTAACTTATGCCCAAATTCTAGCACTGTAACGCCAGGCCCAAGTTTGTATGGATTTCGGGTTTGTCCTTTCATCTTTATCATGTCAGGATTATGTAGATAATCCGGGAAGAGTCACATCGGGATTACAACTGTTTTGTTTGAATATTATGGTCGAAATTTAGTACTTTTGCAAAGATTGCTTTTATATGGACTAGTGTGTAATTTTTTATTGTTGGTTCTCCATATGTTACTAACTCAGCGCTGAAACAACAACTCTGTGATTATGCAAAATATTTATTTGTTTTTTAGGATAACATATTTATGTACCATGCTTTGATCTATTTCTCAACCAATTATCTTATTTGTTTGTTTAGTCAATGTTTCAAAAATATTACCAAGGGAAAAATTTTATTTTTTATATTTACTTACTTCACATAATAATTACAAAAACAAAACTAAAGAGATAAAGTAATGCATAAAATGACAGTAGTTTGATGGCTTAATTTTGCTGTTACTATTTTTTATTATGTATTGAGGTGTTATGATTATGGTTGAATTTCGATCATTTGGGCCAATATGAAGGTTATATAAATATTCTAAGAAACTTGGTCGCATAGATACATAGAATATATGAGAATTAATGATAATTTAATATATTAAATTCGTAGAGTCCAATTTGGTGGATGTTAATAATCACAATGAATAATAATTTCCAGGCACTTGAACCGAACCCGAAGTCACTCCGAGTGTTGTACGTGTACGAATCGAAGATGGCGCTGCTGATCAAGATGGCGGGCACTAGAGTGGGCGCCGAGACGCTGCTGTCCCAGGGCGCGCTGTCCACCGTCGCCAACCTGCAGGCGCTGGACTGCCACCCCGACGTGCACACCGGCTACGAGCAGCACCCCGACACTGACTTCATACCGTCGGTCGCCAAAAGGTAACGATACCGCCGCGCTGTCCTGTAAGGATTTAACTATCTTATACAAACCGTCATGGAAGGAAAAAGCTTATGTCCCTTTCATGAGACTTTCTCTGTCTCTTTCTGTTGTATACGTGTGTCTGTGCATGCGAGTGTCAGGATTCGAGGCTTTTTAATTAAAGTAAATTAAAATAAAACATTACTACAACTGCACAGAGAAGTAAAGAGAGTCATCTCGAGGCATCTAGTAGCCATAACCACTAGAGCAAACAAATACCGCCATCTAGTAGCGTATAGACGAACGCCACATTACGTCAGAGTTCACACGAGGGCACTGCCCCGTTTACTTCTGCCGGGAGACTAACGTGCCTATTGGTTTGTGCCGAGTACTGAGAGCGGTGTTGTTCTTCAGGTTCCGCCAGATGTTGGTGCCGGCGCTGTCGCTGAGCTCCGCGCTGCTGAGCGCGCTCGGCGCCCGCAACCACAGCTGCGTCGTGCTCGTCATGCACGCGCTGCTGGCGCACCGCAACACCGTCGAGCTCGTGCTGAGGTACCGCAATCCGTTTGTCCTGCCCCAGCGGCAATGCCTCACATGTTAAATACAATACTGTAGATGGTGGCAGGACTTCTTGTGAGTCTGCGCGAGTAGTTACTAGCCCTGTGTATTTCTGCTGTGAAGCAGTAATGCGTTTCGGTTTGAAGGGTGGGTCAGCCGTTGCAACCATACTGAGACTTTAGAACTCATATCTCAAGGTGGGTGGCGCATTTACGTCGTAGATGTCTATGGGCTCCAGAAACCACTTAACACCAGGTGGGCTGTGAGCTCGTCCACACATCTAAGCAATAAAAAAAACAATACAGGTTCGAGTAGAATTATACATAGAAAGGAGCAATAATACTTTGATGAGGTGATCGTATTGCAGGGCTTCTCACCCGAGCTCGTCCCCCGGGCTGCTGGTGGAGGTGGAGGCGGTGACGTCAGTGGTGTCCCGGGCGTCGTCTCGTGACCTGCTGGAGCAGCTCCCGGCGGCGGCCGCGCTGCGCCCCCTCATGCTGCAGCTCCTCACGCGCTTCCACACCCACCAGCTTCGACCGGACGACGACGACGACTCGCAGGCGAACCTGCTGTACTATAAGGTGTTATGATAAGTTAATAATAACATTAGAGGACGTGATATGAAATGTAGTTAGTAACGTTCCCTAACATTCAAGAGATGTTCCAGTTGTTTCGATATCCGTTTTTGCTATGTGACGACAGATGGCGTTATTCGTACAGTCAAAATAGCATCTGGACTTACCTTTATTATTGAATTATCTGAATTATTTTGCACGTGATGGATTTAGAAGGTTACTTTCAAAATCTCGATAGCGAAATTCAGATTCTTATTAAATATGTTTGTTAGTTGTCGCCATATATGTTTAATGAGTCGCACAAAAGCATATAAATTTAATATTTATTCCTTTATTTTTGAAGTTTCACCTACACGTACTCGCTTACGTTTGTTGTGTGACGTCACATGTGTCTGCGTCAGATCGTGTGCAACCTGCTGACGTACGGGCGCAACATGATGTCGCTGGACGCGGGGCGCGAGGCGGCGGCGTGGGGGGCGGCGGCGCCGTGGGGGGGCGCGGAGCCGTGGGGCGGCGTGGCGGCGTGCGGCTGCCTGTTGCGGCTGCTGCAGCTGGGCGTGACGCGCGTGCAGCACCACGACAAGCTGCTGGCCACCGCGCACCACCAGCTGCACGCGCTGCCGACGATGACTCTGGACGGTCAGTGTAACTTAATGCATTATTGTACTGGTTGTCCGCCGAGTTAATTATTTATTTACTACAAGGAAAACCAACAGCCAACAAACATTGCTGCAACAAGCAGTGTTACGCGCTGGGGCTCGGGATAAATAAAATTTCACCAAAGTACAACTTAAAACTGTATTCAACACTTAGAACACTTAAACGCTTCACAAACACTTTAAACCTCTTAATTCGCTTGTTCCGCTTCGCTTCAGGTGATCCGTTCGCTATTTCGCTTCGAGTAGTTCGGATTACTGACTATAGATGGCGTTGTACTTCTCGAGCATTCTAGGTGCTACTAGGTCCTTCGACTATTTGGAGATAGATGGCGTTACTGGTATCGGCGTAAAAATAGTATAATAATAATAGAAACAAAAAGCCAATCAAAGGTTCCCACAATGTAATGACCTTCATTATATTGTAATGAAGGTCAAGTAATCGAATTATTTTATTCGAGCGACCCCCCTAGTATTAAATTTATTTAAGTTGTATTTTATTCTGTGTATAATCGGTACGAGTCTTGAGCTCTGACCTTGACATGCGCAAAAGTTAATTTTTGGGTCTGTTTTGGGGAACGAGGTGACGACTTTCATGTTGATTACGTGATTGGATCTTCCTGTGTGGCGTTATATGCGGTCAGCTGTGATTGGTTCCCTGTGTTGTGCACGCGCATCACTGCAACAAACTACACTTTTGTCCAATTTTATTAGTCACACTTTTTTATTAACCTCATTCAATTTATATTGTTTGTTTTTGTTGAATGAATAAATTTATAAAGTATGTATGTCATAGATGTATTTGTGAACATTTTGTTACAGATTATTTCTATTGATGTGTGTTATCTGCGCGAATGTAGACTGATGTGACTTGCGAGCTAATATAGTTCATTGCGTTCTTTAAGGAAATCTGGTTAGAGTTTTATTGCAATACTGCCAAATTCCAATAGTTTTGGATAGCTATTTATCAACTTAGTATTATTACAAGGTTATAATAACGTAATATTTTCAACTTTATTCTCAAAATGAAAATATATACAGTGTTAGGTAGTAAAGTAGCCAAATAATAATGATAAAATAAAAAATAACATAAAGTAAATGAATTAATTGATTTAAATTGATTAAGAATGAACGAATTGAACGAAGATCGCATACCGGATACCGAATATAAAGATTATATCGATTATGACTCATATGATGATGATTAAGATGAAATTCCTACCGCTAGTACATTTTGGAGAAAGTGATGTGATGAATCGGGCGCTATTTTTGATAGAATGAAGTGCTTAACAAAATATTTTTATTTTATGTATGTTCTAGTATGATTAAAACAACTTAAGCACATATGTACTTACTTAAAATCTCTATTTATTTATTGCATTCTAATTTAATTTATCTATTTATATATATAAAATGAATGAATTGATAACCTTTTGGAAATCTGTTAAAATAGGGCTATTTCTGACTATAATACAAGCGAAATCCCGGGCAAAACTATTATTAAATTACTAATACTTAATTAATTGTTAAATCCGAAATCGAATGAAGTTAATTTAATTATAAATAACTATGTTAAATTTATGAATGAACCGTTTATTTTAACCCTAAGTACACGATGCTCAGACCGACCCCCGCTCTTTTGCCTCTTTAATTGGAATATTTCAATTTTGAAGTCGGTCTTCAATTATTTTTTAAATAATAATTATGAAATTATACATTTCAAATGGTGACGAATTCTGTTGTGCCAACATATGTACGTGTCTAAGTGATTATTCGAGTTCATCAGAGAGCTGTGCCCATGTTGTGTCGTGTGCGCAGAGATGCAGAAGCTGGTCCCCGGCGAGAGCTCGGCGCGCGCGGCGCGGGCGGGCGCGGGGCGGGCGGCGCGGGCGCGGGCGGTGCGGCGCGCGGCGGAGGGCGCGGCGGCGCGCGTGCTGGTGGAGGCGGCCCTGCACCTGCTGTGGGCCCACGCGCTCGTCTACCTGCGGCTGGCTGTGCCCGAACACTCGCTCGGTACGTCAATATCACGCGAGGCGGCCGGAGCATGGGGTTGCGATCGTAACTGAATATCGAGTGAAACGTGAGCGAATAGAATAAGAGTTGGTTTACTATTTAGTGACGTCACAGCTCATTAAAGATGTTGGTGATTACCGGTGCCGTTGTTTAGCTCTACAGCATCGTGGACTGCGCAGCGTTACAGGCCTCGCGTGACACAGGGGAATCGTTATTGAAAGCGTTTTACCCCCATAGACACAGCCCACTGAATTTCTCGCCGGATCTTCTCAGTGGGTCGCGTTTCCGATCCGGTGGTAGATTCTGCGAATCACGGCTCTTGCTAGGGTTCGTGTTAGCAACGTCGTCAGGTTTGAGCCCCGTGAGCTCACCTACTAGGGTAAAAAAAAGCGTTTTATGAATACTTTGTATTTAAAGTATTGAGCGTTGCGTTGTCCACAGAGCGGCTGGAGGCGGCGGCGGCGCGGCGCGGGGCGGGCGGCGCCGAGCTGCCCGAGCTCAAGAAGGAGCTGGTCGCCGTCTTCAACGACAGGTTCACGGACCAGCTGCTCGACGTCGCTAAGGTGAGCCGCAACACTCCTCATATATATACTTTCATCGAGTCGTCGTGGCCTAACGGATAAGATGTCCGGTGCATTCGTATCGAGCGATGCAACGATGTTCGAATCTCATACGGGTATCCATTTTTCTAATGAAATACTTACTCAACAAATTTTCACGATTGACTTCCACGGTGGAGGAATAACATCGTGTAATATAAACCAAACCCACAAAATTATAATTTGCGTAATCACTGGTGGTAGGACCTCTTGTGTGTCCGCGCGGGTGGGTACCACCACCCTGCCTATTTTCGGCCGTGAAGCAGTAATGCGTTTCGATTTGAAGCGTAGGGCAGCCGTTCTAACTACCTATACTTGAGACCTTAGAACCTATATCTCAAGGTGGGTGGCACATTTACTTTGTAGATGTCTATGGGCTCCAGTAACCACTTAACACCAGGTGGGCTGTGAGCTCGTCCAACCACCTAAGCAATAAAAAAATTTACCACCAATCGAGAACTGAACCGAATAATTTTTATTGTTCAAATGGTGGACTAGCTCACGGTCTACCCGGTGTTAAATTATCGGAGCCCATAGACATCAACAATTACCGCCACCCACAACAACAAACGAGGTCGAAGTCTCAGTTCTATGGTACAACGGCTGCTACGGGTGCGGCTCCCCGCTGGGACCACACGTAGCACGTTACCCCCCGTGTCGCAGAACCAGCCGGCGATGAACAGGAACTTCTTGGAGGTGCTGGTGAAGGACATCAAGAGCATGGTGCAGTTCTCGCCGCTGTGAGGCCGCCGTGAGGCCGCGCCAGAGGAACCTTTGTATCTACGATCAATAAATTAATTTTTGTACGTACTTGTTTTGTTTTTATTTACGAGCGCTGATTTTCCTTGTCCCATCGTATCTAGGATCTCTTCTACGTATGCAGTAGGTATATTTTCTTCACAATAATTTATTTTAATCGTCCTATACTGTCACAATGCGGATACGGGAACTTTTAAAAAAATATTGTTATCGATACTGAGTTTAATGAAATAAAAAGGTATTTGTTTGACCTGGCAACTTAGACCTTTAGGCCAAGTCTTATTTTAATTTATATTTTTAGTTTTATGAAAAATGATAATAATTCACTCCATTGAAATTAAATGAAATGAAGAAGATTAATTTGAGCCATTAATCAGCTGGGATGAAATTAAATGAAATGAGATTATATGGGATGAAATATAATCTCAGTAAAATGGTGGTCATTTACTGAGACTTTTTCAGTGGACTTTTTGTAGGATCCCAAGAAGTTACGTCCAGCGGCTCTGTTCCATTTTCCCATATTTGTACACTTTCACAGATATTAAACAATTAACAAACCATTATTACACATTTAAACCTGAAGAAACACTAAATAAACAAAATAAAACAAATCACACAACTTCACTCCTCACGTTTCCGCCAAAAAGTCAAAATAAAAAGGTTTAAAAGAACTGATACAGATTGTACATACTTCCATTACAAAAACCAAGTCTACTCTGTACTAGTTTTATATAATAGATTGCTTTATAATAAGACAATGCGCCACGGACTGTTTTAATCTGCATTTTTATTTATATTGTGTTGGTATTGTGTAACGGTACACACTGACAACTGAAGGTACATTGCTGATATACAATTTCATAAAAGTCAGGGTTGGCACGTTTTTTAATTTAGGTACCTTCCAAGAGTATTGGGATACTTGGGGTCTACATTTCGAGCGATGTCCAGTTTCGGAGTCATTTGGAAGGCAAAGCCAAGTTGGCGTCCAAAATGCTGGGAGTCCTCAACAGAGCGAAGCGGTACTTCACGCCTGGACAAAGGCTTTTGCTTTATAAAGCACAAGTTCCGGCCTCGCTTGGAGTACTGCTCCCATCTCTGGGCCGGGGCTCCCAAATACCAGCTTCTTCCATTTGACTCCATACAGAGGAGGGCCGTTCAGATTGTCGATAATCCCATTCTCACGAATCGTTTGGAACCTCTGGGTTTGCGGAGGGACTTCGGTTCCCTATGTATTCTGTACCGTATGTTCCATGGGGAGTGCTCTGAGGAATTGTTCGAGATGATACCGACATCTCTTTTTTACCATCGCACCGCCCGCCACCGGAGTAGAGTTCATCCATACTACCTGGAGCCACTGCGGTCATCCACAGTGCGTTTCCAGAGATCTTTTTGCCACGTACCATCCGGCTATGGAATGAGCTCCCCTCCACGGTGTTTCCCGAGCGCTATGACATGTCCTTCTTCAAACGAGGCTTGTGGAGAGTATTAAGCGGTAGGCAGCGGCTTGGCTCTGCCCCTGGCATTGCCGACGTCCATGAGCGACGGTAACCACTCACCACCAGGGGGGCCGTATGCTCATCTGCCTATACAGCAATAAAAAAAAAATTAAACATGTCAATTGATTGTTAACTTTTTGGATGGTCAGAGCTACAAGGTGGTGTCGATAGTTGCTGCTGATTGAATGAAATGATTTCCTTTTTGATCTAATACTATCCTTAAAAATAATTCAACTAATTAAATTAAAAATAATTCAGTATAATCCCATTACCGAAGTTAAAAAAAAAAACTAAAAAAAAGTATGAAATAAATTATACAATCGCAACCTTGAGTGTATAGATTTTTTTTTTACATTTACGAATTAAACTCTGTAATAGTTTTTTCATCACACAGATAAGAATGTGAATATCTTATGTTAGAAGCTTAACACGTCAATTCCAATGCGGGCAATGTTGCGCCATGATAATATACGCTATCAAGCTAAGTAAAAATCCTAATTTTTATCATTTTTCACACATTGATTTTATTCACAACTAGCAATCCACCCTCGCTTCGCTTCGGAAACATTAAATTTTATTATTGATATCTGAGTCCCGCGATGCTAAAAAAGTAGCCTAAGTTACTCCTATATCATCAGCTACCTGTCAGTGAAAGTCCCGTCAAAATCAGTCCAGCCGTTCCAGAGATTAGCCGGAACAAACAGACAGACAGACAAATTGTAAAAAATGTTATTTTGGTGTATGTACCGTATATATATTCATATCCATGTAGTAAAAAGAGGCTATTTCAATATTACAAACAGACACTCCAATTTTATTTACATGTATCGATATAGCCATCATATTTACTTAAATAACGTGTTTTAACACTATAGTTATAAAAAAAACAAAATAGAACAGAATTAAAATTACTTTTTTACCTATTTTAATAAAGTCTCATCTTTCCACCTTTCCAACGACTCCCTTAACGGCTTTAGTGTGATACTTGTGCTTGTTTCACGGAGCTGAGTGTTTTGATGAGATATAATTACAAATCAGGAACTTACGAAACTTACTCGTTTCTCTCTGTTTCCCTCATTACCAATATAGTTTTCGTTTCGACCCCAATGTGACCACGACCCCGCGACCCTTTGGGTTGCGCTGCTGTACACGCGACTGTTCGTGGGTAACCCAGATCTCGCGGATTGTTTAGGACGTTTCGTAGTACGCGGAGATTGATTCTGGCGGTATTTCGTTTTGCGTTCCGTTGGAAGTGCTCAAAGTAAATAAGACAATCCCGCTATCATTCCCTAATTACAATTGTACCATCTGTCATCGGAGCAGAGTTCATTTAGATTACCAGAAACAGTCGAGCTCATCCACAGTGCGTTTGCAGATAAAAATTTTACTGCGGCCTGCTATCAGGAAGGAAATTCATTCCGTGGCCTTACCTAAGCGCTATCGCATGTCCATATTTACAGTAAGTTTAGTTTTCCTGGGTAGCTGGAGATGGCTGTGAGAAGGTCGCTCCTCACCCAGGGGTGATAGGTATCATACAAAATAGTGTCGTTTGTTAAATGTGCCTGAAAATATGTGAAAAGTTAGGTACTCTAGGACTTAGTGGCCGCGGCATAGTCACGTGATTGGCATGTTATTACTGTAGACTGCTTAATGAAATCCAAACATCGACTTTATCGTCATTAAGCAGCCCATTGTACAGGCTTTAGTGGCGTTTAAATACGCGTTATATGAACTGCTTGAAACAGGTCGCCGTCAGCTCATGAAGCTTTGTATAATCTACCTACAGCTAAAACGCCTTAAACAAGACAGGTAGATACCGCAAAGCCTACCCTTTGGACTAATCGTCGATCAACATTAGTCAAGGAAATCACCTGATTTCTGCCCTCCACTGTGGATGACGGGCAGGGAATGTCGGAGTCGAACCGATTAAAAACCTTCTGCCGCTCAACAACCTACGTTCGAACCTCGCATAAGATAGAATTCATGAAAAAGCAAAGGTGAAAAGTGAAGAGCTTAGTGCGGAACACACCTCTCCCAATCACCCTCCTCCTTAGGACGCCAGACCGGCGGTCATCGGGGCCACGACCACCGGCCCTCTCGGTCGGCAGGCTATCCGAAACTCGCCTAGATGGTGCCGTTAGAGTGGGTTATCCTACGGAATACCCCGCTGGGTCAGTACCAACGTGGGTCGAGGATAGCTGGCCTTCCATCACCCGGATGTTCTTGCGTAAAACGCATGCAGAGGAGCTTGCACGTCGTCTTCTTAGGCCCCCCTTGCCGGTTCCCAAACCAACATGTGAGGGGGACCCGAAACACTTAGAGGACCAGGGCTTGTGAGTCTCTCACGCGCCCCGCTGCTTCTTTCGCCGAGCATCGATGTCACAATACTCGGCAACGACAAGTCGTTTCCTATTTTTGCGACGACGACACGGCGCCACCCCTCCCATGCGGGGCAGGCGACGAGTGTATGCTCCGCCGTGTTCAAGTCGCAACCACAATGGTGGCACTCTGCCGTCGGCTCGGCTTCGATCCGGTGCAGGAACTCACCGAATCATTCTAGAGCGTCTAGCAACTGTATAATGTTTGAGTTAAGGAGCATAAGAAGTGAGTAAAAATACAGAAATATAAAGAGAAAAAATTGAGTAATAATATTTAGTACCTAATTAAAATTCCTTTTTTCGGTGTATGCTGTTTTGGATCAAATATTAAAATGAAAAGAAGTGAAAAATACGAAATAACCACATACTTTCCTGTTGATAGAAATTATTCAAAACACAAGTTTTAGATTCTCAAAGTTCAAGTCCCGTTACAAAGCTCCGGGCATTCTATCAATTTAATTGGAGGTCCGCGCCAGGCCTCTTTACCCCGCTTAACTTTTCGATTTACATTCAAAACGGCCTTTAAAAATCCAACTCAATAAACCGCAGTTTCAATGCGTACTTTACGAATCATCCGAGTGTGAAACTTTGAGCGGCTGCGATCATTGGCAGAGGCCCGGTAGGAGGAGCCTAGGAGCCACGCCTGCTGTTCCCTGCGCATGCTAAACGCGTTTAAACCCCGTTTAAGCGGTATTTTGGCGCAAAACCGCAAGAAAATGTAGGTAACCACCGCCGGGGGTAGGGCGTAGCTAAATGAAAAGATTTTTCTCGATTGAACGACGATTTTCGAACATGGCGGGCAGTCGGCGGGAACGCGCGGGAAAGTGCACGGCCACTTGTTCTGAATCCAAAATATTGACAAATTTTAATAATAATACATTACAAATATATCCACAGATAAGTTTAAAGTATCAAAATGAAAAATTGATTTAAAGTTTTAATTGTAAAACTTTCGAAAGATGTGAGATGTGACTTGATAACTTTTCGTAAAGTTTGGCAATTGACTCGAGGATGGACAGCCACAAGTCTTTCCTTATAAAGGATCTGCTTGGGGACGTGCTGAGGCCGGGAGGCGCTGGTGCAATAATAGGTAGGTCGGGATTTTATAAACAATTATCAATTAAATTTAAATATAGGTAAATAAATTGTCTTGTAAGTTCAGAATGTGTACCGTTGACAGGAAATAAACAAACCTCTTTGCTAAATACTGCCATATCTTTCACGACAAATATATCAAAAACTTAGATCATCCAGATAATTTTATTGTGGATAGAATTTTTTACGGTAGGCAGCGGCCTTAGCTGTGCTCCAGCGTTGCTGGTGTTGGCGCTGGACGTACGGTAACCACTTACCATCCGGGGGGTGTAAGTTCTTCTATTTTCAACAGTAAAAAACGGAACAGGATATGAAGTTGTTTATAAGAATAACCCCTTTTAAAATATAGTTTTTTTATTTCTTAGGTGGGTGGGTGAGCTCACGGCCCACCTGGTGTTAAGTGGCTACCGAAGCCCATCTACAACGTCAATGTCGCCACTCACCTTGAGAAATGAGTTGTAAGGTCTCACTTTTAACAGTACGTATTTTAGGTATTGCTGACGTCCATGAGCGACGTTAACCACTCACCATCAGGTGAGCCGTATGCTCGTCTGCCTATACGGCAATAAAAAAAGCACCACGGCTGCCTCGCATTTCAAACCGAAACGCATTACCTACTGCTTAACGGCAGAAATTAGCAGAGTGATTGAACGACCTACCCGTACTGACTTACAACACGTCATATTACCACTAATTATGTAAATTATAATTTTGCGGGTTTCATTTTTATTAAACGATGTTGTTCCTTCACCGTGGAAGTCAATCGCGAACATTTGAAGTAGGACGTATAGGTAGGTACGTTTTGTAACTTTCTCGATATCGTGAACGTTACAAAACTCGCACTAAGCACACAGGTCACTAGTCTACAGTCTACACGTCTCAAAGTGACTGGCTGCATTCCCATTATAGTTTGCGATGGTCAACTGAAAAAAAGTTAAAAGTATTTGACACTATCGGTGACACGCAGATTGACCCATTTTTTGAATTTCACCCACTGCGGAAAGTTATTTAAATTTCAAATCATCCCTAGTAAACAGACTATTTAATTCAGAAACAGCTTATGTTAACGGAGCGGTATGTACTTTGGTCGCGATCCTCAGCAGTGAGGGAACGATGAAGAAGAAGAATGTGCTTTCTTAGATTGGCCCATTTAATAGCATGGTGGGTATAGTAAGTGTTCCATAATACTTCATTAGTTGTATGGGTTGCAAAGAGAACTGTAACAGACGCGATCAAGCAAAATTTAAAACAGGCGCATATTTCACGAGGCTTCATTTTCCCGTAAAAAATAATATGATGGTGTTGATATACGGAATGTGTTTAAATGATTTATGATTTTTGGTAATACTATTGTGGCGGGTAGCCATCATACAATCCAAGATATTTGACAGATGCCTGAATCTCGCTAACGACATTTTCAAGATAAGCTCGCATATATAAAAGTTCCGAACAACAACATTTGGACAGCCTGATCCATTAACGGTGCTTTTAGGCACCATAAGCACCGGTCACCGCCTTCGTCGAACCCGTCGCTTGCGACGAAGGGCTCGACGAGCGAATTAGCCCACAGACACAGCACACTGAGTTTCTCGACGGATCTTCTCAGTGGGTCGCGTTTCCGATCCGGTGGTAGATTCTGCGAAGCACTGCTCTTGCTAGGGTCAGTGTTAGCAACTCTCCGGTTGAGCCCCGCGAGCTCACCTACAAACGTTAGGGTGAAGTTGAAATAGCCTCTCAAGGCTATCAGCATAGGTAGGAAAAAAAAAAACAAACAACATTCGGACTGTCGTTCTACCGAGCAATATCACCCGCTCGGTGGAAGATCTCACCTTTGTCGTATACCTACACTAGTGCTATAGATCGGTTATTGATTTTTTAGGTCTTTTATTTAGGTCGAGACTTTCAGAATAAACAAGAAACCACACAGAAATACGCGCGTAAACGATTTTCGCAATTGCAACAAAACTTTTAGGCATACACAAACAATAGAAGACTGAAGGAATTAAAGTTCGCCGGATAATGTTAAATAATTTTTTTTTTAGTTATAACCATTATTTTCACTCGCTTACATGAGCATGTTAGATCTCTAGATACAGATACAGCCGCCGTGGTCACATGGACGTGATTGGAGAACACACAATCATGTCATAAGTCTTAACCCATTGGTTTTCTCGCTCGATATTTTCAGTGGGGGAGGCTGAGCCTTGTGAGTTTGTTCACTGGTCACGGTGAAGCCGGATTAGCCTCTCGAGGCAAAAAAAGTCATAGTTTGTTAATATTTTTGTCTGTCAAGCGAGTAGGTACTGTTATGAATTACTAATCATATGCGATATTGTGTGTTGAGATTGCTAGACTTGTTGTCACCAATATATTTTTTTCTCAGCTCATTATAATCTTTAAAAGGATTTAGCTCTGTGAAATGAACGACATTTCTATCATCTCCACAAGATTACTGTCTTTCTTTTCCCCTACCTTGTAGGATAACGGGCTATACCTACGGGCCAATTACGCCCAATCGGACTTCCTCTATCTAGGAACACGCCGGTCCGGCGTCTGGGAATATAATATGCTCTGCGTCAACCCGTACCGTTAGATACGTAACAAAGCGCTACGCACCGTTGAAAATCATAGTTTTTCAGCATTGCAAATGATTGGCTATTTTTTTATACAACCAATTCTTTTCGAGATGTTTTATTATTACATCCCTTGAGAATTTCCTACAACTGGTGAAGCAATCACCGTTAAAAATTTTACAGCGCTAAATGGCGCCAAAATTATACGACCACAGAGTCACAGGGCCTTCTATTTAAATTTGAATTAAAAACTAAACTATTCAGCTTTTTCAACTATGAGACCAGCCAGTAAGTAGTAACACTAGATTTAGATCTAATGTATATGTATATGTATAAAGTTTAACTATGTTTATATTTATTTGTAGTCTGTTATGTATATTGCCAGTACCTACGAAAAAGTTTTTCGAACCCTTAAAAATAGAAAAACTAAACACATGCAATGCAGTTACTTTGCAGTTAGTATGCAGTTACTTTACATGCAATGCACTTGTTATTTTGAAAAAAATTATCTCCTTTAAATAAGCGTTCTTAATTATATGACCACAACTATATACAGCACGTGATTTAGATAAATATTTGAAAACATTGTCTTTTATAGGTAAATCTATTAACACTTCTTAATTGTCATCACCTGTCAGTTGTGGTCTCCATTTCGAGGTTATACCCAACTGGTCATGGCTGTACCAGATATACCCAGTCAATATGGTGTCTTCATAAGTAATTACCGGCTATCTAATTTTATAGAAAAACCTATTGTAATTTAATTATTCAACTTGGGATCACTTATTTATTAAACATACGAATATAATTTTATATTAAGCAAAAACTAGGTTTTGCCCGCACATTCCTCCGCGTGGAATAACGCTAAATTTTACCCGCGACTTCATTTACGTAGAAGGTGAAAATATTTTCGAATAATAGAATGTTAAGGAGCTATTAAAAGTTAAGGTACCAAAGTTACGCTTTTTAACCGATTTTAAAAGAGGAGGTTAATTCGACCACCATTTTTTTAATCTATGTATGTTTACCGATTTCTCGAGAATGCTTGAACCGATTCTGATATTTTTTTCCTTTTTTTTTTCGAATTGATAAACTGCTCGAATGATCTTGTAATCATCAGAATCAGGATCTGATGATGGAATCCTGGAGAAATCGAGAAAAATCTACAATTTTCAAAGCCTATCTTGAAGTGATCTGGGTGTTTCTTGTTATTCTTCTTACTCGGTGCCGCCGCGCACCGTCCGAACGGCACCTTGTACATCATTCTTTCGCGCTTGATCATTATTTTGCTGCGTTGTTATTTTAAAACTGCGATACCTTCTAAGATACTCATTGGAATCAAATGATGTAAAGGGCAAATTTCTTTTAAATTAAATACTTGTAATGAATAACATATTTATTTGAATAAGGATTAATGTCATCTTTATAAAAATATTTTCACAAATAATGCTTATTTTAGAACATCTCATCATAGCAACATCCCGGGTTTGGACGACGGGAAAACGCAAAGGCTTGCTTTTCAAGCACCGGTCACCGTTCTTATCGAACTCGTCGGATATGACGAAAGAGTTCGACGTGCAGCCTAGCCCAAATTCACTGAGTTTCTCACCGGATCTTCTCAGTGTGTTCAGTGTTGTTCCGATACCATGGTAGAGTCAGGAAGGTAAGCTTGCCCGGGCCACAAGTCCTCCCAGGTTGAGCCCCGTGAGATCACCTATAAAACCGCGTGTAGCTAATATAGCCCCTTAGGCTATCGGCGATTAGGTAGGAACAAAAAGCTACTAAAGGCAATTAAAAATAGTGCGACGGTTGAATGTTGTTAAATAAGTACATTACTACAATCGGTGACGATGAGGTATTGTAATGATATTTATTACCAAATTTTAAAATTTAAATGGCTCTCTTGTAAATTTGCATATAATATGTATATATGTCGTTTAAACCAAATAGCCTTTCACCTGTCGATATAGTATATTAGAGCTCAAAGACACACATGAAACATTATTTATACAGAAGATTCAAAAGCACAAAAAGAATTTTATTACTGGTGGTAGGACCTCTTGTGCGTCCGCACGGGTAAGTACCACTACCCCGCCTATTTCTGCCGGGAAGCAGTAATGCGTTTCGGTTTAAAGGGTGGGGCAGCTGTTGTAACTGTACTGAGACCATAGAACTTATATCTCAAGGTGGGTGGCGGCATTTACGTTGTAGATATCTATGGGCTCCAGTAACCACTTAACACCAGGTGGGCTGTGAGCTCGTCCACCCATCTAGACAATAAAAAAAAAATCATATAGAATATTCTTCAAGTATATCTATTTAATTATGTGAGTATATTCAAGCATAGGGCGTTTAAATGTATGCACATAATTAGGGGCAATGCGAAAATACCCAACGAAATTGACTCTCTTGTTACAAACGTGAAAATAGCACGGAAACTATGTATAATTCATAAAATCTAGCCAATTAGACGGTCGTGATTAAATTAACGTCCTAATATATGCACCTACGCGACAAGGGAACGCGCACACTCGCAAATTAGCGGCTTATTACAGAGGCGCGGCGGGGACTCCCGGCCCTTGAACACGTCGCGTCGCTTTGTTTATGATATTGATAGTCTTGGGTATATATCTACGTTGTACTTTAAAAATACTTCGTAAAAAGTTTCGAATTAACGTCAATACTTCTTGCACTTAGTTCGTAGAAAAAATCGAAATAATTTTACACGTCCTTACGGATCCATCAGATCCAATAACCCTTGCATTAGACGCCTTTCGCTCTAACACTAAGAGTAGAGATCCTGGTACCGTATTCGTTGAACTCGGCAAAGAGTTCGACGTGCAACCTAACCCGTGCATCAGCTCACTGAGTTTCTCGCCGGATCTTTTCAAAGGGTCGCGATTCCGATCCGGTAGTAGATTCATTCGTCGAAGCTGCTCTTGAGTTGTTAGGTCTCCTTCGGAGGCGCTCGGGCAGCTGTTAGCAAATCCCATCCCTCCTGGCTGAGCCTTTGCTCGCCCATCTGCCCTTGTGAAACTGAAAAGGCCTCCAGGCCACCAGTAAACCATAGAGAACAAAATATAATGCGGGCCTTTTGTTTTTTATTGAAAACGACTACAAAGGCAAGATTTTCGAGGCGTTGGCGCAATTTAGCGTAAATCCGGATTGATATATTGTTTCATATATAACATCTCGATTGCTGATAGATCCTCTCTACTTTACTCTTATTTTAAAATATCTGCTCACAGTTGCGCCGAAAAAATGACTTCTTGGGGTTTTTTTCAAATCCGTCGGACAGTAAGTACCTCTCTAGGTGTGATGTTTGATGGTTATATGCTTACGGCTTCGTGAACTGATTTTGTGTATATATTCAGGTTTTTTTTTTAATTGCCTTTGTAGGCAGACGAGCATACGGCCCACCTGATGGTGAGTGGTTACCGTCGCCCATGGACTTCAGCAATGCCAAGGGCAGAGTCAAGCCGCTGCCTACCGCAAAGTTTCAGTTTGGCATCTGTAATTTGTACACTCATGATTCATAATCGTATTTGTATTTTGGGATGATAACTCGAGAAAGAGCTTCCAATAGGACTGTTTTCCGGACGCACGGAATTTGTTTTTGTTTTACAGTCTTAATGGTCTGAATAAACCGTTCCCTATGCTGAAACTTGAATAATTACTAGCTTAATACGCAATGGAAAGAAACGTACACTTATTTGGCGTCGCATATGGGACTTTAGTGACTAATTATTTATTTAAGCCGTATTGTAACGCGAAGTCTGCTTGAAAATCGCACCTAGTCTCCTGAAACCGTAGATTCTAACCGAGAGTAGTTTTTTTGCACTACATTGCATCATCATCAGCCTTGATAGGCTGATGATAATGACTGATGACTGATGTCCACTGCTGGAGATATATCTTTCCAATTGCACGCCACAGAGCACGATCCTCGGCTTCTTTCATCCTGTTCTTGCCAGCTACTTCTCCATAGATCGTCACTCCACCGAGCCTGAAAGCATTCTGCACTACGTTTGCTAATTCGCGGTCTCCACTCAAGAACAGGTTTACCCTCACGGCTATCCGGTAATATGAGCGGCCCGTTGTCACTTCAGCTTACTAATCTGCTGTGATAAATCGATATCTATGGTTCTTTGTCGAATCACCTTGTTCCGGATTCGATCATCCAGATAAACTCCAAGCATTACATTGGATGCGAAACATTAATAAACTACGCATTTTAGAACAATTAAAAAACATGTATTCGGTTTTTTTATTTTATTCACGAAAAGAGTTGACCACCTTCACGCTTCTCTTCCCGGTGGTAAGTAGTAATTGGACTAAATAGACCTTGAGATGCGAAGTGTATACCAATAGGTTACTATATAACGTAAATTTGGGTAGTCAGTCATTCAAGTTGTAACACGGGCGACTCTACAAATGCTCTACCACCAGTAATTACGTAAATCCGTAAATTTGACAATTGTATTTAATATAAATATACGATAATAGGACTCCTTCCTTCATCGTGAAAGTACCAGATAGGCATTTCCTTGTGTATTGATTGTGTCATCATTCGATACGAGTACCGCAGATGTCATTTAGTACACGTACGCAGCAAACTGATTTGTTAATCTGATAATGGAGTCATAAAAACAGATGTTACTTTTTTAAGGGGTTCTATGACTAAAAACTTTAGGTCAAGTCTTATTTTAATTATAATGAAAACTGCACTCTATGAAAATTGGTAATATGAAGTGAAATGAAGTTGATTAATATGAAACATGGTATGAAATAAAATGAGATAAGATGAGATGATATTAGATGAAATACTTAGTCTGACCATAAATACTGTTACAATAAAATAAAAAAATCTATTGCAAATAACATTTATTACTTTTACAGTGTGTTAGTTTAATACATAAATATAAAACAATTTAAAGTATAAAAAGCTTATTCGAAGTGGTCTCCATTGGCTGCAATACAGTCCTTTAAACGTTGAGGCCAGTTATCAATAGAAGCACGCACTCTTTCCATGGGAAAATTTTTCACTGCCAATCGTACGGATTGTTTTAGGGACTCCAAATTATCATGGCGTTTAGAGCAAGCCGTATTCTCTAAAACTGACCATAAATCATAATCCAGCGGATTAAGATCGGGACTAGACGACGGCCAGTCTTCAGCTCTGATGAAGTCCGAAACGTTCGTTTCCAACCAAGACTGCGTAGACCGAGCTTTATGACCTGGCGCCGAGTCTTGCTGGAAGGACCATTCTTGATTATTGAACATGGTGTTGTTAAGGGGCTTCACTACCTTCTCAAGAATGGTATTTTGATACCTTGGTGCCGATGTTTTGATACCTTTTTCACAAAAGTATCGCTAAGTCACTCCTTCATAGCTAATACCCCACCAAACCATCACTGAAGTCGGATAGTGACTACGTTGCACTCTGTCGACTAATTGGGAAGCTTCCTTAGAGCTTTGAGCATAAATACGGTCATATTGTTTGTTAAAATGTTGCTCAATTGTAAAAAAATTCTCATCCGTAAACAAAATTTTTCTATGACCTCCCTTTGCGTACTGCTTCAGTAGTTGTTTCGATTTTACCACCCTATTCTCTTTTAAATTATCAGTTAAGAAATGACCAGTACGTCTCTTATAGGCTGCAAGTCCTAAGTCATCTTTTAAAATACGCGACATGGTTCTAGGTGCTATCTTCATCTCCCGAGATAAAATCTTTTGCTTTCGGACAGGATTTCTTCGAATTCTTTCCCTTACTGCTTTGACCACCTTTTTCGTACGAACACTACGTGGACGGCCAGATCTTTTTCTGTCACAAACAGAGGAGGTCTCATTGCACCTATTAATAGCCCGGTACAAAAACATTTTACTAATACCAAGCGTATGGAGAGTTTTGAAAATTGCATTTGGCTCCATACCTACTTTGTGTAATGCAATCACTGCGATTCGGTTCTCTTTATCACCCCACTCCATTTTAATATCGCAAAATATTGTACAATGTATTGGCGCCAAAACGAGAAAACTCAATGAGCAATCATATAAAAATGACAGATTCCAAATTCAAATGTAATATTTTGTTTATTTTTAATTGTAGCAGTATTTATGGCCAGACTAAGTATTAATCTCAGTAAAATGCTGGGCATTTACTGAGACTTTTTCATTGGACTTTTTGGAGGATCCCGAGAAGTTCCGTCCAGTGACTGTTTTATTTTCCCAATTTGTGCAATTTCACAGATACTAAACAGTTAATAAACCACCTTTATTGCACATTTAAACTTGAACAAACACTAAATAGACAAAATAAAACAAATCACACAACTTCACTCCTCGCGTTCCCGCCAAAAGTCACAGATTTTACTTCAATCGCCTTATAGTGATGTGAGATATAACAAGTATGGTCTTGTATGAATTTAATGTGTTTCCCGAGCTTCCCCTCGCCACTTCCAAGCCCCGACGATACTTTATGACTAACGACCTCTTGTGCTTGACCACTTCTCTCGGTATTCTTTTAAGGACTATTATATTTTTGTTTCCCTTTAAAACGTGGACTGTACACATAAGTTACAATTTACTGACCGATATTATTGCTATTGCTAAATCCAATTTTGTACGTAACATAATTTACTCAATTATGAGAATTATATAAATAAATAATAAATAAATATTTACTAATTGACTTCCGTACGAATGATAATATTTATAAGGGCAGTAAGTTTACAGATCGACCAAAGAAAAAACAAGAAAATTGTAACAAAAATATCATATAGAAGAAAATCTTATCTTATACACGACCAATTCTTGTATATAAGTATATATATAATCTGAATCTCGTAATTACGATTTTCATAAAATTTAGTATACAGGGGATTTTAGGGGCCATAAATCGATCTAGCTACGATTTATTTTCAGAAAATGTTGTTTTATTCGTGTTTTCAATAATCAGCTTTATCGATAATTTTGATTTTTTCTTTAAATAAGCAGTTCATATTTTTTATTTATTTTGTCGGTAATATCGAAAAATATTATTCATATTTCATCATTTTATCAATATGTAATTCGTATTTAAAAATAATTTCTAAAAATCACAATTAACCAAAAAAAAATGCGAGCAAATCGGCCATTAACTAATAATAATTAAAAGCGTTCTTGTCACATTTTTTTGTAATTCACATTCGGCGTTTCACGAAACACATTCGAGATGTTTTCAACAAATCAATCGTTCATTAACATCAATAAAATGTGTACGGTAGCATCGCATATGCTCTCAAACTCAGCACGGCGCCACTCGTGAGAGCACGCGACCAGCACGCGCGTACACGACCGCTCACCTCCGCTGTTGTACATCAATTTTATTAACGTGTTAAATCCAGCGCGTTGAGGGTAGGAGATTGTTTTTATAATTGATACGACTTATTATTTGTTTTAAAGTGTCCAATTATTAGATATAGTGTTGAAATGCGATGTAACAGTTTGATGATGAGTATTGGTTTTTTTTAATTATTGTTTCAAAAGTGCGGGTGTCGGTGAGATTGGAATGTAATGAATATATTAAAGTTAGAAGAATAGTGTTAAGAATATTATTTTATTATTAATAATTTTAATTTATTATTATTATTAATAAGTTAAGAATATTGTTCAAGCTGTTAGTTTAAAAAGGATAAGACGTGCGGTGTATTCGTATGTAGCGATGCACCGGTGTTCGAATCCCAGGTACCAATTTTTCTAATGAAATACGTACTCAACAAATGTTCGCGATTGACTTCCACGGTGAAGGAATAACATCGTGTAATAAAAATCAAACCCGCAAAATTATCATTTGCGTAATTACTGGTGGTAGGACCTCTTGTGAGTCCGCACGGGTAAGTACCACCACCCTGCCTATTTCTGCCGTGAAGCAGTAATTCGTTTCTGTTTGAAGGGTGGGGCAGCCGTTGTAACTATACTGAAACCTTAGAACTTATCTCAAGGTGGGTGGCGCATTTACGTCGTAGATGTCTATGGGCTCCGGTAACCACTTAACATCAGGTGGGCTGTGAGCTCGTCCATACATCTAAGCAATAAAAAAAATTACAATCTACTAAGGGAAAACGAGTTTTTTATCAAGAGAATCTTTTAATACGAAATATTCATGTAGGTACATTTTCGGAATCATTGTTGTTTCTGTTCGCAATACGTTATAATTGCTAGTTTCGTTGCATCCATGAAAAACGCGCAAATAATTATCGACAAAGGTAGTTTTTATTATCAAAAATCGAAATTGAGTGCTTATTATGCAGTATTTACTGGAATTTAAAGGTAAAGCGTAAAGTGTCAGCGTAAAGTGTTAAGATGTATACGATTCAGCAAAAGGCTTGCGTCTACAGCATCGCTGATCTCCGTCGCTTGGTTTTTTTTTACAGGTGGGCGAGTAAATGCTCAGCCAGAAGGGTTGGGATTTGCTAACCGGAACCCGAGCCTTTCCAGATGAGACGTTGACCATAGTCTTATCCTGATAAAACACGACGAATTTGTTACCTACTACTACTACTACTACTACTACTACCTACCTACTACGTCGGTGGAAGGGAATTTAGAATACGATTTAATTTGCGACTTTGATCTCACGTTTCAAAGTTACTTTCACGTTGTGTCAAAGCTTTCCGGTAACCACTTAAGACTAGACGGAGACGTCAAACAATATGTGTCAACATACAAATGATAAAGGTATAGTGAACAAAATTAAATAGATACTAGAGGTCCCGCAGTAGTCGAAATTCGACTATAATTAATTGGAATTGTAAGTTTGTACACTATTATGATCGTATTTTATACTTCTATAATCACAAATTTCGCCAAGACTACACTATAAAAAATATTAACAAAGACAAACAATATTCTCAATTTGACAACAGACGTCAAGAACAAAAGTTTGACAATAAATAGTATGCATGCGTGTGTGCGTCAAATACATGGTATGTAGTGTGTGTAATGTTTTCTTTATTGATTTAATGTATCTTTTATGCATTATTTAAAAAAAAAATTAGCATTGTGCACTTCTTCTCTATATTCTCTATAAGTGTGGAAAATTTCATACTCCTCCGTCCGCGCAATTTTCGTAAAAAGGGATACAAAGTTTTTGCTTCACGTATTAATATATAGATAACACGAGGTTCATTCAAAAAGTTTATTCGCTTTAACATCTTGAATTATAAGTTCGTTGGACGTTCCTTGCCGGCCGGTTGAGGTCTGACGGTGAATAAATTCAGATAAGATGATTTAAATTTTTAATGCTACCGTTCATTTCGCGACCGACTCCAACTTCGAGGAGTTTTCATGTTTTATGTTTCATTTTTATTTTATGCTGTGACCTTGGTAGAGAATTACGTATTTTGTTATTTCAGGAACTACTAATTTTCTTAATTAAACCTCTCCCAAGATCGGGTAACCGTTTGTCCCAGCCCTTAAAAAAGATAAGAATAGTTGATAATAAATTTTACACGTTGATAAGTTCACTGCATTTATTCAGTCGGTCGTCAAGATACGGGTATGGTACTCACGGTGCAACTCCCGCGTCATCTGTCCTGAACAAGGATCCCTTGGCTTTCGGCTCTGGCCGTGTGATCTAGAATAGCACCACCTTATCTCCTCGCGTGGGTTTGAAAGGCGATTAAAGATTTCCCCGGGGAATGGGAAGCATTCTTTGAGTAACCTAATTAGCGTATCCTGATCGCGAATCGGGATTACTGGTAGGGTATTGCTAGTTGGGTGGTGGGTTCGTTCTTCTCTTTATGCAATTAAAAAAAAATAACCCCCTCACTAATTCTTTCCTAATAAATCAATTCCAGGCTTCTGCAGATCAAATTTACACTTAATTTACATAAGGCCGAATTAAAAAAAATCTATGTACTTATTTATGTCTATCTATCTATTTATTATCTATATTAAATTTATTGGCCTTTTTAAACGGTTAACGTAAATTAAATTAATGTTAAAAAAAAGGAAATACGGAACATGTAGGTTCAGTGCTGGTATTACTAAGGTCTAAAGCTATTGTTAATGGAATATTGAAAGAACACTCGTCTGATCATTTATCATATCATTATGCTTGATTATAAATAGTACACTAAATTAAGACGTTAATTTTATCTTAAAATGAGAACAGATCTCGTCAGCCATATTTGCACGATGCAATTTATAGACTTGGCTCACCATTAAAAGCACGGCATTAATTTTATTAAGGAAAAGCCGTGAAAAGCGACCTCAAATGAATACCGGCCTCCATTTTCACGCAAATTAAAAGAGACAAACGTAACCATAGACAAGGTTTTCCCGCGCGCGCTAAAACACGCCATTCACCGACGTCGGTATTCAATTGCTCGAGGGCGTAAAGGAACGCCCCGAGGCATTAATTAGAGCAGAAACTCGTGTCTATGGCCGTTCCTTTTTTAAAACTGATGTCTTTATTCGGCCCTGGAGCTTTGTGTACGTTCCGTTTCTGCTTGAGTGTTGAAGTTAAGTGTTAAGTGAGGTTTTGCTATTAATGTCTTGTTGGTTATCGAAATAACTGGGAAATTCATTGTATGGATTAAAAAAAGTCACAATTATTAATTTAATATTTTTTTTATAATTGAAGAAACAAGTGTTCGTTTTGATCGTAGTGTTCGATCTTTTTGTGGTGGCCCGGAGGCCTTTCCAGTTTCACCAGGACAGGTGGGCGAGCAAAGGCTCAACCAGGAGGGTTGTTCGAGGGGTGGTCAATTAATAAATAATTTAGATGGTATTGCACTGACATCATCATGATATTCATATATCAGTAAAGACAATGCACATTTAGTTAGAATATATTACAATATTTAGAGCTAATTATGGAGTCGAAGCAGCTTAAACATTAATATTTGAAAAAGGAAAGGGGTTTAGAGTTCTTTGAACAAATTGTCAGAAAGAGAGGACAAAATTTGTAGAACCTGCTGGTAATGGGCAAGGAAGAAAGCCCAGAGGCAGAAGTCCAATGTGCTGATTGGACTAGATACGTTCCACTCTCAACACTTCAGTCTTACAGTCTTAACTTACTTACTTACTTCAGTTTACAAATATCTAACACTATTGATGTATTTAGATAACTATAAATTAACATCAACAAAAACTGTACACTTGGAAAACTGGAAAAAATAAAATAATAACAATAAAAAACGAGAGCCGTCAAATTGGTGTTCATTACAGTCGTACTCATGTATGTTTTGTGTGAGATGTCCATTAACCGTCCTAGGTTTTTTATTTTTTTATTGCTTAGATGTGTGGGCGAGCTCACTGCCCATTTGGTGTTGTGTGGCTACCACCAGTACCTTGTTTTTTTTTGTCAGACAGGATGCCCAGGTTTCCGTGCATAAGGAGCGGGTACGTGCGATCAGACTGCGGGTCCAAGGATGTTTTAGGGCCCTGTCTACCACACGACTCTCCTTGCACTGTCTCACCCGACGTCTATTTACCACCCGGGGTTAGAACCCAGACAGAGGGGGAGGGAGGACCCCTCCCTCCCCTTCTGCGCAACAGCGACACTCGCGGCGCAACCCCGACTGACGGGTCGTTGAGGCGAACCCCAAACCATCCTGGTTTTTAGTTAACCTTTTAAAAACCAGATAAACCCTTGTGATAATATAAAAGAAACAATTTCCTAACAAACTTCTCATTTCCCACAGGCTCTATGAATTACGTCGAAGAACAACAAGAAAACGTGAGATGCGCATCGCAACACAGCCAAATCCTAGAAAGTTCTGACATCGATGACGACATATCCGTGGGAGACAATCGCAGCGAGACATCGACGCCGAAAAAACGTTACGACCTTGAGAAGAATTCGGATGATTCAAAAAAAAACGAACCGAGAGACGCACCTTCCCTCACAGAGTACGAAGAAAACAGAATATCAAATTACGAATCATTCAAAGATGACGAACGAGACTTCGAGAACAGAAGCGATGAACGAATGAAGATTTACGAGGGCGGTCTGTTCCATTTGTACAGACCCGACCGAGACTCCAAGGAGGAGGAAAATGAGAGGTCTTTCGTTATGTCCGGGTCCCTTACGGACAGTATCTACGTTCGATCTATGGACCTGTCAAAGACAACGTTCCAGTCGCAGCTGTTGGCCGGTTTTGCTGCTTCGGTCATGGCGGGGACTTCGCAGAGAGATTCACAGGATGCCACAGGTATTATTCACGGATACCCTCTCTAGTATATATTGTACTACTGCAAGGCTTAATATCAGGTAGATAAAGGTGGAGCAAGACGAGGACGCTAGACGTATGAGGAACATAGTGTCTAACTCTTTGTGGCCTAAGGGATAAGACGCTCGACGCATTCGTATCGAGCGATGCGCCTGTGCTACGGTTCGGATCCCGCAGGCAAATATTAATTTATCTAATAAAATACGTACTGAACACCACTCACAAATACGTTCTACGGTGTAGGAATAAAATCGTCTAATATGTATAATAAAATGAATGAATGAATGAATGAATGAAAATTCTTTATTGCACAAAAACATTGTACAAAAGCGAACTTAACGCCATGCAGGGACTCTCTTCCAGTCAACTCTCGTTGATGAAGTGAAAGATTTAAGAAGTGTGACAAAGTTAATACATGGCGATAATTTAAAGAATTATAGTAGACATGAGTGAAAGTAAAACACTAGGTTATAATTATGTTTCTTCGGCGCGCACTGTGCGGTACCGTGGGTTTCGTGGAGTCGGAGTGGTGGGGCTCGATGGGGTTTAGTCGGTAGTCGTTCTGCGGGGCAAGTGCTTCGCGCGCCTTTTTCAAGGCGTAGTCTCCTGTGAGAAATTGGGGGAGGTGAAGGACCTCGGCTCTTCTCTTCTCCCCTTCTTCCTCTCAGGAGGCGCCGGAGTCCGACATAACCCGGTCCGTTACCCCCCTCGACCGGGTATCCGTAAATGGATTCCCCAGCGTTAAATAATTATGTTTATTTTATTTTATTTTTTATTGCTTAGATGGGTGGACGTGCTCACAGCCCACCTAATGTTAAGTGGTTACTGGAGCCCATAGACATCTATAACGTAAATACGCTACCCACCTTGAGATATAAGTTGTAAGGTCCTCAATATAGTTACAATGGCTGCCCCACCCTTCTGACCGAAACGCATTACTGCTTCACGGCAGAAATAGGCAGGGTGATGGTACCGACCCGTCCGGACTCACAAGAGGTCCTACCACCACTAATTACGCAAATTACAGATTTGCGGGTTTGATTTTTATTACACGATGTTATTCCTTCACCGTGGAAGTCAACCGTGAACATTAATTTGTTGAGTACGTATTTCATTAGAAAAATTGGTATTCGCCTGCGGGATTCGAGCACCGGTGCATCGCTACATACGAATGCACCGGACGACTTATCCTTTAGGCCGCGAAGACTTCAAAATAAATAGATAAGAGATTGAAAAAATACATACAAAATAGATAGATAAGAAATACATATCAAATAAAATAAATTATGTGGCGGGTAGCCATCATACAACGCAAGATAATTGACAGATGCCTGAATCTCGCTTACGACATTTTCAAGATAAAGCGCATATATACAAGTTCCGAACAACAACATTAGGACCGTCCGTCTACCGAGCAATATCACCCGCTCGGTGGAAGATCTTCCCTTTGTCGTATATCTCCCCAAAATTATATAAACCACAACATACTACAAAACAATCAAGCTATCTATTCCTAAAATGCAATCCAGAAAAATTATAATTTTCGTAATTACTGGTGGTAGGACGCACGGGTATCACGAACCTGCCTTATTTCCTGTGAAGCAGTAATGCGTTTCACTTTGAAGGATGCGGCAGCCGTTGTATTATAAAACTGAGATTCAGAGCACGTGTCTCAAGTTGGGTGAGGCCAATTAAGTTCATATCTTTGGGGGCAGGTAGATCGCGAGCTCATCCACCCATATAAGCAAATTAAAACTACAGTTTATAATACAGTTATTTAACATAATTGATATTATGATCTCGATTCGCAAAGGGGCGGTACTGAAGTTTTGTTTCCGTGTTGGCCAACAGCCATCTCCATTATCATCGAGAATTAAAAAAGCAACTCTAAACATTTTCTACGTCACCGTTTTTGTTGATTTGACAGTGAATGGTATGGCGACATGTGAGCCGCACACTGAAGTACTATATAGGTCTATGGAGCTGCACGATCGCCATCGGCCTGTCTATTTCAAATGTAAAGCCAGCCTGGAAGAACGGTTGCTACCCTATCAGGCACATTTCTTTACCTATTGACCCCCTAAGTCCTGGTATAGTTGTATTTAATGCACTAATTCCATTACGAATAATAATTCTAGACGCATATAGCATTTATCAACTGATTTGAATCAATCAATGAAGCTTCTTTAGATGAACATGTATGTTTAAATAAATCATTAAAATAACAATTCAATTAGGTTTTCAGGATTGTTGGACTGTCAGGATTAGCGTGCACAAACGTAAATACAGATTTGTTTCGATCTTCTTAGAGTTTAGTGTAGAGGAAAAATAAAAACTCTTTGTTTGAAACAACAAACTCAACTCTTGAAACATCGGTCTTTTTGCCTGCGGTTTTTTTTAGACACCAATCCAGTTTGACTTCTAGTCGATGGCAGAATCTTTTTACAGATATCATTTAGGTTTTCGAGGTAGTTGTTTTTGTCTTGTAGGCCTTTTCTAGAGTGTTCAATTCAAAAAGTACTTGTCTGCATTTGACATTCGGTAGGTTCAGAAGTATTTTCTTCCATTTACATAGGTTTGACTCTACAGATGTCCATCCGTCTTTCGAGTGTTTTCGTTTAATCAAGTTTCAAATAATAAAGCTGATTGATAAGTTTCCAATTGAAAATGTCCGTGGACGGCGCGCGGTGTCTTCGCCTGCCATCCTGGTACTAATGACGAAAGTTATCGGCTAAATCTTTTTTTTTTATTGCCCTTGTAGGCAGACGAGCATACGACCTACCTGATGGTGAGTGGTTACCGTCGCCCATGGACTTCAGCAATGCCAGGGGCAGAGCCAAGCCGCTGCCTACCGCAATCTCCAGTTTTACCGATTTCTGATTGTTTCGATTAGATCAGCAACTCCCCAATCGTGCTTCGGCAACTGTCAGTACCAGTCGCAAGCCGCGCCGACGCCGCACTGCCTTCACCCACGCGCAGCTCGCGTACTTGGAGCGGAAGTTTCGCTGTCAGAAGTACCTGAGCGTTGCTGACAGGGGCGACGTGGCCGAAGCTCTGAGTCTCAGCGAAACTCAAGTCAAGACCTGGTACCAGAATCGGAGGTAGGTCTAGGACAAATTTGACGATCATCACTGCGACTAGAGTCGGTTGGAACTACTGAGTTATTAAAACCGCACCAGCCCTCCCAAATGCACTTATTCGGGTTCTGTTTCGATTGAGATTATAGAATTACTTTAAGCTTTATTTATCTCTAGCGTTCCTAGTTTACTACATCATAGGAGAACTGATTCAAAAAGAATAATCTTACATAGCTATTCTAGACGTCCAACCCACAGCCGACAATTTTAGTGGCGGTAGGACGTCTTGTGAGTTCGCATGGGTAGGTACCACCACCCTGCCTATTTCTGTGAAGCAGTAATGCGTTTCGGTTTGAAGGGTGAGGCAGCCGTTGTAACTATACTGAGGCCTTAGAACTCATATCTCAAGGTAGATGGCGGTATTTACCTTGTAGATGTCCATGGGCTTCGGTAACCACTTGGTGAGCTTGTCCACCCATGTAAGCAATAATAATAAAAAAATGTTTTATGTTTTAATTTGCAATAATAAAACCTGTGTTACTAAGTAAGGACTTCACGATCCAGGACGAAATGGAAACGTCAGAACCAGCTACGCCTGGAGCAGCTCCGAGCCCAGGCCGCGACCGGGGAGCGAGAGCTGTCCCACGCCCTGCCCCTCGCCTGCGCGCTGCTGCCCCCCTATCCTGCCTACATGCACTGCCATCTTTGAGGACCTTCGGCGTCTAGTCTAGTTCACATCTCTATCCATAATTATGATATCGCTTAGTGAACATGTTGACGATCTGGAAAATGAAAATTTGTTATTCATATTCTTCGACTTTTAGCGTTTATAATGTTTTGAAATCGTCGCGGCTTAAAGGACAAGACGTCCGGTGCATTCGTATGTAGCGATGCAACGGTGTTCGAATCCCGCAGGCGGGTATCAATTTTTCTAATGAAATACGTACTTAACAAATGTTCACAATTGACTTTCAAGGTAAAGGAATAACATCGTGTAATAAAAATCGAACACGCAAAATTATAAATTGCGTAATTACTGGTGGTAGGACGCACTATCTATGGTGGTATGGTATGGTAGTGCCTATTTCTGCCGTGAAGCAGTAATGCGTTTCGGCTTGAAGGGTGGGGCAGCCGTTGTGAGTGTACGTGAGACCTAAGAACTTATATCTCAAGGTGGGTGGCGCATTTACGTTGTAGATGTCTATGGGCTTCAGTAACCACTTAACACCAGATGGGCTGTGAGCTCGTCCACCCATTTAAGCAATAAAAAAAAGCCATTTTCGAAAGCACAGAAACAAATCCATCAAAATCAGTCCAGCTGCCATACACAAGCGACAGAAAAATTACATAAATACATGTATAAAGCTATTCTGTTATATTAAAAAATTAATTGGAACGAAAGGAAATGAAGTTGATTAATTTGAGACTGTAATCGATTCGGTCGAAATTAAATAAAACGAGAGAGATGAAATGAAATTAGGTCGTAGTGAGATGCTGTTTATTTACTCGTTTTCAGTAAACTTTTTGGATATACCCAAAAAGCCACATCCAGCAGCTTTCTATTATTTTGACATATTTGTGCACTATCACAGATTCGATTTCACGATAAATAAGTCATTACTACCCGCTCAAACCTGAAAAAAGAAAAACAAAATAAGGCAATGCACGCAACATTGCTCGTCGTGTTCCCGCTTAAAAAGTCTAAAAATGAGATTAAACTCTGTTTAGTTAACCTCAGTTAGTAAACCTCATTGGATACAGATTAGCGTTATCATTAATTAGATTTAGACAAAAATCCATATTTCGGCAAGAAACTCAACTTCATAAATGATTAAATCTATAAATAAATTTAGATCAATATAGTCTGCATATTTAATTAATAAAACTATTGTGTAAATCTCTAGATAATGTCGTCTACTTAGCAAATTAGCGTACCTATTTTTATGTATTAGTTTTATAGATAAAAGAGATAGATACGCCATGTGCAATATTATTTTAATTTATTTTTCTCGTAATACCTAGTAGTATTGTAAATCATTTTTATTTGTCTAAACGTTCAAGGTAGGTAGCATTTAGATAATAGGTATCGTGGTGTGAGAATAAGTTTCTTTATTATGTATAATGTAAATAAATAGTATTAAAAATAGAATTTAAGTTATTATTCATGTTTATAGATCGATAAATTATCATTTTATAGTAAGTTTTGATGTTTTGTAAATTTCAAAATTTAGAGCAAGTAAAATTGCCTTCTAGTAAAAAAACAAGTTTATTCTAAAATATACCACCCTGTTGTTTCAATCAAAGTTCATTTCAGTACAAACCATTCCATTCTACGCGAATTATGCTAATATTTTGGCGCCATTTCGAATCAACGTTGGCAACCGCTGACAATTTGCATGTAATTAACATCGCAGATGATCAGGCATCCGCTGCAGCGCGTTAACGCGTTGGAGTTCTTTTGCTTCGTTAGGCCGTGCGATGTTTGTAAAGCGATGTTCCGCTGCTTTGTCCTGATTTAAATGGCCGTACAACTTTGACTGGGTCTCTGAGTCGCATTATCTGTTGAAATTGTACAAACGAGATGGTAATTTGTGGGTTGTTGTTAACTGTTGTCGAGGGGGTGGTCGTGAATGATCTGTAAATGAACAATTATGGTGTAATGAAAAGTGATTGTGCAGTTTTATTTTGATCATTACTTCACAATCATTATTTTCTGATATAATATTAAAATTTATTTAATTGGTGTTTGAAAAACAGTCGATGATACCAATAGGTTAATAGGTACGAAGATTATATGATTAGTTATAACGAGATTTTAATTGTGTGTTAGGTAGTAACAGTTCTGGCCTCTTTTTTTTGTACATATATTTTGGAAATGAGACCTTTAAGCCAAGTCTTATATTTTCTTCCTGTATCCTCTTATAGTATAAAATACGGTATGAAGCGAAATCTCATGTATTTAACACCTTGGCTGCGGCAAGGAAAACATAAACTTTCATCGGGGTGCGGCGGCGGGTCGAAATGCACCCCTAACGATATTTCCACCAGTGGGTGGCAAGTCTTTCTCGACCTACCTAGTGCTGGTGGTAGATTAAAATGCTATAACTTTCCGAAAACATACTGTAAACAATTTATAGTATATAGTTGTCGGTTATCAAAAGGCTCAAGGTTACGCAAAGAGCTTTGGAGACAGCTATACTGGGCGATCAATTTCTATCTATTCTTGCTTCTGGCGGTGTGAAGGGCGTGTGAAATGTGGAATCAAAGAGCGGTGCGGATCTGGTCGGACCAACGTATTACAGCCTTCAGTGTGCTTAGTGCGAGTTTTTTAACGTTCTCGATAGCGTTAAAATTAGCTCATATTTGTATGGAATGGGATCGTTTGCGTACGTTTGCCGCTAGGGGGGCTGTTCCAACTGCATACAAAATTGGGTTAACTTTTACGCTATCGAGAACGTTAAAAAACTCGCACTAAGCACACAGGTCACAATGACTTAAAAACGTTATTCAAATGGCCATATTAATTTTTATTATGTACTAGCTGACCCGGTAGACTTTGTAGTGCCTCAATCGATAAATAAAAGACAAAAGGAATCCGTCCGACGGGGGACACATCAAAGGACAAATAAAATTGTTATTTTTATTTAATTCCGAGCATTTTCATATATAAATACCTTTTGAAACTTCTCTGGACTTCCACAAATAACTTAAGACCAAAATTATCCAAATCGGTCCAGCCGTTCTCGAGTTTTAGCGAGACTAACGAACAGCAATTCATTTTTATATACATAGATTCTCATTCTAATAATCGGTTTATAATTTGCATGAAAAAATACTTATTCATTTATTTATTAAGAATATTAAATAGAATTCATAGCTCCTTAAACAAAACAATTCATGACGAAGTTTAATTCGTAAAGAGTCAATTACAAGCAAACATTATACAACGGTAAACAGTAATTTTGTTCATAGACTGTCATTACTGGATGGCTTTATAGCTCCAATCAGTCGACTCTTCACATCTCTGATTGTTTATTCACGTCTTTATTTCAGTTTTGAGCGAACGGGAGTTTATTAAAGGGATCACGCTGTGAGGTAATTGGGCTGTTTTCTACCCTCCGTGGAAGCAGACGCGCCGCGGGTGTGTCAGGGTTACTACACTACGGAAGTATTACTATATTTTGGGATTAAAATTTTGGTACAATTATGTGTAATGAAAATTTGAAATGTTTTTTTTTAAATTATCTTCAATTACTATTTGTCGGAGAAATTGAAGTTGGAAGAGACGATTACGTTTCATATTTGCTGAAAATTTAAATTCAATTTAAAAAAAAACAAAATTACTTCAAATTCGGTAGGCAGCGGCTTGGCTCTGCCCCTGGCATTGCTGAAATCCATGGGCGACGGTAACCACTCACCATCAGGTGGGCCGTATGCTGCTCGTCTGCCTACAAGGGCAATAAAAAATAAATAAAAATCCAAAACATTTTTAAAATTTGTGCAGTACTAAATGTGATCTTGAATTTTAATAAAAATAAAATTTTAACGAATAAAACGGAAGCTTGCAACACCATGCGTGCTCGGCAAATTAAAATATTTTCCCGATGTTTGGAGGGTATTCGCCTATTGAATGCATTAGTTAACGATACACAGACACCGATCACGACACATTGTACACTGTAATTTGTTGATTAACGTTATCTAAGTCGGGGTTTATTTGTTGATGGCCGCAATTTTCGCATTAGCATTTATCTCAAGAATTTTATGACTTCGTTAATAATGTTTTACAAATATTTTGATGATTTTCGACATTCGGGAAAACTTATAAATACTGGGTGTTAGGAGGCCGCTTCCGAAAACGAAGACAGACGATAGTACAAATGACACTTTTGATGATAAGACGGAAAAAAATCGATCCTGATAAAAAAAATATCATATTTTTAAAACGGTTTATTAGCATTATTTACACTCCATCATGTTAGTACAGCTAAATGAAACGATAGCTTCATAAAAAAATTCATAAAACGTTTTTGATTAACCATTTATTATATATTCATATATTTATACTATTTATTAATCTCCAAAATTATCATCCCAAGGAGCTATAAGTGTTAACGCAAGAAAGTTATTTAAAACCTAGAATATTCGTCTTAAATTTGATATAGATTAATTTTAGAGTTTACGAACTGAATCAAAACAAATCCAGTTGATTGGATTTTGTTTTCAAACATCTTTCATCGAGCAATATGAATGCACATATTAAAAGGATCTTAGTAATTTTATTTTTTTTAAATCTTGAAATAAAATCTGATAACGTTGTAAGCGATGAAGCTATTAATGGAACAGCGAACACGACGCCGGTTCGAAGATTTTTAGACGATTTAGATGACGAAGAGTGGCATATTTCACATCTGAAGAGTACAGATTTTTGGAGTCGAAGGAACGAATGTCCAGGAGAAACTTTTGAAGACAGAGCAAGAAGATACAAAGAGGTTTTGAAGAATGACGGTGCATTCGTCGAATTTGTGTCTGGCGATCAACTTCCGTTCAATGAAAGCGAAGTCACAAACAGACAAAATACATGCGAACGATCGGGAAATTATGAACAAAACCGCAGGATACACTATAAGCGGAATTTTTCTGAAACAGACACAGTTACTAAAGACAACGAAACAGTACTACCGGAACAAAAAGTATCTAGTGCTTACATAAACGCGAGTGAAGGTCATGTGGCCACCACAAGCGCTGCAAAAGATACCTTATCTAGTAAAGCTAAAGTTAAAAATAATATAAAAGAGAAAGGACGTCGGACAAGCGAATACCAGTTCAGTTCTGATGAGTACTACGATGAGATAACAGACTTCGACGAATCGAGTTGTCCGTACGATGTGGAGGTATTCACGTTAGAAATCGACCAATTAAGGGATTACGATCTTGAATGCGAAAAGATACTCGAATGGCGTAGTTTGGATTAAAATTCGTTAAATAAACAGTTTAATTTGAGGAAGCTAAGAAATTGTATATTTTTAAAACTTTAGGTTAAGTTACTGGTGGTAGGACCTCTTGTGGGTCCGCACGGGTTGGTACCGCCACCCTGCCTATTTCTGCCGTGAAGCAGTAACGCGTTTCGGTTTGAAGGGTGGGGTAGCCGTTGTAACTTTAGAACTTATACCTCAAGGTGGGTGGCGCATTTACGTCGTAGATGTCTATGGGCTCCAGTAACCACTTAACACCAAGTGACCTGTGAGGTCGTACACCCAACTAAGCAATAAAAAATAAATAAAAAAAGGTGCAAGCATCGTGCCTAGTTCTGCGACTTTGCAATTATCCGTTTTAGTTTGAAGGTTCGGGTCGGCCGTTTTGGAATACGAAATTGATAATTCAGTCTCATGTCCCAAGATGGGGGCGGCATTCACGTTATATTAGGCAGGCTGTTTTATCTGCACATCAATCATGCGATTAATCATGTTCTCAGTTGAATCTTTGTAGTGAACTTTAAGCAGTTGTCGATTATACGATTGAGTATCACTTTCGTATTTAACTTTATTCTTCTTGATATATAATAATGATATATACTAGTGGTACCCTGGTAGTCGAAATTCAACTATAATTAATTGAAATTTTAAGTTTGGACACTATTATGATTCTATTGTCAAATATATTTTTATACTTCTATAATCACAGGTTTCGCCAAGACTACACTTTAGATAAAAATGTTAATAAAGACAAACAGTATTCAATCTTTTTTTTTTTTAAGAGATTTTATGACCTGGCAACTGAGACCTTTAAGTCATGTCTTATTTTAATTTATATTCATAATTTTATGAAAAATGATAATATGGAGTGAAATGAAATGAAGATGATTAGTTTGAGACATTAATCAACTGGGATGAAATTTAATGAAATGAGATGATATGGGATGAAATATAATCGCAGTAAAATGGTGGTCATTTACTGAGATTTTTTCAGCGGACTTTTTGGAGGAACCCGAGAAGTTACGTCCAGCAGCTTTGTTTCATTTTCCCACATTTGTGCACTTTCACAGATATTAAACAGTTAATAAACCACCATTATTACACATTTAAACCCGAAGAAACACTAAAGAAAACTAAATAGACAAAATAAAACAAATCACACAACTTCACTTCTCACGTTCCCGCCAAAAAGTAATTTTCAATCTATTCTCAATTTGACCACAGACTATAACAATAAGAAAAGTTTGACAATAAACAAATAGTATGCCTACGTATGTGTGTCAAATACATGGTAGTGTGTGTAATGTATTTTTTTAATGATTTAATGTAATTTTTATGCATAATTTAAAAATAATATTAACATTCTGCACTCCTTCTCAATATTCTTTATTAGTGTGGGAAATTTCATACTCCTCCGTCCGCGTAATTACAAAGTAAAACAATATATATACATACACTAGCTGACCCGGCAGACTTCGTAGTGCCTCAATCGATAAATAAAAAACCTAAACTTTTGTATAAAATAAACTTAAAACAAACAAAAGGAATCCGTCCGACGGGGGACAAAGGAAAAACAAAATTGTTATTTTTATTTCATTCCGAGCATTTTCATATTTATCTACCTTTTAAACCTTCTCTAGACTTCCACAAATAATTCAAGACCAAAATTATCCAAATCGGTCCAGCCGTTCTCGAGTTTTAGCGAGACTAACGAACAGCAATTCATTTTTATATAGGTATATATAGATAAGCTTCAGCTATTTGTCAGGTCTTCAGCTATTTGATTGGTGTAAACTTAATTGAAGTTCAATTAAAGACATCGAACTGTTGATGCTATTACCAAATAAAACGCACCATTAATTACAAAGATAAATTTTGCGTATTAAATGAAATGTCGCTTAAGCTAAACAGCCTTTCACCCCTCGATATAGTTCGGGGTAGACAAGGTTTTTTTTAAGATTGAGGGATACTGGTGGCCTAGAGGCTTTTCCAGTTTCACCAGGACAGGTGCGCGAACAAAGGCTCAGTCAGGAGGGGTGGGATTTGCTAACAGCTGCCCGAGCGCTCCCAAAGGAGATCTAGAGCAACTGCTTCGCGAATGAATCTACTACCGGATCGGAATCGCGATCCGCTGAGAAGATCCGGCGAGAAACTCCGCGGGAGGACATGGTTGTAGTGTATTACACAAAACGCGACATCTGTTGTCGTATCATAGAAACTGGCAATCAGACTTATTTGAAAAGTGTTAAAATGTATAAAGAACTTTCATTCTGACACCTTAAAGTTGATAATAGATTTTACACAAAAGCAGTTTTGACATTTTGTTTCTACTTCTAATTTTAGACTTGTCGATGTAGTTCTATAATAACATAACAGATGGCATTGTTTTCGTAGCTCTTTCATGCCAGAGTGTAAGATTTTCGTAGGCTGCTACGGTGCTACGTCTGACTACGTGATATAGTTGACGAAAAATGTCCACAGATGGCGTGTAAAGCTGTTTCGTTAAATCCCAATTTGAGCTAACAGCTCACTAGGATGTAAGTGATGATGATGACATCAAAAACTGTTGAAATCACGTTTTCTTGTTTTATTACAAAACTTAGAGCATGTAATATTTTATATTGTTTAAAAAGAATATAGGACAATTTTATCCGAAAGCGTTACTAAATTACTTAAGTAAAGCTTGTCTTAATAATGTTAAGTGCAATAATTGAACTGCTGGTTTACAAGTGAAAAAATGCTGCAATTCCAATACAGTGCAGGTAGCCGCCCTATAGCACGGTATTTTACAACACGATTTCTCTCTTACATGAAAAGAAAAAATTCTCAAATCCTTCTTATAACACGATGCTTCTACAACATGATAATGAGATTTTTGTTTAAAATTATCTAGAGTATTTATTATGTTATACACTATGAACACATTATATACGGGAATAACTGATATTTTACTCCTTATTTTTTTGTACAATAGGTTTTTTTCTTTTCTTATTATTATTATACATAGTTTCCGTGCTATTTTCACGTTTGTAACAAGAGAGTCAATTTCGTTGGGTATTTTCGCATTGCCCCTAATTATGTGCATACATTTAAACGCCCTATGCTTGAATATACTTACATAATTAAATAGATATACTTGAAGAATATTCTATATGATATTTTTATTTATTGTCTAGATGGGTAGACGAGCTCACGGCCCAACTGATGTTAAATGGTTACCGGAGACCATAGACATCTACAACGTAAATGCCGTCACCCACCTTAAGATATGAGTTTTAAGGTTTCAGTATAGTTATAGTTAGTAAATATATAGAGGCACAGTTGAGATGTTTCATTCAGATAAATTACTCTTTTTTTTTATACTGTCTTTTCATACCCATACAATACGATGTCCCACAACACGTAACTTTATAGGAACGTATCTACCGTCTTATAGGAGAGCTACTTGTAATCATTTTTCAATCCTCTATGAGATCATTCGAATGTTAAAATGATATCTCGTATTCGACGCTAGAGTTCATCATATTCACACTAGTAAATCACGTACTTGAAGATACGCGCAGTGAAATTCACACACATGGTTGCAATCATACACGTACGCTCTCACTGAGACAGCGTCCCGGTAGCTCCTTCGCGACTATGTTTCCCTGGTACTTGATCGCCAGAAGCACGTGGGATACTGTGTGTGTCTACACGTCGCAAGTATGTGTGTAAGAATTATATCTCGTATAGAGTTTGCATTTTTTTATTATCCAATCAAACAAATTAAGTTAGTTTCTAATATAAATAAATTAAACAATTAAAACTGAAAATGACTTCGAAAACAAAACAAGTGGAATATTCAAAGTTGTAAAAATATTTTAAAATTCTATTAGGTATATATAATTAATAATTAAAATCAGCGCTTAAAGAATTACCACAATTAGTTATTACACGGCTTATATTTCTTGATATTTATTATTATTATTTGGATATGTTTATTTTATAATGGCCATGGAAAAGTAGTGTTTATCAAAAAAGGTTTTATAAATTTCATAACAATAAAATTAAGCAACAAGATTATAGTTTAACGAAATTTATGCGCTCCAAGATTAAACTTTTAAATTAAATCAGAACAACAATTTTTTCACGTCATAAAATTTCTATGATATATGCGAGTATACTTAAAAGGCTTGTCACAAAATTTACATCATATTACTTAGGTACTTTACATAATATACATACATTACCATATATATATACGTCTATGAAACAACCAGGATTGGTTGTTTCATAGACGGGGTGTGCGTAAACAACATCAGCTACGCAGACGATATGGTGCTGCTGAGCGCGTCTATCTGTGGCCTAAGGCAACTTGTTTCTTTGTGTGAGGGATACGCCAAATCACACGGTTTGGTGTACAACTGTAAAAAGTCGGAGATCATGGTCTTTGAGACCAGGGGTGGGACGCATGATAAAATACCTCCCGTAGTACTCAACGGAACGCCATTGACAAGAGTTTATAAATTTAAATATCTCGGCCATGTGTTGACCCCTGATCTCAAAGATGATGAAGATATTGAACGAGAGCGGAGAGCGTTGTCGGTTAGAGCAAACATGATAGCTCGCAGGTTTGCACGGTGTTCACTTAAAGTCAAGGTCACCCTCTTTAGGGCCTACTGTACTAACTTTTACACGTGCAGCTTGTGGGCTGGATATACTCAAAGATCGTACAATGCTCTCCGTGTTCAATACAATAACGCGTTTAGGGTGCTGGTGGTGCTGCCCCGCTTTTGTAGCGCATCAGGGATGTTTGCAGACGCGCACATAGATTGTTTCTACGCTACCATGCGTAAGAGGTGTGCATCTCTGGTAAACAGAGTGAGGGCCAGCTCCAACAGTATCCTGAGCATGATCGCAAGCAGGCTGGACTGTATATACATGGGTCGCTGTGGTGCCATCTCCCATGGGATGTTACCACAGTAATTCATTGTGATGTAAATATAACTACTAACATAGGTCTAAGTCTTATTAACAATTTATATGAGTCATGGATACTTGAAATAAAAACATTATTATTATTATTATTATTATTACATATTATCCTTCGAATTACTTATCAAGAGTAAGTTGCATTGTTTATTGTAATTAAGAAATATCTGCTGATCCTTATGCGTAACTTTTTTACGTTACGTAACTTTTTTAATTAATGGGCCAATTTTAATTTTAGTTTTTATTTTAGCGGGCCTCATATAGATTATCTTTTATTATTATTTTACAAAACTTACAAGAAAATAACAGAAAAACGAATTGATGGAAGAAAGTCAATAAAATAAATTTAATTTTAGAAATGCTTGGCGGGCCACGTGTTGTTAATCCTTGTTTTAGAGACGGGTTCGGCGAGGACGGTGACCGGTGCTTGAGGTACCTAAAAGCACCGTTAGTGGATCGGGAGGATCCGTAATGACGTGTTTAGGGCGACGTCGACTGTTTATCATTCGGTCCACAGGATCAGGTATTTATGTGGACAAATAGTAGATGGCGCCTTTATACTGACCAGTGCAGAGTAGTACAGACCAGAATTAGTTTTAAATAAATCGATTTTTAAATAAGTTGCAAGTACTATTTCCGGGGACCAGAATCGATTTTATACCGTTTATTTAGTGGTCTAGTGTTCTATGAAAAATTCAAACTGATAAGTGACTCCTGTGTGATTCTGACAGCCTGGTACTTCACGGAACCTGGATTGGGCATAGTGCCAGCAAGTAAGGTGCCACAGGAACACTATCAGGGCATTCAGGCACTGATGTCCTTGTTATGGGCTTATAAACGAAGGCATACAAATATGTTCACTTGTCATCATACATCATAAAACCTGCCAGAGGTTTTTCTATTATATATTTTGAATAGTAGAAATATATTTTATAAACTCCATTATGAGTTGATATACTGTCATTCAACAAAACGTTTTAAAGCTTCCTATATGAATCTGTTATCCTAGTATAAGCAACGTGTAACACTAGTCCCAAGTCCTCTATCGTTTGGATCAAAATATTTTATTATACATTAAATTATTATTTATTAATTACATTTATATAATAATATTTATTATTAAATTTATTAGATGCAGCATTGGTATTTCAAAACAGGTGTTCTATCGTGATAATTTGTTATACCTATTGTATATTTATATAGTGAAAAGAAAGATCTTTCCGAACCGCACCTGCCCTGTAACCTGTTTGGTTTTAGTTTGAAACTTGTATAATAAATTGTTAACAAAAAATATTGAAATGCTTGTTTACCGATTCAGGTTATTATTGCATTTAACATAAATATATGTAATATAATTCATTTATTTGAATGTCTAGTCCGTGTAGTAAAAGGAGAGCTTGGAAGAGAGGACTTTAATCATGTTTCATTGTTTTTTTTATCAGTTCTTAAATGCTTTACAAAAAAACACAGTATCTGAAGTTTTCAGACATAGTACGTAAATTAAAATTGATATGTATTTTATTTTTAACATTTTTTGTACATATGTACATATTGAATTATTGTTATATTTTTCAGTATTTCCCAAATCCCGCACAACAAACAACACAGCGTTCGATTTTCTACTTGATGTTGAGAAAGTGCGTCACGTTTCTCCACAACGTCGTACACCAAGGTCCCAGAAGGCTATAGAAGGTTTAATTACTAAGCTGACGTTCTAATTTTCTCTAGCTTTTTCTCCCCGGCAGAAAATTTTACACATTTTATTGTTGAAGATTCCATTTTCAAATAGGTACTTATCATTAATTTTAGTTATTAATACATCGAATTGCTGCAAAGAGCTTCTTAGACATTCATGCTGTCTTAGTACATCGTTAGGGTAAAACACGTGACGTATTTAATACCTTACGCTTTCTCCCCTCACACACGTACCCTGTCATCCTGAAAGAGGTAGACAATGTAATTTATTCATATATGAGCATAGCTGCTCAGAAATCGGAAACCTTGATTTAATAAAAATGTCTCTTAGTCTTCTTTCGATCACTTAATACTAAAAATTACGGAGTGTACAAAATATCAAGAAAAATATTCCGCGAATCCGCGAAATATATCATGATCCTCAACAGGAACGATTGCGAAGACGAAAAGATAATATATAAGACTAGTATCACGCAGATATTCTTTGACTCCATGTAGTATTTTTCTTTGTTTCCGATGTTTTGTTAAAAGGAAATTTAAACATTCTCTATTGATTTTTTTTCTGAATAGAATTGATTATCCATCAAAACGCTGTTCATTTTTGATCACTACTAAACACACAATAAAATGATTTCATACTTTTTGATGGTTCTGAACTCCTAGTACTTAACCCGAGTGAAAACGTGACTCCCACACAAGACATCAATCATAGTTTAACAGACTGTCTATACGATTGTGCGCTCCTGGTACTAAAGGGGAACAAATAACGTGACTTCGCACCAAAGTCAGAAAAATAACGATCGACTCCATTATGATTCTGTTTTCCTGGTACCAAAGTGGGACAGAGAACAAAAAAGACTTTCTCTCTTGCTTTCCGTGTTCATGATTACTTCTGATAATTGTTAATGTGCTGCTCCTTGCAAGTTAAAAATACTCTAATTTGTAAATCTGTTTTTTTGAAGTGAAAACTTCTTTAGAATCGTTGTGATTTCAAACCGGATGCAACGGAAAAAACGACAGGTAAGAGACACAAATACAAAAATGTGTAGGATGAAGCCAGCAAAGAATGAGACAGAAATATACATACTATTTAATACAGCGCCATCTGTGAGATTTTTTAATACTAATGTGTGTATGAAAGCTCTTGTAGTGAATTTTAATTTAGGATTATACGTGAAATTAAAATATCAATTCACAGAGGGCACTACCTTACAATTATTTACTAATGACAAAATTTTACATATACTTAAGACGTTTAGGATAATTGTATTTTAATTTTGGAAGGTTTCACTTCTACCACGTGTGAATTGCACACATTTTGTTTTTATTTACATTAATTAATTAATTATTATAGAACTGTTTTTTTATCTCAGAAGAGAATAGTCGTATTTACTGATTACGTGTAGGGGGGCATATCGGAGTTGGACCGACTAAAAATCCCTGTCGCTCAAATAGGAACGCATGAATGCTGGAGGTAGGCAGAGAAGCAGTCATACGCAGGACTGGATTTAAACTTAATGCCGCTCCTGGGCACCGGAAAAAGATCCGCCCCATCACTAAAATGCAAATAATTTTACTTAAGCTTATAGTTTAAATATTTTATTTCTCAAAATTAAAATAACTAATTTATTGCAGAAACTTTATTATATGTTATATATTCCAAAAACATAAATAAATATTTCTAACAATTATAAATTTGGCACTAAGGCTGGCTCATAATGATATTACATAAAAAAAAAAAAACTAATTAATTTTCTTTAATTTCAGAAAATAGGAAAATCGATTATTATTTTGAAATCTTCAAGGAAATAAATTGATTGAATCATTTTGATGTAATTAAGAATTTTTACCAAAAATCCCAAAACAATTCAAAAATAATGGATGAATTGAATTTCTTGAATTTTCAATTAAACAGAAAATTATTAATTAATAGAATTAATTATTAATATATATATAATATAATAATTATTATAATTATATTGAGCAATAAAATAAGATAAATATAAATAAGACTAAATTTTTTTTTATCATTTTCAGAATTATGCCGCCTTAAAAAAATTTTAGCCCTGGGCACTTGCCCCGACTGCCCTTAATATAAAATCAACCACTGGTCATACGGTTGCGGCAGGGCGGTGACAGCAGGCTGGTTCTGGCCCAGCGGGGTATCCCGGAACACCAGCGGCACCGCCCGGGCGGCCTGGTAGGGCCGCCGTACCGCGGAGACCGACGTCGTTGGTCGTCGACTATCGCCTCGACGACCCGTCGGTCGGGCGTCCTCGGGGTGGCGCCGCGTGTCTGGTTGTAGTGTTGACCGCGGGAACCCCCCTACTCTGAACGGGTTCTGACCCCGGACGGAGATCGGACGTCGGGTGTAAGAGTGCAGGGGAGTCGTTTAGTGGGTGGGCCCTAAAATCCTTGGGCCCGCGATCTGCTCTCAACACCTGCAGATCGTTGAGTCTCACATACCCCGCGCGCCCCCTAGGCGCGGGGACCTCGTAGGAGGTTCGGCCCCGGCCCGAAAAAAAAAAAAAAAAAAAAAAAAAAAAAAAGGGCGGTGACAGCAACTTGTGTTACAATACGTCCTACCACCAAGAAGTTCATGAGTTCTTTGTATTTTATATAGTTTGTCTTATGATAGCCTTTTTGGTAAAACTCTGTGGTACTTAAATTAACGATGCAATTGTAGGTTTATGATGTGTAAATACAGATAAATTTAATATTAAATTTTATGTTATTGGAACGAAGATCCTTATGGGACGATGCGGAGAGGTACCCTAACCGGGAAAAAACGTCCGTAACGTAAGATTTTTATTAGTAATGCACACAGTGTACGACTTAACTTTGTAATAACGTACAAAAAATAAACAATTTTTTATCATTCATTGATCACGATCTCAGAGCGTTCGTTTGCGCAATACACTAACTCTTATGCAAACAACCGTGAATGAAGTGTACCACAATAAGTTCGCACGTTACCGAATGACCGGGGGTTGTTGCGAAACCTCCAGTTTTATTTTCTTCAAACCTCGAATAGAACTTAAAATTAATATTTTTATAATAAGGAACTTCGTTCCTATCCGGTGTCCCACGACACCAGACATCTTTTTTTAATTATTGAAATAGCTATTACATAGTTTTTAAAAGAGATCCTTGTCTGCAAATAACATTTCAATAGATTGTCAAATTCCGTTTGCAGATGAAATTAAAGTTCAGATAAATAAAGAAGTTTATTTTCCATAAAAACACACGGTCTGAATTCTCTTAGAATAGAAGAAACTTCTTTCTCACTCTCTTAAGAATTTTAGTAAAAATTAGTAACACAAATGTCTCATGTGTTTGTTCTTCGTTTGTACCAGGACACCATGACCATATAGGAATTGTGAAAACGTTTTGTCGAAGCGAAGGTACGGGAATGTTCCAAGGAGAAGCGCAAAATCATTAATAATTGTATGTATGAATATAATGCCTTTAAATCCAGTAGTTGAACGTGCTTTGTGTAGGTTAGTTTTATGTAGTTTAATTATTACTGTACACTAGAGTCCCGCCCCGGCTTAATATTGAATTTCTTGTTTTTTATTCCTTTAGAAGTGACGAAATTTCCATATAAATTTCGAATCACTAATCCACCCAATTCGGGGTTAAATATTGTAAAACGCTGATATAGCTGTATATTTATTTCTCACTAGAAGCAGATATGTGATATTTCGTAATTTTTACTTCGACAATGTTGGACTTTCTCCATTTATCCGTTATTTAGCCTCCATAGAGATAATTTTTCCAATAATCATTCCTTAGCGGATAATTTTCCACGATTACTTTTTGATATATCAATACTAGTATTTACTGAAAAAAAATCATCAAGAAATCATAGGAAACAGTAATAATTTTTTTGGCTATGTAATATCAGCTGGAAATGGAAATGGAATTTCATATAAGTCTATGAATGTTGTACACTAATGTAGTCTACAGTATTCAGTACAGTAGTCTACAGTTCACTTCCTACATCGTTCTGATGTCCTGGCTACTGAGATTGGCGTACACGTGACGTCATATTTCGCCGTAAGATCCGGGTTATTGTTACAAGAGAATTGAGGAGGAGAGAAAATAGGTACCAAAAACCTAATTTTAAAACTTTAAAATCTGCTAAATTTAACTTCATGAGAATTCAAAATGGTTTCGGTAGTTTTGTAAGATCTTCTTTGGATTTCTTGTTTTAATTTTCCGAACGATTTTTTTATTCTCTGGAGAGGGTAAACGAGCTCACAGCCTACTTGATATTAAGCTGTAACTAACTGGACATCAAAAACGTAAACTGCGCCTACCCATCCTGAGACATCAGTTGTCTTACTTCGAAGTTAAGCGAGGTTAAATTACCAGGACTTCAGAATCAAATAGAAGGTCTTTATAGTAAATGACCTGTGTTAGGTCACGTTTTTCGACCCAGCTGCTGTATTAGGATAGCATAATCGTTCGCTAGTGTTGGATGAAAGAGTCTGATATTTTTGGAATGAAGAATGTAAAGTATCAGGCAGGTTAGTGTATGAGACAGCCAGTGTTTGATGGCTACTTAGATTCCATTGGTCGACAAATATTAGTGGACATAATGATAGTTTTGATAACAAGTTAGGGGTGTTCACATTTCTTAAGGAAAACACAAAAAAAAATGAAAGAAAACACATTTGAAGAAAAAAAGAAAGAAAAAAAAAAAATTTTTTTTTTCTTTTGCTCTATATTTTGTGAACGACTTCATAGTCGACAATTTTTTTAATGCAACCAGCCCTTTGAAACATTAGGGTGAATTGTTTTATATAAGGGCGATCCGGGTCAGAGTTAATGCGGGCTTACACGCACTACAAGTAATTGCAAATTTAATTATAATCTTTGCGGGTATGATTTTTATTCCACGACATTATATCTTCTTTGTGGAAGAAATTCGTGAACTGTTGCCTTGAAAAAATATTACCTGCCTGCGGGATTTGATTCCGGACAAGAAAATCTGAGGTATTATCAGATTGACTACAATAAGTCGTCGTGGCTTAAAGGATAAGACGTCCGGTGCATTCGCCGTTGCGATGCACCGGTGTTCGAATCCCGCAGGCGGGTACCAATTTTTCTAATGAAATACGTACTTAACAAATGTTCACGATTGACTTCCACGGTGAAGGAATAACATCGTGTAATAAAAGTCAAACCCGCAAAAATTATAATTTGCGTAATCACTGGTGGTAGGACCTCTTGTGAGTCCGCACGGGTAGGTACCACCGCCTTGCCTATTTCTGCCGTGAAGCAGTAATGCGTTTCGGTTTGAAGGGTGGGGTAGCCGTTGTAACTATACTGAGACCTTAGAACTTATATCTCAAGATGGGTGGCGCATTTACGTTGTAGATGTCTATGGGCTCCAGTAACCACTTAACACCAGGTGGGCTGTGAGCTCGTCCATCCATCTAAGCAATAAAAAAAAAAAAAAAAGATGGTTTGTCCCTTTCATTGACATGTCTATGAACAGCAGTGACTTTGTATACACTTTCCATCAGAGGGACTGCAAGTTGACCTGCTACAGAAGTGAATAAAAAGATACGACTATAAGAGCTGAAGATAAGATAATCAAATAACGTTTTTCACAACAAAATCAAACCGATATGAGATGAACTACAATTTCAAGTTCTACTTATAACATTATTTATAGATTTCTCAAAAACCAAGCAAGTATTGCATAATTTGTTATTCTTTTTTTCAGTATGTCAATAAGCTTCCTGTGATGCCATTATTGCCAATGTCAAGTTTTCAAATAAATACAAATAAATGATGAAATAAAGACCTTTTTGGGAGTTAACGACATAAGGAAACCGAAATTGCAACTTATAAATTATATGCATAATTAAGTTGAAAATGTTGTTGGCGAGTTTCGTAAAACTAAAATATCAAATATCTTTTGTTCTATGATAGCTTTTTTTTTCTTTTTTTTTTTTTTTATTGCCTTGATGTGTGGACGAGCTCACAGCCCACCTGGTGTTAAGTGGTTACTGGAACCCATAGACATCTACAACGTAAATGCGCCACACACCTTGAGATAGAAGTTCTAAGGTCTCAGTATAGTTACAAGGGCTGCCCCATCCTTCAAACCGAAACGCATTACTGCTTCACGGCAGAAATAGGCGGGGCGGTGGTACCTACCCGTGCGGACTCACAAGAGGTCCTACCACCAGTAAAAGCTACATTTTAATTAACACCTCATTAAATAAAGTTGATTTATTTGAAATTGTAATTCATTAAGATGGTGAAATAATGTCGTAGTAAAAGAGTGGCAATTTACTGAGACTTCAGTGAGCTTTACAGCGACTGTGAAATGAAAAAATCATTTTTCTACACTTGAGAACTTTCACGGATGCCAAAAGGTTAATAGGTTACTATTGCTGTACTATAAAAACTCGAAGAAAGGCTAAAATTAACAAGATTCAATTATTTTCAGAACTTCGCTCTTCGGGTTCCCGACAAAAACCGTTCACATACTTCCTTCATGGTGCTGCAATCCTGGTACAAACTATGAAGTGAAAACGTGACTCCCACACAAGTCAAGGCGCCTCTAGTGTATTTCGCATGTTACGGAATTTTACAAAAAATAATAATATGGTTCTTCTAAGCATATTTTTCGCGCTACAATTTTTTTTATTTTTGGAGTTTACTCCTTTAGAATCGATTTACATATATAGGCCCGGGGTATGAAAATTATGGGGACCAAAATCGTACTAGCATGTCACACGAAATGCGTTATGCGCCTGATTGCGCATGTCACACGAAATGCGTTATCGCAGGTGACGCCGGGCTGCTGCGCCGGCAGTCCGCCACAAAGCCTCGTACTGATCGCGCGTTTCTCTCATTATTGTATTTTCATATATTTGTTAGTCGTTTGTTTTGTGTCTCGTTAATTTGTTAATAATCTGTAGTGTATCGTGTTGTCGTAATATAGAACTATTTCTCGTATTGTTTCGTTTAATTTTTTATATCCAGTAAACTCCAGTCGTGCGTCGGAGCGGACACACACACTTTTTATTTAATATAAATCTATCACACAAACTATAAATCGATAAAGTTCGATCTACGTTTGAACTAACTAACGTTTAACTAACTAACTAACTAACGTTTTGAAGTCGTCGTGGCCTAAAGCATAAGACGTCCGGTGCATTCGTGTTGAGCGATGCACCTGTGTTCGAATCTCAGGCGGGTATCAATTTTTCTACTGAAATACGTACTCAACAAATGTTCACGATTGACTTCCACGGTAAAGGAATAATATCGTGTAATAAAAATGAAAACCCGCAAAATTATAATTAGCGTAAGCGTAATTACTGGTGGTAGGAACTTTTGTGAGTCCGCACGGGTAGGTACCACCAGCCGGGCTGCTTCTGCCGTGAAGCAATAATGGGTTTCAGTTTGAAGGGCGAGGCAGCCGTTGTAACTATACTGAGACCTTAAAACTTATATCTCAAGGTGGGCGGCGGCATTTACGTTGTAGATATCTATGGGCTCCAATAACCACTTAACACCAGGTGGGCTGTGAGCTCGTCCACACATTTAAGCAATAAAAAAACGTTTGACACTTAATGGAATCGTTTTATATATTCGATATAGAAGTAGTGTAACAATTATATGGTGTTTGTAACCTATAATGATAAAAAAGCATGATATATTACTAGTAGTTTGCTGGATCAGCAGACCCCTAGATAGCCCGTAGACCCGCCCCTAACTAGTGCTACGAACGATTCGCTAAGTAACTGACTGTTCTTTCAACTTCTTGCATCGTTCTGTAGTCCTGGTACAATGGAGGGCTGGAACACGTGACGTAACGCTTCTTCCGCAACCCCCTCGCGTGTTAGCTGTCTAACATGGGGTGCCGATTGAGATTTTAACATAGAATTAAGATTAATCTATTTATTTCTCAATTTATATTGTATACTTTTTTTGAGATATCATTAAAATACGCTATTCACTTCAAATCCATTTAAGGTAATGTCAACAATAAAGGGCAATAGTATAGCAGTACCAAACCAACTGCATGGGAATCCATTATTAAATCAGTCTTTCAAGATAGTTAATTCAGTGTGGGTAAAAGGTTCATTAACATTTTATTACAAAGCAAACTTATTTTAGTATCTAAATTGGTGGTGTTCCGTTTGTGAGAGAGTTTGTTGCAATAGTTATAAAGCGAATAAATATGCAACAACTATATTATTGCAAAGTGCTGTCCGCACCAAAAACGTATAACTTGATTATAAATATAAAACCTAGGTACCGCATAACCATTTGACTATTTATTACAATTTTTTTTCTGAAGTGCCTGCTGCAAAGGCTATTATTAATTAGCAGTCCTTCGATTATATATAAAAGATTTATGTTATAAAATGAAAAATGATATGAAGCGAAATGAAATGAGGTAGACTAATTTGACACTTGATTCAATTGGGATGAAATTAAATGAAACGAGATGATATAGTTATGTTAGAGTGGTCTTTTTGGAAGAACCTGAGAAGTTACGTCTAGCGGTTTTTTTTTGTTTTCCCATATTTGAGCACTTATAAATACTATAAACAGTTAGGTAATCAAATACCGTTATTACGCAATTAAACCTGTAGAAACAAGAAATCAACGAATTAAACAATTCACACAACTTCGCTCCTCATGTTTCCGCCAAAAGTCTTCTTTGATAGATTTTTAGCGAGGTTAAAATACTAGGACCTCAGAAATGTACAGGAAGGTGTTTTGACCATGACATCGGTAGACCAGGCTAATAGAAAATAAGGTGGCCTTTAGTCATATTTACCCGTTACTTTGAAGTACTAGGATATTAGAATAGATTAGAAAGTATTTGTAACTTTTTTGTAGCGTCACTTTGCGATAGATTTTGGTTTTATCACAGGAGAGATTATATATATATTTTTTTCACATTGACAAATCAGTTTTGGATATGTTTCAAAAACAAATTTAGCATGTATTCTTTCAAAGTTGTACACTTGAAGTGAAAACTTTGCTTCACTGCTATGATTTGAAAATTTTATGAAAAAGGAGTGGCACTCGAAAAGCGGCAGTGAAAGAGACAAACATTTAAATATAGGCTTTAGCCTTGGAGAGAAGGAGATAAGATACTGCTGAAAGTTTCACTCTCATTGCGAGAAAACTGCACACATGTTAAAGCACCACTCCTTACCATATTCGGATGACAGCTTTATTGAAACAAGTTTGAAAGTAATTACTACTTTTCAATCCTATTTTATGCATTATTCTATAGTAATATTTTTACTTGATATTTAATTTAAAAGTAAAAAAGGTTTAATACCAAAAAAGAACTATAGGTGATATTTGTGCTGGCAACACCCGTTGTTAAGCACGAACATCTTCGGCGTAAAACATCGTACACTTGTTTGTAGTTATAGTGCCCTGGTAGAATTCGCCATGAAGAAAATGTGATTGCTATTCAGTATTCCTTGCAATCTGCCTCTCTCTTTATTTCAACCAATCGGGTGTTTTCGTGAGGCATCGTCTTAAAATTTTCAATTGTAATAAAACAATAACTATCCTAATTATACATTTAGAAAAACAAGGCTTGTTGTTGGCTGCGGAAATGAACCGGACGATGGTGCCAATCCATTCGTCTCATCATAATTCGCCTTACCAACACCGAAACCAAACCGTCAGTTCACGTTCCATTTTATATGTCATTGGGGCTTACGAATGACGCTACAAAACTCTGCCCGCTTCTGGTATCCTAGTACCGCGATGGGATAAGCCACGTGACGTAGTGCTCACAATTTATCAAGTCCTGTTTGTTGCCAACTATTTTTATGAATACAGCTAGCTAGCTACCGAAATAAAAATAAATAAATTTGATTTGTGGAAAATAATAATAATATATTTTAATGATAAAAAATTTATAAAAAAGAAAGAGGTGTCCTTAACAACAGCCTAGCCGGTCGGAACGGATTTCCTTTTGCTATTTTCTTGTCTTTGTATGAAGCAACTATTAAATAGTAAATAAATAATCAGTAGAAAGTAATTAAACGAATCACAAAATGTGAATGAATACGAATAAAGTTGATATTAGAAAAACATTACTGGAAAAAAAATACATCACTCTTTTATTGCATATTTATTTTAAATATTTTTGAAAGTTCTTAAAAATTACGACAAGCTGAATTGATAGGAAAAAAACCTTTCAGTTTCCTAGGTAATTGGGTAGTTGGGAAAAATCACTGTAAAAATTAGTTGATTTTTCATGTTTTTTTTTATTATTTTTTTATTGCTTAGACGTGTGGACGAGCTCACAGCCCACCTGGTATTAAGTGGTTACTGGAGCCCATAGACATCTACTACGTAAATGCGCCACACACCTTGAGATATAAGTGCTAAGGTCTCAGTATAGTCACAACGGCTGCCCCACCCTTCAAACCGAAACGCATTACTGCTTCACGGCAGAAATAAGCGGAGCGGTGATACCTACCCGTGCGGACTCACAAGAGGTCCTACCACCAGTAATATGTCGTTCTTCATTTACGGTTTTCACGGTCTAGTTCTTCAGCCCGTGAATAAAAGTTGCCTAACTTAACCTAGCTATCTGACACGTCTTCACGAATTGCTTCTACAAATAAAAGTATAACATCGTGTAACGAAATCAAACCCACAAAAATAAAAAATTGCGTAACTGCTACTGATAGGACTTATTATCTAGTTTTTATTTAAAATAACATTTATGTGCTGTGCCACATGCCAATAACGTATGGTTTTAGTAATTACGAATTCTACAAATCTACAATGAACGAATACAAAATTTGGGAATCAATAATCGTTTTGATTTAAAAAAATGTATTTCTAGGTCTATTAAAATCATTTCAATCCTACAGCTAGATTCGTTAAAATAGAATTTTTTTCAGGTATTTCAACTTTAAATTAGTCTACTGTAAAGTTCACGCATTCTCGTTTAGTCAGGTTTCTCTTTCAAGCGTCGATATGTTTATTAATTGCTACGTAATAAGCTATTATTTAATATAAGGTAGGGGTCACTGATATTTTGGCCCAATTATTTATTTCCCAACGCCATTTGTTTCCGTATTAGAAATCAATTTTTTACACAAAGAGCCTCCTTACTACAGGCACAAAGTTCAACAAACCTCTTTGTCATTTCCGAGTTCCTGGTACAGCGATGGGGAAAAACACGTGACGTAGCGCGCGTGTTACATTCATCCCCCTCATGTACTCTTCTTGTCTGCATACGCCATGTTGTCGGTATCAGCGTTCATTATCTTGTGGTTTAGTATCTATACCTCTATCTATCTCTGTCTATCAGTGTTGTGTGTAACGGAGTTTTTCAACGTCATTTTCACAAACTTCAAGACGTCCGTGTGTTTAGTGCGAATTTTTTAACTTCTCGTTCGCGTAAAAGTTAACTCAAATTTGTATAGAGTTGGATAGCGTCCCTACGCTTTATTAAACACACCGATGACCTGAAAATTTGATCAAGCAACAGTCAATAAAATGTAAACAATTCCACACTATTCTTTCAGACAACAAAGTGCGGGAAATAACGGAATAATGGTGTTTTCAAAAATACGATAAACCAAAACATTGGGATTTCACAAAAAAATTAATCAAATAAATACGAATCATGCGTTTCGGTTTGAAGGGTGGGGCAGCCGTTGTAACTATACTGAGACCTTAGAACTTATATCTCAAGGCGTGTGGCGCATTTACGTTGTAGATGTCTATGGGCTCCACAGTAACCACTTAACACCAGGTTGGCTGTGAGCTCGTCCACACATCTAAGCAATAAAAAAAAGAATCAAGTTTACGTATTAAACAGATACATAGATATTTAAAACAAATATTTACATTAACGAAGCATACAATATAAAGTAGTTAGAAAAACACAAACATACATTATACGAACAAAGTACAACGGATGAAGCTTTTACACAATAAAATTTAAACTTTTGACCTCATGAAAGGAGCTTTCTGTCGCCTGTGGTACTAAAAAAGTGAAACCACAATTATATGTTTCTAGATACGCAGCGGCTGTCATGTTGTGCTCACCATAGACACAACCCACTGAGTTTTTCGCCGGATCTTCTCAGTGGGTCGCGATTCCGATCCGGTGGTAAATTCTGCGAAGCACTGCTCTTGCTAGGGCTAGTGTTAGCAAATTCTGTCAGGAGGAGTCCGTGAGCTCACCTACCCGTCCGGGCGAAGTTGGAATAGCCTCTTGGTTAAAGATAGATAACACTTGTCTTATTCGTGATTGTGACACGCAGAGTTGGATACGCTCATACTAATAATCGGGGGTAACAATCTATCCGTAATCTCAGACAGGTTATTGAAAACGGCCGTTAAATTACCAGCGAATAGGTAGGAAAAATATTGAGTTGTTAATGTCTATTAGATTTTGGTGGGACTCTGTAGAGACTTGTTACATCAATTGTTTTCTTTTGTCAACTTAGGGATGTGCTATTATTCAGATATAAACACATCATAATTGTGGCTGTACCTTTATTTAATGGCCCTATGTTTTTAATCCTTTTAGCCAAGAAATCGTAGTCGTTACTTTAAATTCAAAAATTAAAATGTAACGACTTTAATATGGCCGATTTATATGAAATTGATTAAGGAATGAAATTAAATCAGGTGAGATGGAATATTTATTAAATTGTAGAAATTTACCGAGAGACCAATGCATTTCTTGGAAATATTTTTAAAGCCTTTTGTATTTTTAAAGTAGCTTTACTTATTTTTAAAGGATAAATACGTCACTATTTTTACACGTTAAGCTCCTATGAGCGGTGTTTGGAGATTAAAGGCGGAAGGTAGGGAAATGTCAAAAAAGATCTCAGAAGTTGAATTACAAGCAACCTTTTTCCGAACGACTTATAGTTTATGATAAAATTAATATTGTACATTACACACACATTCATAATCTAAAATAATTCAATCATCGCTGTACCGCCAAACACTTCTTAACTATTTAGTTTTTATGAAAGGGCAACAAGTGGAAACGGCGTCAAAATATAACAGAAGATTTCTTCAAAGTTATTAATAAAAAAATCTCAGTAAATTCCTATTTCATTTACCGGGAAACTATTCCATTAATTTTAATAATCTATTTTGTGTAAAGATATAGCTTCGGCTATATAATTTGAAACTTTTGGCTATCGTCTTGCCTAACTATTGTCTACATTGTCTGTCCAAAAGATCCAGATACTTCTTCCATAATTCTGAAGTCCTAGTACATCGGTAGGGTGAAAACACGTGGTTCCCGATTCCTACACGTTCACATTTCCGTTTGCTTGTTGTAGTGAAGAAGATACATTTGGGTTGCCAGGTTTGTATAGCACATGAATTAAGTTTTTTTTTATTGCTAGATGAGTGGACGAGCTCACAGCCCACCTGGTGTTAAGTGGTTACTGGAGCCCATCGACATCTACGACGTAAATGCGCCACCCACCTTGAGATAAAAGTTCTAAGGTCTCAAGTATAGTTACAAGTTACCCTTCAAACCGAAGCGCATTACTGCTTCACGGCAGAAATAGGCAGGGCGGTGGTACCTACCCGCGCGGACTCACAATAGATCCTACCAGCAGTAAAAGTGAAATGAAATTTCTATTTCATAAGCAAAATAACAAATATTCAAGCGTTATTTTGTTTAGAAGTTGTGGTAGAATTATTGAAAAAAAGTAAAAACCCACAACAATATACAAATATAGTTTAAACACTAAAAGAACACTTTTAAACACCAAATCGAACTAACAATGAATTTTAATTCGTATCTTTTTAGTCTTTTAATATCCGTCAGAATAGTAGAAGGAAGCTATAAAATTATTGTAATGTCGTCGTCGTTGATGCGATGCAAATTTTCAAGTTAATCTGACATCGTGGTGAAGTCGGTGAAAATTACGTTCAAAGATTCCGCTAGATTAAAAACAAACATATTATGTACATAAATAGCATAAAAGCGTATAAAAACTATTCAATGCCGCGCATACAACTATACTGAGATTACTATTGTAACTATACTGAGACCTTAGAACTCATATCTCAAGGTGGGTGGTGGCATTTACGTTGTAGATGTCTATGGGCTCCAGTAACCACTCAACACCAGGTGGGCGTTGAGCTCGTCAACCTAAGCAATAAAAAAGATGTGTGGTGTCGTGGGACACCGGATAGGTACGAAGATTCTTATTATAAAAAATATTAATTTTAAGTTCCATTCGAGGTATAAAGAAAATAAAACTGGAGGTTTCGCAACAACCCACGGTCATTCGGTAACGTGCGAACTTATTGTGGTACACTTCATTCACGGTTGTTTGCATAAGAGTTAGTGTATTGCGCAAACGAACGCTCTGAGATCGTGGTCAATGAATGATAAGAAAATTGGTTATTTTTTGTACGTTATTACAAAGTTAAGTGGTACACTGTGTGCATTACTAATAAAAATCTTACGTTACGGACGTTTTTTCCCGGTTAGGGTACCCCTCCGCATCGTCCCATAAGGAACTTCGTCCCAAAAAAAATAAGATAAAAAATATTTTACCGTTTAAATTTCAACCTATACGTATGTTTTAATAGATCGTATTTACAATATTAACACAGACTAATTTGTATCGTATATCGCCAGTATATTAATGTAATGATAAAACTTTTGTTATACATTACTGGTTACATTACTGTTACTGGTGGTAGGACCTCTTGTGAGTCCGCACGGTAGGTACCACCGCCCCGCCTATTTCTGCCGTGAAGCAGTAATGCGTTTCGGTTTGAAGGGTGGGGCAGCCGTTGTGACTATACTGAGACCTTAGAACTATATCTCAAGGTGTGTGGCGCATTTACGTTGTAGATGTCTATGGGCTCCAATAACCACTTAACACCAGGTGGGCTGTGAGCTCGTCCACACATCCAGGCAATAAAAAACGTATTTCCAATATTACACAGACTAATTTGTATCGTATATCGCCCGTATATTAATGTAATGATAAAACTTTTGTTATACATACAATATTTAAGACATATTTAGAACGTAAAGCTTAAATAGTGTCAGTAAAGAAAATTGCGATACTATGCTTCATCGGATCCCCTGTGCTCACACATACCTTGTTATCTTGTTTTTATTAGTGTAAGTAATAAGTCTATCGGAAAAAAATATACCTGGCTTTATTTACAAAATATGTGAACTTTACAAAAAAATGTAATCTGTATCATTGTCAATCAGCTCAAACATAATTAAAACAGGAAACCTCAGATTTGATTCTTAGTTCTGTTTGTTATATATAACCAAAAATAATATCGACGCTTGAAAGGCAAACGTGACTAAACGACAATAACTGCTTTGTCTATAAATGATAGGCAATAAGCATATTCGATGCGCAAAAAATATATATTTCTAGGTCTATTAAAATCATTTCAATCCTACAGCTACTAGCTAGATTCGTTAAAATAAATTTTGTTTTCAGGTAATTCAATTTGATTAGTCTACGGTAATTAGTCTAATGTAAAGTTCACGCATTGTCGCTTAGTCACGTTTGCCTTTCAAGCGTCGATATCTATTATACAATAAAACGTATATTCCCAAAAATAAGAATTCCATATGACAATTTATATATTTTAATATGGCTTTAGTTGTATTCAGTGGAATGATTTGAACCAATCAAAATAACACAATAAATATTGTAGAAGCAATCCAAGAATACTCGCATGCGATAATTAGGCTAAGAAAAAAACTTTAGTGATTTTCTATAATTACTTGCCACAATCAGGGTCGTCGTCTGGGGGTCGTTAATCAAATGAGGGGCACATGTTCTTTTCCTTTCGCTCTAAAAGGAAGAGAATTCAAGCTATCTCTTATCCTCTCTAGTGTTTATTGGGGGGCCTGCAATTGGAGTAGCACAAGAATAAAGTCAAAAGTAAAACATAGATTAAAGAAAATTCGATTTTAAATTTTTTGAATAAAGACGAAATTTGCCTGACATTGTAGTTGGATTGAGGTACGGCGAAAAATTGTCTTTGTGTGGTGTTTGCACAAACAGATGAAAACCAAGCCTGTGTCTTCTATTTCTAGGCCTCTTTTTGCATGCCTTCAATAGAGACATATCTTGTTTCACTTTTGTTCGATAGAACTTCCTATGACTTATGTTGTCCTGGTATCGAATGCCCTTTTACACGTGACGTCACTTCCTCGACATAGTAGAGAGCTAACATTTTCAATAATATTATTTATAAACAACATCGTTTGGTATAATGAATGTATCTTTCAATTTAAAATATTAAGAATAACTGATAACATTGCTTTGATGGAGTTATGGCTAACCGTACAAAAAAAACCATTAAAATATTTATACAGCATCTCAATTAGCGAGATTGATTTATTGCTGCGGATAATCTTGATCTGTATGTTTTTAAAAGTATAAAAATACTATATTATATATTAACTGTTATAAATATTCGTGTAAGTGCACACATCAATGTAATCTATTATCCTCGAATAAGTTTAATTCCATGAAAAGCCACAAATAAACTATTTGGATTAATTTAAACAATAAAAAATTTTGAAGTACTGTTTCAAATGTATGAAGTTTTTATAGAATAGATTATTTCATTTTTTCTAAACCTTATACCGAACGCAGTATAAGAATGAAATTATTTTATATCTTTGCAAAACAATGACAGCGTGAATTGCAATTTCAATTAGGATTTCCGTCACAAATTATTGGCGGGAAAAATACGATGTTGCAAACAGTGAAGCTAACGTATTCTTTCTAAGAATATTCGCTTTTTTTTGCAACCAGTAATAAATATTAAGGCATGCATTCACTCACCGACCGGATAATAGATTTTTTTCTTTTCGAAATGTAAAACTAAAGACAGATCGGATCACATCGGAATAATCACTTGCGCAAAGCTTTTAATTTTTTTGTAATCTTATTATTTCGAAAAGGGCACGAAATTACGAAAGTAAATTTTCAAAATAGACAGGCAAGTCACCTGATTGTAAACAGTTGACGTCATTGTGAATAATACTAATACCGGGTACGTTATACATTTTCAACCTAGCAAAATAAAATAAAAAGGGTATTACGAAATTAATTCATCATTATTAAATTATTGCTTCAAACGCGACTTTATACGTTTTTAACGACAGGAATTCCACTGAGTCTGCCTCCACGCGAAGAAGGAAATAAAGTAGACATAAAATAAATTACACAAGAATAGTTTAACGCTAGTGAGTTAATATGTTTTATGTGTATTTATACAGAATTTTTTTAGCTGTATTAAATTTTCAAAATTACGAAATGATTTAAATAAGCAACAGATTATGCTGTAGCATTAATTTTAATTTTATGTGAGTCCGCACGGGTTGGTACTCCGTCTATTTCTGCCGTGAAGCAGTAATGCGTTTCGGTTTGAAGGATGGAGCAGTCGTTGTAACTATACTGAGATCTTAGAACTTATATCTCAAAGTGGGTGGCGAATTTAGGTTGTAGATGTCTATGGGCTCCAGTAACCATTTAAGACCAGGTGGGTTGTGAGCTCGTCCACCCATCTAAGCAATAAATAAAAAAAATTATACGAACGAATTCTACATCAAAGCTTTTATAAAATTTATTTCATTCTGAATTTTAACGGCAAATTGTGACAAATCGACTTTTAAAGATTTTCCAATTATTTTTGGTGATACGTTCTTATTATTTCAACGTTCAACGAAACCTTTTTCAACGTTTGCAACCTTTTAAATTACGCCACTAATTTCATGTCAAGCTAGTACGGTCGGTACCTTTGCTTTTTTTTTTCTAATAATATCAGAATATTTAAAATAAAAAGAAAATGAACTTCAACAAATATTTGTATATTATCCAATGTGGTCGAAGTTAAATAAATATGCATTGTTCAAAAACCACACAAGTTATCATGTGAAATAAATTAAAGTTAAAATGAAATCGATTCATGTAGAAAAAAGTTGTGAGGGTTACATCACACCTTAAAAAAAGTAATATTGAAAAACCTCCTTTTTTAAACTCTTGGAATAACAGGAAGAAAAACCTACAAGTATGTAAAATAGTATTGTTTACAAATTAGAAAATTTAAAAGTGTACATACATTTCTTCCAAAATATTCATATCTATTTTTGCATTATGATTAGGTTACATTACGTTAATTGTACCTACACAGAGCTGCGTGTCCCCTGCGATACGGGTCGCATGGTCAGCGCTTCTTGAATATTAATAGCTTTTAAAAAGGTTTAATGCGACATGCAATTTCTTTTTAGTATCTCTGCTTTGAGAACCTAAATGTATACGTTTAATACTCATATTCGTCCGCTTCGCTAGGCATTTAAAATTAACTAGAGGTCCCGCAGTAGTCGAAATTCGACTATAATTATTTGGAATTGTAAATTTGTACACTATTATGATTGTATTTTATACTTCTATAATCACTAATTTTGCCAAGACTACACTATAAAAAATATTAACAAAGACAAACAATATTTAATCTATTCTCAATTTGACAACAGACGTCAAGAACAAAAGTTTGACAATAAATAGTATGCATGCGTGTGTGCGTCAAATACATGGTATGTAGTGTGTGTAATGTTTTCTTTATTGATTTAATGTATCTTTTATGCATTATTTAAAAAAAATATTAGCATTGTGCACTTCTTCTCTATGTTCTCTATAAGTGTGGAAAATTTCATACTCCTCTGTATGCGCAATTTTCTTAAAAAGGGATACAAAGTTTTTGCTTCACGTATTAATATATAGATATTATTATTTATTGTCATTACTATTAGGGAGTCCAACACTCATATAAATATTAGCCTATCCATTAAGTACATGTGTTTTCTAAATGGACACCAAGTTTCAAGTCAATCGGATGCACGGTTCAGTAGTTATAACGGAACATCCGTAAAAACTACTGTAGATTTATATATTAGTATAGATTGTGTACTAGAGTCGGTTAGATAACTTTTACGTATGTAATTGCTGATGCGAGAGCTTGCAGGTTCGAGATTCAATTTATGAAAATCAAATCGTATGTACCATGAAGTTTGTTTAAGAGTGCTCACGACTGACAGACTGTGAGACGGCGATAGAATTTAAGGCCTTAAGGCATCCTCTGAGGGCATACATAGGCTTAGCAAAATGATCGAAGTTTTATATAACAGAAGAAAACTTAAGACTATATTTAATTGTGTTTAAAATGATTATTATATTCTAGATCTATCTTAAACATATTATATGTATGCTTAAAATTTATTCAAAGTTGTACATTTTTTTTGTTAATATATCAATGTTTCAACTCAATATACTCGTACGCTCTCCGAAATAAAATAATTAATATAAAAAAACTCATTTGAGAATACATATGTATTAAAAAAATCAGAAAACCTACCATTGGTATATATTTTCTGAGAAATATTCGAAGACCAAATTATAGATATCTTATATTTTCCTTATTACATACTATTGATATTGATATTAACTTCATAAATTTCACAATAATCTGAAAATAAACATGTATCCCACGTTGCGCAGCTGCTAACAAAAATGAATTTCTCATTCAATAAAAATGCGAACAAAAAAATCACAAATCTGAAAAGCGCTAATACATTAAAGTGATTGTTCGAAGAAATCTCATGTTTTATTGCGAAGGGACAATTAAAAATAGAATGTCCCACACGTTATGATGATCCGGTGAAAAATCTAACATAATAATGTGACAGTAGCAACGGCTCGGCAGCAGTCTGGCCCGCAACATTTCCCGCGGTAGACGGCTCACGCCTACACGCTGCCTTCAAACAAACCACACAACAACCGCGCGAAAACAATCGGAATAAAACTAAAAACTGACAGTGTGAAACGGACTTAATCGTTTTTTTTTTCTGAGTGGCCAGTGACAATGACGCGTGCACTCTGTGATAAATTATTTTGGCGCGAAACATGCTTGACTGATGAATTTCCCGCTTTTTAACTCAGGTGCGTTATGACGTCATGTATTTTTTGAATTCTGAAAATTTTACTTTAACATATTTAATTATGTTAAACATTTATTTATATAAACTAGGGTACACGCTAATGGTTCGACGTTAAAAGCCGGTGTAATGTCTTTTACGTTATAAACTGCTTTGCCCTACTTTTAAAGTTATTGGTAAATAGAATGGACATCAAAGGGAATGGAGTTTTTTTTATTGATTTTTGACAAACGAGTTTAGGAAGTTTTATGCAACTTTACGCATTTCTGAAAAATCTTTCTCATGTTACCTACTAATTAAATGTTGTGTTTTGAAATGTAACTCGTGAGACTATCCGTTTTGGCACGTTCGTTCTAAATTATAGTTTGTTATTCTAATGTAATGTATTGTGAAATTTGTTCTCGTTTTTTTTTAATATTTATGTTACAGTTCATTTTATCGGTGAAATTAATAGATTTAAATTAAAAATAAGAGATTTGGGCCGTAAAAATGACTTATCAAACATTTTCGTTAATATTATTTAACATTGGTTAAAAGAGACAAGACATTATTATCTGAAGGCTGTTTAATTATCTATCTATGTAGATATTAGTGTCGATACATTTTTAATTGAGGTATACTGTTGTTTTTATCAATAAATTATTGTTGTTCTAGAAATCTAGACTATGATGATACTTATAATATAATAGTAAATATTTCTTGTGAATGTTACGTATTAATTAAATGTTGGTACATCGTTTAAGAGATTCTCACTATACCGTGACGGAAACAGCTTTTAGTTAAACCCTATTTTGACTATGTATTTAATGGCAATTGCTGATCCTAATATCACTTCATCTTTGACAATATTTATCGGTTAGGATGGGTAGCTTATTTTTCAAAGAGCAACTACAATCAAGCGGTACGTAACACGTTTTATTTTGTATTGCTTAAATGGAAGGAAGTGTTCACAGCCCACCTGATTTAAAGTGGTTACTGGAGCCCATAGACATCTACAACGTAAATGCCGCCGCAGACCTTGAGTTATGAGTTCTAAGGTCTCAGTATAATTACCTACAGTTGGTATAGTTACAGTTTGTTATCAGGGGCTGTTAAAAGGCAAATCTTTAATCCCATTATTCAAACCCGTAATTACACAAGATAATAATTCAGAATTGAATTCTAAAAGTGCACCTTAATCTTATATCTTTAAACGAGCAATTCTTGTATATAAATATTTAAATAATCTTAATCTCGGAAACGGCTCCAACGATTTTCATAAAATTTAGTATACAGGGGATTTCGGGGGCGATAAATCGATCTAGCTACGATTTAATTTTCAGCAAATGTTGTTTTATTCGTGTTTTCAATAATCAACTCTATCGATAATCAACTTAAACATAAACTAATATTTTTTCATTGAAATAAAATAGCACATAATATAATATAATATCAATATGTAATTCGTATTTAAATATAATTTCTAAAAAAACACAATTTATCAACAACAAAAAAACCGAGCAAAGCTTGATCATCCTCTAGTTACGCTTAAAAGAGGAAGGAAAGTAGGGCGTGGGTACTTGCTCTAAGCTTAAAGGAATAATCGGATTGAGTTCAACAATTATACCACTCTGCGTCTCATCATAATTTTGTGTGTAGAGAATGCATTCGTTATTGGTTCTGTATAGCTAACACGAAAACCTAATTTAAAAAAAAAAAGAATCAGATGAAACTATGTAAAATAATGTTATTAAGTAACAAGGGCTATGTGATTTTGTTCACTACAAGAAAAAAAAAATCACTAACAAATTAATATTCGTATGCTGTTTATACGTCGCGTAGCCTTCAAGTTTGCTTAAGTTGGAACTTATGTACGTAGAAGCGTTTGCCTGAAAATATTTTATGACATTTTACTATAAGCAAAAGGTGGCGAGCGAGTCTGGAACAAGAATGGCGTTTATAAAAAAAAGGCAGGCTAGGTCGCTAAAAAAAAGTATATTTATTATATTTAGCTCATGGTATTGACAACGGTACATTGGCGTAGCAGGGTTTTCGACTAGTAATGTAATAGAAATGGCATTGTAATAAAATATTTATATGTTTGTGCGCATTGAACTATGTTGAGCACGTGGTCTCAGGCGCACAAGTGTGTCTATTTTGGTTTGTGTTTCGGCAACGGATGTCCCTCCGGGCCGCCGTTTTTGATAAATCGATACGATGATAAATAGCATGGGGCGTTTATGGGGAATGGTTTTGTTTATTTTTGTCATGGTCATAGCGTCTTATCTTTTCCTTTATACGGTTTTACGGGCGGTAAAACTCAAGGCCCACCTGACGTCAAGTGGAGTCAAAATAAACGACCAGCTAACGATGAGCCACATACTGCCACTCGTTGTGATTAGGAAATGAAAAATGAAAGTTAGAATAATTAGGTTTCATTCTGTGACTAGCTTTTTACCCCGACTTCGATCGCGTGATCTTTATATCACGTGGGCGGAAACTTGTGTTCAATAGTGGGATGAACAGTCGTTTGCTTTATTTTCCACGGTTAAATCATATCGAATTTAGCTCAGCGGTTTGGGCTTGAAAACCAAACTGACAGACAGAGTTAGCTTCGTATTAAATTCCAAAAATACTTGAACAACCATAATGTATTTTTGCAAAAAAATGTTTTAATGCAGCGAACTAATTCCAAACGACTCTATCCGTGAATACTTCATGAAAATTCTATCAAATCAGTTCTTAAGATGTGCGCGAACCACCAAAAAGCAGCGGGAAAATAGTTTTACAAATTGCATGTTTATGTTCTATTGATCTTTTTCTTTCTTTCTATTTCGTTACTCTTCGTCGATATACAGACCACCTCATTTTTCTGTTTTATTATATGCATTTATTAATTAAGATATCTTATACATTATTTTTATATTGCTGTATTATTGATGTCTGATTTCCTATTAATTTTCATTATAATATATAAGACCTAATAGTAAGAAAACCAAAGTGTTCTTGTATCTTAAAATTTCCGATTCATCTGATTTTGTTATTGCACAATAACTTTAAATGTCATTAATAAAACTTAATAAAATAAATTATATTAGTACCGAATGAAAATTTAATTTGTTTAGTACTTCAAAGATGATGTTGGCGGAACATTTCTAATATATTGAAATAAAATAAAACAGATTCAGTAATAAAAGTTCTATGCTTCCTTGAAATGTTGTTCATGGTGACTCAATGGGCTTATTGTGGTACGTACCGACTCGTATTGCCAACCATGCGTTCATGTTTGAAGGTTAGAATAGCTGCAACAGGAAATCTCGCCTGTGGCTATGTGCTTCAGCAAATGTAGGCTCAATGGTACCTATTTTGACTAATAAAAACAATATCCTTGCCAAGATTTTGCAAATTTTTTTTTTTTTTGCTTTGAGCTAGGGAAATGATGTTTTTCATTGGGCATATCTTTTAAATCATTTGCATTTAATTACAATCATAAAGACTAAAAATGGTTGACTTTTTTGCCCCAAGCGTATTGACAAAATGTATAATAGACTTCGATACCCGGATACATTTGACATCTACAATATGCTTCTTGAATGTAGTGTGTCTTGAGTGTCAGGTTAATAAACAATAAAAAAACCACGAGAATAAACTGTAAAAGTACTGGAAAATAGAAAATTCTACCAAAACATTATTTATATAAATGCAGCTGACAAACTACAAATGTAGTTTTTACAACACTTGCCAGTTTCAGACAGACACTCGAACGCACGTTAATGGTTGCCGCTCATTAATGCGGAGTTAGAATGAATCAGCCGGCACGTGCACGATTCGTCGTCGTCGTATACGAGTCGTCGAGAAAAATCGTGTCGTCGGAACGTGACTTCTGTTATTGTCTAACAAAAGTGCTATTAAGATGACTTCTGCTAGTGCCAGTTTTAATGCCAAGCAGCGGAGCGAATCCGCATGACATCAACCGTTATTGGCTTATCACAAATTTACAATAATAAAGTTTTTTAAATAATCACATAGACACAAAAATAAATTAACAACACCATAGAAGAAATTATGAATGTTTTAAGTTTGTCAGGGTTTGCGTTCCGTTCTACAATACACAATTTGATTCTGCAGTTTGTATTGCAGCATGAATTTCGACGCACCAAACTATTGTTAATTGATGTTCGAGATCTACATAAGCGTGAAACGAAACGCATAACGACATTTTTACATTATCTGTGCATTTGCATCGCTCACCACTTTGGCGCGGATTTTTTATAATTTTCAAGACTAGTTCTTATTTCAAATTATTATTGTCGGATTGAAATAAAATAGAATATCACAAATCGATTTATTATTTGTCCCGAGCGTGGCTACTCGATATGTTCCATTCGCTACAGATCGTAGCACTGACGAATGATTTAGCATTACTTCGTGTTATTCCACCATTATCAGCGCTTCTGCGGCGTGTCCGTTTTTATAGATGTTTGCATTTGTTTTAATTAACTGTTCGGATGCTGATGGTCGACCCTCCGAACCGAACCTGAGGTCTCATTACCTACGAATATCTGGGACTTCGTTTACACACTACACACACTATTGTGCTAGGGAAATTAACTATCGACCTGACGTATTAAGGAAAAAATATAATGGAACTAGGGTAATCTCTTGGTCTAGGGTAGTAGTAACTTGGTGGACGAGCTCACAGCCCACCTGGTGTTAAGAGGTTACCGGAGCCCATAGACGTTTACAACGAAAATGCCGCCACTCATCTTGAGATATGAGTTCTAAGGTCTCAGTATAGCTACAACGGCTGCCCCACCCTTCAAACCGAAACGCATTACTGCTTCACGACAGGAATAGGAAGGGTACCTACCCGTGTTTTATTTAGGCACGCCGTGGGATAACGAAAGGGTTTCCTAACCATAACCTTGATTATCAACTTTAATGCTTGTTCAGTTTTAATAAATAATGTCTCTAATGACCGCCCCATGCCGATAAGCAGTAACCTAGCAATGTTTAACTAAATTGTTTTTAACATATTTAATTTGGTCACATTTCTAAGAAGCTATTTGAGAATCCATTACTGGTGGTAGGACCACTTGTGAACTGGTGGTAGGACCACTTGTGGACTGGTGGTAGGACCACTTGTGAGTCCGTACGGGTAGGTACCACCACCCTGCCTATTTCTGCCGTGAAGCAGTAATGCGTTTCGGTTTGAAGGGTGGGGCAGCCGTTGCAACTATACGGAGACTTTAGAACTTGTATCTCAAGGTGGGTGGCGCGTCTACGTTGTAGATGTCTATGGGCTCCAGTAACCACTTAACACCAGGTGGGCTGTGAGCTCGTCCACTCATCTAAGCAATAAAAAAAAAACCATGTTATTTTTCGCGTAAGTAACTATATTTATTTATTTATTTATTACACTTCATGTAAAATTTACATTGGCGGACTTAATGCCTGAGGCATTCTCTACCAGTCAACCAAAGGTAGTGCAGAGTAAATAGTGGTAGGTGCAATGAAATTTATATTAGGTAACGAATACATACAAAAAAAGTATATCTACATATATACAAAATCACATATAAATATAAATATATATACATACATACATATATACATACATACATAAATATAATGGTTTATACAGTATTAAAAGGAATATATTAATAAATTTCCTTAACAAATAATATCATCTTAATAACTATAATGTACGTAATAAATCTAGTTAAGTACGCAATGAAAGAGTATCATTGATTTATGAACAATGACGTCATTGTTCACAAACGCCTTGCTAATACATCAATGCTTTGCGCGAACGGCATGGAGAATTTTCCCATAAGAAAAACGCAACCAAACATTTAAATTATTAATCATGGAGTCATTTAAGTGTATGTGAATTTAAATAGTCACTTAAAATAGGATAACTCACAACGTATGTCTGTTAGGTTTTCCCCCCGGAAAGATTATATGAAAAATTATCGAGAAAAAAACACAAAATGAGCTTTTCTTTTTACAAATATAACTTTTTTCTTTGATAATAATATTATTGTATATGTGAATTGCGATCGTGGTCCATAAAATAAAACTATTCCACTGTTGCACATTTATTGTTTGCTTCTCTATTATTTTATAATTAAAAATTAAGTGACGCCTTCGCTATCTTGCTTTTTTCTGTAATTATCTATTCCCCTTTCTTACTGTTTTCTGTCACTCACATTTTAAAGCCCCGTCCCACACACTTTCCATATGTTGTGTTCTTACCAATCCTACACATAGCTATAAATTTTGACTAACAGTTTCTAAATAATAAAAAATAATATGAACGTCATATATATGTCGTGGATAACAACTTTTAGTTGTCGTGGATAACGACTTTTAGTAATATTAAGACGGTGGTTTTGATTATTATTTTAAATGATGAAATGTTGTTTTGATAAATATCACAAAATGAAGGGTAGACTCCGTAACGCCACAGTATAAAATGGCGGTACGTGGACAGAATCGTGGCATTCGTGTCAGACAGTGATTCCGTCCGTCTCAGCAGTGAGTCTCTGACAGTCAGTCAGTCAGTCAGTCGGTCTGTCGGTATGTGCAACGAAACTGTCGGTTTACCCTGTCATTGTGAAAGTTGTGTGTGTTGAGTTTCAATAATTATTATTGAAAAGTTTTATTGACTAAACTGAGTTCAATCGAATACGAGTGATGACGGAACCTACCGCTCAGCCATCCCTGACGTGTGCCAACATATAATTAAAAGTCGTATATATAGACGTAATTTATGTTTTCGATAACATTACCTGTTAAGTGTCTGCTTAATGTTTCAAAATCACGACTATAGGATTCCTCATTAGCTTACAATATTATTATCATGACATATATTAGAACCAAATTCGTTTCACTTAAAAGAGAAATATGAGCAAAGACACTTAGAAGCCATTGTGAATACAGTCTATAGAGGAACGAGTAATATTTTTATTCTATGTGATTTATTGTCGGCATATATCGGTTTTTAGTTCCATGGCGTAATGGATCCATAGCTCGGGGTAATCTTGATAGGGAGCCCGCCAACATCGCATCGGAGAGAGTTGACAAATCGCTCGATTCCATGTTCAGTGTGCTTAGAACGAGTACGTTTGCCGCCAGGGGCGCTGTTCCAACTGCATACAAATTTGAGTTAACTTTTACGCTATCGAGAACGTTAAAAAACTCCCTTCTTTTCCTACCTATGCTGATAGCCTTGAGAGGCTATTTCAGCTTCACCCCAACGAGTTTAGGTGAGCTCACGGTGCTCAACCGGAGTATTGCTAACACTGACCCTAGCAAGAGCAGTGCTTCGCAGAATCTACCACCGGATCGGAAACGCGACCCACTGAGAAGATCCGGCTAGAAACTCAGTGGGCTGTGTCTGTGGGTTAATTCGCTCGTCGAGCCCCTTCGTCTCAAGCGACGGGTTCGACGAGGACGGTGACAGACTCGCACTAAGCACACTCATCGTGCACTGAGCCGCTACCTGAATTATATGTTCTCTTACTCTGAGATGTATAACTACTATTGTTTTTTAAAACGCTCTTAATTATTTGATCTGGGTCTAACTAAGTAACGTAATCTTGTATCGAAATTTTAAGACGCCCAATTAACTTGAAATTTTTCGCACATATCATTTCGACTGATTAAGTTGTGCAGCGCTCCTGAATATTGCGCCGAGGGTCGTGGCTTCGATTCTAGCAGAGTGCGAGTTTTTTAACGTTCTGGATAGCGTAAAAGTTAACTCAAATTTGTATGGACTTGAAACGTTTGCCTACGTTTGCCGCTAGAGGCGCTGTTCCAACTTCATACAAATATGAGTTAACTTTTACGCTATCGAGAACGTTAAAAAACTCGCACTACGCACACTGATCGTGCACGGAGCCGCCACCTGAATTATATGTTCCCTTACCAGAGTACATCTCAGAAGATGTATAACTACTATTGCTTTTTTAAAACGCTCCTAATAGTTTGATCTGTGTCTAACTAAGTAACGTAATCTTGTATCGAAATTTTAAAACGCCCCATTAACTTGAAAATTTTCGCACATATCATTTCGACTAACTAGGTGGTGCAGCGCTTTTGACTATTGCGCCGAGGGCCGTGGCTTCGATTCTAACATCGGGAACTACATTCGTTTGATGAACTGGTTTGTTTGCGCTTTATTTGGGTATTCATTATCGAGACATATATTTAAACGTATTTATATAAGTATTCATGCCAGCGTCTGGTAGGTACCCATAATAAAGACAATCCTAATTTGGGGCGGGATGACCGTGCGAGATTTGTTCCCAGTTATTTATTAATATTATATCAAGGATTGATGGCATAATTAACTTTATTAGGTACTTTAGCTTAATATAATAGTAGAATAACCGGAAAGAAAATGAATATTTTATTTATAATCCCCTCTACAAGTTTTTCCTACAAGTTTTTTTTTGGCTCAAATGGGAAGACGATTTCAGATATCGGGTGTCTAATAGTTAAGAGTCCACCCAGGATGTGAATGCTGGTGTGCACCGCTATACGATTTAATATTCCATCAGTTTCTGCTGCTCTTGCTCATCTTTAATCCGTAATGAGTTCACCTTACTCTCTAACTTCCTCGTTTCTCTGATTCTTGAGATATGTGTGTGTTTTTTTTTTAATTTCCGGAAAAATTATTAACACGATGTAATGAGCAATGATGCTTACGTAGTGGGTTTTTAAATTCCTTTTTTTCACGCAATCCTTAAATAATAATAATAATATAATAATAATAAATAATAATAAAAAGTCGGTGGTGGCCCAAATGCAAAAAGCAGTTTTGTTGGACAATGCCCGTATAGTTCACCGGTTTCTCTCCCAATAGTCCCTAACGCTCCGGCTGATTGTTGCCCACCTCGCCGGAGTGTGTCCTGCCGTCTTCTCAGGCGAGGCAGTGTTTAATACAAATAATAATAATAATTTATTCCAAAAATAAGAAAAATAACGAGGCTTGGAAAGGGTTACCGGCTCAGCAATGCCTAACAGTAAAAAAACAACCGGTACTGCCTCCCTGATCTTTCGCCGGCACCTGCGGAGTGACGCGCACACCAGCATCAGCCCGACCAATCGTTATACATTTGAGTTTAGCGAATTTTTTTTTTTTCTTTTTTTTAATAGGAACATGTTATGATTTTGTTAAGAAAACTAAATTTAAACAGACCCACGTGCACAAGAACATGAAATATAAAATAAAACAAGAATTACAAAAAAAATCTAAGAGGTACAACAAAATCAAATATATTAAATTAATAAAATAAAAATTATAGTTGCAATGCACTTATTTACTTATAGTACGTAATAATTAATTACAACTGATATTTTCGAATTTTGCTTGTGTATTCAAAAGATACACTTTTAAATTTGCTTTAAAAGAACTTTGTGCTCTCTAGTGCCGGGTAGGTGGAGGAATATTGTTCCAAAATTTAGAGGAATTGTTAAATAGGTAAAGTATTTTGTTGGAGTAGCGCTTGTGCCATTCGTATTAGGCGTTATAAGGCTTCTAGCCGAAAACGAATTAAGGAAACCATACATAAGAAGTTAATAGAGCTTGAATATTGTTAGCGTTGCTTGAAGTTGACCCAGTCTGATTAGTTTGGAATTTATTCCGAAATTTCTGTCTGTGTGCAGATTCGCTAAAGGAACGAGGTATTTTCACTTTGGATGTTTTTATTGCTCTCGATGAGCGAATAGTTCAGTGCTTTTTAGGGCTTATTGACGTCACAACCTCAATGCCGCCACCAACCTTGATACACGGTAAGTATTTATACTTAACTCCAGGCATGAAAATAGCGAAAAAGGTTAAATCCTTGATGTTGTTGGTTTTTATGTAATTTTTCTAGGTATTGGGTTATTGCTGTCACACGAACATTTAAATACTTAGGTAGATTTTATGAATCGCCGAAGCCGTCGCTTACGACGAAGGGCTCGTCGAGTAAATTAACCCATAGACACAGCCTACTGAGTTTCTCGCCGCATCTTCTCAGTGGGTCGCGTTTCCGATCCGGTGGTAGATTCTGCGAAGCACTGCTCTTGCTGGGGCCAGTGTTATGGTAGCCATACAAGTAACGATATACTTGTGCAAGTTTAGACTTGTACAAGTATGCAGTAACGTGTGTTGGAAAATTATTGCGCAAATTTCTAGACTTGTACAAGTTTAAAAAAGTTTCAATTTTCGATTTCGAACTTGTGCAAATTTCCGTTTGCGCAAGTTTACTTGAACGTGTGTGGCATGCCGGCGTTCGAAGTTACAGTAGTATAGCAACCGCCTGCTTGTGCGCACGTCTTGTGGTCGTTTTAAACGCGCTAAAATGACGAGTGAGAGACATGGAGTTCGAGACAATTTGGAGGAATTTATTAATATTTACAGAAATGAAGTCTGTCTTTGAAAATTTTTATTTATTTAATAAATTGATGTGCGAATAATGCTCTCTTTTTTTTAACCAGTCTTTACACCATATATTTCGGTTTCTTTTAAGTCTTTTCAGTTTTTTGGTAGCAAATATTAAGCAAACTATTGCCAAAGCTTCATCCATCGACACACCCGGATGCTCTGCTCACTTTCATAGAAATGATATCGTTCAATTATACTTGAGCCGTCTGTGGTCACTTAGGAGTGACATTATACCTGTGCAAGTCTAAACTTGCACAAGTATATCGTTACGTGTATGGCTACCATTAGCAACACTTCCAGTTTGAGCCCCGAGTGCTCACCTACACGCTAGGGTGAAGCTATTTTACGAAATCAACTAGTTAATAGGAAGTTGAGATTACATCAATCAGCTACAGTCATTTGATGATTCTACTACATTTTATAATGAAATTAATGATTGTCTCGCGCCAAAAATTAGCAAGGTAGTAAACGCTCATTCGGAATCACTTTGAGTTCATCTACCCTCAAACGGAAATTACATTACGAATTATAATAAAATAGTTGAAATATAATAAGGTTTAATTTGAAGTTATATGATTTACCGTCTTCATATACATTTAATAGCTTATTAATGATGTAATCAATGGCGGGTCGAAGTTTTCAATAAGTGATAAAAATGTTCGTTTTCAAATAAAAAGTCATTACGGGTATCGAAAATTGGGTTGAAAAATCAAAGAACATTTCAGAATCAAAATTAAATACGTACACAACAGTACTCCAGAATGATATTCACGATGGATGGTTAATCTCGTGGAATAATTATTGCTTTATAAATTGAGTAATTACTGGTATATGAGTAGAAATGTTCGATGAAGGTAGTGATATAAATTAACATGATTTCTTATTAATAATAACTGAGAGAATTTTTTATTTTGTGTATAGTTGAGTTATTGTTTAGGATTGCATTTATTTTGTATTTATTTTAATTTTCGACTTTTAATTAAGTTTTAGTCGTAAAAATTACTAGTAATGTTTTTTTTTATTTTTTTTTTATTGTTTGGATGGGTGGATGAGCTCACAGCCCACCTGGTGTTTAGTGGTTATTGGAGCCCGTAGACATCTACAACGTAAATACGCCACCCACCTTGCGATGTAAGTTCTAAGGTCTCAGTATAGTCACAACGGCTGCTTCACGGCAGAAATAGGCAGGGTGGTGGTACCTACCCGCGCGGACTCACAAGAGGTCCTACCACCAGTAATAAATTATGAATTGACATGAATTGACTTACCAGTATTCATTGACACTACCACGGGTTTTAGGTTTCGGGAACTAATCCAATTCTTGTATACACATGTACATAGGGCTTGTTCCGAAGCCAGCCGCTGGTTATCCAGTAATGCGTAATTTGGCATTTCGCTCTGTCCGGATGGGTACGCGCGCCAATCCTGCGGCTGTGCGACACACTCTTGGAATCCGTCCAACGTTGCATGATGGCGATAGACGCTGATGACAATCATCAACGAGATTTACCGAAAAATGATGACATTCGTGTGTACTATCTATCTATCTATCTATATACCTATATACATATATAAATGAATTGCTGTTCGTTAGTCTCGATAAAACTCGAAAACGGCCGGAACGATTTGGTTAATTTTGGTCTTGAATTATTTGTGGAAGTTCAGAGAAGGTTTAAAAGGTAGATAAATATGAAAATGCTCGGAATGAAATATAAATAATAATTTTGATGTGTACCCCGTCGGACGGATTCCTTTTGTTTGTTTTAAGTTTATTTTATACAAAAGTTTAGGTCTTTTATTTATCGATTGAGGCACTACGAAGTCTGCCGGGTCAGCTAGTATAATAATAAATAAATAACTGGCTAGGTAGGTACATACTGTTATTCTATTAATTTCCGCAGTGAAACAGTCGCGTGTTCCAGTTTGAAGGGTGGACCAGCCAGGAGGCCGATCTGACCTGACCTGACTCAACACCTTGACTCATCATCACGCAGAGTCTGTAAGATCTGGTGACCCTAATTCGCGTTAATGTTTTCTTTTTATTATTTCCAAAGCGTCGAATATATTACAAACGGACGACTAAACTGTTATTCAACAATTAATTATTGCGCTGACTATCGTCAAATTATCTATGAAAGACAATGACGTTTCCTTGGACACAGAAAGAAATAGCATTGTCTCGAGGTATTTTGATAAGTTCGAGATTAATCCGTGAAATTAGTTTTAATTGCCTCTAAAACTCCCAAAAATTGATGTAATTATTGTCTGGAGATCACCCAAGTTCGCAACTAGAGTACCTATAGTCGGACTTTTTATTAGACGAAGTCAACTGACGTTTACTGTGTTGTCAGTTTTTGATGAAATAAAAATAGTGTTGTGACAAAGTGAACGATTGAAAAAACTGCTGAATTAATGAAATTGCCTCGATTGTCTAGTGAATAGTTGGTGTGCCGAATTGCCGATATCGGGTACGGGGTTCGAATTTTAGGCGTGCTTTGTACATACCAACGAGTTTTCGACGAAATATTATGTTCCTATAGTATCTACCTGTACTGAATACCGAGTGTTTTAAACATTAAGAAAAACATTGCGGGGAAGCTTGTAAGACTGTCCTGTTTCCAATACTTCATATAGTTGAAACTATAGATGTATAAAATATAACAATTATAGGTATGTTATGAAAATAAAAAAAAACTGATTGTATTTACATATTACTAGTAACGTATATTGGAGCACTTTAATACAATTTTATTGTAAAATATAAAGATGTAATATTCTTTTAAAATTTGAAATTAATGATTAACTCTTCACACTCATTGTTCATTCATGTGATTGAACGAGAACTGAACGCATCACTATTACTTTAAATATAGCAACATTATTTCACAAAGTGACATTAGCTACTGTCAGCTGGCTTTGTCTAATTAAAAATCCGACTATATAAACAAATATTCACTTATAAATAAGGAGAGGGCAGTCTCGTATCGAAATGACGTGTACCGTCAAGCCACGAACGGTTGATGAAAGCTGTTCCACAACACGAAACTGTGAAGCGATTTAAAGCCTCATATAATTCAACAAATTAGCATAACAAAAACGGAACGCTAATTGTTTCCTAGCACCGCCGCATTTACTTAAGCTCCGTACTTTCCAACTTAGATTTAAGCGCCATTACTCAAGTTAAGAATCAGTGGAAATACTTTTTATGTTATGTCTTCGTTTTGAGTTCACTGGGTCAAATAGACACCCGTCTGTCAAATTACTTCCATTCTGGAATCGCGTAACTGTAACACGACTTGATTAGCAAACTTCTATTAATAGCTCGTTACCGTTATTTAGAGGAGGATTTAAAATAGTCATTTTAATTTGTTGGTCCACGTAACTGAGATAATACAATAATTTAGCAGTTGCCTAATAGTTCAATGTAGATTCCATTTATATATAAAAACGAAGAGATATCTTGTTACGTGCTTTCATTACGTAATTTTAATTTGGAAGTTTTATTACGTCTGAGCACATCTTAATAGGGCTAAATAGGCGTAAACAAATTCCGACCGGAGCCCTCTTCCTCGATATCCTTCCTCGCGAAGGCGTTCGCCAAAGTCTGGCACAACGGTTTGGTTTCAAACTGTACAACATGGGAGTGCCAGACAGACTTGTGCTCATATACGAGACTTCTTGTCGAACCGTTCGTTTCGATATCGAGTAGAGGGAACTCGCTCTCGTCCCCGTCATCTGACTGCCGGAGTCCGCAAGGCTCCGCGCTCTCTCGACGAGCGAACTAAACCATAGACACAGCCCACTGAGTTTCTCGCCGGATCTTCTCAGTGGGTCGCGTTTCTGATTCGGTGGTAGATTCTGCGAAGCACTGCTTTTGCAAGAGCCAGTGTTAACATCACTCCGGTTTGAGCCCCGCGAGCTCACCTACTAGTTAAAAGGTTACGCTGAAATAGCCTACCAAGGCTATCAGCTTAGGTAGGAAAAAAAAAGTCTGAGTGGAGCTCTACGATAGCTGTTACGCAACTGAAACTACAACCAGTATCGATATAAGCAGTGTTTTTCACTATCGTAAATGATTTCTTACATAACGAAGAAATTCACAAAAATATAAAAACATTATTTAAAAAAAGAACCTCGGTGATATAACTAGAATTTCTTAATTAAATAAAAAAAAATATTATCGCGTTGTTCTTACGGACACAAGCCCCGGACTCAGGTGCAAGTAATACTGTCATTCGTAAATTCAAGTCTCGCTTAGGGCACGCGCACACCTGTCTCGATTTATGCAGCGTCTTTTGTTTATATTATGGAAGTAGCACCTGCTCACTAAGCTACATAATGTTGTCAAAAAACTGCTTCATAGCTGGCTTTTGTTGACTTGCTAGACCTCTAAACAATTATTAACCGACTTCAAAAAAGGAGGAGGTTCTCAATTCGACTGTATGTTTTTTTTATGTTTGTTACCTCATAACTTTTAACTGGGTGAATCGATTTTGTAGATACATTTTTTTGTTATTAGAAAGCTGACGTTTCCCGTGTGGTCCCATTACAATTTAGTCCAGTTCTGATAATGGTATCCACGAGAAAACCATATAAGTCTTAAATTTGCATTAAGTACGTGCGCGACAAATAGATGAATAACTCAATAATTATAGTTATCTACGTCATGGAAAAGAGAAAAGACATTTTTAATAGGCTATCAACAGTGAGCAAGTTAGTTTTTAATCATCATCTATCATGGTGCGATACTGTCACTGAACTTTTGTAAATTACTCTACTCTTGAACTGACTTGCGACATCTCAAGATGAGCATTAAACTGTGACATATTAAACGGTTTTATTTAGCTCGACGCGTACGGAATTTGTTTTTTATTTATTTGGGTCAAAATTAGAAATTGAAATTTAAGCACCTTCCCGTTGTCAGATTGATCTGAAATTTGGTACACACATGTAATTTAGATGACAATATAATATAATAAAATCAATAACATTATAAATCTAAGATGGCCGCCGATACAAAATGGCGGATTACATATTTTACTTTAACCCCCTTAATATAGGTATCAAATGAAAGGGCTACACTAGTAAAACACGATGATTATGTCAAAATTTAAAATTCAAGATGGACGCCGTTCCAATATGGCGGACTAGGTACATATTTTTCCACAACCACCACAATATGGGTATCAAATAATAGAACTACACTAGCAGAATACTGTCATTATGTCAAAATTTCAAACTCAAGATGGACGCTGTTACAAAATGGCGTATTAGGTGGGGGCATGATTAGTCGTGTCGAGAACAGATTGCGTCCAAGATTGTGTGACGTTAGAGGGGCAGATAATAAAATTAGGTAATTAGATACCTCGTTAGTAAGCGGTAGCTATACCACCCAAGTTAAATGGATGAAGGAGCGATGCGCGCAGATAACCGGACGGGACTTCGTGCAGTTCGTGCACACGCACATCAACGCCCTCCCATCCCGCATTCGCGGATCGAGAGGGCGGAGTGTAGGGTGGGAGTGAGTCGGCGTTGACCTGCCGTGCTGGTTGCAGGGTCAGGGAGACGACGGCTCACATCCTACAGCAGTGTCACAGAACACACGGCGGCCGGATTCTACGACATAACAAGATCGTCTCTTTCGTGGCGAAAGCTATGGAAGAGAACAAGTGGACGGTTGAGCTGGAGCTAAATAATTTAATAATTTTAAATAAATAGTTACTTACCTATCAACCTACGTAAGTGATCTCGGTCATTAATATCTCTGATGGTAGTGGTTGTCATAACATGAACCATGTCAGCGGCCGAAAGGCAGTTCATCAAAGAACACTAACACCAGGGTTTGCTTGGTAGGTAAACTAAGCAGCCCACACTATAACAAGTAGGTATTTTGACCTTCTAGTTCAGAAATATTTTAGTACTAGGCAGAATAGCTTTTAGGCATATTAGACTAAAATAAAAACGTGGGGCCCCTCTGAAATCATACCTATGGCAGAGCATATCTTATACTTTGGTAGATCATGAGCTCGGCGCTCGCTGGTGAAGCCGCCACGGCTGGTTATTGATGGTCAAAACCTCCAGTTACGATTATAGTAAGTCGATTCAGCGGACCCTGGACTCCGGAGCTATGAGGTTTCGGATGCGACCGGGATAAACCGCTAGGATGATGATGATAACGATTATAATAAGTCGATACAATCCACACTTAGTATAGTAGAAAGTAATACAGAAATAATAATGGGCCCCACGTTTTTATTTTAGTCTAATATGCCTAAAAGCTATTCTGCCTAGTACTAAAATATTTCTGAACTAGAAGGTCAAAATACCTACTTGTTATAGTGTGGGCTGCTTAGTTTACCTACCAAGCAAACCCTGGTGTTAGTGTTATTTGATGAACTGCCTTTCGGCCGCTGACATGGTTCATGTTATGACAACCACTACCATCAGAGATATTAATGACCGAGATCACTTACGTAGGTTGATAGGTAAGTAACTATTTATTTATTTTGTAGTTTTCAGTGCACATAAAACCGTTTAACTTAAAAGTTTTTTTACCGATTTTTATTTTATTATTATATTTTGTTCTTGACCCTGCTGTCATATTTTATTTAAAGCATGTCAATAGTTACTAAACAAATAAAAGACAAGGAGAGAAAAGAAAAGAATCTAGACTAAATAAATAAATATAAAAAAACTAATCTATATTTTTATGTACAGATTATAGTTCTCGGTCGACCAGATTAGAGTCCTTAGTCACCGAAATTCAGCTGACACGTCGGATAAACCATTTTATATGACAAAGGAAGTGAACGTTATCTATGTAGGTACTTCGCGCATTCACCAAAGACTAAACTTGTTATTTTCCTTTCATATTAACGTTTAAGCGTTGGGTAAGTTTCCGTTTACAGAAAAAAAATATCGAAGCGTTCTAATAACGCGGCTATGTACGAGTCTTTAGTCAGGCCAGGGTTCTATTACGTGTTAGATCATCGGATGTAATGTCGAACGGTCAATGGACTGTTTTGGAGCTTCCTTAGTGATCCTAACACGGTGTAGGATGTTTTTCGTAGCGGGAAAAATGAGTTTGTGTGTGTAAAGCTTGAAGGGGTGTTATTCGTATTGTGGAATGTTCATAGATAACACGTTGATACACAATGAAAATATCGTGTGAGTTTGAAATTGCGTTCTACACAGCAACGAATCTTTGATCAGCATTTAGTAATATAGACAGGGGTCTAGATGAGTTTGTTCATGGTTATTTTATATCGTCCCCCTATGTAGCCATATTGGGAAAGAGCAAGCCTTTCAGCTTTCTGCCGACTCCTCTCAGTCGAATCGGTGATTATAAAAATACCAACTAAGGCTTTTTTCAATTAATCTATATATATAAAAAAACGAATTGCTGTTCGTTAGTCTCGCTAAAACTGGAGAACGGCTGGACCGATTTGGCTAATTTTGGTCTTGAATTATTCGCGGAAGTTCAGAGAATGTTGAAAATGTGAAAAAATATGAAAATGCTCGGAATTATATAAAAACAAAGAAACTTTGTTTTTCCTTCGATGTGTCCCCCGTCGGACGGATTCCTTTTGTTTGTTTTAAGTTTATTTTATACAAAAGTTTAGGTCTTTTATTTATCGATTGAAGCACAACGAAGTCTGCCGAGTTAGCTAGTCTAATAATAATTTGTCTATTTTAGTAGTTGTATTTTATTGTTGAAACTTTATTTGAAACACAAACCACCTGAATTTAAGTGACTCTCAATCTTAAGTTGTATCATCCTAACATTTCCAAACAGAAGTATTTCCTAAAAAAACATATTTTAATGAGCTAAACTATCTTTGCCCATTTAACCTCATTCCAGCTCCGAATTGAAATACCAAAGTTAATAAGAGACTGTTTATTGTAGACGAAACAATATCGAAAACCTTAAATTAAATTGTGTTAAAGTATACGCGGCTCGGAACAAGACACGTCCCGATTTTACGACTAAGACGGTATGCACTAAGGAAATAAGTTGGAAACGTTTTATTGCGTTGAAAATATATGGCTTCTGTACTCTTAAGCGAAGTTGTACTGCAGGATTATAGTTTTGAAATGCGGCTACAGGTATCAGTGGGACATCGCACGTCGGTTGTTGACCGTGTTATTGCTTAAGTCTATGTTTAAGTTGAAGATAGTTTACGTTTGAGATGATCCACTCATCTCCTTTTTATCACCGCATCTCCCGCCATCGGAGCAGAGTTCATCCATGTTATCTGGAACCGCTGCGTTCATCGACAGTGCGTTTCCAGAGGCCTTTTTTGCCACGCACCATCCGGCTATGGAATGAGCTCCCCTCCACGGTGTTTCCCGAGCGCTATGGCATGTCCTTCTTCAAACGAGGCTTGTGGAGAGTATTAAGCGGTAGGCAGCGGCTTGGCTTTGCCTCTGGCATTGCTAAAGTCCACGGACGCCGGTAATCACCACTCACCATCAGGTGGGCCGTATGCTCGTCTGCCTACAAGGGCAATAAAAAAAAAACACGATGTACATAAAAACGGCCAATCTAAATATGTAAAGTTTTTAATACAAAATTGATAGCTTTTATTGATTTTATTGAAACTGAATTAGTTTCGGAGCTGTGGGCGTACAAACAGAGAGATAGAGAGAGAGGTAGAGACAGATTATACACTTTATAGAAGTAGTATTTTATTTATTAAATCAAAATGAAAGGTAGTTTAATAACCTAAAAGTACATATTATTATCCGCAACACGCTTCGTCATATTATAGAAACAGAGTTATCAGTAACATGCTTCGTCAAAAAGTACAATACTTATTTTCAGCTACAAGCGTCGTCAAAAGTAACATAATTTAATAAAATAATAACACTTTATTGCCAACCAACACCATTAACGTCAGCAAACAGTCAACAAGCAGATGCTTTTGTACAATAGACGGTCTTATCGCTAAAAGCGATCTCTTGCAGGCAACCGTTTAATTTACAGAAATTCTCGAAAAGATAAATATAGCAGGTATGCTGCGGTGTACTATTGGCGATACGTTATTAATATATAAATAGATAAATACCGCTTACATAAAATATGATATGATATGATATACATAGATATATTTAGAAGAAAACATTTTTTTACATTTATTTGATTAAGTACTCTTCTTCAGTGTACAGATTCACACCAGATTCAAACTGTTTTATTATATGTATTGATATCAATGCCATTATATATTAGCGATGCTTAGAATGATATTTAGTTAATTAGAATCTGTAAATCGTTGCCTTCATTAGCCACTTAACATATTTTTTTACCAGTGGTAGGACGTCTTGCGAGTCCGCACGGGTAGGTACCACCACCCCGCCTATTTCAGCCGTGAAACAGTAATTTCGGTGTGAAGGGTGCGGCAGCCGTTGTAACTATACTGAGACCTTAGAACTCATATCTCAAGGTGGGTGGCAGCATTTACATTGTAGATGTCCATGGGCTCCAGTAACCACTTTAAGCCAGTGGGCTGTGTGCTCGTCTACCCATCTAAGCAATAAAAAAAGGGTGGGAAGACTTACATGATTAACAGAAAAACGGGCACTCAGCAAACAAAGAGAGCTTTCTTTTTCCATATTCATTTACTCCGATAAAATCCGATCTTTCCATCACATCCAAGACTTATGAAAACTTGATAGATCCCGGCATCCTGAACTTTTAACAACACTCAAGCTTTAACGGAAGATACGAAGTTTTGGGCTTTTCTTTATTTACTGCACGACTGTTCTGAACTTAGACAAACTAAATAATTCAACGTTTTATTTTACTTTATTATTTATATTTTTATTGCTCTTGTAAGCAGACGAGCATACGGTCAACCTGATGGTAAGTGATTGAGCGAGGGTCATGGACGTCAACAATGTCAACAACCAAATCGTTAGCCACCGCTGACTTTTTATTTATTTATTTTTTATTGCTGTATAGGCAGACGAGCATACGGCCCACCTGATGGTGAGTGGTTACCGTCGCTCATGGACGTCAGCAATGCCAGGGGCAAAGCCAAGCCGCTGCCTACCGTTTAATACTACGGTTCGTAAGCCTCGTTTGAAGAAGGACATGTATTATATAGGTATTAAGCATCTGGTATTAGGCAGCGGCTGGGGTCTACCCCTGGCATTGATGAAGTCTATGGGCAACGGTAACTACTCACCATCAGTTGGGCCATATGCTCGTCTGCCTACAAGGGTAATAAAAAAAAAGTTATAAGCGGGGATAATCATTTCAATATTGTGTTAGGACGGTGGTAATATCCTCAAAAGCAAAGTCCATGACTGCTATGCGATAGAAATAGTCATGCCGGATGTCCCAATTTTAGTCAGGTTACAGAATATCATACAAAGAGTAGGTACACGGTAAAATATAAAATCCCAATCGAAGAATCTTGTCTTTCACTAATAGTCCGCATTACAGAAAACAATCCGCCGGTGAATCATGATTGGTTTATATCTCTAAATAGACAAACGAATTCACAGATCGCCTGGTACTAAGCGATCACAGTCAATTAAATTTTGCCGCTTACTTTGAAACATAGTCAACGAAATCTTACATTAGCATGTATTTATAGAGATACTGTGAATTGATTACCTGGAAATAGAGACATCTAATTACTTTTTGTACACATGAGTGGCGTAAGTAAGAGAGCTCGGAAGAGGTTGACCTAAGAAAAAATGGATGGTTTACGTGAAAGACGACATGTGTAAGAGAGGAGAGAACAAAGAAATGGTATATGATAGAGGAGTATGAAAGAACATGTTGCGCTGACCCCAGGTGACTGGGAGCAGATTAAGAGAGTGATGACAATTCGACACTTCTAATCCGTGATTGTTTCCTGCCGGAACTACAGTTATCTCGTTCGTGCTCTGTTCGGGGAGGTTCCTAGAAGCAGACGCCAATATTATAATGAAAAAAAAAAGAATAAAAAAATGGACCATGTTAAAGTTATGGCAATTATCGGATATCCAAATAGCAACACTGATGGTGGGAGCGATGGCAGTAGTGGGGACGTGACATTTTAAAAAAGGCGGTAGTCTGAAAAAACGGAACAGAAAGCAGTGTATTCAGTATTGAGATATCAGATATCTAAAGATTTTTTAAATTTAATTATTTATTATAAAAAAAAAGAACACAATATTCCTAACCTAAAAGTACATGTTATTATCCGCAACATGCTTCGTCAGATTACAGAAATAAAGTTATCAGCAACATGCTTCGTCAAAAAGTACAATACTTACTTTCAGCTGCGAGCGTCGTCATATGTAACATAAAGGTCCACGCTAACAGCAATGCGCGCGTAGGCATCGGCTAGTCAAACAAGCCACTCTGGATCGCACCCGGCCCGAAAGTACCCATTACGCTAGCAGCATTGCCACGCTGTATGGCAATGGATAATCTCTGAACCAGGTACGACCCAGACCGAGGATCGTGGCCTTGCCCTCTGAGGCGGTGGCCAATTGCGGCAATAAACTTTTTGGCCTCCGAACTCCACACACCCGTCGTTTCCACTGCCACTGGAACAAACAGGTATGTAGATTTCAGAGCATCGTACTTGGCATGCTTCGTTTTAGCCGACGCCTCAGCAGCAAAGCCCGCACATTGTCGGGTCCCAGATAAATGACACGCCGCGTACGTACAGCTACAGGTTGCGTCCCATAACAAGCAGCGTCCCTTTTCCCAAGGAATCAGAGTCAAACCATCCGGCCTCTTACCATCCGACCTGCTGAGGCCTGGTGGTTCCAACACACACGGGATATTTGCGGAGACCAAAGCACGTCGAATAATATCATTAAGTGCATGGTGTCTCGGGAAGCGGCCAGCCGATCTAACACAACTCAGTCCATGCAGCCCGGCGGCATCCACCATACTACCACAGACACATCGATGAGGCTCGCAAATGCTGCAACCGAGTCTCAAAGCTGTGGCCACTCTCAATGAATTATTATCAAGAAGTGTCCCCAGCTGTGGTGAAGGCAATGCTTGCAACCAAGCACCAGATTCCGGACTGGAGACCGCTTTCAGGCGCGCTAATTCAACTCCAGCGGCGTCTCCTAGCAAAGTTGACAAAGTCAGCTTGCACAGCACATCATCCCAACACCTCTGCGAGCTCCTGTTCACCGGGAGCGCCTCATTCGGACATAAAAGGCCCCAAGCCGCCAAAGCCTCGCTCGCAAACGGAATCGTAGATCCATCACCATTCGTACCCAGTAACTTAGCAACAAAGTCTACAACTCCATAACACGAAGCCAGGAAAGCAGCGAGCCCAGTACGCTCCATCTGTCGCACCCCCAGGCCGCCATGACGTATAGGTAAAACAGCCTGGCACCATTGTCTGTCATCCAAGCTTACGTTTAAAATAGCCTCCAGTGTATCCCTCAACAAAGCATCAAGCTGGGCCACATCTTGAGTGAAAAGCCACGTTGGACAAGTTCTCACCAAATACGTCAAACGAGGCATCGAAAAGCAACAACGAAGCAAGACGAGAGCCACGTGAGATGATAAGCTCAATAGGTTGCCGCGCAATGACGACAATAACTGCCTTTTTATTTCCAGAGAACTTGGAACTCCATCCTGAAATATTGGAGTACCAAGCAAAATGAAATTACTTTTATTCAAAACTTTGATACCTGGAACCAACTCCTGAAAATCATTAACTACGCTTGCTGATACTTCAGTAGAAAAGTATACCTCACATTTCCCAGTATTAACCTCCAAGCCGACATCTCGCAACTTCGGAAATAAAAGTCTGATGTCGTCTAGCACGGAATCTGGGGGACCACCTATTGTGCCGTCATCTAAATACCATAGGTTTAAAGGTGACTTGACGGTCTTTATAATGCTGTGGATAGCAAGACTAAAAATTAATGGGCCAAGAGGATCGCCCTGCTGGGCACCTACCTCTGAGTCAATGGAAGATTCCATAAAGAATAACTTGCTGGAAGAGCTGTAACACTGATACAAGAATGGGTATAAAGCCGGAATCTTTTCCTTGATTTCATTTAAAATTATATCTGTCTCTAAGCTATTAAAAGCATTCCTTATATCAAGCTTTACAATTGCACTGTTACAGCTCTCCCTGCTCATAGCAAATGCACGGGTAGCATGAATGGCGGCCTCACACCCAAGAGCAGTCCCGAAGCCCAGCTGGTGGGGCTGCAAGTACGAGGCCATTTCATTCCTTACAGACCGACACCCAAGCTTGGCAGCGAGACGACGCAGCACAGACCCCACCGCAATTGGTCTCACACCGCCGTCCTTCTTAGTTAGAGCGCATAAGCTACCTCCGTACAAATAAGGACACACCTGTACATTAACCGTACCTCTTAGTATGAAATTGCATAAGTCTGTAATTGAGTGCAATAGACGAACACCATTTTCACCGGCGGAAGGGGAAATGAGCTCCTTTAAATGGTTTGGACGTAAACCATCAAGGCCAGGTGCAGAGCCGCTATAAAAGGAACTAATTGCGTCTGCAACATCCTCCGAGTTGACAGTCAAAAAAGGGCAACTAGAATCAGGCGCTGGCGGCAATGATAAGGGACGAAAAGGAGTAGGATGTTTATCACGTAATGCGCTTAAGGTCTCATCGTTAAAAGGTGCTAAAGAATCCTCCGACACTAAAAGACGGACAGCTCCACGCAAATCACCCTCATGATCCTTGGCTTCGATTCTTTTGACAATGGATCGTGGCTTGTGTTTGAAGTCCTCTAAAAAATACGGGCTATTATTGTTTGCATTCTCCTTAACCTTTGCAGTAAGCGAACGGGGGTCACCTCGATCTGGAATTCTCAGAGTCGTGTAAGAAAATGACAACAAGGAAACCCAGTCCGCCACACCGTTATTGTTTATGCAGCCGTCCATAATCACTCTGAGCTTTCCTGCGACTAAATTCCTGGCCCCCTTAGGGATGTGCTTAAGCACAGGAATTTTATTTTTGTAAGATGCCAAATCGTCCAGAGTATGGATAACACTCTGGGTTTGTGAATGAGCATCAGCAGTTACAGCACACGGCACCCGAGGCAGTATCGACGGCTGTATCTGGCTGTCTTTATGCATATGAGAAATATGCACATTTAGACCCCGGGGCACCACAAAAAGGCGTGTGGAACCCGGACAATGAGGGCATGTTGCCCTTGTGGGACTATTCATTATTTAAAATCGTTATAAATAATTATAAAATATGTTATATAACATTAATAACAACAAAATTCAATTTATCATTTAATATTATCCACCAGCAGTTTCGTCAATTGCACAAAAAATAAGACAAAAGTAGGTAAATAATTTTGGCATTTGCAAAAGTAAAAAGTAAATAAATAAAAAAATAATAATAATTAAAAAGTATTTAAAAAAAAAAAAAAAAAAAACGATAAGTACATTCATTCATAATAAAACAAAATTAAATTATAAAAACAACATACAAAAAAATTATTTGAATACCTATCTAACAAATCCACAAAGGTGGGATAGCACAAAGAATATTAATTAACATCAAGATTACATAAAATGTCATACAGGCTAATAAAATAAAACTAATTCCACAAATAATAATTAAATAGTATCAATTATCCAATTTTTTTTTTATATCTATAACGTTACAATAAAATGACGTCCACACTAAAATCTTAAAAAAAATAAAATAAAAAAAAAGAAGTATAAGTACATTCATTCATAATAAAACAAAATTAAATTATAAAAACAACATACAAAAAAAATTATTTGAATACCTATCTAACAAATCCACAAAGGTGGGATAGCACAAAGAATATTAATTAACATCAAGATTACATAAAATGTCATACAGGCTAATAAAATAAAACTAATTCCACAAATAATAATTAAATAGTATCAATTATCCAATATATATATTTTTTATATCTATAACGTTACAATAAAATTACGTCCACAATAAAACCTAAAAAAAAAAAAAAAAAAAAAGTATAATGTAGCGCCCTTTAAACTTCCGCCTTAGGTAGGATCGAACTCTCAACCTTCTGTCATCTACGCCGCGACGTCAACCGCTAAGCCATGAAGTGCACACGATTAGTTGACGAAATATTGCTTCTATATACTCGAGCCATTCCGTAAATTAACAGTAATGTGGGTATGAGAGTTAGCAAATTTGTACCCACTCAAATTATTATTATTTTTTTAAATAAAATAAAAACCTTTTGTTTCATAGTCCCAAATTGCAAAATCTTCCAAAATATGTCCGGTTTGTCGTCTTCTTGATGGATCCCACTCACTATTGTACCATTCACAGAACAAAAGCAGCCGGGTCAAGTCAAATTCAGTTTGATAAAAGTTTCTCACATAATAGGAGTCGAAAAACCAGCCAAAATCAACAATAAAAAATGTGTGCGTGTACTAGTGTACACACGTAAGAAGTGAAACTTGTTTATGGCCTTATTTTTCGAAAAATGATCTACATGCAACTTTCTAGAAATTGGTTAAATAAAGTTAAATTAGATAAAGTTTAAACAAAAGGATTTTATTATCATAGACATGAATACAAAAAAGTTAAATTAGATAAAGTTTAAACAAAAGGATTTTATTATCATAGACATGAATACAAAACAGATGGCGCGTAACGGAAAAATGTGACGCGTAACCGAAAAATGTGACGGTAAATTTTTTTCCAACGCCGATAAGGAAGTTTCACTTCAATAATTGTCACAAACAATGTCACTAGACACTTGTCCCACAAACAATAAGGCTTCACTGTTTTTATATTCAAACTGCTGATATTTAATTTTAAAATAATTTGTGTTATCACTTAAGCCGCGTCCGCTACACGCCCCGCGCGCGTTAATCTAAAGATTGTACAAGTAGAGTTACAAATAAAGCAATACAGAATTAAGTGAACTATTGCAATCTGTGGTATTTATTTTCTGGCTTTGGAATCCGAGTCTTACAATATGAGTTTCAAAATTTTTGACATCCGTTTTTCTTCTAAAACGTACATAAGACCTCCGTATGATATAAGCCTTCGACAGACCGTATGGAGCGAGCACTCATGTGTGTGTATGCGTGTGTATACTCATCCATATTAATTTTGCTCTGACGTTCGGTTGTTGTACACTTGACCTGGATATTAGTAGCCTTTTTTTGTATACTGTATATCAGTTCAGCAGTGCCTGGTTATAGCTATAGTGTGTTGTACCTTTCCGTACATTTAGGATTTAATTTGTATACTATTATACTATAATTGTATACTATTATATTATACTATAATTAAGTATACACTAAAAATCCTTCCATGCAGTAGACAGTGTAGAAAATATCACAATGCAATTCGCTTAATTTTCAAAACACCTTTATCTATGAGTGGGGCAGGCACGAGTTTGTCACAATACTAAAATTCTATCACATTGTGGAGTTTCGTATACAAACTAATAGTTAATTTTAGTTTATAATATAATAGGCACTACACACGTCAGCGCGTATACAGAAGTATCTGTGAATGAACGGAGAAAAACGGTGTTATACTAATTTTACCGTTCACACTTAGATATCACAAACAAAAAAGAATAGTTTTACTAACTAAAAAAAGACGCTTTTATAGAAAATCCAACTAAAAATTTATTGTAAAAAAAGCGTGCGGTGCGTGGTGTCAATAGTTTTAAATATTTTATTGACAGACATGGGTAGAAGGATTATCATTTTGATCATATCTTTTAAAAAAAATCGCTAATCCTCATTATCCTAGTAAGGAACAGGTCTAACTGTCTATTACTGAATTGTTATCGATATTTGATAAGTATGCCAAATTTCGAGTTAATCCAACGTTTTGAAGGGGTCCAAAATCATGTGTAAAAAACGTAAAAACGTAATTTTGTTAAGGTCAGATTTTTAATACAGGTTTATCAGTACTTTTACGGTTCAAATATTTAGTATTTTCTTCGGTTTAACACGAGTTCTTATAGCTAGAGCTTTTTTTAAGCTTAATTTCGGAGACCGGAAATATGACGTTTTGAAAACTTTATAATTTTCGTGATCACGGCTGCCTGAGGTGCAATTGACTTTAATGAGACGGAAAAAATATGATAACTATAGACACACGTGAGATTAACCCGCAAGATTATAATAGTTTAGAAAGAACAAAGTCTCTACCTATTATGATCATGAAATTAAAATTGTTTTTTGAAACGAAGTTCCTTATCGCGCGTTGTGAAAGGGGGCTAGACGGAAAAAATTCTTACGAAAAGTTGTCACGACACTTTTTAGATCCGTCATTCTGACCAATCAACGTGTAGGCGCTTATCGCGTGACATTGCTCGTATCCGATTGGTCCGCGTAATGAGTACATTTTCTCGAGATAGCGTTACAACAATAGTAATTTAGTTCAAAGTATTGTTTTTTTCTTCTTCATAATGCCGTAATTTATTATTATAACTTTTAATCGAAAGGAACTTCGTTCCATCCGGGTGTCCCTTGACACCTCTGAAGTTTTTTTTCTCAACTAGGAGCTTACAGATCGTTTTAGCTTTGTTTTGATTCGACAGACATTCTTTCCCATACCCTAATATTGTGCAGAGTGTATAATCTATTTCACAAATTAGTTATGCATTTGAATATGGATTATGGTATTATCGATACCTCTGTCTCACTCTAGGATCACGTTTTCTACGTACTATGATTATCTATATTATAAAATACATGTATGCGTAGACTAAACCCTCATAAAGTAACTTCAAGTAATCGATGGATCTGCAGTATCGTAAAACACATTCTGTATAAAAAGCACACATAGCTTATGAAGTTAAAATATCGAGAGTAAACTTCCGGGATTTATTAAGGTCCGCGCATTCGTTGTGGTCGGCGTTGATCCTACATTTTAAGGTGGGTAATCCTTGACGACTTTTAAAACCGCCGAAGGCCAGTAAGCCCATAAAACCGTGATATAAGAGCTTGGACTTTTTATATCCTTTGTTCCCACGGTGCTGCGATGCCAACTTACGTTGAACGAACCGTTAGGATTTATCCAAGTTTTTCGGAAAATTAAACGCCATTTCTCTTAGGTTGGCAACAATTTGGGGAGAAATGCTTAGCACATTTTTGGTCAAGTCCAAACGTATGTTGGGGAATGCGCATGTGTTGGTCCTTGCAAATATAAAGCTACTTTGTATTGTTTTGAGAGGATTTATCTTCACTTTTATCCCAAAAAAGTTTTGTTTATTATTTTAATATTACAGGCTAAAAATCTTAAAAAAAACTAATATCACTAAAAGAATAAGAAGCATAAGTCACGAAGTTTACGAAGTTATCAATAAATAATTGCGAATTAAAAATACAAATGAATGAAATCAGAAAACGGATTCGATTTTGACAAAAATTCCGACGATTCAGAACATCACGGCTATAGTCATCGCACAAGATGGGCTCTGGTTGTAATCGGCGTGTGGCTCGAGGGACCAGCCCCACTCAGCAAGCATAAATCTTTGAAGTCTTATTTGTTGGGAAAAATACGAGGATTACCTTCGAATGGTGTATGCGGAGGTCATAATTGATTTATGAATGTTGTAAAGCGCAGGAACCTTAGAGATATCCGACGTAAGGTATTTTTCTGGAGCGCTAAGATTTCGATCTACTGATCTTCAAAGATAACTGCGCCGTTTGTTTTGGTAGGTTTAGATAATTTTTTAGTACACATTTTTAGAATAACCTAACGAATTACTAGCAAAAACTTTATTAATATTCTAATTTCGTATTAAAAAAAACCATGCTTCCATTCAAGTGACTTTATTGAATACGTAATTTTTATACTAATTTTAAAACACCCATATAATAATAAATAAATTTCGGTTTGGAAATTCATTATTTTTTGCATTATAATTAATATCAAATAAATTATTCAGCAACGAATTTCAAAGTAGGTAGTCATTTTGCCCTGATGATACGAAACTAAATTTTATCGAAATACACGGAATTTTCCGTTACTAAATATGCCACGTCATCTAATACCTATAATCCCAATTTTTTCTAAGATACGCAAAGATAACCTCGAAAACTGCCTTAACCCGATACCTTGACATTATACGGCCGCTTACCATCGACCGGGCTTCATTATCAGCCTGTTTAACGCTGCGGAATATTATTTAATGGCAATTTGTGAGGCTCTTAACCCTAAATGTTTTCGTGATAAGGTTCGACCCTACCCTTAAAGATGTGCGATCGATGGAAGCGTCATGTCTGAAGACTGATTGACTCGTTGTGTAACAACGTTTCGTGTTTTAGCTCCTTAAATATTTTCGTAGATTTTTTTTTTATGGGTTAGGTCAGAGGTTCTCAAACTTATTTTGTCTACTGCCCACTTCGAGAATAAATTATTTTCTAGCGCCCCCATTTTTTCACCTACTTAAAAACCGCTATATCGAGAGCTCAGTCGGTGTCTAAGAATCCATCTAGATGAAATTACAAATCGCCTCCTTAGCCTCTACACAGCGCCCCCATTTTTTTTCTGGGTCTCTTACCGCCCCCCTTTAGCCCTGCAGCACCCACAAGGGGGCGTTATCACCTACTGTGGGAAAGGCTGGCTGGCCTAGATTGATGGACGAGCTCATGGCCCACTTGGTGTTAAGTGGTTACTGGAGCCCATAGATGTAGACATCTACAACGTAAATGCGCTACCCACCTTAAGATATAAGTTTTAAGGTCTCAGTATAGTTACAACGGCTGCCCCACCCCTTCAAACCGAAACGCATTACTACTTCACGGCAGAAATAGGCGGGGTGATGGTACCTACCCGCGTGGACTCACAAGAGGTCCTACCACAGTAATTACGCAAATTATAATTTTTCGGGTTTAATTTTTATTCAACGATGTTATTCCTTTATTATTTAACAATTTAAATCTTGCTAAGGGTGCCCCAAATAAATTTTAGTGCTTAAATTAAAATTTGCAATATCTATAATTATTTTGCTTGTTTTAATAAATAGTTTTGTTTATTATTTATTTATGACCTACTGAGGTTGGAAAAACACATTATTATATGCGACAAGCGGTCTGTGAGCTCAGTAAAGACGGTAGTCACTTCAAGCTACTTTTAAATCTTTGTAATCCCATCCATAAGTCGTGAACGGCCAGACCTTCAGCTGATGGAGTGCGTCCCGTGCTATTGACCTATCCATAAAACAGTTTGTAGTACACCGGTACGTGCGCTTCGAATTTTACCGGAGCTCGTAGCGATATTTCTCTAAACTAACAATGTCGATTGTAATTCAGGTTCGATTTAGCCGTATTCATATTTTTGTTTTATTTGGAGGTCGTTTTGGTTTGTTTGGGACTTTTACGAATGTATTATTGTTTGTATTGTAGGTTACAATGGCTGTTGTAATATAATGGCCTCTTGCCGGAGTGAAAACGCGTCTGACACGAATGTTTTTTTTATTGACTGCTTCATGCAAAATAATACTTGTGTTACTACTACAAACTCTGCTATAGCACATTGTATTTCGGGCGCTTTTAATGTCGCTTCGAAGAGTAGTTAAAGCTTATTGTGTATCTGTGCGGACTGTGTGCTTAGTGCGAGTTTTTTAACGTTGTCGATAGCGTAAAAGTTAACTCAAATTTGTAAGGAGTTGGAACGTTTGTCTACGTTTGCCGCTAGGGGCGCTGTTCCAACTGCATAGAAATTTGAGTTAACTTTTACGCTATCGAGAACGTTAAGATACTCGCACTAAGTACTATGTAAGCTGTGAGGTGGATATGTGGAAACTCGACTACACAATGCAAGCTCGTCGCTTTTCCCCAAACATCTCTGGGTCAGGGCGTAAGCCGGTAACGTCGATTCGCACAAATTGACGTCACCACCTCTCGTTGGTCAAGATCATCCTCTCACTTAGACGGCATAACCTCGGGCCGCTAGACTAGATAGAACCTGTGTGTACTTTCTGCAACTCTTACTCACCCATACCTGCTGTAAGGTTGCGAAAAAGATTTTTTCCTATAATGTAGGTCTGGCGTTTTCGAGATCTCTTTTGTTAGCTAGCACGATAATTCAATGTGTTTTTTTTGGTATTGAGGATCGAAGGTGTGAAAGCGCTCAGGAAGCACTGAGCAGATAGGTACATCCCCCAGTTGGATAGAATATCCTGGAAAAGCACTGTGAACGAACGCAGTGGCTCCAAATACCAGGGATATGAACTTTAATCCTGTATAACGGGGTTATTTCACACAGTCCTTTAGGTTATCACTAGTCGTGCAGTCTTTTTTGAGGCCGCATATGGTGCTACCGTTTCATTTCCCTCTACACATTTAAAAAGCACTTATTTTAGCTTGTAAATACTTCGAAACAGTCCTGTACCCTATGTATATGTAGCACGTACGCGTCTGACTTATATTAAAGGAACATATTTTATGAAGCACGTGTCTCCCACCGCAATACGACTGGAATTTAGGTTTTTGTCGCTGCAAATAAAATTGCCCACGATTGTTTACAGATTCGTATGTTTTTTTTTTAAATTTAATTGTTGATCAATTTCCAACTCTAGTTTCCACTGTTGATTTAGTTTACTATGAATATTTGTGTAGTATTTTTCTGTAAATTGAATGCTGGTAAATAAATTACACTATTAAATACTTTACTATGCAATACGTGGTTAAAAAGCATTCATGTTGTAAATTCTACAGTCTTTGGTAACTAATAAGTCCCAAATGGATAGGATACCAATTAGGCATATTAATATTTCTTACGGGTTTCGTTTTTATTAATGGCATTGTCATGACAATTTTTCGTGAATACATGCTAAGTACTTATTTCCTGAAGTTGACCTTTCTTGAAGGTTAAATTATAATTGATTAAAATTAAAATACTAATAGTTCAACAAAATATTTTAGTGAAATCCCCGTAGTAAACAAATGTAAAAAATCGTTCAGTAATCAAATTATTTATTATTAACAATGCCCAACCAAGAATCGGGGCTGGTGTCTCTGAACACGGAGCTGGAGTGGGCTATATGCACGTCCAGAAGTTCTGCGATGGGCAAGAGCCGCGCAGCCACGGCTTTGAGCATCTCCACGACTTGAGCACCAACCTGCTGGGGCTTCGTCAACAGCACTGTTAAAGCATCAGAACGGATGGCGAAGTTCACGGCGTTCCGCAGGTGGTACTGGCGAAACAATAAAAAGTTTTTATAATGATATTGAGTTATAAAATATTGCTACTTGTTTTGTAAGCGGTACCTGTACGAGTAATGCTATTCCAAGATGTATAGGCTTAACCTCCATCTCATTGAGCTTCCTCACTAATAGCCGCGGTGTCAGATCATCCAGGTTTCCTAACTGTGACAATATTTTCGGAGCCTGTTTGAGAAAACGAGGTATTATTGTTTGGGTCTGTTTTGAGAAAAAACGAGACATTATTGATTGGGCCTGTTTGGAGAAAATGAGATATTGTTGTCTGGGCCTGTTTGGAGGAAATGAGACAGTGTCTGGGCCTGTTTGGAGGAAATAAAACATTATGGTTTGGGCCTGTTTGGAGGAAATGAGACATTATTGTTTGGGCCTGCTTGGAGGAATTGAGACATTATTGATTGGGCCTGTTTGGAGGAAATGAAACATTATTGTCTGGGCCTGTTGGGAGGAAATAAGACATGATATTTGGAAAAAATGAAACCTTTTTTATTTGGGTTTGTTTGGAGAAAATATGACATTACCTGTCGGGTCTTTTCGGAGAAAATTCGGCAAAGCTTGAATATGGATTTTTTTGTTTCTAAAACCAGTCCAAAGCAGTAATAAAAATTTGTTAACTATAGGTTCGACGTGTTGGCTCATGACTCATTCGAAGTCTTAATTAGGTACATTATAATAACAACAGAGCTGTTTAAGTTCTCTAAAACGGTCAATAATAAGCCTTATTGCCGGTACCGTGAACATAATGTCGTACAGCCGTGTGCACGCGTGGAAAACCTGCATGTCCGCCATAACGTCGTGCATGTCGCGGCTCTCGACGGCCATGTAGTACTTGTGCGCTGTGTCGATGCGACCGAGGGCACTCGTGTTGCGGGGCAGGTCCTGTAATCATTTACTTTTTTTAAAGCACAGATGATCGTAGGAGGTCAAGGGAAACTGCTAAGCGATTACCGAATCGGCCACTTTGAGATGTAAGGACTTAGTCACAATTGTGTTATTTTGTCATGTACCATCCGACTTTGGAACTAGCTCCCCACGGTGCTTCCCGAGCGCTATGACAAATGTCCTCCTTCATACCAGTATTAAGCGGTAAGCAGCGTCTTGGCTTTGCCCCTGGCATTGCTGATGTCTATGAGCGACGGTAACCATTCATCATCAGGTGGGCCCTGTGCTCTTCTGCCTATATAGGCAATAGTGCCACTCTTCAAGCCGGAGAACATGCTTACTTTGCGGCCAGAAATAGACAGGGTTTTGATATTTAGGTGGGATTCAGGTTGTGTTGTACAGCAGCTTAGTGCTAACTACAGGGTAGCAGAGCTGGCAATATGCCGCGGCTCTCCAGTATGAGGAGCCGCGTGTTACACTAATGTAACATTTGTAACGAAAATTTAGTAAAATAACTTAATTTTTTAGGAAGTACTTAAAATCTGCTAAACTTAGATAAAACTAAAGATGATTTTAGAAATTTGAATAAATTATTAAGATTAAAAGGCATTCATAAGGGGGTAGCTGAATTTTAAAATCCATCCATTTTTAACTTAAACACATACAGTATTAGTAATATTGTTGGGTTATTAATTCAGTTAATTAAAACTAATTTACAACATAACGATTTTTACTGAGGTTCTATCCAATGAATCTGCCACGGGTCTCAGATGTTATGCTTGCACGGCTACCCTCAGATTAAGCCTTGATTTATTTTATGGAAGCATTTTTACCAAATGTGTCGCTATTTCATTTTAATAATATGCTTTGTTCCGTCTACATATATTTTTTAATGGAGTACGAAAAAACTTTCGATATTAAACCTTGACTTCTTTAATAGAGGCCATAAGCGTGATTCAATTCGATTTTAACTGGTGGTAGGAACTTTTATATGTATGCTGTTGTCGCTATGAGAATTAGCATGTTTTTGAAAGAAGATAATAAAAAAAACCTCTTAGATAAATAAGTATGAGGTAGAATTCGTAAGTAATACTTATAAATAATGTTTTAACAATAAATAAATAAAAATAACAATAATATGGCCCACTACTGCCATGTGGCAGGGTGATTCAACCATCATTGTTCCAATAGTTGTGTCGGTACACGGTTTGATAGCGAAAAGTTTCGATCAATATCTTAAGAAACTTTCGTTATCCAGCTGGGTTAGGGGCCTAATACAGGAAGCAGCTATCGTCGATACTACGCGCATTGTGAGGAGGTTTCTCACTCTGTACTCCTAACCACCGGTGGCTTGTGTCGTAGACACCGCCATCAGCGGCAATCTATTTTTATATAGTATTTAATAAAATGTAATTTTAATATCTTTTTTTTTTAACTAATGTGTAATTAGTAAGATTTTAAATAAATATAAATAAACAGTAATAATATTATAATCTTAGATGAGAAGGCCTATTTGTTTATTATTATTCTTTGTTTCTCTTTTTTTCTTTTCTATATTACGTATTTGTAATTTAATATTGACATATTATAATGTGAATTATTATTATAAACAAAGCGAGGGTTGACATTTAAAAGGCCTGCGTACTAAAAGAATATCGAAGCATACCTTGGCGATATCAATGAGTTTCATTATGAGCGATGAATATATGCGACGGCTGATGGCGTCAGTCCTTCTTGACCGGTAGCTGTCCACTTCACTGGAAGCGTAAGAAGATAATAAGTTAAAAGGAAGATACTGACATATTCGATCGCGAAGCAGACATGGGCTTTAATTCCAAATGGCAGAAGGTCATTACAGGTCATCTTTTTTTATTGTTACGCGCTGGGGTTCGGGATAAATAAAATTCTACTGAATTACAAGTTAAAACTCTATTCAACACTTAAACACTTCACAAACACTTTAAAACACTCAAAAAACACTTTAAAATTCTCAATTCGCTTGTTCCGCTTCGCTTCAGGTGACCCGTTCGTTGTTTCTCTTCGAGTAGTTCCGATAACTGACTAACTGCGTGCCATCCCTGCAACGGTTTTATAGTCGACACCACATCCCTAGAATAATTGAGAATATTCCAAACATACTACATTCCAAACATTCCTACTAAAGAGTAGTATTTTCCGCTCTCTGACAATAGGTGGCGTTGTACTTCTCGAGCGTTCTAGGTGCTACTAGATCCTTCGATATTCGTTCGATTATTCGGCGATAGATGGTGTTCTCTTACCGGCGTAACATTATTATAAATTGCCATTGTAGACGGATGTGCATACGATCCATTTGATGGTAAATAGTCTCGTCGCTTGCAGTGCACGAGGCTCAACAAAGCCGCTGTCAATGAAATATATGATTTTCCGAAAAGCACTTTTTTGTTCTACAATGAGTTTTCAATTGAGTTTTCAACTGGATTTCGAGCTCAGTAGCGGTATTCGCGTTATGATGCCTATGTGCTCCAGTGGCCAGTTCATGCCTGGCGGGAGGCCAGCTCGTCTGTGCATAAGCTACTTATAGCAAAAAAACTACTAACATATGGCCTCACACTAAGAGAGAGAGAGAGAGAGAGAGAGAGAGAGAGAGAGAGAGAGAGAGAATATATAATTTTATTGCACACCAAAACACAACATTATAAAAACAGTCAACAAGTAGATACATTTGTACAATACGCGGTCTTATCGCTAAAAGCGATTTCTACCAGGCAACCGTTTAATTTAGAGAAATTCTACAGCAGTTATGTGGCGGTGTATTATTAATAATACATTATTAAAGAAAATACAAACACAATAAATCTTTTTTTTATTGGTTAGGTGGGTGGACGGGCTCACGGCCCACCTGGTGTTAACTGGTTACCTACCCATAGACAGCGTAAATGTCACCACCCACCTTGAAATACGAGTTCTAAGGTAAGTATAGTTACAACGGCTGCCCCACCCTTCAAACCGAAACGCATTACTGCTTCGCGGCAGAAATAGGCTGGGTGGTGGTGGTGCGGACCCACAAGACGTCCTACCACCAGTAAATAGATTATATACCGTTAAATACTATATTATTTATTACTATATTATGATTAAACACTGCGCACTGCGGACACAAGCTAACCGTTTCACAATGTATTTGATGACAAGCGACATGGTGCGGTTTAAGTAGATCTGGTTCTCCTTTTTTAGATCGAACAATATCTCCTCGTTGAACTTCGAGTCTTGCAGGGCTTCTACTATCGCTTTAGACAGACGACGATTGTCTTGAAAGTTTTTCTGAAATGACAAGTGTGTTCCGTATACCGTATGTATATTCGTGGTTAATAATTAATTATTTATTTGTCATGCATATTATGAATCGGTATTATCAAAATATCACTACATAGTATAAAACAAAGTCGCTTTCTCTGTCCCTATATCTGTCTGTCCCTATGTATGCTTAAATCTTTAAAACTACGCAACGGATTTTGATGCGGTTTTTTTTAATAGATAAAGTGATTGAAGAGGAAGGTTTGTATGTATAATAACATCCATTAAATAGTGGAGAAATCAATAATAAATTACAGTTTCCGAAGCGAAGCGAGGGCGGGTCGCTAGTAAACAATAATATGGTTTAATCTCACGTTTTTTTATATTTTTTTTATGTTTGAGAGATTACTGGTGGCCCGGAGGCCTTTCCAGTTTTATCAGGGCAGGTGGGAGAGCACGGGCTCAGCCACGAGGGGTGGGATTTGTTAACAACTACCCGAGTGCCTCCAAAGGAGATCTAACAACTCAAGAGTAGCTGCTTCGCGAATGAATCTACTACCGTATCGGAATCGCGACTCGCTGAGAAGATCCGGCGAGAAACTCAGCGGACTGATGTTTAGGTTAGGTTGCACTTCGAACTCTTTGCCGAGTTAGACGAGTACAGTTACCGGGGTCCCTACTCCTAGTGCTAGAACCAAAGGTGTCTAATGCAACGGTTATTGTCATTATATTATATATTTTCGACTTTTCAAATACTTTACATTTCTTGTGGTCAAGGACGAATGATGTTGTGCTAGATCTAAGTAAAAGAAGTTTTAATTATGTCCAATGCTTGCTAATACTGAAGAAAATACTACATCAACGAAGCATTTCAAGTTATGATCTGTGATGAGTTGTATATGTTGGCAAGGCTGATGTAAGAACGAGGCTGCTACCACCCGTTACCAATGGGTTTAGTTATTGCTCTTTTAGGCAGATGAGTTTACGGCCCACGTGGTGATGAGTGTTTGCCATCACTCATGGACTTTGGCAATTCCAGTGACAGAGCTAAGAGGCTGCCCACCGCTAAGTGCTCTAAGTAAGACTCGTTTGAAGAAGGATATGTCATAGTGCTCGGGAAACACCGTGGAGGGGAGCTCATTCCAAAGCCGGAGGGTACGTGGCAAAAAAAATCTCTGGAAACGCATTGTGGATGAACGCAGCGGTTTCTAGGTAGTATGGACGAACTTTACTCCGATGGTGGGGGGTGCGGCGGCAAATACGAGATGATGGGATCATCTCAAGCAATTCCTCAAAGTATTCCCCATGGAACATACTGTACAAATCACAGAGAGAATCAAAATTTCTCTTGAGAATGGAATTGTCAACAATCCGAACAGTTTTCTTCTGTATGAAGTCAAAGTAAGCAGTAAGTACTTCACGCGAGGAGACTTGTGTTTTTTAAAGCAAAAGATATCCGGAGATGTTTCATCTAATCCTACACTTGCTTTGTTTGTCTATTGAAGTTATATATAAATAGTTACTATAACCGTTTTCTAGTGAACAGTACCTCATCAGTGTTCAGGGAGCTCGTTTCCCTCACCAAAACAATGAGCAGGAAAGTAAGCACGCACATAGCTACAGAAACATCAGCTTCAGATGGGAAACATTCTTATAACTGTGTATTTCACTCGCTGTTACGCAACGTGCATTGTCCGCGTGTACCGACCGCGTGAAAACAAAACAAATATACGTTTAAATTATAAAATATATCACAGAATTCAATTTACGTACGCGAATTTAAAATGTTGAAATTCACATTTCGAAGTCATAAAACAAATGTTTTATTTAGACTCTTTTTTAAATCGTAAATACGTTTATTGTTTGTGTTTTGTTTCTTGCTTTGTTTCATTTTAAAACTGCTCGCATCCTGACTGTAGCCAATGATATATTTCGTTTATGAGTTAAACACATAATGGCTTCGGGAAGATTTTATAAGTGGAAAACACATAAGTTGTGAGTGTGACGGTCTAGCAATTATTATTATGACTCATAAAGAATGTGAACCCACCTTGAGACATGTGGACTCACTCTCAATTGGACAGAACAACGGTCGCCCCGCCCTTTCAACTGGAATGCACGACGGTTTCACGGTGGAAACCAGCAGGATTATGTTCCCATACCGGCTCAAAAGCTTCTTTCCAAACCAACCATCACCAATAAAAATAAGAATAGACATTTTATGAAATATATATCCATACAAATATGTGTGCCGATTCAATTTAGCTTAACATGCATTAGTTAGGTTACAATGTATCGAACCAATACGAAGTAAGATTTTTTTTATTTATTGCTTAGATGGGTGGACGAGCTCATAGCTCACCTGGTGTTAAGTGGTTCCTGGAGCCCATACAACGTAAATACGCCACCCACCTTGAAATATAAGTTCTAAGGTTTCAGTATAGTTACAATGGCTGCCCCACCCTTCAAACCGAAACGCATTACTGCTTCACGGCAGAAATAGGCAGGGTGGTGGTACCTACCCGTGCGGACTCACAAGAGGTTCTACCACCAGTAAGATAGTCTCATATAGGTATGTATGTAACTCATGAAATAATATAGTCCCATCAAATATTGTACCACTCATAAGTGATAACCAAGTAAACCAGTATTTAGAAAAAAAAATATATTTATTTCTCAACTTAAAAGTAACAAAGTATCTGATGATAAATAAATAAATAGCGCATATCTATGAACTTACAATCTGACATATTAACTCATACGCTAAACATGTTAATACGTAGAATAAAAAAATACAATCTTCTCAAATACTGTTAACGTATATTTGATAGCACGAATTAGGGGTTTTGAATGTTGTGTAAAATACTCAAATGCAAATGCAAACAATGCACGTGTTGAGTCTGCGTTTGGAAAATGCAAAGAGAAGCTTTGTTAAAGATCCGTATTTTTTTTCCTACCTATGCTGATAGCCTTGGGAGGCTATTTCAGCTTCGCCCTAACGTGTAGGTGAGCTCACGGGGCTCAAACCGGAGTGGTGCTAACACTGGCCCTACCAAGAGCAGTGCTTCGTAGAATATACCACCGGATCGGAATCGCGAACCATTGAGAAAATGCGGCGAGAAACTCAGTGGGCTGTGTCTGTGGGTTAATTTACTCGTCGAACCATTCGTCGCAAGCGGCGGATTCGGCGAGGACAGTGATCGGTGCTTGAGGTATCTAAAAGCACCGTTAATGGATCGGGAGAATCCGTAATGACATGTTTAGGGAAAATGCTAGCGCTTAGGAGACAACGTACAGGAAGTTCATACAGAAGTTAATTCCTCAGAAACCGCTGTTTTATATCGGATTGTACGTGATATAATTATGGAAATGTGTGTAGTGGTACTAGGGAGCTCGGGTGTCGAGCGTTGCCATGGTCCATGACGACCCGTCGTTTGGCCATTCTAGGGGTGGTGCCGAGAGTCTGGTTGTTATGTTATGGTTAATTCGCTCGTCGAGCCCTTCGTCGCATGCGTAGGGTTCGACGAGGACGGTGACCGGAAGATCTGTCGCTGTCAGAGTATTTGCAACGCCATATCTACGAAATTCATATTGCACAAAATTTCTTTTCTATTCTTTAGTTGGATTTTCTATAAAAGCGTATTTTTTTAGTTTTTTCAAACTATTATTTATTTGTACTAGCTTCTAGTCTCATATAACGCGGTTTCGCACAACACGGGACTTTGTCGGAACGTACCAACCGTGTTATAGGATGGTTACACGTCTTCAAATATACGTATAATACCACCAATCAGTTATCAGTTGTTTCGAAAATTTGGGAAATAATACAATGACAAACAAATATGAGATTAAATAGTAAAAGTAGCTTGAATTATGTTTACAATTCGTGAAAATCGAAGGAAATACATGGTTGAAAGCCATTTAAGGTGACTAAAGAGCCCAGGCTCTTGGCCGACGCAAAATTTTATTTCGACGTACACCTATTTACATATTCGAAGGTTCTGGATTAATAATAGGAAGGAAAGTAATAAATCGTCGGGTTTTATGTGGGTTGTAACGTTGACTTCCTTTTTAAGGTTATATATATCTGGGAGTGTCTCTAGTGTTTGTACGCTATGTAGCTTGGGAATTTATAGTATGTATGGCGAATGAATTTATAGTGTGTGTGTGAATGATATAGTTTTCTTCTGATTAATTTCGATTAGTTTGGTTTTTATGGTGGTAGGACCTCTTGTGAGTCCGCGCGGATAGGTACCACCACCCTGCCTATTTCTGCCGTGAAGCAGTAATGCGTTTCGGTTTGAAGGGCGGGGCAGCCGCTGTAACTATACTGAGACCTTAGAACTTATATCTCAAGGTGGGTGGCGCATTTTATGTTGTAGATGTCTATGGGCTCCAGTAACCACTTCACACCAGGTGGTCTGTGAGCTGGTCCACCCATCTAAGCAATTAAAAAAAAAGAGCTTTTCTTACTTCGATCGGCAATCTTACGGCCCGCCATATTCCTACCAGTTAGATTGAAGTTTTAGTTAATGTAGTGTGCTGGTTTGATTTTACTATATGAAGTTATTGGAACGGAGTTCCTTAATGCGCGTTTTATTCGCGAGCTGAGGGTCTAGACCTTAAAAAGTTTAGCAATGAAAAACTACACAAAAAATCGACATATTTTTGCAGTGATTTTGTAAGGCAATTCCCGATCGCCTAGGGAACTGAAATTCTTATCGATTTAGCTTGCCGAGGATTTAGCTTGGAGAATATGCAATTTTATAATTTTTTTATATCTATATATATAAAAATGAATTGCTGTTCGTTAGTCTCGCTAAAACTCGAGAACGGCAGGACCGATTTGGCTAATTTTGGTCTTGAATTATTTGTGGAAGTCCAGAGAAGGTTTAAAAGGTAGATAAAAATGAAAATCCTCGGAATTAAATAAAAATAATAATTTTGTTTTTCCTTTGACGTGTTCCCCATCGGACGGATTCCTTTTGTTTGTTTTAAGTTTATTGTATACAAAAGTTTAGGTCATTTATTTTTCGATTGAGGCACTACGAAGTCTGCCGGGTCAGCTAGTTTTTAATAAATAATAAATCAGTAATCTTTTTTTTTCCAATAATTTAGTTGGAATACAAAATTTATTCGCATTAATTCACATTTTATGATTGGTTTAATTACTTTGTACTGATTATTTATTTTTTATGTAATCGTTCCTTTATACGAACACAAGAAAGGTATGGCAAAGGGAACCTCGTTCCAACCGGCTGTTGTTAAGTAAGCCTCCTCTTTGTTTTTTAATTAATTGTGAAAAGAAGTACTTTATTATTAAGTGTTAGTTAGAAGATTAAGAAAATTAAGAGGTTTGAAATTAGGCGTTGCTAAATTACAAGCACACCAAGTCTTTTTGCCTATCCGATATGCAGCGGTTGATTTGAGAAAATTACATAGCTCAAATCCAATTCTAATCATATAAATCTTTTGATCAACAAAGCGCACATTAACTTGGATACCGGATTTTAATTGATTGTATTGTTTGCAGACTTTTGCCGCATATTGCCGGGACGCAGTCACGAATTCTATTCGAATTATCATTAAGATATTATTTAAATGCAATTGAGATTTCGGGCTCGCCATTCACATAAAGCTTAACCAACCTTACTTGCAGTGTGAAACTTGGACGCGTGCCTAAAGTACCAGGCTACCAGAGCAACCGAGGAGTTAGCGTTGAGCCATCTCAGCGAATCACCTCATATTATATAAGTTGAGATGACATTTTTCGTCGCACCTACATATCGACGGAAGAAAGCGAAGTTGTTGTACCTGAAAAGGCTAACTTTACACCAGAGCCATAACACTATTTCATAAATTCATGTCATATGTATTATATTTATAGATATAGAAAGTTCAAAATAGGTATGGTGTGGTATCTAAGGTCTTCTTCTTCTCCATCGCTTCCTCATTGCTGAGGATCGTGACTCCGTTTTAGCTTATCTAAGGTCTATCTGATTATATTTACATAAATACATAGATTTATGGCTTTGGTATAAAGTTGGCTTTTTCAAGTTACGACATTTTCGCTTCCTTCCGTAGATATGTACATGCTTGTACAGAAATATGGCGTAGTCCATTATGAGTATGGGACGAAACAAAATACTGTAAGAATGACAGTTTATTTTAGATTTTCTGTGCTTATTTAGTTAATTCGTCTCTGAAATATAAGTTACGTCCTAATTGCTTCTGCTTTTTCTTTGTCATACTATCGAAGCGATCTTCAACTGTATCATAAAGGGGATTGCCCACTCTCCATAGTGTGCTAGGCCCAAGATGGACATCAAATATTACTATAAAAATGTACTGATTCAAATTCTTAAATGTATTGGATATCTAAAAAATATATTGAAATTGACGCCACTATTATAAAAAATATAATAAAAATAAAAACTCGTTTTGAGGTTAATTTTCTATATAAATAAGTGTCGGATTGTGAGATACTTCAAGAACTTTTCTTTTCTTAATGTTTAAGATGTTCCTAATGTATTTTTATCCAATAGGGTATAAAAACACACTTAATTCTTTAAATAACTATATTTTCTTCATCTTCATACACAATTAGTATCATCTAAAGATAGCAAAGGAGAGCATATACACGGTTTTAAATCTCGGTCAGGGTAAAACCACAATTCACACAATGTTTTTTAGTCGTAGTATGAAACGTTATTGATAAAAGTAAAATAAATCGAAGAAAAATCAAAACACATCCATTTTGTACGCAAGCACAACACCACAAGCAGCAAGCGAAGTATCAGTCAGTCAGATTAAATTCAGTGTTGTCAGTATAAAGAAAAATAATTACATGAAATTCATATATCGATTATTTTCTTAAATAACCGATAATTGATTTATATCTTAATCTTTTTTTTACGAGTACACATTATTTTTTATGTTTTTGTTTTAGTTGTACATATTTAAATAACAATACTAGTAAAGTTTTTTTTATTGCTTAGATGGGTGGGCGAGCTCACAGCCACCCTGGTGTTGCTAAGTGGTTACTCGAGCCCACATACATCTACAACGTAAATGCGCCACCCACCTTGAGGTATAAGCTCTAAGGTCTCAAGTATAGTTACAAGTTGAAGTCCAATGGGTATGTCTTCGATGTTATTTTATGTGCATAAAATCCATTAAAATCGTTTGATGAATGAGAATACTTAAAATGATTTATTTATATGTTTTATTTATATACTCAAAATATTTACTTCATACGTAAAAGGATTTGAAGCTGGCAATATTTTTCCCGCAAAAATAAAAATCCTTGTTTTTTCAATAGAGTTACTTTTTTTAAACTACTTATTGTAAACTATAGTGGCGCTTATTTGCAAGAAAGTAAATGCATATTTATTTATGACAAAATTAATGCACTAAGTATTTTTTCTATAATCTATTGTCCGCTTTGGGCCTAAAATGGGCCATCCCCTTTCTGTAAAAAACCCGATTAAGTAAGTACTGTGTATCAATCAACCACAAATATTATCACAATATTGTCATTACTAATTGGAAATAAGGGGAAGTAATAATAATATTCAATATATCGACACGTGTGTTCATGTTAAAGTGCGTAAAGGCGCACAGCCTAAATAAATCGTCGTAATAAATCATTGTTCTCGCGTACTGAGAGTTTTCTTATCTAATATTAACTTTTGCCCGCGGTTTCGCTCATGTTAACACTAAACATACCATAACGGGCCAAATGACTCATTTTGAACTTTTGCACGTATCATCGTATTGCTTTTGCACATTTGACTTCATGACTTCTTGTTACTAATTAATCTAGTATTTATACATTTTCTTAAAAAAATTTTTGTTCATTTTGAGTACCTAGTACTTGTCGCATACCGTTATCGACCCGCTATGGTAGAAACTGGTACCAGTAAGTTTGATTAGTGCTATGTACATTTTGTAACTCAATTTAGGAATATTTTTAGTCATTGTTGTATCTTTCTATATCATAATCACAGTCTTGGCTACTCTTTGGTTACTTTTGGCACAGCAGTCGTGGTCATGTGGAAACCTTGTTTGTTATAGCTGTTACGCGCTGGGGTTCGGGATAAATAAAATTCTACTGAATTACAAGTTAACACTGTATTCAACACTTAGAACACTTTAAACACTTCACAAACACTTTAAAACTCTCAATTCGCTTGTTCCGCTTCGCTTCAGGTGATCCGTTCGCTGTTTCTCTTCGAGTAGCTTCGATTACTAACTGCCTGCGTGCCATCTCTGCAACGCTTTTATAGCCGATACCACATCCCTAGAGTTATCAAGAATATTCCACATATTTCGAATATTGTGTTTCCGCTATTTGAAAATAGATGGCGTTGTACTTCTCGAGCGTTCTAGGTGCTACTAGATCCTTCAATATTCGTTCGACTATTCGGCGATAGATGGCGTTACTCTTACCGACATAACATAGCTTTGACAGCTGTTCTCCAGAATATGCGAAATGAGGCTCGGCGCACCCACTCGTTAAGTGGGGTCTTGGTAAGGTTTTTTATTTGATCAGTCCAGCGCCAAATGGTAGGGAGAGCATTTGAAATTGTCAAATGTCACGGGAGAATTGTGATATTTTCAAATGCGCTTCTGCTACTTACTCTCAGGATATAAGATTTGCTTCCGGGATATTACTGGTACGCCTGTCTGAAAGTAACTTTTCTAATGTTCGTCAACAATATTTTCCTAGGATGAAAACTACTCTATGTCTTTTTCTGTATTTTTCACATTATGTATGCTAAATTTCGTTATGTTCGATGTGGAGGTGAGAGCGTGACAAACAAACCAGATCCGTTTCGTGTAGTATTAATTCGTATAGTTTTTTTTCTCTACCTAAGTTGGTAGCTTTAGGGCTATGCCAGCGTAACCGAGCGAGTATGAGTCTAGAATGTGGACGTCGGTAACACTGGCCCTAGCAAGAGAAGTGCTTCTCAGAATCCACCACTGGATCGGAAACGCGACCCACTGAGATGATCCAGCGAGAAACTCAGTCGGCTGTGTCTGTGGGTTAATTTACTCGCCTTGCCCTTCGTCGCTAGCGACGGGTTTGACGAGAACTGGTGCTTGAGGTACCTAAAAGCACCGATAGTGGATTGGAAGGATGTGAAATGACGTGTTTAGGGCGACGTCGACTGCTTACTAATTGGTCTGCAGGATCGGGTATGGGTATAGCTATTATACCATAGGTTGCCGTAACGCTGAATTTTCAGCGCATCATCTCTATATATATAAGACTTTTTCTCTTTAATTTAGGAATTATAAATTAGGAATTGTTAGTTGGAATAAACATGGCGTTGCTCTGAAAACAAAGGTTTTATTATTTTAATAACTTACAATTACAACTTAGTAACATACACAACAGTCTCAAACAGTACATTCATATTATAGGTATCTCACCTGAAAACAACGAAACGACATTTAAGTCCATCACTCTCAATTCCTTAAAATAATTATGTAATTTAATTTATAACATTAACAATATGCCCGAACATGGCAGATGTCAACCCTTCAATAATTATCGACAGCGCCATCTATATAATTACACAGGAGCTATTTAGAGCGTTGTACAAATGTACTTTAAAGAAATATATGTATTTTTTTTACATATATACATATTTGTAAAATGAATATCATATGAAATACGTAGGGTTGTAAACACTTTCGTTTCCTGTTCGTTATCGAATGCGAATCTCGGCGGTGCGAGCTCTTTTCAATTTCCGCGACTTCCCGCCGAACTACTCAAACTTCGGGCCCGATAGTGAAGCGAAAACGTTTATTTAACCGAAATCAGATTAAGTTTTACCGAATTTCACATAATAATTTCAAACTAAACGTTTAATTTTTCTGTGTTGTAGACGTATTAATACGCTTTTATAAGCTTCAGACGTATGTATGTTAGTATGTAACGGAATCTTTGAACATGATTTTGACCCCCTTCAAAACGTCGGATTAACTCGGTATTTGATATACTTATTACGGACCGATGAAAATTCAATAACAAAAAAGATATTGAAAAAATTGAATTCAACTAAAAAATGAAAAATAAATAATAGTTAAGATAATATCCTGAGATGCACCCCACGCTTTTTTTAACAGTAATAAACTATTATTTTAAACTATTATTTATTTTAAAGGTCTCTTACGATACACATTACTGGTTATACAAAGAACATAAATACAAAAAAAATACGTTTTTTTGCACGCAAAAAGAGCTAACCGTGTCTTCGTGGTTTGCACTTTTATTAAGGGTCCTCCAGCATTAGGTTAAGATGACATTATCACATTTACACATGGCGATATGTGGACGAGAGGATTTTTAGGACTGTTTGAAATACACGTAGGTATTGAATCTATTCAGGTGTCATTTACCATACTATCAGCCACTGTACCAAATGGTAGGACGTCTGGTGAGTCCGCACGAGTAGGAATCATTGCCGTACCTATTTCTACCGTGAAGCAGTAATGCGTTTCGGTTTGAAGGGTGGGGCAGCCGTTGTAATGTTAAGCTGTGACCTTTACTACTAATATCTCGAGGTAGATGGCGGCATTTACGATGTCTATGGGTACCGGTAACCGTTTAACACCAAGTAGGCCGTGAGCTTGTCCACACCTATGAGGCCAACAGCGCAAAAGTGGTCTAACCCACAATTTTTTATTTAAAATATAATAAATTTTGATGCAAAGCCTGCTTATTCATAGTTTCACCCATAGATAACAGATACCTTTGTAAACATTATTTATCCGCGTATTGTTTTTTTGCCTTCTTAAATTCAAATTCATGAAAATTCAAACCTAATTGCCTCCATACTAACTATGGTAAGCTTAGGCCACTTTTACGTTGACGGCCTCATATATGCTATATATATAAAAATGAATTGCTGTTCGTTGGTCTCGCTAAAGCTCGAGAACAGCTGGACCGATTTGGCTAATTTTTGTCTTGAATTATTTGTGGAAGTCCAGAGAAGGTTTAAAAGGAGAAAAAAAGTTTAGAGAAATATGAAAGTAATCGGAATTAAATAAAAATATGAATTTTGTTTTTCCTTTGACGTGTCTCCCGTCGGACGGATTTCTTTTGTTTGTTTTAAGTTTATTTTATACAAAAGTTTAGGTCCTTTATTTATAGATTGAGGCACTACGAAGTCTGCCGGGTCAGCTAGTATGCTATAAAAAAGCACATTGGGGTTAGCGGCACACAAACGGGCAGAACATGAAGGAAGATTTAGATTACAAAGGCAATGCTTGTTGCAGTGTTGTAAGTATCGGCATGTCGGATGCGGAAGCAGCTCGCGGCTAAAGGCCGTGCGGGCGGCGCCGGTCGCCTGATGGGCAAGACGTCCGGAGGCCGGCCTGACGCAGGGCGCGCTCACAGGATCGCCACCAGGAGGTAACTTCACAAAGGACTTAGTTAAACATAAAGACATATTCCGCAATTATAACAAAAAATAAATCTGTTATAACCCCTATAGAGAGATTTCACATTACACTATTTCATGTCTCACATACCCACATATAAATTATTGTTGTTTGTTTGCTTGTTATTTTCCAAATAACGCAGGATTTTTCACGTATATCCCTGTATGATAACTAAAACACTGACCAGCTGTTAAATATTACTTCAGAAACTTATTTCCACGTTATGTTACATTTTACTGGTGGTAGGACCTCGCGTGAGTCCGCACGGGTAGGTACCACCACCCCGCCTATTTCTGCCGTGAAGCAGTAATGCGTTTCGGTTTGAAGGGTGGGGCAGCCGTTGTAACTATACTGAGAGCTTAGAACTCATGTCTCAGGGTGGGTGGCGGCATTTGCGTTGTAGAAGTCTATGGGCTCCAGTAACCACTTAACACCGGTTGAGCTGAGTGAGCTCGTATACCTAACATAGCCATAAAAAATGTAGGTACTAAATCGAATTGTTGAAATAATTTTAAATTTGGCGCCTTATAACTCAATATGAATATGAGATGATATATAATCTATGGCTATACTTGTCTCTGTACTCCGTGACATCCACCGCATTGTATTTTCATTTATATTAAATACTAGCGGCCCGCTCCGGCTCCGCTCGGGTCTATAATAAAAATTTCAACGACATTTGACGTTGTTTTATTTTTTAAAATAAAAGAACACTTATTGCGCCATAACTACAATAGTTAGACATATGCTGTCCCGACACTTTTTATAAATAATAACTTGTTCTACAAAGTCGTAGTACATTTTTTTATTCTATCATCAATAGTTTTCGCAGGGCACGCGATGTAAAGAATATTTTAGGTAATTTTTTTACACCTTGGGTTACATTATTGGAGTTTTAGTAAGGATACCTATTTTTTTTCAAAAAATATTACAGCCTATGTCACTCGGAAATAGTGTAGCTTCTAAACAGTGAAAGAATTTTTCAAATCGGTTCAGTAGTTTCGGAGCTTATTCAATACAAACAAACAAACAAATCTTTCCTCTTTATAATATTAGTATAGATTAAATATTAATAAATACAAAGTATAACTGTGTAAAACTTAGTGTTATTTATTTAATCTAACACGAATTTTATCAAATCGTTTAAAATTAGTTAACATAAGTAGGTAGCAGCTTTTGGGTCGCGCCGCCGAAGTCCAGAATAGAAAGTTTAAATCGATAAAAATAACGCATAGACAACGCGACCAATGCCCAATAATTTATTGCTTTTCGGTGCGCAAGGGCTGAACTCCGAAATATACCACTGATTCATCATGACACAGAGTTAGTTTAAACTTCAATCTTAAAACTCGAGGGAGTTTGTTCGACATTCGATATTTTTAATACGCTTTTATTAGCTTCAGACGTATGTAGGTTTGTAAATCTTTGAACATGATTTTGACCCCCTTCAAAACGACGAATTAACTCCTGCCTGCCTATTTCTGCCGTGAAGCAGTAATGCGTTTCGGTTTGAAGGGTGGCGCAGCCGTTGTAACTATTCTTGAGACCTTAGAACTTATATCTCAAGGTGGGTGGCGCATTTACGTTGTAGATGTCTATGGGCTCCAGTAACCACTTAACACCAGGTGGGCTGTGAGCTCGTTCACCCATCTAAGCAATAAAAAAAAAACTCGAAAATTGGTATAAAAAAAAATTTAAGAAACAGAAAAAATAGAAAAAGTTGAAATTCAACTAAAAAATGAAAAATAAATAATAGTTTAAAAAAACTAACAAAATACGCTTTTATATAAAATTCAACTAAAAATAGAAAATAAATTTTAATTAATTTGAATTAAAAATAGTGTATAAAATGATTTTATTGTAAAAAAAGCGTAGGGTGCTTTTCAGGATATTATTAATATAACTCTTCTACTCATATCTGTTCATAAAATATTTATAACTACTTAATAACTTTGTCATACACTTTTGTTAATTCAAATTTATTAAAATTTATTTTCTATTTTTTTGTTGGATTTCCTATAAAAGCGTATTTTGTTAGTTTTTTAAACTATCATTTATTAACTGATATAATTGATGCGGCTGAGAATCGCTGTGGCTGTCGCCAAATTATTGAGGTGTGTCGGAATTGGTCTCAATGATGAAGACGTTAAAATTGGTGATGGCTAATGGATAGCATAATGCAACATCACACAAGTAACATAATCAGAATTAAACTGATGCACGTTATGAATGGTCTGATGATAACACACGTGCTGTGGATACCATTATGAAAAGAAATAAAGAACATTTTTTGCATTGAAGATAGAGCATACTGTATGTTTTATTGTAAATAGGTATCGATGTTCATGAGTGACGCTAGCACATTCAAACTGCTTAAGACTCGAATATAGAGCTATGTGCTAGCTTTTTTTTTCTAACCTATGCTGATAGCCTATTTCAGCTTCGCCTTGATGTGTAGGCGAGCTCACAGCGCTCAAACCGGAGTGTTGCTAACACTGGTCCTAGCAAGAGCAGTGCTTCGCAGAATCTACCACCGAATCGGAAACGCGACCCACTGAGAAGATCCGGTGAGAAACTCAGTGGGCTGTGTCTATAGGTTAATTTACTCGTCGAACCCTTCGTCGCAAGCGACGAGGACGATGACCGGTGCTTGAGGTACCTAAAAGCACCGTTAGTGGATCGGGAGGACCCGCAATGACGTGTTTAGGGCAAATTACTGGTGGTAGGACCTCTTGTGAGTCCGCTCTGGTTGGTACCACCACCCTGCCTATTTGTGCCGTGAAGCAGTAATACGTTTCGGTATGAAGGGTGGGGCAGCCGTTGTAACAATACTGAGACTTTAGAACTCATGTCTCAAGGTGGGTGGCGGCATTTACGTTGTAGATGTCTATGGGCACCGGTAACCACTTAACACCAGGTGGGCTGTGAGCTCGTTATGAGTTTTGGAATCCAGCCTTATAAAAATGGTTGTGTGATGGTAAAAAAACGACAATGGAACCACTCAAACAATTTCTATTTACGTTCTCAAAACGTTCAAATAAACATTACTGGGAGGGACGGCAGAGCATAAAACCTCTTCCGAAACCAAAGCTTACAGACAGACAGACACTTAAATTTTATTATCCGAATGTATTATTTAAAAGGAGTGCATGCTTAGTTTTGTTTGCTTCAGAATTTTCTCTTTAATCTTTACGTTCGCGTGAAACAATAAATATAAATTAATGAAACGTGTGCTCGGAGAAGATTCAAAAGGTTTAGTTTTGAAGTCAAGTTTCGTTTGAGTGTACTAAACGGGCCGTGCGTTGAGTTTTTTTTGTCTTACAAACTATTAACAAATGACTAATGACACAAACGGATTGCAAGAGGATATTAACCGTGACAATCCGTGTACAAATTTGACGTTTAATTTTTTAATGCTAATGGGTTGGACAAGCTTACAACCCACCTGGTCTTAATTGGTTACTGGAGCCCATAGACATCTACAACGTAAATGCGCCACCCACCTTGAGATAAAGTTTCTAAGGTCTCAAGTATAGTTACAACGGCTGCCCCGCCCTTCAAACCGAAACGCATTACTGCTTCACAGCAGAATTAGGCAGGGTGGTGGTACCTATCCGCGCGGACTCACAAGAAGTCCTACCACCAGTAAGATATACAACTTTTTTATTAAATTTACAAACTACATATTATAACCGAAGCGCAATCAATCTGCCGAGAAAGATACATGAACTTGACTTAATAAAACGAAAAGTGTTCAAACGAGGACTTGAAATTAGAAATATTATAATAATATATTAATAAGCTATAGTAGTAATAATAATGATGTAAAGTTTAGTATACAATGTAGACTCATCAGAAAATATTTCGTTAGATCAACTGACTACACCAATCGGATGTCCTACATCGTATCGGAAACGCGACCCACTGCGAAGTACAGGCGAGTAACTCAGTGGGCTAGTGAGTTGTCAATAGCTTAAATAACATGTTTTGTTAATTGTCGAATTAAAAAAATTGAAAACAATTTTCATTATCATAACTTTTTAATTTATAATGTTTTTATTGGTATTTATTTCGAGATTGGTTGCTTTTAATTACAATATTCACACTCTGTGCCCGCCACGGTTATGTGCTAACGATCTGGTTTAAGAGAACCTTAATTACGAGCTGGAAATGAAATCGGATTACGTAGCAGCTAGTCCAAGCCGCGTTTATCACAGAAACCTTTTGGAAGATCTCCAGACTGATAACGTTCGTTTAATCACATAATTAAATAAACTCGCTGGACTGAAAGTGATAATTTAAAAATTTCGGAAGCAGATAATGCTTTTAATAAATGGATCGGTTTCAACGAATGGGAACTATTGAGATTCTTTTAACGCACGAGTTAGAATTGATAGGAAAATAGCGGATCTAGTTTCTAATTTGACTGACTCGGTGTTAGAGTAGGTAGCGCTCCTAATTGCAGAACCGAAGATCGTGAATTCGATTTCTAAGGGTTTATGTGATGAACAGTTTTAGTTGCTCTTTGACTGGACTGGACGTGTAATATGTCTTGTATGTAGTTGTTTAAGCGTATATATTTTATGTCGATTAGTCCCTGATTTCCGCAGAACAGGGAACCCTAGATTAGTGTCAGATGACCATGATTTGACGCTCTACTTTTTTGCTATTAAATGACTAAGACGGCCAATCTGCATTCTAAAATTGATATTTTCATTTTCTTGCTAAAATATTTTTTGTTACAGCCGCTTAATAAAAACAAAATTAGAATCTGTTAGGTAAGACAGAACTAAACACTTCTGTTCAGATCTCGATAAAATATAAATGGATAGCTAGCAAGATAAGTTCGAGATAACAAATAATAAAATAATCATCAAAATCTGGTTCACCTAGAAAAAAGTTCTGAGGCTGACCCAGAAAAAAACAGGTAAAAATTACAGTTGAATTAAAAGCCCTCTTTCTTTAATTCTGTTGAAAGGTATCGTATTTAATGGGTTTTCACCCTAGGTATAATAATATGGGTCGCTTTATTCATTGTCTTTGTAAATGGGTGAATGAGCTTAACACGTTCGCTGCGGCAAGTAAAATCTTAAACCTTTGTCTGGTGCGGCGGCGGGCCAAATTGTGCCCCCAATGATTTTTCCGCCAGTGCGTGGTAGGTCTTTTTCGACACGTCAGCACAAGGTTAGATTAAATTGCTATAACTTTGCGAAAACATAATGTAGGTAAACAGTTTTTGGACTGTTGGAAAAACCTTGAACCCAACTTCTTTAGATTTGATTCGCCCCGGGATCTGCCGAACAGAAAATGAGAAATAAACCAGGGAAAGTGGCGGGTCGGTATCGACCAGAACCGCACTAGAAAGTATTTTTAGTAGTGATGGGAAAGACAAAAATAAGGGGATATCGAAAATAAAACAGAATTAAAGTAAAGAAATAAAAATTGTTTATTTAATTATTTATTAATGGCTGTCTTTAAAACATTTCGCACAAAGATTTTGCTTGCACATTCTGCAGTATGTTTTAATTTTTTTTACTTTCCTTTTCACCTCGGAACTCTTCATGGTTTCCCGCAGTTTTTCATAGCACTCTACACAATTTCGCCGTTTACCGCTCATCTCAAGGATATGATCGGCCGTAGGTGTTACTTGATTTCCTGAAATGATTTTTTAAATTCTGTGATTCATTTACCTTATGAATTTGACTACAGGGCTCTCTGTGTATTAAATAGATTCTCAAATAAAATGAAAAAGTTAACATAGGTCTTGAAATAATCAAATCTCATCACCATGCGTTGTCAAAGTGCACACTTTGATGGGTAAAATTAAACACAACATGCTACAAGATAAGGTGATACAACTTTGTTTTCTGCAATTTTGAGACCACTCTATTTGTTAAGCTTGTGAAAACAAAATATGTACATATAATACAGGGCCTTATATAGTAGACTTGAAGCGTTATTTTCATGTTAAATGCAGCTTTCTGACCCGAAACAACAACTCATGTGTTATTGAGTAAGTAAACAGAGTGTCATAACATACCTTAATACAAGGAGTAGTGCAATAAACGCCATATATTGCTCGCAGAAAAATAAACGGAGTCAAACCAAAGCTCATGCTCGAAGACCATGCACAGCCACCTAAGCACTCGTAATGTGTAAAAAATAATGACAATAGTTACCTGTTGCAGAGGTAGAACGTCGTCAACACGAAACAGAAGGAATCACCTTCAACATAGGTCTAAAGATGGTTACAGTTATGTTGCACGTCGTTATACTTACTATCAGGGCATATATTTTTTCCAGTAATTGATTGTATTAATGCTTCTGTAAATTCTTTCTTTGAAACCTTCTTCTCATTTTCAAGGAAAATATCTCCTGACTGCTGTCACTATCACTATCTGCACCGCAAATTAATTTATTTTCCAAAATATTTATCTTTCTTTTGTTGCCTGACATCGTGCTTTTAATTTTAAGAAATAAAAAAAAGGTGACGTACGTCAGTTCCGATAGCTTGCCCAACACTAACTGGCGAGGCGGGTGCTCTGTGCGGTATCGGGCCGCCAACAGCCTGTTGGGACGGCGGGCCACAATAGGCCTCCTCCCGCACCGAGTTGATATTTTTTACCGTCAGTGCGTGATAGGCCGATAAAGGCCTGCCGTGATGTTTTTATAGGGAACACCTATACTTTTGACCACAATCTCAAATATATATTTGTCTTTGTCGTACCTTTACAAACACCTGAGATAATCGTTCCGCACCAGCGAGAGGGACATAGTTTTCTTCGTCCGCACCAGGTGAAATTCCGCGGCAGGCTGATTTGGGCCTGTTCCGCAGCGAACGTGTTAATGCCCACCCGGTGTTAAGTGGTTACCGGAGACATTAACCACGAATGCCACCACCCCCTTTGAGACATGAGGTCTAAGTGATTGTATAGCAGCCGTCTCACCTTTCATACTAGAACGTATTGCGCTATTAAAGTTGCTTCGTGGCAGAAATAGGCAGGGCGGTGATACCGTACCGTGCGGGCCTACAAGACGCCGTACCGCTTGCAAACTTGTTCGATTCTCGATTAGAATTAATATATTTTTGAAAAGATATTTTGTGTCTTTTTGGATCTTTCGTATAAGTACGAGTCCTTGTCTTTTAAATGTTTCTTATAATGCAAGAGAAAACGCTAACTCTGAGCCAATGTAGATGGACAGTGTTTTATTTACTTAGATGGGTGAGTGTGTTCACGGCACGCCTTTTTTTATTTTTTTATTGTTTAGATGTATGGACGAGCTCACAGCCCACCTGGTGTTAAGTGGTTACTGAAGCCCATAGACATCTACAACATAAATGCGCCACACACCTTGAGATATAGTTCTAAGGTCTCAGTATAGTCACAACGGCTGCCCCACCCTTTAAACCGAAACGCATTACTGCTTCACGGCAGAAATAGGCGGGGCGGTGGTACCTACCCGTGCGGACTCACAAGAGGTCCTACCACCAGTAACACCGCCTAGTAAGTAGTTATCGGAGCCCGTAGACATCTACAACGTAAACACCTACACCTTGATTTATGAGTTCTTAGGTCTCAGTTTTTACAGTACAAGTATAACAAGTGAGTATAAACCTTATGTCAATATAGTCCCACTTGTGTTTTATGTTTCTTTTCTTTTATTTATCTTATTTATTATCTGGATCTGTGTGGAAGGCAATTAATGATTTTATTATTATTGTTATTATTATGTTAGAGGAAGTCTAAAAGTGTCACCTGTGACAGAGAAGTTGAGAAGTGCGCGTTTGGGATGGTATGGACATGTGATGAGATGAAATGAAAATGAGGTTGCTAAGAGAGTGTAAACTATGAATGCAGAAGGATGTAGAGGAAGAGGCAGACTTAAGAAGAAATGGATGGATTGCGTGAAAGATGTTATGTGTAAGATAGAAGTGAGCGAAGAAATGGTATATGATAGAGGGGTATGGAAAGAGAAAACATGTTGCACCGACCCCAGGTGACTGGGAGAAGGGCAGGAGAATGGTGAATGATTATACGGGTCAACACTGAATTTGACTTTGATTGCAAAGCATAAAATTTCGATAGTTTAGATCGTAATTAGATGAAAAAAAAATACATGGCATGAAACAGTTTGCTTTTGAATTTTAATAAATTGACCACATATGAAACAAAATGCATCAGCATCGTATTTACACTTTCGTGACATTTTAAGTTTTTCTGGGCTTGTACAAAACACCTGATCGTTGTTTATGACTCGAGTGCCATCTAGTGGCACTGCGTAAACGTAAGCACCCCACTCTCACAGCGCGGTTTTTTTGAAAAAAAAAACCGAAAAATGTGACGGTAAATTTTTTTCCAACGCCGATAAAGAAGTTTCACTTCAAAAAGGTATTTTATTTTCGTTTTTGTGAATAATTATCCGGAAAAACCTAGTAGAAGCGTTAGGACAAAGAACTTTTTTTTTTTGTAGAGCAGTGATATTATCATTATTATTATATATGTAAAGTGGCTTATTGCATGTGCCAGGGAGTCGGGAGTGTCGTGGGGGAGGAGGGCGCGGGCGTGCGGCCCTCGATCAGGCGGGGTGGCCGCCCACGTGGGCGCGTGGCGGCGGCGCGAGCGCGCTGCCCAGCCGCGCAGACCCATGGAGATCCTCACCAGCATCTACGCGCTGCTGTCTGGAGGGGTAAGCATCCCCAACATTCCCCATTCCTTTAGATACGCAGCTTCTGGTATGTGACGAGTAAAAGGAAGCTGATATTACATATATATATACATATATATATATATTTTATACTTTATTATTATATACCTTAGTACTGACCTACTTCGGGCAAGTTCTGGCTTATCCAAGGATGGGGGTTATTGAGTGATAGGAGGTTTTACGGTGCAATTTAAACCTTATGAGTCAAGTTGCGGAATTTTTTTTTATTGCTTAGATGGGTGGACGAGCTCACCACAGCCCACCTGGTGTTAAGTGGTTACTGGAACCCATAGACATCTACAACGTACATACGCCACCCTTCAAACCGAAACAGATTACTGCTGCAGGGCAGATATAGGCAGGGTGGTGGTACCTACCCGTGCGGATTCATAAGAGGTCCTACCACCAGTAAATTACATACGCAGCCGCTGGTATGTGACGAGTAAAAAGAAACTGCTCTTCAAATATTTTTCTTTTTTCTTTTGTTGTTATTATTATTTTTATTTTATTCCGAAATTGTACATAGTAATTGTTTTTATTTAATTTTGGTATTCTATATGAAATGTTACTGTTAATGAATGTAATATGGAAGTAAATGAAATAAAGAAATATATAAATACTCGTGACTCCTACTGGTGATAGCGATTCCTCAGAGATCATGCTCTCTGCTGTGACAAGGTTCAGATTATCTAAGAAATATAGTAGTGTTGGATTCGGTGCTGCATTAAATATTTCATTCTTAGATGAGTTTTTATTTCACTGTCTCCTTAAGCCATTGTAATAAATACTGTATTCTGTTTCTAAAGGGAAAAGTCTTCTAGAGGAAGAGGTAGACCTAAGAAAAAATGGATGGATTGCGTGAAAGACGATATGTGTAAGAGGGGAGTGAGCGAAGAAATGGTATATGATAGAGGAATATGGAAGGAAAAAACATGTTGTGTTGACCCCGGGTGACTGGGGGAAAGGGCAGGAGAATGATGACTGTTTTCTCTTTCGAGAGGCTCCCTTGTAGCAGCATCGGTTAGATCTACCTACATAAACCAATCTGGAGACCAAACATTCTCCAACACGACGTTAATAGTATAAAACCCCGCAATACGAAGCATAAAATGGAAATGAAGACTCTTATTGAATTATTGGATCGTAAAAATTTAATATCCCGCAAATTATGGCGCTCGATTCGCTGTGATATTAGCGGATACTGGAAACGTCTCGGTGGCGACTGTAAATTATTAGTTAACTAGCTGACACGGCAGACTTCGTAGTGCCTCAATCGATAAATAAAGTGCCTAAATTTTTGTATAAAATAAACTTAAAACAAACAAAAGGAATCCGTCCGACGGGGGACATAATAATATCAAAGGGAAAACAAAATTGTTATTTTTATTAATTCCGAGTATTTTCATATTTATCTACCTTTTAAACCTTCTCTGGACGTCCACAAATAATTCAAGACCAAAATTAGCCAAATCGGTCCAGTCGTTTTCGAGTTTTAGCGAGACTAACGAACAGTAATTCATTTTTATATATAATAATATATAGAAGATAGAAGATTTAATACCAAATGCCTTTTTCGTTTGAACGTAAGTTGTTCGTCAGTTTGTGTGAAAACGAAACAGAAGTTAATGTTTTCTTTATTAATTTAATAGCAAGGTGTTAATCCGAAGATCGACTCGGTAGCATTTCGTCTGCACTGCGGGGCAACAACTGCCGCGTTGTTGGCGGCGAGCGCGGCTCTCACCACGCGCCACCTAGTGGGCAACCCGATAGACTGCATCCACACAAGGCAAGCTACACTGCACGCTAAGTCACCTGTACTTTGTTCATAATGTTTTTGATAGATGGCGCTGTTAGCAATTATTTTTAATAAAAAAAAGATTCTTAAAATTCTTGATGTCTGAAATCCACAACTAGTAAATATGAAAATACTACTAGCTTGTGGACGATATGGCTTTTTGGTGACGGTACGTATCGTGAAAGTGTGTACCACTATGCATTTTATTTCTGTGATGAGATGCGCTTCGATCGATCATTAAAAACAAGAGTGCTGTCTTCCCTTCTTGTGATGAGATAACTATTGAAAACCATTGATAATCAGTTTGCTTCCCGTCTCGAGCTATAAATCAGATGGGTAATGAAAGTGACAGCTACGGTCAGCGATCGAGATGGACCGCCAATAACATAGTTTGTTATCTTCTTAGGGACATTCCTGAAGACGTATTGAACACCTACTGCTGGATCCACTCAACGTTCACAGTGGCAGGGGAGGCGTCCGGTGCCTACCCAGGGGTGAGGGGCGCGGGGACATCGCCACGACGCTACGGGAAGTACTACCAGTGGGTCGCGTTCACATTGTTTTTTCAGGTAAGTTATACGTTCTAAAGGCACTGATGTTAACTGAAGATTGGGTTTTCTTCGTGATTTTCATCACTTACTAGCAAATTCGGTTATACTTAGAGAACACTGCTGCTCATTCGAACACCGTTGCATCGCTCGACACGAATGCACCGGACGTCTTATCTTTTAGGCCACGACGACTTAAAGATATCCTTAAGGCTTAAGTCTACCTTTAGGATACCTACCTGACACCACAGCTATATTTTCGTGGGCCTTAAGATATTTTAGCTGAATTCTTACATTTAATCTAAAATAATATCCTACCTCGATGTAGTGTTTATCTATGAACTGCCTTTTTGAATACGAAATTAAATATTAATAAAAAGAACCTTCTTCACATACGAAATATACTACTATGTAGCCGTTCATTATTTAAATGTGAAGTTTCATTGAAGAAGGACATTATAGCAGTTGAATATGTTCTCTTCTAATACGATTTCAGATAAATAAAGTTCTTCCAAAAGGACTACTTCACTATTGTTCCTATAAAATCTTTATTTTTCAAGGATCGATTGCTGTATTTCTTATACAGGCATCCGACGTATAATCTACCTTTGATATTCATTATCTAGTTGGCCGCGAAATCGTCTGCTTATCTACATTCATTAAAAATATCTAACCTAAGATAATCACGAGTTTTATTTCTTTTAAAACGCGCAAAATTACTGCTTTAGTTTGCACCGAAATAGACCGAATTCCTTGCGCCAAATGTGTTCGCGCAGAATACCTATGCGAATCTAATTATTCTTTAATTTGTAGAATTGGGCGTATGGTTTCACTGGCATAGGTGTTTAGAAAAAGAGAAGGTCTTTGTCTGAATCTAACGTAATCATCATTCTATCAGACTGGTGGTAGGACCTTATGTGAGTCCGCACGGGTAGGTACCACCACCACGCCTATTTCTGCCGTGAAGCAGTAATGCGTTTCGGCTTGAAGGGCGGGGCAGCCGTTGTAACTATACTGATACCTTAGGACTTATATCTCAAGGTGGGTGGCGGCATTTACGTTGTAGATGTCTATGGGCTTCTGTAATCATTTAACACCAGGTGGGCTGTGAGCTCGTCCATCCACTTAAGCAATAAAAAAATTTATCAACCAATTACAGCTACATTTATCTACTTCTTCTTAGTCGCATGCTTCATTGGTGAAGGTCGTGTCCTTAAAAGACCTTGGTGGCTCTTTGTACAACCACCTTCCACTTCGTTCAGTTTTCGACTTCCCTCAGGGCGGCTTTAATAGACCACTAAGCGCGGTAACCAGATCCGACCAACGTTTTGATGAGCGGCAGTGGTTGTTTCGTTGCTACCTTGCTCATCACAACCAATTTTTCAATGCTGTCTGGTTGCCGTCGTGTGACAAAAGTAACTAAGAATATCTTGGTAGCAGGTCGATGACGGCTGTGTGTTTCCCTGACGCTGTCTTCGGGTCTCAGTTTAGGTGGTCTGCGAGATCCATGTTCCTTATAGACTATTTGATGACGATGACTATTTTGCAAAAGCAGGATTCGATAACTTGGAGTTCGTTTATGTGCTTGCGGGCCGCGTGAGCGAACAGTATACTTGGTTGCAATCTTCCTACCTAATTGTCTTCAATGCGGTTTTATTCAAATTTCAGGTTGGGCCATTGAAACGATTGATCACTTCACACAAACTTGGTTTTTTATTTTGTCTTAATCGTCTTAATCTATGTAACTAAAATATAAACGTCTCGCTTCTTCAGAGTTACACTGCGTCTGTCTGCCGTCGCGTCCGACAACTACCCTCCTCTCGCTTATAAAATAAATACAGGTGTTCTGCATTCATTCGCCGCCTTTCTTACTTCCTAACACGACATCTCCTGTCTGTCTCACTCAGTCATGCTCCAAATGTGTCATCCATCCATACCGTTCCGTTCCTACATATATTTGTTCGTCGTAATTTTTGAACGTCATTTTCAGCGACCTTAAAACGCTGCATTTTTTTTTTTTTAAAGTTGAAGTTATTTTTTCTTTTTTCCTACCTAAGGTGATGGTGTTGAGATACAATTTTAGCGTAACTTTAACTAGTAGGTGAGCTCACGGGGCACAAACCTGACGAATTATTTGTTACTTCACTTTAAGCGTATTTAAGCGTATTACTATTTTTAAAACTACATATATATTTATTGTTACTTTTTAACGATAAAAGCATCGACTATTGTGATAGTTTATTGACCGCGTATAAACTACATTCAAGCCGAATCATTTTAAACAAATCATAAAAGTTTTATTTACTGTCAGTTTCGCGGGTCCAACCGGGTGATATCTTTATTTCCCGGATTCTCCACGTCAGATCGTCAAGGCACTGAAATTGAGGCTACAAATGTATGTTACAAGGCATAATAGCAACTGCTTTTACTGTTTACTTTGTGTGTTTGCACTGGAGTAGTTCTTTTAAGCCGGAATATCGCTTGTGTCAGGAAACTCCGCCCTTCCTGAGTAAGTATTCGAATAAAACTAATAATAATAAACAGAAAATAAACTACAAAAAAGAGATTAAAAATTTACAAGAAAATTAAATGTTAATTTACACAAATACAATGTTATTTTCGTCATATTATTTCCAACGCGGTGACGCTGACGTTTAGAATACTTTACAACTTTTCGTGGACATAGACAACTAAAGTGTTTGTTACTCGTCGATATTTGAATATTATGGTAAATACCGTCTGTATTTTCTATTCAAGGACATGCTAAATTAAACCGTAAAAGTATTTTTAATTATGTACATATAGCTCAAACTAGATAGCGGTATTTAAGTTGCGTCGCCTAAGGACAACGACCGCTGAAGATCAGCTAACTGGATTTTTTTTTATTGGCCGTGCAGGCAGACGTGCGTACGGCCCACCTGATGGTGAGTGGTTACCGTCGCCCATGGGCAGAGTCAAGCCGCAGCCTACCGTCAAATACCTTCCACAAGCCTCGTTTGAACAAGGATATGTCATAGCGCTCGGGAAACACCGTGGAGGGGAGCTCATTCTAAAGCCGGATGGTACGTGGCAAAAAAGATTTGTGGAAGCGCACTGTGGATGGCCGCAGTGGCTCCAGGTAGTATGGATAAACTCTACTCCGGTGGCGGGCGGTGCGATGGTAAAAACGAGATGATGGTATCATGATCACACAAATATTTCTAGATTGTTTTCAAATAACACTTAAAGACGTTAATGGTATTAAAATAGTTTCTTCGCGCTTTGGATGACTCGGCGAGAGTCACGGCGAGTGATCTAGTGACGCGGCATGTATCGTGATCAGCTAATAGTGTTTATTGGCTTTCAGATTAAATATCACGCTAGCCGGAGTACGGCGGGTTTGTGGAGAATTGGCGTGTCAATAAATATGTTATTTGAAGTTTAAATACGCGAATACGAGTATCTAAACAAGTTAACAAAATTAGAACCATCATTTTTTTAAATAATTAATTTTCATAATTATAAAATGTCATAAGTTTTTCAAATCAAGTCGCTTGGGGCCTGAAGGATAAGACGCCCGTTGCATTCATATCAAGTGATGTGATTGTCGCAGATACCAATTATTCTAATGGAATACGTGCGTAACAAGTGTCCACGATTGACTTCCACGGCGAAGGAACAACATCGTGTAACAAAAATAAAACCCGCAAAATTAGAATTTGCGTAATCACTGGTGGTAGGACGTCTTGTGAGTCCGCACGGGTAAGTACCACTCTGCCTATTTCTACCGTGAAGCAGTAATGCGTTTTGGTTTGAAGGGTGGGGCAGCCGCTGTACTGTTTACAGTAACAGTTTTAAAACCGAGACTTTTTTAGATATGCCTACGGTTTTTAGTCTCCTATGAATGTCTTTTTTTTTATTTTTTTATTGCCCTTGTAGTCATACGAGCATACGGCCCACCTGATGGTGAGTGGTTACCGTCGCTCATGGACTTCAGCAATGCCAGGGGCAGAGCCAAGCCGCTGCCTACCGTTAAGCTGTCTTCTAGCGCTGATGCTGAAGTAAGCGATAGCTTTGGACTATTCAGTGTGTTACGTTTATGTCGATGTAACTCATCATATTTCTTCGTTTTTATATAGATTTTAAGTATCCTCGAACAAATAGGGCTGTGCCGTTCAGCTCTACGAGCTAAGAGCTACATACACATAAAAGCTTAAGCCCTCTACGCCGTAGCGCTTTCGTAGCATAAGACCTTGACTTCATTGTGGTGATGAAAATGCATCGTAATATTGTAGGGTTGATAAGAACGGAACGTATGAAAAGAGTGTGAAACGGAGCGTTAAGATGTGAGTGAGAGAAAACGGAAAGAAAAGGAAAAGAGAATGACAGAATGACAGAAAAAAGGAAGATGGCGAAGACGGTTAAAAATGAGCAATAAAAGTGTTAATAAATTTTTAATTATTATTATAATAGAAGATTTTGGAACAGTGGAAGTTTTGTTTTATGCGCTACGATCCCTATTCTACAATATTAATGTTTTAATTTACAGTTATAGGATCTTAATAGTTAATAGTCGCTCTGGCTACTATCATCGGGTACGCGATCTCGGATACTTCGATATGAATCTCTAACGTATGGTCGTAGTGCTGACAACATTAATCGAAAGATCGCACGGTTAGCCTCTTTTTTTTTTTAATGCCCTTGTAGGCTTACGAGCATACGGACCACCTGATGGTGAGTGGTTACCGTCGCCCATGGACTTCGGCAATGCCAGGGGCATAGCCAAGCCGCTGCCTACCGCTTAATTAAACCTTAGGGCAAAGTAGCGGGAAGACATATACTACGCTTAAAATGCGTCACCTTAGTACTGACCTACCTCGGGCAAGTTCTGGCTTATCCAAGGATGATGAAAGGGATATTGAGTGATAGGAGATTTTACGGTGCATTTGAAATTGCGACCTTATGGGTCAAGGCGCGGCATTATTTATTTATTGCTTTAATGGATGGATGAACTCACAGTTCACCTGGGGTTAAGTGATTACCGGAGCCCCTAGACATCTACAACGTAAATGCCGCCACCCACCTTGAGGTATGAGTTCTAACGTCTCAGTGTAGTTACAACGGCTGCCCAACTCTTCAAACCGAAACGCATTACTGCTTCACGTCTGAAATAGGCAGAGTGGTGGTACCTACACGTGTGGACTCACAAGAGGTCTTACCACAAGTAATTGATGTCCATAGGTTCCAACCTACTTAATACCTGTTAGATTGTAAGCTCGTATATTCGTCTAGTACAGTTAAAAAAATCACTTCCACAATTTCTAAATTAATTTGCTCCGTTTTGGTCAATATGCGATCTTGCGACTGTATCGAGTTCCATAAATAAGTGATTAAGTAAAGGATTGAGCGAATGGCTTCCGTTTTGATTGATTATAGGTATTTTGTTCTAATCATTCGTTTAATCGCCCCGTTGGGTAAGCTATTGCGGTACCATAGGTTCGATTCTCGATTAGGTAACTCTTAAAGTCATTTGGTATTGTATTAGGCGCTACTTACAGAAATGGGTTCTAAGTCTAAGATTTACAGTACAACGTCTGGTCTACTCTTCAAACTGAAACGCATTACTGCTTCATGGCAGAAATAGGCAGGGCAGTGGTACCTACCCGCGTGCACTCACAAAACGCCCCACAACCGATAAGTCAATTGGGATGAAATGAAATAAGTAATATATCCGTAAAATGATGGGAATTTACAATAAGATTTCAGTGGGATTATCGAAAGAAACCACGTTCAGTGGCTTTGTTTCATTTTCCTGCTACTGTGTTCTGTTACAGACGTTAAAAAAATTATGTTTTTATTTAATTTTTTTTTATTGCTTACTGAGTGGACGAGCTCACAGCCCACCTGGAGTTGAGTGGTTACTGGAGCCAATGGACATTTACGACGTAAATGCGCAACCCACCTTGAGATATAAGTTCTAAGGTCTCAGTATAGTTACAACGGCTGCACCACCCTTCAAATCGAAACGCATTATTGCTTCACGGCAGAAATAGGCAGGGTGGTGGCACTTACCCGTGCGGACTTACAAGAGGTCCTATCACCAGTAAGAGTGAAAATGAGCCACTATTATTGCGTCAAAAGCCCTAGTCAGGCATAGTGTGAATCACCAAATATAAATGTCATAGTTTCGCTCGTGTGATGTGTGAATTTCGTATGTATGTTAATGTCTGCGAAGAGTCCGCGTGTCACAATGTAGGTGGGCATCGTAAATTATTATCAGTGCGCACAGAGCGACCTGGGATGTGGCACATAGCAGTTTGAATGCAGGATTCGTGACAGAGATATTCTCTCCACTTAAAACTTTAAGAGCAATTTAAAATAACAACTGAATTAGGCAGTCAGGTAAATCATTCTAAAGTGCGATGATAAAATTAAAATATTGATAAAATGAATATAAAGTTTAAATGTGAACTGCGTGTTTTTGATTCGACAGGATAATGGTATTTACTCGGAAACGCACAGAATGTGTAGTCTACATAATATTTTTTGTATGGGATTAAGAAGTGTGATTCATTTGTAAATTATATATTGTACTAAGTATCACAGAAATTTTAATTCATTTCCCTATCTTCCGTTCTTAGGCCCGTTCTTTCTAGCCTCATAGCTAGATAGCAAGATTAAATAGCTGTGACATTCACTATGATGATCTGAGATTTAAAACAAACGAATCATTTCGAAAAGTTCAAGAACCCACAATCTAGAACTATTAGATTTCGTATTCATAATCAGCTATCGGCACATTAAGAGCCATTTATAGGAAGACTGTCAAAAAGCCTTATTCAGAATATTGTCTTATTAATTTTTCGTATGAATACCACTTTTTGTCTTCTTATAACGGATGTATAAAGCACCGACAACTCAATCAGACCGTAAAGCGCAGAGAGCTGGCGAGGGTCCCACTCCATGTTGCGACGACAAAAGCATTAACTAAACTAAAAATGCCATGATTTTTAAGCTATTGCACAGCTTTTATCGCGGGCTTTGAGCGTGGCGACCGAATCACGAAATACCGTAACGAAAATAAAACCTAACATCCCCACTTCGCCTACCATGTAGCTCGCGTTTAACATATTCACACGTTGCACTTTTTGTGAATAAACGGGTGGCGTGACGTCACACTGCATGCGCATCATCAAAGTCTGCTCATCTCTCTCTCGCGCGGTCTAGCTTATGAATGTGAAGGGGACAGTTAATGTTTTGCTTTTGTTAATATTTATAAATATAGCGTTGTCTTATTTTATTATTGTTTTAATATTAAATTATTATTGTCTAATTATAATTGCATAAGTTGATAAAAATGCTATGCAATAGCTTTATCGCGGCAGTCCCCGTGTGCCACACTTCCTTCATCCTTAAACGAACTTACCACGTTTGTGCCCAGTTGAAAGTTTGGGATGGGCTATGATTACCGAAAACATTACAAGACAAAGTTGACATCAACAACATCGATCTCTGACCAAATGACTGTCTCGTGAACCAAGTGTGCAACCACTGGATCAAAAAGACAAAGCTATCTTCTTTGTTTTCTTCTTTTTCTTACCCTTATCCTTATGCTAGCGTAGCATGTCCTCTTTTTCTATTCAGGCTCGTCATACGTTATCTATCTTCTCATCCTTCTCTCGCTTATCATCTTTCACATGGTCCAGCCATTTTTTTGGGACGCTCATTCCTCCTCTCTTAAAAGGCGAAGTTAACTTGTTAGTTTTTTTTTATTGCTTAGATGGGTGGACGAGCTCACAGCCCACCTGGTCATAAGTGGTTACTGGAGCCCATAGACAACTACAACGTAAATGCGCCACCCACTTTGGGATATAAGTTCTAAGGTCTCAGTATAGTTACAACGGCTGTTCCACCCTTCAAACCGAAACGCATTACAAACACATTACCTTCGCGGACTCACAAGAGATCCCACCACTAGTACATTTAAAAGGCACATTAAAACGCTACATCACCCTCTCATAGCTCATCAATCGAGCCCCTACATACAGCGTGTTATTATTATGTATGACAGTATGCGTGGCACTTTACTGCCACCACCTGTGTTTTTGGGTCGTCACGGTACCGAGGTACCGTACTGTGGACATATTACGGATTCCTTTCGATACTTACGCATGTATATTATAGTTATGAACAAAAGTCAGGGCTTTTTATAGGCCAGGTTAGTTTGGTTGTGCGGTAATTGGATGCTTCAATGCGCCGAGCTGATTTGATGTTAACAGATTATTAGAAGACATAAACGCTACTACGTAAATAATACCAGCCTTGAGGTTTGAGGTCGTGGTCTCAATAGTGAGTCAGACGGTTTTTATTACTTTAATGGAACACAAATGCGTGACAAACTATCACAAGTACCTATTATCATGAACGCAATCCATTTTGTGAAGTAAGCTCAAAGTTTCAGTTTCATTTTCAGCTTAAAAAAGGCTGACCTGCTCTTGAAGGAGGAATGTTTGGTGGAAAATACGCAGAGCACGGTACAAACACGGTACACGCTTAGCGGTCTCAGAATACATCACAAGTAAAAAAAAAGCCCTTATAGGCAGACGAGAATGCGACCCATCAGTCGGTGAGTGGTTACTGTCGCCCATGGACGTCAGCAATGCAGAAGCATAGCCAAGCCTATTGTTAAGTGCTTTCCACAAGCCACCATTGAAGAAGGACATGTCATAGCGCTCAAGAAATATCATAGAGGAGCTCACTCCAAAGTCGGATGGTACGTGGCGAAAATAGTCGCGAAGAAGTGAATGACCATAGTGGTCTTAGGTAGTATAGATAAAGTCCACTTCGGCGGCGGACAGTGCGATGGCAATGACAACCTATGACTGAGCGTCTGTCGTCAATAAATATTCAACTTTGTCACGTTTAAGCGGGAAAATTTGGCCGCCATTTTAGATATTCGATATTGTGATAATAAATAAAACAACGAATAAATTATAGTGAGTCTAGAGTTTGTCAACACGTTTCGTGATTGTAAAATAAATGTTTATATAAAAATTATGTTTAAAATGAATCATTTCATATTTCAGGAATAGAAACAAACGACTTTATCTCAATGAAATTATTACGTGAAAAATCTTGTTTGTGTGAAAAACTGAAGTTATAAATTGTTCCTTAAATTTTCATATTTACACAACTGATTTTTTAATTTTTTCTTCTGCTGTAATAAATTTAACAATTAGTTTTAGGTCGTTGTGTTACATACTGGTTGAATTACTCGAAAGCCTTTACTTTACTGGTGGTAGGACCTCTTGTGAGTCCGCACGGGTAGGTAGGTACTATACTATTTCTGCCGTGAAGCAGTAATGCATTTCGTTTTGAAGGGTGGGGCCGCCGTTGTAACTATACTGAGACCTTAGAACTTATATCTCAAGGCGTGTGGCACATTTACGTTGTAGATGTCTATGGGCTCCAGTAACCACTTAACACCAGGTGGGCTGTGAGCTCGTCCACCTATCTAAGCAATACAAAATAAATAATAAAAAAGCCTTCACATCGGTGACGTTCTGCATGAAGATCTTAAATAGAGTCCACTAAACTAGAACAGGTGAGGTAGAATTGTCAATTATATTGTAGAGTGGGTGTCTCATACATCAAAGCGAAAAAACATGGCTCCTGCGCCATAAGTACGTTGGATGGAGATGTTTACTTATTTAAGCTCACAATACGCCTTCCTCCTCCTTCTTGAGCCGATAATCCTCAATGTTAAGGGCCGTATCCTCTATGACTTTCTCGTGGATCTTCTTGCGCGAACTTAGTCTATTCTCGGCTCTGTGGATGGCATCGTGGTCTGGAGGTAGGGCATATCTGGTCCGACCACCGTATTAGACTTCTAGCTCTGGGCTTGCTTATAGAGACCTCGCCTGTTACTAGCAGCTTTTTTTAATTGTCACCTTCTGGCAATGTGTCCAAAGAACTCGAATCTCCTCTATGGGCATATGGTGCTGAGCCCTGTAGTTAGTAAAAATTTGCCGTAAGCTACGTTTGTCGATATTCAGGAACTCTTCTACTGTAAATATAAGATGCAAGTCCATGACTAATCACTAGAGAGGCATCTACTTATAGAGTCGAAGGGCAAACATGTTTTTTTTTTTAAATTTCCCTTCTTATTGCTTAGACTGGTGAACGAACTCACGATCTGTCGAGTTAACACCAGTGGATACCGCGGACCGTAGACATCAACACCATAATTGCCACCATCCACCTCGAGATATGAGTTCTGAGTCACAGGTAAACGTCTGCCCCAACCTTCGAATTTTCTTCTTCTGCTTCGTGGTACTCAATGGATTACTGACGAACTTGAACACTCATTATCACGAGAATGTCCTAGGTCAAAAAGTTGTTTTAAAAAAATAATATAATTATTACACTATTTTTTAGATAGTTTCTTTATTCTTTATTGTACACACAGTTAATATTACAATAATTGCGTAAGATATAAAAAATGGCGAGCTTAACTCAACAATTGAGTTTTCTACCAGCTAACCGTTCTTAACGAAGGAAAGCTTTAAATGAGTGGGTAGAAGAATACAATCTAAACAATTTACAATCTAGACAAGAACTTAATAAAAAAAACAACAACAAAAAAACACTAATACATAATATATTAGACTACATATATATACATACACACATAAATAACGTAAACATATACATACACGTACATATATAATGAAATACATAAAATAAATATATATAAGTAATACTAAATTGATAGATAGTGCTTCTTTAATGCCTTCCTGAATACCTCAAGTGAGGGACTTGCACGGATTGAGTGTGGAACTGAGTTCCACAGACGCACAGACTGCACAGTGAACGAACCGCCGTAGCGGCTGGAGGAGTGAGGGGGAAAATTAAGGAGAAGGGATCTACTTGTACGACAGGGTACACCTCGGGGCATCTGGTACTCGAAGCGCTCACGGAGGTACCGGGGAACAGCTGGGTTATTAAGGATGTTGAACAGCATACATAAAACATGTACATCACGGCGAAGTCGGATAGGTAACCAATTAAGTTGTGATCTGTACTGCGAGACATGATCATATTTGCGTAAACCAAAAATAAAGCGTATGCATAAATTTTGTAACCTTTCCAGTTTGTCCCACAGCCCCTCCGCGGCGTCCAGGAAACAGACATCTGCATAGTCAAGGAGAGGAAGCATAAGGGATTGGGCCAGGGTGACTTTAGCTTCAAAGGGCAAGAAACGCTGAAGACGCTTGAGAGACTGAAACGTGCAATGCACTTTCCTGCTAACTAAGTTTATCTGACTGGACCAAGAGAGATGACAATCAAGAACGATACCTAGGTTTTTTGCTGTTTTAGAATAAGCGATTGGAATTCCATCTAGCGTCACAGGGGGCAAATTAATGTGGTCAATCGTGTTGTACCTATAGGAACTACCAATTACTATGACCTGTGATTTTGATGGATTCACAAGAAGTCCAAAAGATTTAGCCCAAGCACTAATTCTACCAAGATCTCCATTGATTTCAGCAATAGCTAGAGCAACGTCATCAGCTTTAAAATGTCTATAAATCTGCAAATCGTCAGCGTAGAGATGGTAGTGAGAAGTCAGCACCTGAGTAATTTCATTAATGAAAATAGAGAAAAGGAGAGGAGATAGTACGCCACCTTGAGGTACACCCGCAGTTAAATCACACCATTTTGAAGTAGCATCATCAGAACGGACACACTGCGAGCGTCCCCGGAGATAAGATTCAAACCAGGTTAGAGCAAGTGGAGATACATTAAGAGATCCAAGGATACTTAGAAGGATGTCAAGATCTACTGAGTTAAAAGCACTGCTGAAGTCCAATAAGGTCAACACGGTTAGCTGCCCCACATCAATCGCGTGGCGAATGTCGTCAGTGACCTTGAGCAATGCAGTAACCGTGCTGTGGCCTTGGCGGAAACCAGACTGAAAAGAGTTGAGGAGATTGTTTTTATTAAGGTAGATAGTGAGCTGTCTTTGGACTAAACCCTCCAAGACTTTAGAGAGAATGGGAAGTATTGAGATTGGACGAAACTGAGAAAAAGAGGAAGGATTAGGGACCTTAGGAAGTGGGAGAACATGAGCCTTTCTCCAGCTACTTGGGAATGAGCCTTTTGAGAGAGAGAAGTTAAGAATATATGTAATGATAGGGACAAGCTCATCCACAAGCAGAAGGATCATCTGAAGGTGAATCCCATCCTCACCCACAGCCCTAGTGGAAATAGAAAGGATGGATCTCTTAACGTCACACTCTGTAACCGGAGTGAAAGTAAAAGGAGTGCACATGGGTAAAGGCCTTTTGGAAAGTTGTAATAGTGTAGATGACTTTGTACTGTCATTAAGAATAATGGGAGCTTGAGAGAAATGCTTATTTAAAGCGTCGAGGTTAATAGTAAAGGAAGTTTCGTTTAACTGTTTGCCAATGCCTAGTGAATTAAGGAATTTCCAGATTTGGCATGTGTTCAGACCCTCTAAGGAGCTATGAATATGGCGTCTTTTGGCATCTCTACACATCCGATTGCAACGATTACGAAGTTTCTTGTAAGTTGTAAGATTGTCTTCCGTTGGGAGCTTTCTGTATCTGCGTTTAGCCTTATCTCTCCTGGCCATCATCTGCCTAATTGAGTCGGATAACCAAGGTGAGGGTAACTGTTTAACTCTGACACGTCTGATGGGAGCATGATTATCATAAAGAAGCGAGATATTTTTATTGAAAGAACAAACCATGTCATCGATCGTGTCAGAGCCGAAGACAGTCGACCAGTCAACATTCCTCGCGTCAGCCCGCAATCGCTCCACGCCTATACCCTTGAAGCTACGAAGGAAAAGGTATTTGGGTTTGGGTTTAGGAGGACGAATCTTGTAGGAGAGATAAATTAAATCATGATAGGAAAAAGGAGCCGATAGTTGTCCGTGTGTAGCAACCATGTTGGATTCAGAAACAATAATTAAATCCAGAAGGGAGTGGTCTTGATATTGAGGTGCACAGTGTGTAGCTGCAAGAGGGAGGATATTTAAGTTGAGAGAAGTAACTACCGCACGAAGTTTATCAGCACGGCTGTCAGATTTCAGAAGGCAGGTGTTAAAATCACCAAGAATTATTGTATGATCATAAAGGGGGGAAAGAGATTCAAGTTTAGATTCGAAAGAGGAGAAATAGTCAACATGAGAAGAGGGGCTATAAAGAACGCCTAGAAGAAGCTTAGTATGGTGAAAGGAGATTTCAATAAATAGGTTTTCTGCGGACTGCGTATATTCACCTGGGGACGCATCAATAACTTTAGAAGGAATATCAGAACGAAGATAAATCGCTACGCCACCTCCTCCTTTCCCTGTTCTGTCGTTGCGTAGTAAGCGATACCCAGGTAGAGAGTAATGAGTAGAGGGAAGAGCAGGTTTAAGAAAGGATTCAGAGATGAGTACTGCATGGACGACACTGGAATCGAAAGAGGACAAGAGATCGGGATAGTGGGCTGGGACACTCTGTGCGTTTATGTGAACGATGTTGAGGAACTTAGGAAACGGCGAAAATTTTGCTTGAATCAAGTCTCGCAAATGAGTTGAGTCACCATCCTCACTAAATGCACTACCATAGCTTATGTCAGACGAGCTTGAGGAAGAGCATGAGAAGAAGGCATCATTAATATCTAAATTTGACATACTAAGATAATATAATATAAATATATACTAAACAAAAATACAGTAAAATAATAGAAAACACTAAAAAATAAATAAAGCTAACGTAAAACTAAAATCTAAAGATTTACAACTGTAACTTACTTCACAAACGCTCCTTTCGAGATTGGCAAATCACTTTAATCTAAGTCAGAAAATGTACATACTAAAAACAAAACGCAAATTCTATTATCATTGTCACAAATATATTAAGTAAATGTATAATCTATATTGACAATATAAAACTTAAGAGTTGGCTGTATGGCATAGTTCCATTGCCTTTCTCTTCGAGAAAAACCCTACTGCTGCTACTACTAAGTGCATAATCTATGATTATCACTTATCTATCTGTCAGTTCTATTACAATTATTTACAATCAAAATTTTTATATGTTGGTAATTTTGAAAGTTGATCGAAATAATGTTCAAAAACGCATTACAACTACCTCGAATAGATAACTAAGTTTTTAGTGTTACATCTATGAATAAGTTCAAGATACCGCCATACTACTTTCGACGAGTCGTCCTCTTGCCGATTTCTCGCTCTGCCGCTGATTTTGGTGCCGTCTTGGGTTCGTCATGAGATTTCCCAGATGACTGAGGAGCTCCTTGCGCTTTTTGAGCCGAGGGAAACTTGGTTTTCAAATGCTGAAGTTCAAACATCTGTTCAATCTTACTGCGTTTATTATCCGGGAGAAGGACGATTATTTTCCCATCTGTTGTCCAGCAGCGCTTAACGCCGAAATGAGAGCGGGCCTCCAAAAAGACATCATGACGTGATTTGGTCAGAAATTCTGAAATGATGACCCTAGAACCCTTCAGGAGTGTCTTGTTCTTCCACACTTCATTGCATCGCCTCAAACTCAGGAACCTGACTAATATAGGCCTAGGCTTATTGGTGTTGGAGCCTAACCGATAGCAAGCAGTTAAGTCCTCTTCTGTGCAACCAGCCACCTTCATTTGGTTGGTTAATATACCCACAATTGCTGTTGCTGGGTCTGTGGCATCTGACTCCGGGATTCCATGAAACAGAAGGACCTTACGACGCGACGCCATCTCATGCCTGTCCAACCCCAAGAGAACAAGCTCCATCTGTGACCTCAGCATGTTGAGTGTTTGTAGTGTGAGATTCCGGAATGCGATGAAATCTTGTGACAACTTGCCTAGGTCCGTGTGTGGTGACTGGTGACTGCTCAGCATTGCTTCAAACTCAGTCATCCTCTGCACAACGCTTGATTCCACCTCTTGTAACTTAGTATACAGATCCATGATGCGGCGCTATTGATGATGTGGCAGTAGTGATTTATATTCTCGCAAATTTTTTTCGTTATAAAGCTGAAGTCGCGGCCAAAACATATGAAATATAATTATCGTATGACTAATGTCCGTGTGGAGATCTTTACAGAATTTTTAAAGAGAACGGAGTTTATTTTCTACTTCAGACATATTATATTATGTGATTTAGAAACGAAAAGAAGTTCTGTGCCGAATTGTTTTATACCATAATTAGAAGGCGAAGGTTTCTTTTGTTTGTTCTGTAACGATAATTTCAACATATCGGTTTTTCTGATCGTCCTGAACCTCTGGGTCTATGGGCAGATAAATTCTGTTCACAGTATTTTGCTTTATGTGTTAATTCTCTAATAAATTATTGTAATTAATCTCGCAATCTCTGTAACATCTCTTATAACTGTAATACAATTAGAAAAAAATATCATTTCGTAGACTTTCTAGAGATAAGTTAGCTTTAAAGCCACGGCAAGCATCATAAACATACATACATAATCATAAACAAATGATATAATACAGGTATGAATCAAAATCACATTTAAATTTTCTCATTGAAAACAGTTTGAAAACAAACAAAAAAATATTAAAAATTTGACAAGCGTTGACGTGCAAAATGGCCGTAGTCGGAGAAGTCCGCAATAATTTTACGATACAATTTAATTTTACGATAATACAAATGCCGAATGTTTTATTTATTGATGTTTTATAGTTTTCGTATGCAACTAAATATGTTGTTTCAGTAAATAATGTCGGGAGCCGGAGCTGGTGGTCGGGCAAGATTGTATTATCTGTATAAGGGCTTTCACGCAATTACGATTTCTTGAACGACTTTTATTGCAGTCACTATTTTTTTACTGGCTTTGATTGAGCCGCAAATTGATGGCTGGCAAGATTGTAGGCAAAAGATCTCGTGGCAACAATCCAATGCGCTGGTTCGACGAAATCATCACCAATCTAGATACCACAGTTTACGATACACCGAGAACAGAGGACGATGGCGAAACATCATCCAGCGGAGGATAATGGGAGGACATGGTCACGACCCTCAGATATGAGGAATGCGACTCAGGGGGCAGGATTGAGCAGACATGATCACAGATCGTTTTTCCTGTGGTAGATTCTGCGGTGCACTGCTTTGGCTAGGGCTAGAGTTAACAAATTCTCTCAGGTTGACCCCGTAAGCTCACCTACCCTTCCGGGCATGGGTAGAATATCCCCTTACACTACCAGCAAATTGGTAGGAAAAAACGATCGTTTTAAAGAGGATCGTATAGACGATATCATAACGCAAATGTCTATTGCATAGGACAAGTGGCCATTTAGATAAACCTAATGATTTGAAGATATGGGTATTGAAGGAACAGAGAAATGATATGTGTACATATGACACTTGACTGCCCCTAAGAAATATTGATTAGTGTGACTTAAATTGTTTCAAGCCCATTGACTAAATCAGAAGCCATTGAATCCACCAGGAAGACCTCTCGATGTGTCCCGAATGTTCAATTGAGATTTGAAGAGTCTTCAGTAGCCAAATCCGACTACGCCTCTAACATTATCAGAGACGGCAAACATTTACCACCCGATGCTCGACAGAAACAATATTGCCTCAAACTACTAGAAAACTATTTGAATATTTTCGTTCGTTTTAATAATTTCTTGATACTTTTATGGAAGATACATAAATAAGGGTTTTTCACAAACGCCAAAACATTAACATACAGCCAAGACGCGACTAAATCGTCACAAATAAAATAATATTATCCTCGATCGTATTCTGTGAAGGAGCCTTTATAATATACGTCTATATTATTGTTGGAGCCCTTCCAATATTGTTACTATTTTGCCCACTTATGAATAGATTCGTTACGGCTACGAAGGTGTGTTTGTCCGTCATTTATCTTCACGGTTCATTCGTTTGGGCTCTCCAGAAACTTGTTAAATTTGAAATGTTAATTGCTATCGTGTATTTTACGATCTTATCCTAATGTGTGATTCAAACTGATGTGTGTGTGTGACCAGATGTTAAGCCCTTTGCTAACATGTTTATCTGAGTTTATACTGCAGTAATAATCTCTACAAGAGAAGAGATGCTTCGTTAGTTCATATATACTGTTCGTGATATCACATAGGAGCGTGATTGTCTCACAATATTAAGCTATTGCTGGAATCCTTATGTTATTTAGTTTAAAAGTTCAAAGCGTGGTACACTGAGCTACCGGCTACTCTTTAAGCCGGCAGGACCGACCACATCGCGGCAGAAGTGAGCAAGACCGATCCGTACGGACCTACCAAAGACCTATCATTAAACTCTAAATTAAGCATTCGATTAGTGAGCACGTCTTCATGCTGGAGCGACCTAGTAACTTCGGATCCGACGAGGAACGGACCAGGCAGTACAACTTAACATTATAAATAGAACCGATGCCCCACGTTCGCAAGGAGCTTTTACAGAATTCAGTTGGGTGTAGGCCGTCGGGGGTGCCGCACGTGCCAATCGTTCCGCCGCTAGATCGGACCGCGCGTAATCTTGTTTCAAAAATAAATCGTTGCCGATTTAAAACCAGAGCACCATGAAGGTTAATGACAAAGAAAGACGCATGCATTAGATTCTGTGCCTGTAACGTTGAAGACAGAATGGATTTTGTGTTACGAATACGCGCTTCCGATAACGTTTGAAGGTATATTTGTATTTGTGGTGTATACATGTTATTATGTTTGTTTTGTTTGCGCTTAGGTACACTATTTAGGTATAATATAATTGTTAAATAAACTGTATGTGTCAAATTGAAATTATTCGTGTCACACGTGAGCTTTTGGAAAACTTACGAGAGTTTCTTTCAACGCGGAAGTTAAGACTTTTTATTCAGTTTCAAAATGATGTGAGGGCATAAAAGTTTTGTGTTTTTAATGAAATTAGGCATTGTATTTAAAAAGAAAGTTTTCTTATGCTAATTTCGTGAATAAGTGTAAGAGTTTTGCAGCTAATATTATCTTAGTTAATTCTTTTGGGAAAAGTTTCATTGAGTTTTCCGTCGCTAGCCATCGTTCACAAGTCGGACATAAACTTTTTAGCTTCTCAATATTTTTTGTTTGAATACAATAATGATGAATTTATGCTATATCAATAATTTATCTTATTTTGTTTCACGCTTTAACTTTGAATTATTTATTTACTGAACTAATTTGAAATAATTTTAATTATGTATTTTTTTTTGTATCTCTGCAATTCTCTTGTGAGAATCTAAACTTATAAATAAATTTAAAATTGTTCCATGATAATTGCGAAAAGCTATAAAGAAAAGTCAAAAAGAAAACAACATCTTATTATCGAAATTACAAACATTTATTAAAAGTTTGTAAATAGGTAACCGAGTAATCATTTATAGTCGATTAATCATCGGCGGTAATTTGAATTTGGAACTCAATAAAACCGGCAGTAAAATTGACATCACCTACTTACAAAGAAAAAAGTCTTTTCAAGTGTCCCGATCTGTAAAGAGGTTAATTTGCTGGCTGGAAACACTGTTTTAAAAAGTATTCTAAAAGGCGCCATTTTTGTTGGACTTCCTGTGTGCAGGCTTCATGCAATAAAACAAGTACGATTTTGCCATAATAATATTCAAATATCATTTTGTTAACTGTAGTTATAAATATAGGAAAAAATAATAGACTTTAAAAGCATAGGATATGCATAAATTAATTACGGTGAGGCAAAGAAATTTGTATTTACATTTATATTGTTCATTGTTATTAAACAAATTTAATACAGAGGGCTTATGGAAGCAGTGGCATTCGAATAAATAATTATTGAAAATTCCTTTAAAAATGCAAATCGTGATTTGACAAGTCAAAACAGTAGGGTTGCCAGAGATAGGGCTTAACTGACAACACACCGGGATAAAGGCGCGTGTTGCGATCGTATTTTCCCTAAAATTGATTTACGAATTGTTTCAAAACGTCATAACGATCGGAACGGTAACGGCCATAGTTCATCGCACGAGGCGTTTGGACAGTGTTGACCCAGTATCGCCGACGAAGCCGGCCAGACAATGTACATTCTACATTACACTGAGCAGTCGGCAATCGAGCTGTACGTTTTCCCTTGTTATTAATATTATACCTACCTTCTTGAGCAGATTTGCGCGGGATTCTCGATCGATTCTCGAAGTTTAAATAAAAAAATAACTAAATTTGCTAATGTCATATTTGAATTTGAAGTTTTTGACAATATCGCTTCGACGCTGTTTTTTTTTTGACTAAAGCAACTGGTCTATTAATGGCTTTACACCAGATCTCCGTAATATTTCTATTTAAAAGCAAATAAATAGTTCCTCTAGTTCTTCTAGTTCAAGAAGTCAAACATTCTATATACTATGAATATAACGCTATTTTTAAAAGAATAGCAAAGGTATTAATTCTTTGAATCAGTTTTCGCTGGTAGATTAGCGTGTAGTTGAAAATCTAAGTGGCGTCCAATAAAACTTATAATTTTCTTATGAACAGCCGCAGCTCAAATATATCGATAATCGACTCAGGCGTCTACAAACATTACATGTAGGGATGACATATGGTTTTTAATTCGAGTTTTCGATCCTTTCAGTTACCAATCAAAACAACATTATAATTTGTTATTTTCTAAAATGTTCTTCCCTCAAACGTATTGCTGGATTTCGGATTCAACTTTACTGGAAATAAGATTTAAAAAAAAACATTCGTTTAATTATTGCTTGCTCCTAGCCTAGAACATTTCCAATGACGAAACTTAATACCTATTTTCACTCAATTACCAAACATTAAAAAAACATTTATCACACACAAGACCGTTTATTTCTAAATTAAGAAAAAAAAAGGTCGTTCAAACTCCGGTGAATCACCGAGTGTTGTCAGTAATAAAAACTCAAAATTGCCATATAAATGGTCGTCCCTTCCCGTTTGTAGTCATTAGGCGATTGATGATCATAGGTCGTCGATTGATAAAGCACTGTAGCTTACTCTATTTACGTATTTAATAGAAGAAAATTAAACTTGTTTTGCTACAGTTTTATGTGAGTTAAGAAAACAGGAAGAGGCGCATTAATTTTAAAATTATTATCAATTAAGAACTCTAAATTCGAGGTTGTAACAGTTGGTTTTTAAAATCAATCAATCAATCTGGTGAGCCACGTTCGGTTGTCAAAATAGTATCGTCTCACGTCCCTGTAGTAAAGAGATATATGCGTTCATTAGGCCCGTATCATACATACGCTTATAGTCTAAAGAAAGAACGTTGATTCACAATGTCGGACGCAATAGGAATTGTATCAGTATCTGTTTCAGCGAGAAAGTAAATGTATTTCATGATGTTTTAAATCTTTGAATTGTCCAGTGAACGCACAGCCCACCTGGTATTACGTACCTGGTATAAGTATCTGGTGTCTATGGGCACGACAATATGAAATATAAGATAAAAGACTCAAGTGTAAATCGCCTCTCCTGTCCCTAACGCCAGAGAGCATTACTATTTCCTGGCTGCAATAGGCATTTGTATGGTGGTATCCGATCTATATGTAGAGGTCATCGTCACTATTAAATACCTTTGAATATTATGAAGAATTTGTATGTAGTGGGATCGACAGCATATTTCGAACTCTTTGATTTGTCTGCGTAAGTTTTAATATAGGTACCTAAGATAATCTCCCCCAAAAATGGCATGTGCAATCTTGAGTCTGTTTTTCTTTTAAATAAATGAGTTATTTTGTATAGCAATATTCGCCTCTTTTATTTCGTGAAAATACCTGAGGCATACTGTGGAAGATTCAATAGTTAAAATTACGACTATTCTACTGTTATTAAGGCCAGAAATCACTTTACTTAATATTACAAATTTGCTTTGAAAGTGATGTATAAAATAAACACCCTTCATAGTTTCAGAAGGTCCTTTTGAGGTCTTGAAAACGGTTTTCGCCCTTGAATGATGTAACGCCGAGTTATTACAAACAATAAATAAGCTTAACATTAAAACAAAATGGAATTACAACAACAGTAACGACCACTGATGAGTCTATAAAATACAATCACAATAATCCTCTGGGATCATTCGAGCGCTTCTGTCAAACACAATGCTACCAACGTTCAAAAATTACCGGGTATTTGTGATTTTTTAAGTTTCAAATTAAAAATAGTCTTACTTGTCTTTTCATGAGTTTTTATTTGGGAATAAACGAAACTAAGTTATACATTTATAATAGGTTCAGTTAGAAAAATAAATCTAAGCCGCTTTAAGTTCAAATCAGAATACAATGACAATCCAAATATTGGTTCTGGATAGTTTCGATGGAAAATATTGTTGACCGTATCTAGAGAGCATAAATTGCACACAATACATATTAAGTAAATTTAAGAAAACTTCGCTTAAAACCTATGATGAAGTGTACCAATGAATTGTTTCTCATGCTATTAACATGCCGCTATCAATTACTAAGTAACATAATTAGCATTGATGTACAAGATTCGTTTACGGGAATTCATGTAATACATTCTCGAATATGGCGAAATTTGGTAGGGCAATCTAATTCGCGGTCAGGCGTGAGATGAAAGTAGAACAACGTATGTATTATGAAGCGTCATTAGTTTGTACTGAGATCAAGGACATAGCTTTTTCGTTTAATATGACAGGCATATCGTTCATTCTTTCTTTGGTGCTGGCAATGTAATAATCTATATATTTAAAAAGGAATTGCTGTTCGTTAGTCTCGCTAAAACTCGAGAACGGCTGGACCGATTTGGCTAATTTTGGTCTTGAATTATTTGTGGAAGTCCAGAGAAGGTTTAAAACGTAGATAATTAAGAAAATGCCCGGAATTAAATAAAAATAACAATTTCGTTTTTCCTTTGATGTGTCCCCGTCGGACGGGTCAGCTAGTTAACTAATAATTTAACTAAGTTTTAATAAAAAAATAAAAAAATTGGAATTTTAGTCCACTACACGCACCATTTTTTTAAATCTGGAACAACTTAATATTAATCGCCATCATGAGATTTTTTTTAAACGTCATACCATTTAGCAATTTTTATATGAGACGCTTATTTAAAATATCAAAAAAGAAAAACTTTTTATTTCCAGGCAACCCTTAAAAGACAACGAACACAGAGGTCGAATAAATGCGGTTCTGTCTCATTACTCATCTCTATAATAACATCTTCTTTCCTATAAGTGCGTTGCGCTGGTTTTATTAATTTTAAAAATAAAACGAACTGAGAGAGCGAGAGAGAGAGAGAGAGAGAGAGATTTGCATATAAAATTCATCGTTATTCGGTCGTTAATCAGAAGGCACTTCGGCCGTTGTCTCACCTACCCACTCCGTTATTTCTCTCCCGAGTAGCCATTCCGAAGCTTAGCCTTTTAAATGAGGATGTGTTGATGTGAAACTATTGAGGGTAGAACTCTATTTTAATGTTTACTGTTTTAAAGACTTTTTGGCGGGAACGCGAGGAGTGAAGTTGTGTGATTTGTTTTATTTTGTCTATTTAGTGTTTCTTCGGGTTTAAATGTGTAATAATGGTGGTTTATTAACTGTTTAATATCTGTGAAAGTGTACAAATGTGGGAAAATGAAACAAAGCCGCTGGACGTAGCTTCTCGAAATCCTCCAAAAAGTCCACTGAAAAAATCTTAGTAAATGACCACCATTTTACTAAGATTATATCTCATCCCATATCATCTCAATTCATTTCATTTAATTTCATCCCAGTTGATTAGTGTCTCAAATTAATCATCTTCATTACATTTCACTCCATAATATCATTTTTCATAAAAATATGAATAAGATAAATTAAAATAAGACATGACTTAAAGGTCTCAGTTACCAGGTCATAAAATCTCTTAAAAAAAAACTGTTTTAAATGAGTGATAAATTGACAAAGCTTCCAAATGTGAGCAGCAAATTGCAACTCGAAACCCCACTAAAACAGCAATAAAGTAGCAAAACAACAACTGCATATATTATATGCAGTTATGTACAACTGCATATAATTTATGCTGTTGTTGTAAACGTTAAGTGTCCTGCATTGATAACTATAATACAAACACTGTTTTCTTTGAAATTACACCACTTGCGATGGTGGCGCCACCCTAATCGGTCACTTTTTAACGAACACTTTTTCATTACAAAGAGTATGTTCTCTACCTTATTATAGCAAACAAGCACATTCTTATGATAGAGCTGCTTAAATCAAATTAGACCATAGAAATTGTATTGGTTAGGACTATTTTTCCTCTTATGTATATAGTTCCACTTTGGAAGGAAGAGTTCTGATATAATTATGACTTAGATCTCACACGTCTGAAGGTGCTGACGATATTCTCTTCTCGACTTCACCAGGTAGACCATGTGTTCCTTCGCTCATCCAGATCAAAACAAACGCATTTTGGGATAAAAAGTAGTCTTGTACCGCGATCTTATATAGCGGGGATTTCCCGTATATCTTAATAAAATGAGCATATTTCATTATAATTAAAAAAAATTCGATTTGAAGCCGTCTTTAATGAGAATACTACATAACGCGTAATATGAGGTCATATCGACGCGTTATACGAGCATAATAAATGAATGAATGGATGATTTATTTTATTTAATTTCAGACAACAAACAAGTCCATATGTGTATATAGTATCATTGAAACATATTTAAAATTAACAAAACCAATCAAATAAAAAAGATACATTTATTAATAGTCCTTAACGCGTTTTTCTAAAATGCGAAACCAATCAACCGTGTTACAAAGAGGAATATTGATTGTATCGTATTTGTCGCTAACAGCAAAATCTTTAATGAATGAGCAGACGAGGGTACAACGCGACAGGAAACACGTAGTGATAACTAATTTGATAAAGCATATTTGTGAACTCGACTTAACATTTCCGTCTAACAATGTCTACGTTAGGTTAAGTTAATAACCTTTTATTGTTTGTAAACAAGCAAATTGCATCGTTTTATAGATCGTAAACTTGGATTTTAGTCGTTTAAATTTTGTCTCCCTGTCTGATCGAAGCTCATATTCGTGCCGTCGCGTTGATGCGTCGGCATTCAATGCATTTTGCGTTATCATATTCACTAAACATAATCTGTGAACTATAATTTCAAAAAGCATCGATTTTAGAGTATGCCTTGACGGGTGACCATTATGTTCAAGTTTGTTGAGTTGCTGACGCTTAAAGAATGTCGTGGGTAGACTAAGGACTGTTTGCAGCACGTTAGGATGAGACTAGCCTGTATGCCTTCTTTATAGTCCGTTTTGAATGTAACTACAGAAACATGTAGACTCGCCCCAACAATCTTCTCTTCTTCTTTTTCTCCACCTTATTCCACTAGGTAGTGTCGGCACAGTTAATTTTTCTCTTCCATTCTCTTCTATCAGCCGTCATCTCAACACTCACTCCTCTCTCTCTTATGTCGTCATTCACACACTCCATCCATGTCTTCTTCATTCGACCTCTTCCCCCTCTACCTTGCACTACCATTTCCATACATCTAGTCACATGCATCTTCTCTCTACGTATCACAATGACATGTCCATACCACGCTAACCGTCCGCTCTTTAACTCACCCCAACAATATAATATAGGATCTCCTTCTTTTTTATGGATCACCGAAAACGCAATATTTAAGCTAAATCTAATACTAGGGCTTCTCTTGAAGGATCTGAAACTAGCTCATTGTGATGTTTGCCGACTGCTAGTCACCTTCAGGACTTTAGAGGTTAGACTAGCTTCACCAAATTTCATTGTGAACGCGGTTTGATGTCAACTAATTGGATATAAACAATATATGTTCTTTGGACGAATATAACGGAAGTAAACTTTTTAATGTTTGTAATCTATGTATTTCTGTCGCAGTCAAATAACAAGGTAGGTCATTAGCTCATTTAACTGCCTTTAGAAGTTGCCTTATGGGGATAACCTCCATGTAACATTGTTCTAAACGATACACCAGTCGATGTAGTATATTGATATTTAATGTAGCTATCATTAGATAATATAAGGCTTCTGTAAAACATTACTGGTCAGTAGTTAATTGCCTCGGTGACTAGACCCGATATCAGTGGGTTTGTGTCAGCGAAAATCAAATAAATATATCCAAACCCGAATGAAATATCCAAATAAAAGTGCTCGGTAAAGGTCACGACTCTCAGCACTCGGGAACACGATGTAAGGAGGTATCGGTCACGATATAATCGTTATCGTGTCGTTCAGTAAAAATACACTTAAGCTCTGCTTAGTTTTTTAAACGTTTTGCCTTCGAGTGCCACAAAGGTTTTTTTTAGGAAGCAAGAATTACTGGTAGTCCCTGAGGCCTTTCCAGTTTCACCAGGATAGGACGGCCTCCACAAACATATTTTTTTTTTTACCTACCTATACTGAAAGCCTTGAAGCTATTTCAGTTTCACCCTAATGTGTAGGTGAGCTTACGGGGCTCAAATCGGAGTGGTGCTAGCACTGGCCCTAGCAAGAGCAGTAATTTCTTCTTTTTTTTTATCACGCCGCGTTAACTGGTCCCGTAATAAGTTCGTAAAGAACTTGTGTTACAGGTACCAGATAACGGATAGATATGTAAGATTTTTATTATACACATACATATATTTAATAGAAGTCCATAACCCTGGAAAAGTCATTTATATTTATCATACAAATATCATCCCTTGGCGGGATTCGAACCCGCGACCCCCTTGTGTAGTGACCATGTCACTTACCACTACACCAGACGGCCGTTAAATTGCTCTTGTGTTATTTATACCGGGAACAAATACATTCGAAGTAAGATCTATTTAGTATACTCAGATTTGTAATACTATAAAAAATACTTTTCACAAAGATGTGAAGTTCCAGTGAGTGTCTAGTGTGTGTAGTGTGAGTTTCTAGTATGAAATCGAAAACGGAATTGTTACAATATTCATTGTCAATTGACGGTTGCGAAGCGCTAATTAATTCTGTTTTTTAAGGTGAGATATTCATTGTATGACATTATTGAGACCTCAATCTCATGTGTCAAGTTATGTGGTGGGATCCGACTCCGCGTCTATGGACTCTGGTAGCCATTTTAAAGTAGATGAATAAATTCGTCATCACATCTAGAGCAAACAAAGTAGACATGGAAATGGCAAACAAATAATCACTTTCATAATTATTTTTTTAAATTTGAAACCAAACACATCTATGTAAAATAAAAAAGCATAGTAGCTTTTTTATTTCTAAAATATTATAGGCAAAGCCGGTCACGCAAGCAATATAATGTAAATTTGTAGTCAAAATTATAGATCGAAGTTTTACAGATATCCAACTTAAAAATATGGACACCCGATTTCGCAGGGCAATTTCTAAATGCGATTGTGAGTCTGTGTTGAAATCCTATTATTATAATTATATTATAATTCGAACGATTATTCGAATGAACGAACTAATGTGAAACGATTCGAATTGTATCTGTATTTTGACTATGAAATACTGAACAGATTGGGCGGGAACAGAACTAGCAGTGCATATTGTATGCGTTAGCTAAACAAATGAGATAATTTAGCTCGATAAACAAAAAACATGTTTAAAACAATAAGAATGCAATTTGCATTGTTATGTAATTGAAGATGCGTTGCTAACTTATCGGCCCGTTTCAAAGAGAAGAATATATATATATATATATATAGAGAGAGAGAGAGAGAGAGAGAGAGAGAGAGAGAGAGAATACACTTTATTCCACACCAAAACACAATTTACATTCAAAAACAGTCAAAAAGCAGATAGATTTGTATAATTGGCGGTCTTAATGAAGGTGAGTTTTAAGAACTATATCAAATGAAAGCTATACATAAATATTAAAGCTATAGACACATGACAGTGTTTTTATACGGCAGATATAAGGCTGTGAACTATACGAAAAAGGCAAAAAGTAAAATTTTTAAAAAGTCCACATAGCAGATTTTGGTTTGACAATAACGATAAACCATCTATATATTAATACGTGAAGCAAAAACGTTGTACTCCTTTTTACGAAAATTGCGCGGACGGAGGAGGATGAAATTTCCCACACTTATAGAGAATATAGAGAAGGAGTGCACAATGCTAATTTTTTTTTTTAAATATGCATAAAACACATTAAATCAATAAAAAAAACATTACACACACTACCATGTATTTGACACACACATACATATAATAAAATTATACTCTTTGTTTATTGTCAATTGTCAAACTTTTGCTAAAAGTCTGTGGTCAAATCCCGAATAGATTAATATTGTTTGCCTATAATGTTATTTGTCTATAGTGTAAGTTTTGGCGAACTATAATAGTATTTAACAATAGAACCATAATAATGTTTAAATATATATGTAATACAATTTCAATTAACACTAGACGATGACCGTTTTTTTTATAACGCCATCTTGTTATGTCTTTAAAGCGGTTAGTTGCCCTCAATTAAGAAAAATAGTATTATTATTCGCCAATAGATGTCGGGAAGAGTTGATTATTGAAAACACGAACAAAATAACATTTTATGAAAATAAATCGCAGCTAGATCGATTTATCGCCCCCGAAATCCCCTGTATACTAAATTTTATGAAAATCGTTGGAGCCGTTTCCGAGATTCAAATTAAATATAATATATTAATATACAAGAATTGCTCGTTTAAAGGTATAAGATCGTAGTCGAATTTCGACTACTGCGGGACCACTAGTTTACATATAATATGAAATAGGTTTAGTCTGCATCAAAGGGTATGAAACGACGCACGCCGTCAAAAAGACCCAAAAAATCTATCGATACACTTTCTTCCTTATAATTAGCACGAAAGGAGCACCTCAAGGTCACGAGGCTCGAGGACTCCAGCCGCACTTCATCACGGTATCGGCTCGGCGTAATCTCGCCACTGGAGAGCCGCCCCGGATTGTCAAGCATCGCCGAAATTAGGTTACGTTCAAGCATATCGTGAATGGAATTTAAAACCTAACCTAATAGCTTTGGCACAAGACAATATTGTTTATTGCCGTGCCGAGTTTTAAGTACTGCTTCATGTCAAAGAAGAGTTAAAATTTTTAAAGGATGCTTTTTTTTTGTATTATTATTATTGAGAACAAAGCATTTTTGCTTGGTCTGTGAGTGAAACTATGTTTTTGGCATCAGCTTAATATGTATGGATCTGTGACCAAAAAAGCCTGCGTGTTAAAAAAGTTTTCCATTAAAATCTTCCAAATCGTGTGTTGTATCTTACTGATGAGTGTACATTTTAGAAGCATAGTTACATTGTTTAATGTTAATAAAATGATTATTTTCATTATGGTGCCCTTCAGAAGCAGAAGTAAAATAGTAATGAACATGTTTAGTGTAACACGCAGGTACACGCGAGGCTCGTGTGCGCGATTTTAAACGCTATTACAATGATATATGGGCTTCAAATCGCACAGCCGTTCGGATATACGGCACCGAAATAATGTAACGAAAACTATTCGTACGTAGAGCTACGGACGGGCAATGTTTCCCCTTGTAAATGACTTGTGAATCTAAGAATTTATTAACTGGTGCCGATGTGGGTATCGCGTCTATATTTACCCCTACAATCTACATAGTGTTGTACTGGACTCGTCGAAGCTACGCGGCAAAGAGCCACACTCGTTTGCCCAGTATTCGCGTTGCTAGATTTGTTTGCACGATTTTTTATTCCGCAGTTGTCAATTTTAATGCTTTCCCGGTAACGATTGGCGTATCTACCTGCCCGAGAAAAACACACGTAACCTGTAAAAACAAACTCTTCAAAATAAACGATCGCCGAAGCACATAAGAAATAAAGAACACAGACGCGGCGGACCTTGAGTCCCGTGAAACTCTCGAACGAGTTACCTAGATTACAATTATTTACAATCGTAAATTGCTTCAACAAATGAACTGGTTTATTTTGTTAAATTCCGGTAACATCGATCGAGTCCGCGGCGCGTAGTGAGCCCGCCGACTCCCCGCAACACGTTCATCGGCATACCAACTATTTTAACGTCTAGGAAGTTTATAAGTATTTATAAATTGAAGTCGGAATTATATGCCGTTATATGTTCGATCGATCGACGGATGAAATTATTTTTGATTATGCAAACAGAACCGTGCGGTAGCGCGTCCGACGCGAGGATTTTAACTGATTCTCGGATCGTTCGCTTCAAACTAATGGCGCTCGTTGATTTGTGACATGAAAATACGTAAGCGAACGCGTGTAGCCTATGTTTCTAGGAACATCAGACGTTTTCGGATACTTTGCGTCATGTAAATTTTAATAAAATTAGACGAAAGTATTCTCCGGTGGGTAATTTTTCGTTAAATACCGTTCCTCAGTGAGTCGGGTGATGTAGAACATCCGCGGGTCTTCTCCGTCGACCACGTCTTGTGAATTGCCCCCCGCACTCGTAAAGTGTCCCCATTTCAAAATAGTCCTCTCATTTTCAAAGTTGCCGTTGCTGCCAAGAAACAGATCTAGTATAATATGGCCGCTACGAGAATTATTAACTGGTTGAGTAATTCGTTGTAACCGCACGAAAATATTGTGTGCGATATAAAAGTTTTAATTTAACGATCGCCCTAGATATGGCGATACTGGTGTGGCTTGCGCTTAATTTGATATTTATATAATGGTATAATTTAGATAGCGGTTATCGGATGCTGTAACGCAACGCCTTCGGGCCTTCAGAGAGAGACCATTCAACAACAGAGTTGCATACATACCTTTGCACTCAAACGCTAAACAAATGCTCTAATTTTGTATTCCTGTAATTGGTGTTCGCTCTGTTCTATTCGAAATATGCACCCGATTTAGTAATTAGCATTCGTAGTATGCGATTTCAGAATCTATGATAATAATTAATCGTATATGGTGTGTGGGAGTGCGGAAACTGTTAATGACAGACTAGTTGTGAAAAATGCAGCTATTCCATCACTGGGCAATATTTGGATTATTTATTTTTATTGCCCTTGTAGGCAGACGAGCATACGGCCCACCTGATGGTGAGTGGTTACCGTTGCCCATGGACTTCAGCAATGCCAGGGGCAGAGCCAAGCCGCTGCCTACCGCGAAAGCGGTGCAGGGGTGCTTGTAAACACCTAACGCAGTGGTACCACCATTCTCCAGCTATCATTGTTGTATGCAGTGAATCGACATAGCGTATACGAGTATATGTATAATATAATACCGAAATTGACAAGTTAAATTCCAAATATATTTATTTAACAATTATTATACAAATAAATTTAATATTAAGCCACTTTTATGATATGCAAACGATTAAGATTCATTTTCATTTTGTTTCTTTCTGAATAATTCTATTGTTTTATTGTCAAACGTAGAAATAGTTTACGCTATTATAATTGATTATTGATGCGTCATAAAAGCACGAACCCTAAGCTTAGAACATTAAAATACGTTTGGTTAGTACGTGCGCTTGCTTAAGTCTGTTTAATCTGAGAGCTGATTCACCAAGTTTCGGATAAAAGTTTACTAATGCATCAAATATAAAAAGAACAAGTCAAGATCTTAGCTGCTTTAAACATGCAGGGACGATTAGCTCGAAATTGAGACTGTTAAAATCTTTCATCTCATATTAGAAGCTATTTAAATATACCTTTTCAATTATATAGTAGACTGATGGCGTAGTGATCAGCGCCCCTGATGGCTGGGGTGAAGGTGGTGACTTCGATTCCCGTAATTGGCAAATATTCATGCGATAAATAGGTTTGTTTGCTCTGTTTCTGGGAGTTTAATATTATTGTATTGTATATACAATTTTATCTCTCACTAGCGACCCGCCCTCGCTTCGCTTCGGAAACATTAAAACACACATGAAACCAAAAAAATATTTTTTATTTTATTTTTAAAAGTAGCCTATGTTCATCAGGGACAATGTCGGCTTCTAATGGAAAAAGAATTTTTCAAATCGGTCCAGTAGTTTCGGAGCCTATTCGAAACAAACAAACAAACAAATCTTTCCTCTTTATAATATTAATATAGATCAACCTAATGATCATGGTTCTATACTCTTCGTATATACGAGTGTTACTGTGTTACTTATAATATTTTGTACTGAAGTTTAACAATATTTGGTATGTGTATGTGCATTACTATAATTCTCATGTTGTATTTGTTATTTTAGTTATGTGTTATTTGTTCTACACACACTTATCACTTTTTATTATTATTCTCATTATCCTCTCGCAGGTCTGCTGGAAGAGATTTCTTAAAGAAATAAGCAGTGCCTTTGTACATAATTTTTCTATTACTCTGTACTATGTCTTTTTTTCTGTGTGTACATAAATAAATAAATAAATAAATAAATATACAATCAGTCCTTGGTTCCCATGATACAGGGATTCATAGATTCTTTCTTTATATAATTAGTCAAACTTATTCTATCTCAGAGAATCGCTAAAATTATACCTAGACTAGTCATGTAAAAATACATTAAGAACATTAATGACAATATGCATTATATTATATGCATAATATGCATATATTATAACAATATGCTAGTGATAATTACTAGCCCGCTTCACAAAAACATGAATGAAATGATGATGAAACATATTTTATTAAGCGTGCAGATTTTCGAGTTTGTACTATTAGTATAGTTTGAGGCTTGCACTTAATGTCTCAAAGTGGACATCGCGTCTGTGATCTCCACTAACTACTCCCTGTTATCATTACTTATATTACCACTAATCCATCAAAGTATCCTGTAAGATCGGTTAAAACCTTAAATGCAAGGATGAGCCACGTGGCCCACCAATCATTTCTAAAATTGAATTTATTTTATCGACTTTCTCCCATCAATTCGTTTTTCTATTCCTTTCTTGTTTGTTTTTATCTTGCAGTAAAAGTATAAGAAATCTTTACTTTTTTTAGTTTTATATTTTTTTACTTCTAATATTTATTATAAATAAAGTTCGTAAATTATTAATAAGAGTTAATCAATGTGCGGCCCGACACAAAAAAAATAAAATTAAAATTGGCCCATTGATTAAAAAGGTTGCTCACCCCTGCTTTAATGCAAGAAAAAAACTATCTGGAACATTCTTTAACACTTTCTACGTTTTATTATAAAAAAGATACAATCAGTTTGCACAACGAGACATGCGTAAATCGATTACAATCGTTTACAATTGTACAATCATCAGTGTGAGTCACCGTCTCGTTAGCAGTTGTCATTGTGAGCTGTCAACAGTGTGGAGTTGTTGAAGTGTCGATGTATTTATAAATCCGCACGGGGATATCTCTCGGATAAAATCGAACATTTTTACACGAAAATATTGATTCTCTGTCACTCTTCGAAGCGAAATCGTAATGTTTTATGAGATACATGCATTTTAGAAGCGAGTCGCGCGCTATTTTTGTTGGTAAAACAACAACGACCTGCCTTGATGTGTTTGTAGTTTCTCCATAACTCTCACTAATGGATCGTTTGAAGAGAATGAGAGATTTTTTGGTTTTCGCTAGGTCTAGTTCCAGAATGAAATGAACGCCGAGTACTGTACTTATGAACGCAACGGAAATGATCCAAGTCTGCGCTATATATTCCTAAATATATCAATCTATATATATGAGATATAAATATAAATGAATTGCTGTTCGTTAGTCTCGCTAAAACTCGAGAATGGCTGGACCGATTTGGCTAATTTTGGTCTTGAATTATTTGTGGAAGTCCAGAGAAGGTTTAAAAGGTAGAAAAATATGAAAATGCTCGGAATTAAATAAAAATAACAATTTTGTTTTTCCTTTCATGTGTCCCCCATAGGACGGATTCTTTTGTTTGATAAATGTTTATTTTATACAAAAGTTTAGGTCTTTTATTTATCGATTGAGGCACTACGAAGTCTGCCGGGTCAGCTAGTACTCATATAAATTTTAGGGTTACATACTACGTATCTTAATGATATTATGAAATTATAAAATATTAACGAATTGTCCAGTGGTTATCGAGTGGTGTAGTGGAAAAGAGACACAGAGGTAGACCTCACACAAGATGGCAGGATGACAGACATCACAAGGCTAGCGTGCTCAAACTGGATACAGGTGGCTCAGAATAGGGAGCATTTATTTTCGTTAACGCAAGCCTTCACTCGAGGAGACATTCTTACAAATAAGTAAAAGATAAAAAGTACATACCTGTAAATACACACATGCATTATAAAGATCCTCCCTTCATTGTCTCTAAATACTAGTGACCCTGACGTATCTTTCAACGTATAGATTATTATTGTCCAAATTTTCAAGTTCACCTTTGTTGTCATTATGTTTGTTTGTGTCAACCTCTACGTGGACGTTATTAATAACTCATTTCAAACAGACACTCGGCTAGTAGATGAACAACGTAAATAAAAATGGAAATATTGAGAGTAAAGTAGCCAAGTAAGACTTGGAGACCTCATATTTCAAAGTGCATTGCTATACGATATTGTTTCCCTTTCTATACGCCAAAGGGACCCAAAGGGAATATTCCAGCTCAACCTCAAAGAATTTGCCATCTGTAGCCCTAGCAAGAGTAGTGGTTCTCCCATTGGATCAAAATCGCGACTCACTGCGAAGATCCGGTGAGAAATTCAGTGAGCTTTATCTTGAGGATATTGTGATCTCTGCATTTATTACAAATATATATCTATAGTAACAGGGAAGTTGAGAGGTGCACGTTTGGAATGGTATGTATATGTGATGAGACGAAATGAAAACGAGGTTGGTAAGAGAGTGTTAATGTGGAACGATATAGAGGAAGAATTAGACCTAAGAAGAAATGGATGAATTGCGTGACTTGAAAGATGATATGTGTAAGAGAATAGTGAGCGAAGAAATGATATATGATAGAGGGGTATAGAAGAAGAAAACATGTTGCGCCGACCCCAGGTGACTGGGAGAAGGGCAGGGTAATGATGATCACAAATATATATCTATAGATTTATCTTCTTCTTGCCCTTATCCTACCTTATACGGGTCGGTGCAGCATAACCTCTTTTTTTTTTTGTTGCCCCTGTAGGCAGACGAGCGTACGGCCCACCTGATGGTGAGTGGTTACCGTCGCCCATAGACCTCAGCAATGCCAGGGGCAAATCCAGGCCGCTGCCTACCGCTTAATACTCTCCACAAGCCTCGTTTGAAGAAGGACATGTCATAGTGCTCGGGAAACACCGTGAAGGGGAGCTCATTCCATAGCCGGATGGTACGTGGCAAAAAAGACCTCTGGAAACGCACTGTGGATGACCGCAGTGGCTTTAGGTAGTATGGATGAACTCTACTCCGGTGGCGGGCGGCGCGATGGTAAAAACGAGATGCCGGTATCATCTCGAACAATTCCTCAGAGCACTCCCCGTAGTACACTCCCCGTATGTACGGTACAAAATACAGAGGGTACCGAAGTCCCTCCCTCTTATCATGCTGCAAAGGGATTTGGAATAAGTTTTACAACGAACCACTTACCTGATGTCAACCCTAGTTGGGAATTCTATCGTTGCCTTAACATGGTAGCAAGAAAAAGTCCCTTAGTAGTCACCGACAGGGGAAGGTATGGATAATAGCCCCAAATCGGGAACCGTACGAATGTACGTATGTACGAATGAATAAATAAAGCTGTATAGTGGTATATGATGCAGATGTTGGTGCTTACGGCATTTGCGGTTTTTTTTATTATTGGCCGTATACGCAGACGAGCATACGGCCCACCTCATAGTGAATGGTTACCACCGGTCATGGACTTCAGAAATGCCAGGGTAGAGCCAAACCGCTACCTACCGTTATAGGTTAAGTCGATTACTCCAAGAAAGTATAGCCCAAATATTAGACAAGAAACGCTAAATCAAATCTTAAACGACGATGAAATATAACAAAAAAAAAAACTACAAGACGAACGCCCGGAGTGTATTCACTAACAATACATCTAAATATAAACCCCGATCTTAAAGAAATAAAGTAAAAAATTAGACACACCTATGCGGTTTAATTTTAGTATTAGTAGTAAGCGAATGCGTCACACGCCGTAAGAATAAGCGTGAATACCATGTACATACGGTAAATATAAATAAACTTTGGATCGTTATAAATTATCTAGGTACAAGTATGATTTAATACTTCATGTCTATTTAAAACCGTTTTACTATTTCCAAAGCTTTACACTTTTTTGTAGTCACGGATGTAGTCGGATCGAATTGTAAAATTGTTTTTAAATTGAATACGACAATTGTAAATGTAAAAAACTATTTAATTTTTAATGAATAACTAACACAATTGGGGTCAAGTCAAAATTAATCCAGATTAAGACATACAATAATAAAGTAAGCCACAAATTATTTCAAGCAGATTTGATTTACTTTTTTTTTAGAACGAAGGTGCCTTATTCCTGTAACCTATAGGAGTAAAAATAAAGTAACACAAGAATACACAACACACACGCACACACATAACAGTATAACAGTAATACATTCCCAAATGTGTAAAACGAACAAATTTAACGCGAAATAAAACTGTAAAAGTGCTTTTAATATTGTTAGTTTATTTCAAACGAAACGTTGAGTGTAAAACACTGTACACTCTATTTTCGTACAAGTATTTTTTAGCCACCGAACGCGCTAACGATGCAGTTAATAGCTCTTCTCAAATAAATAATGATAAATATAGGAAATAGGGTAAATAAATAAATGTTCTGTATCAAGCTTTAGGTACGGTTGTGTTGTGTGGAAAGAATTATCTTTGTAACGAACTTGGCTCAGTTTTTTATTAACCTACTGAAATAGCGGTTGGTCTCCATCTCTGGTTGCCCAGCAACCGTTTTACGTGTCGTTAGTAGAGTTAGTAGATCTCTAACAGAAGTCCCGATGATCAAATAGTTGACTAATAAGACCACCTGCAAGCCTCGTTTTTTTTTGTATATTGCGTAGATGAATGGACGAGCTCACCTGGTTTTGTGGTTACCGGAGCCCATAGACATCAACAACGTAAATGCCGCCACCCACATTGAGATATGAGTTCTAAGGTCTCAGTATAGCTGTTACAATGCATCCTGCACCGTGTTTTGTCTTCCGATCGTGCTTAAAATAAATCTTTTTTTTTAAATAAATTTTAATTTTTTTTTCTCTATCCTGTCACTGTTGACAGTGGTCGCGATCGCCATGTAGTATTGGAGGGGGCAGATTTGATGCGTCTCACGATGTCCCCCAATTTCTCCCTACTCAAGGCCATCCTACTGCATTAATTAGGCGACCTCCCACTGTAGTTTTAATTTGGTCGGTCCACCACGCAAAATTTATCTTTTAGTACTCGACTGTCTTCCGTGACCACGAAAAATGTGTAAAATGTTCGAAACTTTAATATTTGTAAAATTAATTTTAAAAACCGAGAGTACGTACATCGTGAAGCAAGTTTACGGTTCGTCGGCTATCAAGCTGTTACCGGAGCTTATAGTCATCACAACGATAATGACGTCACCCAACTCGAAACAGAAAGTCGAAGTTAGGAACTGGAACGCATTACTGCTCTGAGGTAAGAAGATACTTTCGTCTAGCTGAGGCGCACCCTCTAATGTGGCACGCAAGGTCGGTGAACACTAGTAAACGCGATTTGAGAAGGTATTTATATCCTGAATAGAAATTGGCCAATCCCAGGCCTACTATTGCAACGTGAAGGGACAAGGGAAGCGGTGACGTGAAGCAAGTAGAAGCAGAGTTATTCATACCTCCAAACGAAAGTCCTTTGTTCTAATCACATTACCCCGGGTCAAGATATTTTTAGTGCTGTTGGTAATATTTGAATTAATGAAAATTATGCAAAAATCTGGCAACCCTAAACAATGTTAGCCACACAAAAAAGCACGCACTGAATTTCTGTTAAATGAAAACCTGCATTGGTACTGTGACTATTTGTTATTCAATTGACGTACATATTTCGGTCATTGCAAATTTATCATGTAAACATTGAACGCGAGAAGTTTGCTTACGCCGCCTTTAGCGGTTGATATTATTTACGTGTAGCCAGATTATATTATAATATTTACGTTTATCGTGTTTAGCCGTAAACTTTACATTATCTGTGGTTTACAACATAAGGGGACTTTTGGCGGGGAATATAAAATGTCATGATGATTTGGCCTTATTTTGTCAGTGTTATGTGTGTGTTTTTTTTGTTTCCGACAAGTGTGAGGGAATAACAAACTTGGACATAGTTTTTTAGTTTCCATATTATCGCGTCATTTTAATGAGGAACCAACTTAGGCTAAAAAGTCGAATAGCCTACGGCAAAACATACATTAAAAAATGTTAGAGGGACTTTCATATTTTAACTCAGCTTTTTTCTATCTAACAACCTTCTTAAAGTATTTTATTAAATTAAGTTAATGTAACGTTAAATCTCTGAATAGTTTGTAGTTAATAATTTTATTTTAATTCTGGTTTGTACCAGTTTGAGTTTTTCACAATTACTAATGTTCCGATTATGTCGTGAGTATCCCTGACCGCGGATGCACTGAATACAGTTAGTTTAGTTCACCTCCAGCTAAAAGTTGACAAGAGGCTATCCACCATATGCCTATATAGAGTGCTCCAATATTTGGCCATGTAGCAAGAAATCCCTCAGACAGACAACCTGGAGAGACTCATAGTGATGGGTAAAGTGGATGGAAGACGATCCAGAGGTCGGGGTAAAAAAAGATGGAGTGACCAAGTCTCCGAGTCCCACTGACCAACATAAGTGCCTACAAATTACAAAAAAGGTCACAGGCGGACGCATCACGATACTCTGCAATGAGCGATCGACTGAAGGAGGAGAAGGAGTTCACTTCGAACGTGTCCTTGTACCTGAATTAATGTTAACAGGAAAACTCCATAGCCGTTTCTTGTGTGTACAGATGAGATGAGACCTGCATTATTTAAATGCTCTTCGCGGGCCTTTCGGATCAGGATTAGGGCTGCCACGTTTAGGTTTGTAAGCGAATTTTCCACCTAAAACGAATTAGAAAGAACGAAAAAGTAAAATTCGTTTTAATAATTTAGTATAGATTATAAACTACTTATGTGCAGTGTTGTCACTTGCGACATTTTGTGCACTGTTGTCACTTGCGACATTTAGTAATTATAGTGATTTCTTAAAGGCAAAAGCGTATTTGTTGGGTTTTTTTTTGCTTAGATGGGTGGACGAGCTCACAGCCCTGATGTTAAGTGGTTATTGGAGCCCATAAACATCCACATCCGTAAATGCGCCACCCACTTTGAGATATAAGTTCTAAGGTCTGAGTATACAGTTACAATTCTTGAATTTCAATTCAAATCAATTTATCCTTCTTTTGTAAGTTAGGAACGTTTTTGTGCTTAGTGCGAGTTTTTTAACTTCTCGATCGCGTAAAAGTTAACTCAAATTTCTTCTTCGAAGGGAAGCTGTTCCAACTCCATACAAATTTGAGTTAACTTTTACGCAATCGACAAGTTAAAAAACTCGTACTAAGCACACTGACCACGATATTGACAGCGTCGGGTCGCTGAAGGCGTTCCTTTGCCCCAGCGCGTGAGCCCCAACTAATATCACCAGCTTTATCAGTTAGTTAGTTTAAAAAAATAATTACCATAGATATGTTTTTGAAAACCCTTTTTTTTTTTTTTTTTTTTTCGGACCGGGGGCCGAACCTCCTACGAGGTCCCCGCGCCTAGGGGGCGCGCGGGGTATGTGAGACTCAACGATCTGCAGGTGTTGAGAGCAGATCGCGGGCCCAAGGATTTTAGGGCCCACCCACTAAACGACTCCCCTGCACTCTTACACCCGACGTCCGATCTCCGTCCGGGGTCAGAATCCGTTCAGAGTAGGGGGGTTCCCGCGGTCAACACTACAACCAGACACGCGGCGCCACCCCGAGGACGCCCGACTGACGGGTCGTCGAGGCGATAGTCGACACCAACGACGTCAGTCTCCGCGGTACGGCGGCCCTACCAGGCCGCCCGGGCGGTGCCGCTGGTGTTCCGGGATACCCCGCTGGGCCAGAACCAGCCTGCCGGGTCGGAACGCGATACACCGCCGACCGGGTTGCTCTTCAACAGTATGTTCGGCGACGACAGCGACGACGAAAATGCGGACCGCATCGCAGTCCGCAGCCGCCGACGCGCCGTCCCGTTCTCCTGGTGCCAGCGCGCTAGAGTGACGGTAGCGTGTGGCGCAGCCTCAACCCCCTTAGGTCGCCCCGTGACCATCACCGGGAGGAGACTGCCTCCTCATAGGGGCTGGAGCTGGACAAACGCCCTCCTCCGGCCCTCGGCCCGACGGCGGCGGCACGGCGCCGAGAGGGAAGAAGAGCTCTCCCTTCCGCCGCTTCCTTCTGCGAGATGGTGGACTCGCAGAAGTCGAGCATCGCCTGCCAGGACTCGTCGCTGCCGAGCATCGTAGCCACGACGGTCGGAAGCGACAAGTCCGGTCCTATTTTTGCAACGAGGACAGTGGGGCAGTACGCGAGCGTGTGCTCCGCCGTGTCCTCGTTGCAGCCACTGCAGTGGTGGCACTTCGGAGTCGGCTCCCTCCGGGCGACGAGGTGCAGGTAGCGACCGAAACAGCCGTGTCCCGTGAGCACCTGCGTCGCTCGGAAGGTGAGACGTCCTCGGTCGCGATTCACCCAGTCCGAGAGGACCGGGCGGATCGCCTCGACGGTCCGTCGCCCGTAGGCGGGGTCCGCCAGGCGGCGAGATCACGCCTCGAGCACGGAACGCCGAGATTGAAGCTTCCGCGCTCGAACTTCCGCCGCGCCAGGACGCGGCTCCCCCCTGGAGCGGAGATCGCATCGCCACGCGTAATCCGCAGCGAGCGCCTCCGCTTCCAGGTCCCAGGGAGGCGTCCCAGCTAGCACGCACGCCGCCTCGAACGAGACGGTGCGGTATCCACGAACCACCCTGACCGCAATCGCGCGCTGCGGACGTCGCAACGCCGCAATGTTGTCGCGGGTCAGGGCGTGGCACCACACGGGAGCCCCGTACAGTGCCATCGACCGCACCACCCCCGTGTAGAGGCGGCGCACCACCAAGTCAGGCCCCCCGACGTTCGGCAACAGCCGACTCAGCGAGCCGGCGGCCGCCATCAGTCGGGGACCTAATCTCTCAAAGTGAGCGCGGAAGCTCCAACGACCGTCCAGTACGAGACCGAGGTACCGCAACCCGGTCGCCTCGATCTCGACGCGAACGCCTCCGATCACGAGGTGGGCCCCCTGAGGCGGCGCTCTCCGAGCCCCGTGAAACAACAGGGCCTGGGATTTATCGAGCGCCACCTCCAGACCCAGCCTTCGGATCCTGCCGATGATGAAGGCCACCCCCGCGCAGGAAAGACGGGCAGACTCTCGCAAGTCCCTCCCCCGGGCCACGACCAAAGTGTCGTCCGCGTAGCAAACTACGCTCAGACCCGGGAGAGGAGTGCTTAGGGCGCCACGCAAGACCCAGTCGTAGCCGATGTTCCACAAGAGAGGGCCAAGGACCGACCCCTGTGGAACACCGCGCTGGACGGGGAAGCGGAGCACCGCCCCACCGTGCCCGGTGCACACGACCGACCTGTCCTCGAGGTAGGACCCGATCAGCCGACGGAGATACGCAGGGACGCCGTGATACTCCAGCGCCCCTGCGATCACCGACCAGGGCAAGGTGTTGAACGCGTTGGCGATGTTTTTGAAAACCCTAATAGAAGTAGAACAATATAAACCTTCTCGGTACAACACGATATAAAAAAAATAACAAAATTCAGTCCAAAATATGCGCTCTATTTGAGTTAGTCCTATGAAATGAGGAATTTTCAGTTTTTTTTGCTACTGCAGGTTAGATAACTAGCATACCGTCTACTCGATGGTTAGTGATCGCTCCTGTACGTCAGCAATGCCAAGGGTTAAACTACGCATAAATATTTATCGTTTAAAAAAAACATTATAATAAGCCCGCAGCATACTTTGCAGGCTTCATGGTCACGGACGATCAAAGTATTATTGACATTTAGAGATATGAGTCTATCTTAATACTAGGTTCTACTAGTATCTATTAATACTAGGATACTGCCTTGGATGGGCAGATCATTTCATAGACGCATTCGCGAAACAGCTGCCCTTGATCTATTAGGTTTCCTTTGGAGGCGCTCGGGCAGCTCTTAGCAACCCTCCTGCCTGAGCCCATGCTCACCTATATGTTCTAGTGAAACTAGTAAGGCTTCCGGGCTACCAGTAATCATTTTTTGATAAAAAAAGATGGACTACCGGAATTCAAGAGGCTACTAGCGTTGTAACATGTTGATAGTTGTTACCGCTGTCCTACCCGCATAGTGCCCTGTCGATTCACGCGTTAAGATCAGGGGGTTGGTAGGCACACAAGCAGCAGCGAGGCACCGAGTCACAGTTTTACTGGTGGTAGGACCTCTTGTGAGTCCGCACGGGTACCACCGCTCTGCCTATTTCTGCCGTGAAGCAGTAATGCGTTTCGGTTTGAAGGGTGGGGCAGCCGTTGTAACTATACTGAGACCTCAGAACTTATATCTCAAGGTGGGTGGCGCATTTACGTTGTGGATGTCTATGGGCTCCAGTAACCACTTAACACCAGGTGGGCTGTGGGCTCGTTCACCCATCTAAGCAATAAAAAGAAGATGATTCGGTGTCTTGCTGTCTTTTGATCATTAAGTCCTCAGACGGTAGCGTTTTGGCTGTCAGTCATGTTGCTAGCCTGATCAGTTTACAACGGTCTCTACTTCGGACCCGAGCCTCTTTGAGATAATTCGTTCCACGTTCTCTTGTGTTGTAAGTGCTTCCAGTATATATATAACTAGCGACCCGCCCTCGCTTCGCTTCGGAAACATTAAAACACACATGAAACCAAATAAATAAAATTAAAAAAAAATTAAAAAAAGTAGCCTATGTTCATTAGGGACAATGTCGGCTTCTAATGGAAAAAGAATTTTTCAAATCGGTCCAGTAGTTTCGGAGCCTATTCGAAACAAACAAACAAACAAATCTTTCCTCTTTATAATATTAGTATAGATAGAATTCGGAGACGTTGAGCGTAACGTACATATCGTCTTCTCGCATTAAAACTGTATTATCTCAAAACTTACTAATTTTACAGGAGAATGCTTTAAAGGCTTAACATGTGATATCTATCTATATATAAAAATGAATTTCTGTTCGTTAGTCTCGCTAAAACTCGAGAACGGCTGGACCGATTTGGTTAATTTTGGTCTTGAATTATTTGTGGAAGTCTAGAGAAAGTTTAAAAGGTAGATAAATAAATATGAAAATGCTCGGAATTCGATAAAACAAACAATTTTGTTTTTCCTTTGACGTGTCCTCCGTCGGACGGATTCCTTTTGTTTGTTTTAAGTTTATTTTATACAAAAGTTTAGGTCTTTTATTTATCGATTGAGGCAATACGAAGTCTGCCGGGTCAGCTGGTTTTTAATATTAATCATCTTTGCAACATTTATTTTGAATTTTTTACCAGTTACATTCTCTGTCTTTTAAAGTAAGATAAAACTATGTATTCATTCTGCTAATAGTAGTCAATATATAGGTAAACTAAACTACGCTCTTTTGACAGTATTTATGAGAAAAATACTGGTGATATGATTCCGCATATTAACTCAATTTCGAATATTTTTGGATAAATTGTACACTTTTAATGTGAAAAGTCGAATTATGTACATCAATAAATGTTTATTATCCCGCTCTATCATTTCCTGTACGGGTAAGCGTTTATAAAAACCTTGTAATACAAGTATATGGTCTCCCGACGATCCGTCATCGCGCACTGGTACTTTTTTTACTGCACTAACACGGATAATGCGGTGTACACGAATTGCTCAATAAAACGTTATGTTAAAAATATGCCAATAATAATGCTATGAGGCCCCGTCAGTATCGTGGTCGTTATTATTGCGTAGTGCTCAAAGGATCAGGATCGAATAGTGTAATAGACTTGTGTCTATAAGATCTCGTTGATATGACGAAACTCGGAGTTTAAGCCATAAAAAAATATCACGATCGGATATAAAAGGGGTGGTCAATCGGTAGATCGCGATCGACCGGTCGATCGTGGCTATTAGTTCATTCGATCGTGGCAAGACAAAAAATATAAATACATAGAACGGACTGCGCAATGTAATCATCAATCATCATCATGCACGCATCATCTTCATCTTGTATCATTTATTAATGACCATTACGTCACATTATTTATCCTCTCTTCTACACAACAGTTCCCTTTTATTATATAATTCCAGGTTTTTTTAGTATTTTTAATAAAAGAAAATATACTACTTATTTATATACTGAATTACATTGTCTACATTGTTTCTTTAAATTTCAAGAAATTTTATTAGTAGATCACAGAGTGCTTCGTCAGTAGACAGTAAATCTTGGCTCTAATCAAGTTGGCCACCCCTGGTATACATTGATGTAAAATTAGTCGCTTTTTCGAATGGAATTACGCTAATGGTAACTAAAAATCTTATTAATTACAAGTACAATACATATTTTTAATGGATTATAGTAAAGGAGTGGAGTATTGGATAAGAGTAATAAATAAAAAATAAAAAAAAATCGAAGTAAAAAATATTTTAATTTATAATTATGAGTATCTTAAGGGCGTAACCTCGCGGTGGACAAACTCTCTCGTTCATGAAGTAATTAATTATGTCTAAGTCTCGCGGAACGCTGACGGAAACCGAAGAAAATTCTAGAAAATTAAAAAATTGTTCTATTCAAAAAGTAGGTTACGGCTAGTGGTAGTGTATACGACCCAAGCCACTAATTTGGGCACTAGAGTAAGAAAAAAATTATCGATTTTTATCTCAGGTCCGAAAGCTTCTTAAAGTGTTTGTTAATCATAGCTTTTCGCCATCAAACCTTCTTTTTTTCCCTATCTATTAGTTGGTAGCCGCCTTGCAAAATGTACCACCTAGGCGAGGTCACGGGCTCAACCTGAGGAAATTACTGACACTAGCCCTAGTCAGTGCTTCGCTGAATCTGCTACCGGATTGGAATCGTGATCCACTGACAAGATCCGGCGAGAAACTCAGTGGACTGTGTCTACGAGTTAGTTTGTCCGTCGAACTCTTCGTCGTAATTGACGAGTTCAACGAAGTCTGAGACCGGTGCTTGAGGGGCCTAAAATCAACGAGAATGGATCCGGGGGGTCCAACAAGACAAGTTCCAGGCGACGGCGGCTTTGCGTCTATCGAAACAATTATTAGACTTAATTATTAAGTCAACCACAATCCAGAAGAGAGTTGAGAAGTTCGATTTTCCATAGTCAGTTCCTATGTTCGTCTAACTAGGAAATTCAGTGATTAACAATACGGATATTAATATATACTAGAGGTCCCGCAGTAGTCGAAATTCGACTATAATTAATTGGAATTGTAAGTTTGTACACTAATTATGATTGTATTTTATACTTCTATAATCACAAATTTCGCCAAGACTACACTATAAAAAATATTAATAAAGACAAACAATAATTAATCTATTCTCAATTTGACAGCAGACGTCAAGAACAAAAGTTTGACAATAAATAGTATGCATGCGTGTGTGCGTCAAATACATGGTATTTAGTGTGTGTAATGTTTTCTTTATTGATTTAATGTATCTTTTATGCATTATTTAAAAAAAATATTAGCATTGTGCACTTCTTCTCTATATTCTCTATAAGTGTGGAAAGTTTCATACTCCTCCGTCCGCGCAATTTTCGTAAAAAGGGATACAAAGTTTTTGCTTCACGTATTAATATTATATATTGTTTCCGTAATTGTTAAAGAAATCTTTCGTTCCACCAAAGATCAATACTAAATTCGAATTTCCTTGGCTGTTTATTATTTGTATTGAAAAATTATCGTCGGGCGGATCAAAACGTAAAATATAACTGTCAAAACAGAACGTTTTAAAGTCAATCTTATGGCTCGGTTATAAAGTCTAAAATTAGTTCGCGATGTCCGACAGATGGTGTACTTAACACGTGGCCCGTACGATGCATCCGTTACCGCTACACAGTGCAGAGAATCCTAAGTTAGTTCAGTACGATGCGAACTTGGAAAATCGAACGGTAATGAATTTTTCAGTTCGTTTTTTCGTCGGTGAATTTTTTTAACGGTTTTTTCTTGTTTGACCAGTTCCAAGGTTTTTTTCGCATTTAAAGAAGTCTTTTTGACCATTCAAGTGCAACCACGCTTTGATCTGGCTTTGTCTGATATTAATAATATTTTAGTATTTGAATCGGATTTTGTTCATAATTTCACGAGTTTTAAATTTTGCGTGGAGCCAGTCCTATTTATTTTTCTAAAATAAAGGTAACCTAAGCTATTTTTCATGGGTTCTGTCTCATGCGCATAACAATTTCCCCGTCCTTCAATCTGGCCTTACGTGGTGGACATCATATCACAATGCTGCCTGGTCGAAGTGATAAATTATTAATGAGCCAGCTTACGTTAAAACAACGATTGACGTACGACCTTTCTTTTACACTGTTGCAAAAAAACGCTTTGTCTGTTAACCCATTTCTGAGTTATTTCTGTCTGAACGCTGCGGAGATCCCCGTCGGAGGAACCGCGCCGATGATGATCGATCATTTGACACCTAAGCCACGCCGGATGAGACCGGACTCCATGTGTGGACTGCCAAGTTTATGGGCTAATGATAGCTACTGTCGTTTGTGGCCGCGGGGGGCGTACGCGCCAGTTGTACAACAGGTGGACAGCTCGTAACTGGGCCTTTACAAGATGCCTACAGTATTTTTTAAAACTAAGTAGTCTGGCAAGCTGAGTTGATACATACCTATTTCTGCCGTGAAGCAGTAATGCGTTGTACTGGCTGGCTGTGTTGGCTCCTGTAATCGTTTAACACCAGGGTCGGGGCGTGAGCAGGTCAATCTAAACAATAAAAAAGGAAACAAAATAACATGGCTTATTTATTTTTATATAAATGAACAAGAATCATACAGGTCAAGCTAATTCTTTTTTCCTGCCTAAGCTTAGAGGACTTAGAGAGCTATACCAACATTTCAAGCTAATGAAGGCTTGCTAATGAGAGCAGTTTCACTTTTTTTTAAATTGCGTTAAATTTTATTCATACTATTCTTTTTCTCCCTAAAAAGCTAGTACTAAGCCTAGCCCTAAAAGCTATAGGCATTGAGAAAGGTACTAAGCACTTCTTACGAGTATATCACTACTCAGTTCTGATAAATGTACCAAGATCAGAAGTTCATTGAACCACATCGAGAACAGTAAAGGCTGTCTGTCAAAATTCCGAGATAATCTCACGCTTGTGATCGGCTGCCAAAGATACATAATCGATAAAGCTTTAAATCGATTTATCGATTCGAATATTGAGAAATTCGTTCTCTGTACGGGGAGTATGTTGATTCCAGAAACTGTAGCACTAAAGAAAAGAAAATTCATACTTTACTAATGCAAATAAAATTGATATATTTTTTACACGCAATGTAACACAATTAACTGACGAGTTAAGGGCCTCGAGCGAACGTGAAAAATGATTTCTCTTTGATTCCATTGCGGGCCCGCGAAAATGAAACTTCGAACTTTAATTATGGTATACAGTATTATTTATATTCATCACTAGTATTTATAGTTTACAAAGCCGAATACGAAAGAGAAATAACTAATATTGGACTCTGAATTTGAGAATGGCATTGAATAATTACCTAAGGCAGCTACAGGCAGCCGACGCTAAAATAGTTAGGCAGTCGACTCTCAAGAATAAAATTAGTTCTTAGCTCTTTAAGCCAATTTCAAATTGAATAAATAAATAAAATGAATAACTCAACTAACTGAAGTCAACAGTCTTCAAATCTTACACAGAATCCAACGATTCAAATGTTTTAAGCATACAACTAACTGATTCCAAAGCATTTGTTTATTTAGGCATTTGCAATACATAAGGAGACTTAAATTTATTTCCTCTAACCAAGGGAGGTAATAATTATGTTTCCTTTTTTTCCACCTATGCTGATAGCCTTGAAAGGCTATTTCAGCTCCTCCTTGACGTGTAGGTGAGCTCACGGGGCTCAAATCGGGAGTGTTGCTAACACTGGCCCTAGCAAGAGCAGTGCTTCGCAGAATCTATTACCGGATCGAAAACACGACCCATTGAGAAGATCCGGCGAGGAACTCAGTTGGCTGTGTCTGTGGGTTAATTCACTCGTCGAGCCCTTCCCGCAAGCGACTGGTTCGACGAGGACGGTGACCCAGTACGTTTCCAACATTCGGTCTATCGATGTCGCGAAGTAGTCGTCGCGCTTGAACGGTGAGGGAGACGTACCACAATATACTTGAGATTCGACCTCATGCATCAAGGTCAGTGAGGACATTTACGTGAGCCTTGAGTTCGTATAATTCTCAGTAATTAAATGATAATGAAAAAAAACTGCTCGATTCGGCTCGGCTCGGCTCTGCTCGCGTTACTGTGCGAATCCTCAAATTCTAACGTGTTACAGTGAAACGTTCAATTGATACATTCCAGTCTTGAGCAGTCTTGTGTAATGTATTAATCGTTTGTATGTACTGATCTTTATAAAATGTGTTTGCCGTCATCGATTCGCCGGTCACTGTTGATTCACGAAGACTTTATAACATCAGTCGTCGGTCTAGAGCCCTATATTGTAAACATAGATTCGATTTCGCATAGGGTTACGCCATTTTGATTTTTTTATTTTAATTTTTTTAAATATAAAGCCACTTTTTAATACGCTTTTGATGCATGTGACTAGGAGATGTATGGAAATGGTAGTGCAAGGTAGAGGGGGAAGAGTTCGACCGAAGAAGACATGGATGGAGTGTGTGAATGACGATACGAGAGAGAGAAGAGTGAGTGTTGAGCTGACGGCTGATAGAAGAGAATGGAAGAGAGAAATTAGCCGACCCTACCTAGTGGGATGAGATGGAGAAAAAGAAGAAGATTTTTGATACGCTTTTATTGAACGAACATTTTCACCGACTTCTAGATGTTCGATTAACTTGAAAATTTGTACACACATTTAGGACCCATGCGGTGCAATAATTTTATTACTGTGGTCTAATAATATGGGCGTATATTGTTTTATTAAGTTTATACATTATACCAAACTCATCAGGCTATGTTCTGTAATTTTTAATTGCAGTAAACAAATAGACGAGCTCACAGTCCAGTAAATGTTTAGTGATACCCATAGACGTCGGATCATGAATGCCGTTATCCACTAATGAGGTCTCATAATTTTTGGTTTTTCGGATATTGTACTGTTTTTATCTATATTTTTATAACACCAGCCAGATGGTCAGATCTAGTAAGAGAAGCACTTGGTGGTAGTCTGTACCATGCGGTCCATGCCCATGATCGAACACAGTGGAAGAACGTGACACGTGGTCGCGATTCTCAGTAGTGAGGGAACGATATAGAAGAAGAACTGTTTTTATGAGCCTAAAATGCGGTATAGTCCTTACATGCGCGCTTATTTTTGAGGGACTTTCGGCTAGCGCGTATGAGATATTTCCGAGGAAAGATTGAACTTTTCTACAGTGCGCTGACTTCACAATAGTCCTTTTTTTAATATACCCAAGAAAATGTGGTAGTAGTCGCCTCGCCTACAACGAGCGAAAGAATGCGGTTTTGACTACGATACGGGTAGGATTTTGGTATGATTTATAATTAAAGTACGTCTTCGACATCCCTAGGACGTATCGTTTCCAGCTTTTACAATATTTGTTTTTCTAAGATTTTTTGATTGTCTGTCCAACAATTACAATGTTTATACGATTTTTTCTCAGCTCGGTTCTATTATGATCTCTCTGATTGCTTTCTGAACGGATGCTGTCGATTCTTGTGGTATGCGAGCGAGGCCACAGCAGTAACATGTTTTATAGTTTCCTTTGTTTTCTTGGGAATGCGATGTAAATATACTGTTCGTTATATAATACGCTTGCGATGTAAAAGTTGAAAAAAAAAGAAGAAAATACGCGGTGGTGTTCGGAATAAACAAAAATTCTACCAGAATACAACTTAAAAACTGTATTTATCACTTAGAACGTACACAGAACCCTTTAAAATTCTCAATTCGCTAGTTCCGCTTCGCTTCAGGTGATCCTCTCGCTGTTTTGCTTCGAGTCGTTCCGATTACTGACTGTCTGCGTGCCATCTCTGCAACGCTTTTATAGTCGAGACGAAATCCCTAGAATCGTCGAGAATATTCCACAAAAGTCGAGTATTACGTGTTTTCGTTATCTGACAATAGATGGCGTTTTACTCCTCAAGCGTTCTAGGTGTTACTAAATCCCTCGATATTCGTTCGGCTATTCGGCGATATATGGCGTTACTCTTACCGGCGTAACAATATGATAGTTTATTTTTTAATCAAAACGAGACGCTAAGCGCTTTTAACTTAAATACCAATGACGAATACAAAGTTAAAAGTAAACTTATCGAATCTTTTGCTTAAAATATAATTCTTTCATGGCTGCTTTGGGTTTATTTTAATTTTTGCAAACGATTTATAAAAAAAATCACAGAAAAACCGTCCATTTTTTCTAATCCACCTTTTACCTTTCGACCCCTAAAACTTTCTACATCTAATTATAAATGCTTTGTTAAAAAGATCAATCGTCATTCACTTATGGTTGGCACCGATCGAAAATAGTTTCAGCACTGCCAATTATGTAGCTGTTCCAACGTAAATAGATTGTAATCTACTATTCCTTCTAGCGAAAGACTCACTGAAATAGATGACCAAGGTATTGTCGCTTTCATCAGTCTACACATAGCTCTGGAACTATTTGTCATTTAAAAATGTAAAATGTGTATTCCTTCTCGACTTCCACTATAAAGAACGAACATTGTATAATAAGACTTCATCTTTTTAATACGCTTTTATTAGCTTCAGACACTTTTTTACAATAAAATCATTTTTTCTTACACTATTTTTAATTCAAATTTATTAAAATTTATTTTCTATTTTTTAGTTGGATTTTCTATTAAAGCGTATTTTGTTAGTTTTTTTAAATATTATTTATTTAAAAGAGGCTTGTGGAGAGTACTTAACGTTAGGCAGCGGCTTAGCCCCGCTCTTGGCATGCTGACGTCCATGGGCGACGGTGACCACGCACCATCATTTGGGCCGTATCTGGAACGAAATCTTCTGAGTATTTCTTTAGCGCTGTCACATGCAATCCCTCAAATGGGGCTTAAAAGCCGTGGAAATTCCGTCAGATGGGTATATTAGTATAGTTCACAGCCATATTATCTACCGTATAAAAAAACTATTATGTGTATAGCTTTAATAGTTATCTATAGCTTTAATTTGATATAGTTCCTAAAAATTCACCTTTTTAAATAATTTTATAATAAAATGTTTTTATTCGTTAATTCAAAATAGAGTTTTTGCACATAGCTGATTTTGGTGTGACAGCGACGATGTATTATAACAAAACCAAAAAAAAACCAGCATTAATGAGTACATAATAGTCGTTAAAACAAACAAAGCATTTCAAGAATACTCTTGAAAACGATGACCTGTCTTTCTTCTTCAAACATTAATATAAACAACGACCATTGATTCAAGACAAGTGATGGAACTCTTTGATGAGTCAAAACTTCCGGAAGCTAGCCAAGCGAATAAAGAACACGACTTAGTCACATACAAACAAACGGAAACTGAAGAATTCAGTGAAAATAAATCGAGTGATTCGAACACTAATATGAATTAGATTTTAGCTTCGTCTTGTCTATTAAAAAGGTTGTGATTTCTTTTTCTATATATGTAATGTCATCTAATTGATAATGTTTGTTTATGTATGTTTTTATATGTATATATAAATATTATGTATGTTATATATACACATATGTTTAAGTAATATTACCTTCACACTACACCTACCAAGCTTCATCTCTGCACTCCCCTAAGGTAGACTGTTAGAGAATGCCTATGGCATTAAGTCCGCCTTTATACTTTCTAGTATAAGAAGTTATAAATAAAAAAAAATAAAAAAAAATGTCTTATTATATTTTTGTTTCGTTCGATACTTTTTTAAATAAGACTTCCCATTCAAGGGTTGTGTCAGTGTGCTTAGAATGAGTTTTTTAACGTTCCCGATAGAGTAAAAGTTAGTTCATATTTGTATGGAATGGGATCGTTTGCGTACGTTTGCCGCTAGGGGCGCTGTTCCAAATGCATACAAAATTCGGCTAACTTTTACGCTATCGAGAACGTTAAAAAACTCGCACTAAGCACACAGATAAATCACGTTAAAGCCACCTATTTCGACACTTATTGGAACGATGTTCCTTACGGCAGACTTGGAGGGGATAGGGATTTTGCTGCGCGACCGAACTGAAAAAAATGTGATAGTAAAACCGTAAGAAAAAATCCGTGGAAAAAAGTGCGTGGAATAAAACCGTTAAATGAGACGTGCGCAGGCGCGACAGTCGCATACACAAGCGAGTAGTGTATAATACCTTTCTCTTTCTCCTTCTTTCTTTTCGTTCTCTAATCCCTTCTCTCTCTATTTAGTAATTATTTCTATTTCTATGTAATTTTATGTTGTCAACCAAAAATAAAGAGATATATTTTGTTTTAGTATCGATAACTAGCATTGCCTATTCACAGCTGACTGTGTCTAAGAGTTATTGTGTTGTTAGCGACAACACAAACATCTATATAATTAAGTATATGCATGTAAAATGCCGAAACATTCGAATTTTATACATTCATTCGCCATTACAACGACTATACTATTACTAATGCGAAATACACGTATTTACCTGGACTATTCACGCGCCACCTTCCTTCCACACACTGAAGGAATTATGCCAGAAACCTTTCTTTTAGTGCCAACAATGAACTTTCAAATTAACCAAATATTATCGAACTGAAAAAGAAAATAAACAAATTAATTAATAACAATTTATATACTGACACATTGTTGATGCTGTTAGTGAGGCAATTGCCATACCGATCATGCTTCAAAATAATAGATCACACAAACTTTTTATCTGCCATATACTGGTGGTAGGATCTCTTGTGAGTCCGCGAGGGTAGGTACCACCACCCCGCCTATTTCTGCCGTGAAGCAGTACTGCGTTTCGGTTTGAAGGGTGGGACAGCCGTCGTAACTATACTTGAGACCTTAGAACTCATCTCTCAAGGTGGATGGCGCATTTACGTTGTAGATGTCTATGGGCTCCAGTAACCACTTAACACCAGGTGGGCTGTGAGCTCTTCCACCCATCTAAGCAATAAAAAATAAAAAATACAGGGAGATTTTGTTTCTGATATAATATCTTTATCCGCTCTTTTAAATCAACGTAACTAGTAACGAATATAGAGCTGGGGAGGTTTTGTTTCTGATAGGTCGTTATATACTCTTTCAAATCAGTAGTAGTAGTAACGAAACTCAGAGCTTAAAAGAAACTTGTGGATTCATTACACGTTACATCGATGCGTGGCCAAACTGAATTTATTTATTTATTTATTACATTCAATACAAAGTCAGGCTTACAGTTTGCACCGAAACGCCTAACTCGTTAACACAAAAAACATTATTAATAATAATAAATACTATTATTATGCTAAAAATAACATTATTTTAGACAAAAGTATTCCCCAACTATCGGCAAACATTCTGGCATTTTGGATTTCGGACAGAAACTGAAGACCGCGACCGCTCCCAAGCAGAGACGCATGCTAACGCTAAAGTTTCCAGTTAAGTCGTTCAAGAAACACGGCAATCTAGTTGCACTCAAACGAGATGGAATTCTATTTTTGATAACCAGACATCCTAAATGTAGAATGCATGTTCGCTGTAACTTCCGCGCAATGCGTTTATACAGGATGTCCCAGAAAGTATGGATAATCCTGAAACACCTTATAGTATAGTTATTGGAGCCACAAAAAAATATAGGTAGTACCCAAAGTATAAATTAAAAAAAAGTTGATATATTCTATACTGCTGAAAATAAAAAGTTTTTTTTTTTAAATACAATAACAGTCCTATACGTATCTAACAACATTTCGTTTAAAAAATAAATAAATAACCTTTACGTATTTAAACATAATGCCTAGATCTAATAAAAACACATACCCTTTCTCTTAACTATACATATTCACATATATATTTATGTATAGTTAGCTGAAAGGATACGTGTACTTATAAGCACCGTATTACAAGGGTGTACAGTATAATTCCCGTTGTGAAACCATAAAAATGTTCCTTAGAACATCGACTCGACTGAAAACTTTGTATTAGCGATATTTTGAAGTCCCTACATATTATTTCTAGTGAAAATACATGAACTGGACGGAGAAATGAAACTTTCTATTCAGTCTTAACATCTGATGTTAATACAAGCGTGTTATAACTCGATGTTGGTAACTTGTTTTTTGTTTTTGGAAAGTGTTTGTCGAATTTTGTAGATGTTGTTACACGCTGGGGTTCGGGATAAATAAAATTTCTACCAAAGTACAAATTAACACTGTATTAACACTTAGAATACTTAAAATACTCAACAAACACTTTAAACTCTCAATTCGCTTCTTCCGCTTCGCTTCAGGTGAACCGCTCGCTGTTTCGCTTCAAGTAGTTTCGATTACTAACTGAGTGCGTGCCATCTCTGCAACGCTTTTATAATCGATACCCTAGAATTATCTAGAATATTCCACACATTTCGAGTATTGTGTTTCCGTTATCTGTCAATAAATTGCGTTGTACTTCTCGAGCGTTCTAGGTGCTACTAGATCCTTCGATATTCGTTCGACCATTCGGCGATAGATGGCGTTACTCTTACCGGCGTAACAATATGGTAGTAGGACGCGTAGAGCGTGAATATGTCCGTCCCGACTACCTTTCGCAGTGGTTGCAAATACGCTTTTTGGGTGAGATTAAAATTAAATAAAAAACGTTAACTAAACTTAAAAAGAAACATTGTTGCCTGCTTGTTATAATTACATTTCACTTTGTAATTAACTATCTGATTATTAGTCTTAGTAATAGTCGCAGTGATATGCTACATATATTTAAAGAAAAAGATACCTGTTCCGTACCGTATCGACTGCGCTGTGATGCAGCTGAAATCGTTTGGCAAGTGTGGCGGGTAGCCATCATATAACAACACAAGATATTTGACAGATGCCTGAATCTCAATTACGACATTTTCGAGATAAGCTTGCATATATATAATGTATTATTTTATTCACCATAAACCTGGTAATCGTTCTCGTCGAACCCGTCGCTTGCGGTTCGACGAGTAAATTAACCCACAGACACAGCCCACTGAGTTTCTCGCCGGATCTTCTCAGTGGGTCGCGTTTCCGATCCGGTGGTAGATTCTGCGAAGCACGGCTCTTGCTAGGGTTCGTGTTAGCAACGTCGTCAGCTTTGAGCACCACGAGCTCACCTACTAGTTAAGGTTACGCTGAAATAGCCTGTCAAGGCTATCAGCATAAGTAGGAAAAAAAATCACCATAAAAGAAAGTTTAGCCTAGTAAAATTATAGCACAAACTGAGTTGCTCTATAAAGGGAAACAACATTTAAAGCTATTGCTTCACCAGTTCTTATGTTTCATATGTTTCAATATTCAAAATGTTTCAATGTCTCTAATGTTTCAATATTCAAAATACCATTTATGTCACCTGTATAACTTATTATAGCCTCTTTTAAGATTTATGTCATAAATCATTTAGAGGTTATATTTATAAAAGTTCCGAACAACAACATCACCACTGAGCACCATCGGTCTACTGAGTAATATCACCCGCTCGGCGTAACATCTTCCCTCCGTCGTTAAACCTCCAAACAAGTATCGTCACTTTTAAACAAGCACCTCACGAATGTTCTCGAACGGCTTTAAGGATTATGACATTTTTTAAGCGTAGCACAAGTGATGGAGCTTATTGTCAGAACATATTAATAAATGCCACCATTCTACTTATATATCAGTAGCAAAGCAATCAATCGCTCTGCTTTGAAGAGGTATACAAGCTGTATTGTATATGGGGTCTAACAATTGCTTATAATCATTTGGGCAGCTCACCTGCATTAGTAGGACTATTTATTTATTCTAGTATTTTCTTACTCACCCCTATTGACTCCTCCATATCTCGGTTCTTCCAAAGCAGCTGTCATACAAACATTCCGATCGGACTGGCTGCGTGTACATTAGGATGTGCCAAAAAAACTTTTTTTTTAGCTATTACGAAAATATCATACAAGATGATGAAAAAAAAAATCTGGTAAAATTTGAGCTCTTAATATTAATGTTTAGAGGTGCCGCATCGTGATTTTTGAATTTAAAATCAGTTTTCAAAGCTTTCATTCTCAATAAATATTGTTAAAAGTAAAAACGAAAAAAAATTGTTGTTTTATGTTTTTATTTTAAGAGATTTTATGACCTGGTAACTGAGACTTTTAAGTCATGTCTTATTTTAATTTATATTATTCATATTTTTATGAGAAATAATATATAGAAAAATTATATATAGAAGTCGTCGTGGCCTAAAGGATAAGACGTCCGGTGCATTTGTATCGAGCGAAGCACCGGTGTTCGAATCCCGCAGGCGGGTACCAATTTTTCTAATGAAGTACGTACTTGACAAATGTTTACGATTGACTTCCACGGTGAAGGAATAACATCGTGTAATAAAAAAATCAAACCCGAAAAATTATAATTTGCGTAATTACTGGTGGTAGGACCTCTTGTGAGTCCGCACGGGTAGGTACCACCGCCCCGCTTATTTCTGCCGTGAAGCAGTAATGCGTTTCGGTTTGAAGGGCGGGGCAGCCGTTGTGACTATACTGAGACCTTAGAACTTATATCTCAAGGTGTGTGGCGCATTTACGTTGTAGATGTCTATGGGCTCCAGTAACCATTTAACACCAGGTAGGCTGTGAGATCGTCCACACATCAAAGCAATAAAAAAAAAAAAATGGAGTGAAATGAAATGAAAAGGATTAATTTGAGACACTAATCAACTGGGATGAAATGAAATGAAATGAATTGAGATGATATGAGATTTAATATAATCTCAGTAAAATGGTGGTCATTTACTAAGATTTTTTTAGTGGACTTTTTGGAGGATCCCGAGAAGTTACGTCCGTTGTTTCATTTTCCCACATTTGTGCACTTTCACAGATATTAAACAATTAATAAACCACCATTATTACACATTTAAACCCGAAGAAACACTAAATAGACAAAATAAAACAAATCACACAACTTCACTCCTCGCGTTCCCGCCAAAAAGTCCTTGTTTTATGTTTTGAAGCCATTTTTTTGTGAAAAAGTATAAAAAATTGTGAAAGTCATCATATATTATTTTAGGTTGAACTTTAACTGCGAATAACTTTTAACCGAGTTGACTTAGCAAAAAAATATTGTTGACCTTTTTTGTAGGTCGTTTAATTCCCTACAAAAATATGTATTTCTTTCTATTACACGATAATTCGTTGAAATACAATAAAATCCAAAAGAAAAGAGAAAAAAATCCTGTGTTATTTAAATGGACATCAAAAATTACGATGCGGCGCCTCTAAACATTAAAAGCTCAAACTTTACCAGAATGTTCTTTCTTCATCTTGAACGATATTTTCGTAGTACCTAAAGAAAAAAAAAATATAAGTTTTTTTTTGGCCCACCCTATTGTACGTATCTCGAGTTCGAACTGTTAAATTACCCAAATAGCCAATATAAATAAGTAATGTTTTATAGTGCTGCATTATGTTTACAGTGCGGCCTATTTATCGTGATTGCGCGGTTCCATTGAAACAAATTGATGTACATAAAATACGATAAGATTACGTATTTCGTATTTATAAATCGAATACTTGAATTCGCTTATGTTGTCGAGAACGTGGAGGCGAACTTCGAAGACGATCTTCTTGGTTACACGCTCAGCCCTGATTTCGTATGATCGGACCAGTTAAATTAGCCGTGTCCTTTATTAAACTGAAAAACTGAAGTTCTCGAGAACGATACATTAAATACGTAGTGTGTTCAGAAGATATATAAATTAACAGATATATTTTTAATGTACTTGATAGGCAGACTTATTAATATAGTTATTCGACAGAGAACTAAAGTCATTGACATAGCTCAAAGAGTCAGCAAGCTGAAGTGGCAGTGGGCTGGCCATATATGCCGTAGAACTGACGATCGCTGGAGTAGACGGGTTCTCGAGTGGAGACCGCGTAGCGGAAAACGTAACGTGGGACGCCCCCTGGCTAGGTGGTGCGAAGACCTCCGAGCGTGGCCGGCAAGAAATGGATGAGGAGAGCCGAAGACCGGGCTCAGTGGTGTGGATTGGGAGAGGCCTATGTCCAGCAGTGGACGAGTGTGGGCTGATGATAATGATGATGATGAAGGCAGACTGACTGGAATAAATACGATGTAAGACCTTTCAAAGCTTACAGTGAAGGTAAGGAACAAGTCGAATAGAACGTGTATGGTCCTCCTGCCTTTTCCTCCGAAAGCCTGGTCTGGTGCACTGATCGCTGGAGGTGAGATTCCAAATCGGTCTATATTTATCAGTCTGGGCCGTTTATTCAATGTCTTCCGTAGGTGTATACCGTAATGGGCTGTACACTCGAGAATCGGCGCAGCGCATTTGATAACTAACATATTTATCTACATTTGATGTGAATACAGCGCTTAAGCGGCTCTTAAAGCACAGGCATATTTGGGAAACAATATTGGACTGAACCTATGTTCGATATCGATAAACGGAATAGCCGATAAACTGGTCAAAGAGTTGCTAAGACGCCTCTGGTCGATCGGTCGATTCCGGAAATTGTGCATTACCTAAGAGATCATTGGCAGTCTAATTAAACTGTTGGATGTCTAACAAAAGCGGACCACTTTGCTGTCAGGACGTGAAAAAGTTCCATTTTGCAATACCATCCATCCATCTATTAGCCATCGCTGCACCTTAAGTAACAAAAGAAAGTACTGTTCGTGGAACAAATTTTGTGGCTATAGATGTCTGTTTGGCGTAACTAGTATATTTTATGCTGAATTTTAGCCTGAACAAAGACATTAGAAACTTCAGAGTGGACATATCAGATTTGTAAGGGTAAAATGTAGCTTGACTGACACCTTACAGGTTGAAAAACTGCTCGATAGTGAAATCCATAGACACAATAACTTCAAATATTAAGTTAAATTTTTAATTACTAATAATCTTGGATTAAGCTTGAAAAAAGAAACGTTCGTGAAATGAAAGATAATAATATTAATGATATTTTGAATAAATTAATACGTTCTCGAACATGGAAAGTTATTAAATAAAAATAAAAAGTCATATAATATGTCGTAAATTGAACGAAAACCATCCAAATAATAACTGCTTGAGTTGGGATGCCGTACTTGCTTCCGGGTGGATTATAACATTCGATAGTTTAGGTCATAAAATGGTGGTGCTTTAACTATTTTAGTAAGTAACTATTTTAGTAAGTTTTCTTTACAATTTTTTTATAAAACCATTTTTATATTCTTTACTTCTTTGTTATCATGATTAAATATGCCTGTCTATCTACTAATTTTTAGAGGAGGAAGAGGAGGAGCACTTTTCGTATATAAAATATATGTCTATATATTAATACGTGAAGCAAAAACTTTGTATCCCTTTTTACGAAAATTGCGCGGACGGAGGAGTATGAAATTTTCTACACTTATAGATAATATAGAGAAGAAGTGCACAATGCTAATATTTTTTTAAATAATGCATAAAAGATACATTAAATCAATAAAGAAAACATTACACACATTACATACCATGTATTTGACGCACACACGCATGCATACTATTTATTGTCAAACTTTTGTTCTTGGCGTCTGTTGTCAAATTGAGAATAGATTAAATATTGATTGCCTTTGTTAATATTTGTTACAGTGTAGTCTTGGCGAAATTTGTGATTATAGAAGTATAAAATACAATCATAATAGTGTACAAACTTACAATTCCAATTAATTATAGTCGAATTTCGACTACTGCGGGACCTCTAGTTTATTGAATTTCGACACGAAGCGAAAACGGCTAAAAGGATTTGGATTAAGATTTGTAGTTAGAAGAAGTCCGATTTGAAGGTTGTCTAAATAATAATGTTTATCCCATATTTTTGATTCTATTCTACGAGTATTTGACATAACAGCAATTTTTCACAATGCCATTTGTTCTGTAAGGTATTTTCACGTTAATAAACAACGCTACCAACCTACTATATTATTTATAAAATAGAATTTTGTTTTAGATTTCACTTTTATTATAAAATTTGAAATTAGGTATCGTTGTAAAGTATATTACTCAAATGCTAATACATGTCACTTATCCGGGTGGTTATTATGCGCCCTACTAATTTGCAAAAAAATTACAGAATGACTAATCACTTCGCATTTGTAACGTTTTTACCATAATAACCCGGTTTTACCATCATCATCATCATCATAACCCTCCCGCAAAGTTCGCTACCAGCCTGCACCCAGCGGGCTCCCCAGACCTTTAGCAGGTCGTCGGTCCGACTTGTTGTGGAGAACCTTCAGAAAAGCCTATATCCAGCGGTGGACATTTAGGGTTGATAGTGTTGGTAGTAGCCGTAGAATATAATTTTAAACCAAAAACCTGAAATAAATAAAAACAGTACATAAATAGTACATTGTGCACCAAAGACAGGAGGAAAAGTAGCGCGGGAGGAAACATAGGACATTTCCTCCCGCGTGTAAAATTGCAAAAAAAAAAAAAAGTTAGACTTTCTTCCCTGTACAGCGGGAGGAAAACCGAACTTTCGGCGTAGGTATTTTTTTTTTAAGAAAACATGAACATAAATAATTGTTGAATGTTGAAAACGATAATACACTACTAGCACTAGTAATAAACGTCCCGCCCACCGATGGGCCGAATTAAATATTACACTCAGAATGTGAATGAATAAGCCGTGCTAATTAAAGTAATTTTCGTACAAGGATGTGCACGCAGAGATAATCGTGGTTTTTTGTTTTTGATAGATTTTTCTGCTCCCTCCCTCCTCCCTGCGTCGTATTCCTCATAGCTGCGGGTCGTGACCACCTTTCTGTATCACTTTCTCATCTCTTCTTTCTCCGTATAGATGAAGGATTGGAAATTATGCTAACTAGGGAAAAGATAAGCCACGTAACATTTATTTGATGCAATTACATATCATACTTTGCCACCCGTACTTAGAATTTGGCAGATAGCGGTTTAACTGTTAGGTAGGAGGGTAGTTGAAAAACATTTTGCTTTAGCCGCAACTTGAAGAGAGCGTGCGGAACTAATCATATCTTTCAATTAAACTCGGTCAAATTTATTCTACTACGATAAAGGCTCTATGAGACAACTATCGATTTAGCAAGATTTTTTGAATATCCATATGTTCGTCTACTGAATGGAAACTCACTATTACCGATAGCCTAAAATTTATAAACATTTAAACGTAAATAATCTGTATATCAGACTTTGGTTTCCACAGCACAATTGATCCTGCTTGGGGACCAAGTGACTGTGAATTAAATTTCCCCGTTTATTAATTAATTACATTGAAATATATATGTATAGAAAACCTTTTTCTTTGTAATTTTTATATAAAACCTTTTTAGTTTAAAAAAAAAAAGGATTTTTCATATATAGACTGACTTAACTCTCTGTTATTGAGAAAAAAGACGAGTTCATTTTTATTTCATTCAAGAATACTATGTGAAATAATTTGTGGAAAATAAAGGCTTTAAATGTTGTTTTCTTAATATTGTACAGAAAACGCTAAAGCTTAAGTCTTTAATTATTGTTGAACTATTTTTAGAATATACGATATCATTATTATTAAATAAGATCTAGTTTTCCAATATGTAATTCGCAAAATTTCATAATTATTTTCGGCCTTAACATATGCCCGACTGTCAACCCTGTGATCTACCCAGAGTCCCAGTTTGCATTGGCGACAATAGCTTTCTAAGAAATACAAACATTTATAACACTAATATTTCAGGGCGACTTAACGTAAAACGCGTCTCGAATAATAATAACTCAAAAAACAAATTACGTTGTGAGAATACCGGTCATTACGCAAACGTCATAACAGTTCTCGTCAAAGGCATCAGTCAAATCCAGTTCAGCCGAATCTAGAATCACCCTGTCGTTTTCTTAAAGCCTAATCTTTAGACCACAATGTTGGAGCAATTATTGAAAGAACTTATAAAGTTTTTTTGGAGGTGTCGCGTTTTGCGAATCTGTATAGATAGGTTTCTTATTGCCCAGATGGGTGGACGAGCTCATAGCCCACCTGGTTGTTAAGTGATTACTGGAGCCCATAGACATCTACAATGTAAATGCGTCATTCTAAGGTCTCAGTATAGTTAAAGCGGCTGCCCCGCCCTTCAAACCGAAACGCATTACTGCTTCACGGCAGAAATAGGCGGTGGTACCTACCCGTGCGGGCTCACAAAAGGTCCTACTATCAGTAAAAAATATCCACCAGTAACATCATTGCGCTTATTTCCACGAAAAAAAATTACCGACGAACCTATGCAGTCTATCATGAAACTTCAAAAGAAAGTTATTAATCCCATCAGATAAATCATCAGATTTTCATAATATTCATAAAATAGTTAGATCGGTTTTTTTTGGTTCCATAAGATATGCGAACGTGTTCAAAGTTCCTTCCGTTGAATGTAATTTATTTTTTTAATATCCCCTCCGTCATGTTTTATGGGTTGTCGTTAATTCGGCCTAATGATCGGAAGCTTGTCAAGGGCGCATACATTACACGGATGGACAGACAATATCAAAATAGTAAAATAGTGAATGAATTACATGAATTTTAAGGAAGTTTTTCTTCTCACCGATTAGTGTATAATTTATATAACTTTTTTTTTAAATTGATTAGGTGGGTGGACGAGCTCACGGTCCACCTGATGTTAAGTGGCCACCGGAGCCCCTAGGCATCTACAACATAAATATTTCCACTCACCTTGAGATATAAGTTCTAAGGCCTCAAGTATAGTTACAACAGCTGCCTCACCCTTTAAACCGAAACGCATTACTGCTTCACGGCAGAAATAGGCATGCTGGTGGTACTCATCCGTGGGGACTCACAAGAGGTTCTACCACCTGTAAAAATAACTGAATTTAAATAAGTAAGTAACTGAAACAGGCAGGCTGGTGGTCCACCACTAGAGCTCACGAGACGCCAGAGCACAAATAATTATGCAAATTACATTTTTTGCGGGTTTGATTTTTTATTTACCTCACCGACTCATCAGTTCTTCACCGGTATAACTGCTGTTTTCCTCTGTATCTTTCTGCCGGTTTTTTATCGCTTGCGAAGGCATGTCCGCATCTTTCTATCCGACGATGGTCACCATCGGACAATGACTTTTTTCCTTACCTAATTGTTCGTAGCCTAAGTTGCTATTCGAACTTCGCGAGGGCTGATAGGTGAGCTCACGGGCTCAACCTGAGAGAATTACTGACACTAGCCCTAGCAAAAGCAGTGCTTCGCTGAATCTATTATCGGATCGGAATCGCGACCCACTGAAAAGATCCGGCAAGAAAGTGGGTTGTGTCTATGGGCTAGTTGACACGTCGAACTCTTCGCCGGAGTTGACGAGTTCGACAAGGACGATGAACGGTTCTTGAAGACTCTAATAGCACCGAGAATGGATCCGGGGGATCCGACAAGACAAGTTAAACATTGACGTGAGCAAAGCCAAGCACGAGTTTGTCACACACCGTATTTTTTTAGATACTTTTCAAATTATGAAGACATATTATTATAGTATAATATAATAATTAATCAATTCGTTTTTAATATATCAATTAAAATAGTGAATAAATAATCATAACGAGCCGTTACTTTATTACCGTAATATCGTTTTATGGGAATCGATTTTGACGTCAATAAATTTTATTAATAGGAAACGTGTGCCGATGTGAGAGGTTTTAATGAATTCATAAATTATTCAGTAATTAGTTTTTATTTTTATTTAACGGGGCTGATGTTGTATTTTTGAATTAGGAACTTTGCTTTGCGTAGTGCCATCTGTGGACCAGGTGGTGAAATAAGGTAAAATGGACTTTTTGGCGGGAACGCGAGGAGTGAAGTTGTGTGATTTGTTTTATTTTGTCTATTTAGTGTTTCTTCGGGTTTAAATGTGTAATAATGGTGGTTTATTAACTGTTTAATATCTGTGAAAGTGCACAAATGTGGGAAAACGAAACAAAGCCGCTGGACGTAAATTCTCGGGATCCTCCAAAAAGTCCCCTGAAAAAATCTTAGTAAATGACCACCATTTTACTGAGATTATATTTCATCCCATATCATCTCATCTCATTTCATTTGATTTCATCCCAGTTGGTTAATGTCTCAAATTTATCATCTTCGTTTCATTTCATCATTTATCATAAAAATAAGAAAGTAATTAAAATAAGACATGACTTAAAGGTCTTAGTTACCAGGTCATAAAATCCCTTCCTGTCCAGAAGGTAAAATGTGTTTGAATCGCGTCAACAAGTTTCGCGGGCTAATTTGATTGTCACTAAAACAATTGCTTGCCGAGGCTGCGTGTAAGAGAAACAATTAAGTTAAAATAAACAAGCACATTAATTGACCAACGTAAAGTCGAAATATAAATGCACAATATCTTTATTATTGTAGAAAATAATCAATGCGTGAAACGGAAATTTTCATTCATAACCTTAAAAGTACAACATAAACAATGTCACCTATGTATCCCACAGAAAACTAGAAACGAAATTTTTATCTGTTTCTGCCAAATAAAATATCTTTTAACGCTAAATGAACATAAAGCAAAAATATTTGCAAAGAAAAAAAAATTCTTCGCCGGCTCCGACATCAAAAGAACTACATGTTATTATTATCAAAATAATAGTCGTAAAATGTATACAAAACACCTCGTAACCCAGTTAAAAGATGAAACAACGCATTATCTCATATAATACAATATTTGACAAAGTAGAAATGCCACTTCATAACGAAAACAGGATGAAGAAATAGTTTTATTGATAATTGAGAAACTTTTGATGTGAATGCGAACCGCGTGAAGTTTGACGAAGTGAAAACAATAAATAACCTTAATACGTTAGATGTCAAACAAATTAGCCACCAGTTTATCATAAATATTCGTGTCTCCAAATTTAAAAATAAACGGAGAAAAATGATATTTCAAATCGCGAAAATCATCATTAAGGGTGACCATCTCTTACAACTGTTCTTAATTTATAAAAACAAATAGATTAGTTTATGAATAAGTCTTGTAACTAACATGACAATACTGTGAGTAGGGCTACCAAAGATAGTGCTAAGAACAGTGTTATACTGTTTTTCAATCATAGGTGCGTCTTATTGTTTACTAGCGACCCGCCCCCGCTTCGCATTGGAAACTGTAATTTATTATTGATTTTTCCACTATTTAATGATTGTTATTATACATATAAATCTTCCTCTTCAATCACTCTATCTATTAAAAAAAACCGCATCAAAATCCGTTTCGTAGTTTTAAAGATTTAAGCATACATAGGGATATAGGCATATAGGGATATATTTCTGCCGTGAAGCAGTAATGTGTTTCGGTTTGAAGGGTGGGGCAGCCGTTGTAGCTATACTGAGATCTTAGAACTTATATCTCAAGAGGGGTGGCGCATTTACTTTGTAGATGTCTATGGGCTCCGGTAACCACTTAACACCAGGTGGGCTGTGAGGTCGTCCACCCATCTAAGCAATAAAAAAAAACTAGTTTTATTTATTGTTATTCCTTCCGATGTTATTCCTTCACCGTTAAAGCCAATCGTGAGCATTTGTTGAGTACGTATTTAATTAGAAAAATTGGTACCCGCCTGAGATTCGAACACCGGTGCATCGCTCAACACGAATGCAACGGACGTCTTATCCTTTAGGCCACGACGACTTCAAAAAGTAAATAAAAGTTTATAATATTATTTACCTTGAAATCAGTCGAAAATTGTCTGTATCTATAAAATATTTCATACTTTCATGCTTAACAAATTTATTATACAAATCGTATCCTTCACAAAAACCCCACATAGCATTTTCTTTGAACGTCCACACAGAAGATGATGATGAACGCTGCTCTGACAGAATTGTGTTTTAAACAAACAACACAAATACTATTTACAAAACATTAAAGAGTTTCTTTGAAAAAAAATATATGTATAAATATATTTTTAGTTCTTATTGTTTCGGTTGTGATTTAGCGCGGCAACCAGGGTCGCGCTTTGTCCCAATTTTATTTTACGGCCCAAACCAGTGACGTCACGCGATGAAATCCGGGAGACTTCTTCGATTTTATATCGAGATGATCAGATACTTGTGACGTCAGAGCCAGTTATTACACTTATTTAGTAGACTATGGCAATCTGCCTTTTTATTGTCCCTTGATTTTTATCTGAAAGAGATGGCTTCAAGCGATTAAGAGCATTCCTTTTTTGTAAATCAATAATCTCCCTTTCCCAGTATTCGATATTAGTAAATTATAGTGATTGACATTCTCTTCGCGAAAATATCGATTTACTCTATGAAAAAATACTAATAATTAAAAAGAGAGACGATTTTAACAAACAGCTTTTTTTAACATTAAGGCAGAGATAGTGTGAAACAAAATAAATAATTGATAAAAAATATAATCATTAGATTTGCATTAACGAAAATTACTATTTCTTGGGTACGTTAGGCAAGTTATGAGACAGTACGCAACACAACGACAAAATAAGTAGCGGTAGTAGAAATAAACTCTAGTCTGACAGTATGGAAAAATAGCGACGAGGTCATCATACTGGTGGTAGGACCTCTTGTGAGTCCGCACGGGTAGGTACCACCACCCTGCCTATTTCTGCCGTGAAGCAGTAATGCGTTTCGGTTTGAAGGGTGGGGCAGCCGTTGTAACTATAATTGAGACCTTAGAACTTATATCTCAAGGTGGGTGGCGCATTTACGTTGTAGATGTCTATGGGCTCCAGTAACCACTTAACATCAGGTGGGCTGTGAGCTCGTCCACGCATCTAAGCAATAAAAAAAAAAAAAATCATAACAATCCCTTAACACTGTTAATAAATAAATAAAACTTTCATCGAACTACAAATTAAGCTCTATTTAACACTTCGAACACTTAAGGAACACTTTGCACAGTTCACACAGTTCGCAATTAATTTCTTTTACTTCGCTTCAGGTGATCCGTTCGCTGTTTTGCTTCGAGTAGATCCGATTAATAACTGCCTCATGTCATCTCTAAAACGCTTTTATAGTCGACACGACAAGTCCTCAGCTACCGAGAAAATTCCCGATAGGGCGAGTCATTTCGATATGTGTTTCCGCTATTTGATAATAGATGGCGTTACACTTTTCGGGCGTTCTTGATATTACTAGTTCTTTTGATATTCGTTTCTGCTTTTTGACGACAGATGGCGTTACTCTTACCGGCGTAGCAATACGTTATAAGAGAAATATATTTATGACTCAAACGCATCTTCAATCGATAGCCCCAAGCAATGAGACAAAAACAGCATTGTGACATTGATACTGATCTGGTGCTCCGGTTTCAAATCGACGCAACATTGAACTGAAATGCAAAAAAAAAAACAAACAATTAGCCTGAAACGTTAAATTTATTTATAAAACCGGTCAAGTTTACAACAATCTGGTCGAACGAGACTCAGATCGTCGACTGAATGGTGAATGAAATAAACAAAGAAATGAAACGCAGAAAATATGAGCCAAGCGTGTGCGCTGTTAAAATTCATAAAAATACCAAAAAAACTAAACTAATCTGAGGAGTGAACGCGGGAAGTGCCGTGCTGTGCCTTAACTATAATCATTTACATTGTATGGTGCTCGAGAAACAATAAAAATAATGTTAGTAATACAAATGGGACGAACGGACTATAGTGTCAAGTTAAAATGTTAGACGTATTCCGCGGTTTGAAGAATCTAATTAAGGTGAACTATGTGCATATCGACTCGCCTGTATTCCGGTTGCATTACTCGATCACGGTCATCCTGCTGATATCGTTCAGTCTCATTGTGACCACGCGCCAGTACGTCGGGAACCCCATAGACTGTATCCACACCAAGGACATCCCAGAGGACGTTCTGAACACGTACTGCTGGATACATTCGACATACACCCTCAAGAGCTACTTCGAGAAGACGGTGGGCGTCGAGGTGCCGTACCCTGGGATAGGGAACAGCAGGGAGAAGGGCAAGGAAGATATGAGCGACAGGAAAGTCTACAAGTACTACCAATGGGTCTGCTTCTGTCTTTTTTTTCAGGTGAGTCCCATTCGTTGTTTTAATTAAGAAATTGCTCAGAAACTTAATAGACAGCTTCACCATCACTGAAATTCACTTTACTATCTCGATTTTATTGTTATTATCTCTTATTCTGGTAGTGAAACATATTACATTAATTCTTAATCGAACGAAGCAGGTGAAGAAATCATGTAACACTGTTGTTGCAACCTCGGAACATTAGGGTAAACAACCGACAATAATGCTATGCCAAACTATGCACGATATCCAATTTAAGCTGAACCGTCACATAAAAGCAAACTTCCATCAAGGCAGTTCATTCTCGTTTGACATGGTAATAATATTGTTAGATCCATGTTTATAGTCCGCGACCCGTTTTTTCGTTATTTTTTCTTTATTATATTCTCGTTTCATCTACGCTCAAACAAACGTTAGAGATTGTTCACGAATCTGGATATTGAATCGAATATACATAACCTCTATGTTCACTACAGTAAGACCGTTGGATGTCGGCTTGAGAGGACCCATCGGATTTTAAACTAGGGCTTACATTTTTTACGATCAGTTAAATCGAATGATGTTTTCTTTAAGGATGAAATCGATTTTAACGTTCACTTCGAATGATTTAAATATTATACGAATAAATCATATCGGCTTTGCAATGGTATCGATTCATTCAAAATTAATGGTAGAGTAAACAAGTATGTTTGATTTATGTGTACCTGCAAGGGCGGGAGGAGGGAAAGGCGCAATACTGAAGGCTTAGTTGCGTTAGGACTCGAAATACCCTAATCCATTTTTTCATTGCAATTGGCTTTAGTGGTTACCAGAGCATGTGATCGGGACAAAGTGAACATCGCATCAAATTGCATATCGGTTATCCCATCCTATTAAAGAATTATTTATTGAGAAATCCAAATTATTACATTAAATTTCAATTTGAGACTTTAATACAAACGCGCAGCATGCGCTTTAGTTGCTCCGAATGAAAACTAATTTTTTCTTAATTCTCACTGCTACACGCGAGACAAAGGGCACTGAAGCCATACCGCCTTAATATTGTTTTGCATAAACACATCCTTTAAATTGGAACACCCGATGGGCTCGAAGAGGTGGCCCTAACACGCTAATGGTCATATTAAGGCCTATTAGTAATTCTTCTACCATGCCTTGTCCCGTTAAATTTAGTCGACCCTCTTCGGTCTTGGCATTATACATTAAGTTGTCTGTGCCTTTAGCTCTACCCGCTCCTTTCCACACAGCCACTACACAGCGGTTTCGTCGCCTTGCCTCATCATAGCTTCATACTGTCTCATATTGCTTTCGAGATTCAATCGGCAGCTGGACCAATACTGCGAACCTCAAATGTACAACCTCTCGTAATAAATCGAGGCCTGCACCCGCTGCTGTTGTCCACATCTCCATTTTGTTTTCCCTGCCGCGAGTGATTAAACATATTACTTGTTTATTCACAGCATTTTATTGAACTATTACGGAAACCGCGAAACATTTTGTTTTTTTATCGAAATTTAAAGCAAACAAGAAACGTACCGTTTTTGTAAATATTTACTTCATTTCTTGACTGAAATCAAATATTTATGACACGGTTTTAACTAATTAACCTATATCAATTAATATTTATGTCTGTCTTTAGACATTCGTTTCCAGGCTAATCCATTGTCTTTGTTTGTTTATTTAAAGCAGAGTAAAAATATAACAGAAAGCTTTATTTGGCGGGCATCTTATGGTAACAACAGTATATAACTAAGAATCTTATTTTTGCTGAGAAGCATTCAAGCATTTCAGTCCGAAAAGTGCGATAGACGTAAAACTATTCAGGCCACCTCACTTGTCTATGGATTTTTGTTTTCTAGTAAATTCGAGGGGATGTTCTAGATTCACCGAGCTAGTAGATGAGCTCACGGGGCTCAAACCTGATATCGTCGCTAACACTAGCTCTAGCAAGAGTAGTGCTTCGCAGAATCTACCATCGGATCGGAAACACGACTCACTGAGAAGATTCGGCGAGAAACTCAGTGGGCTGTGTTTGCAGAGTCCATCCAAGTCTTTAGAGCGCCCTCCTCACATTACCGTCTACTATTTACTAAACATTCACTCTTACATAAATTATTAAAAATAACTTGGTTAGAAATGCCACTACAAAATTAATAAAACCTAACTCACGAACGAAATATCTTAAAACAATTTATTAAGTGACATAAAAACAATGTTAATTCTGTCAAGTGGGAAACTACAAGTTGTATTTTTATTGTTGTGCGTCCCAGGACGCCATGTTTAAGCAATGAATATGGCGGCGACATGCTAATGTTGGGGCACGCCGATAAAGCCTTGTTGCTCTGTTGCGTTTTTAGTTTTTTTTTTCTCACGCCGGCCTTAAATTAGAGCCGATAAGTGAGTAAGTATCGGAAGACAGCGTCGGAATGCTATTTTGAAAAAGCGGCGCGACACGATAACACCTATCGTAACCGCCGATAACTACATACCCGATCCAGGCGACCAAACGAAAAACCGTCATCGTCCAAAACACATCACTTCGGATCCTTTCGACTATCGGTGCTTTTAGGCATTTCAAGCAGCGGTCAATGTTCTCGTTGAGCCCGTCGAATGTGACGAAGAGTTTGTCGTGAAAATTTATTCTCAGATACAGTCCACTAAGTTTCTCACCGGATCTTCTGTCACTGGGTCGCGATTCTGATCCGGTAGTAGATTCAGCGAAGCACTGTTTTTGTTAGGGCAGATGTTAGCGGACTCCAGGCTAAGCCGTCTACACGATCAGTGAAGCTAACTTGAGGTTACTAGCAATAGGTAGTTTTCTTTTCTTTTTTTTAATATCTAAAATAAACTCTCTAATGCTTTCTTTAATTTTCGCGAATTATGGAGACTATAAAGCTATGCACGTTTACAGTTTAATATCTCGTTTATAATTCATTGTCATTACACTATTTCTGACATTTGGAATATGGAATACGACGTCTGTAGCACAACATTCAAATGTCGAAGAATAACAGCTTAGTTGTCCGCGACCACGAAAGCTATTATATAAAGTATTGGCATAATATTAGTAGAAGTAGCAAATATATTAAATAATTATAAATTAGTAAATCTATACTAATATTATAAAGAGAAAAGATTTGTTTGTTTTTTTGTATTGAATAGGCTCCGAAACTACTGAACCAATTTGAAAAATTATTTCACTGTTTAGAAGTTACATTATTCCCGAGTGACATAAGCTGTAAACTTTTTGGAAAAAAAATTAGGGATCCTTACTAAAACTCCAATAATGTAACCCAAGGTGTAAAAAAATTACCTAAAATATCCTTTACATCTCGCCCTGCGAAAACTATTGATGATAGAATAAAATAATGTACTACGACTTTGTAGAACACATTATTATTTACAAAAACTGTCGCGACAGCATATTTATAAGTATTATAGTTATGCCGCAATAAGTGTTATTTTATTTTAAAAAATAAAACAGCTTCAGATATCGTTGAAATTTTTGTTAAAGACCCGAGCGGAGCCGGAGCGTTCGCTTGTGTTCCATAAGGTCGTTGTACATTCTTACTGTCTGATCCATAAATTTGTACTGTTCTGACCATTCAGGTGAGACTTTTTCGAACGCCTATTGCGGTGGACAGATGGTTTGTCAAAATGTTTGTGGAGTCGACGATGTCCTGGGGAACGGGATAGAATTCGGACTATGTATGGGAGGATAGGTGGGACGGCTTCTGCCAAACTGGTGCACAGTTTCTGCCAATCCACCGTGATCCTTATGATTAGGTCTCGGGTGTTAGGACAATCGAGCTCCGTGACGACAAGTGATCGAAGTTGAGCTATTGCTTCAATGGAACGTAGACGCAGAGTTACCTTCCTAAGCAGGGCCAGATTAATGGCATTCAGCGGTAGGCAGCGGCTTGGCTCTGCCCCTGGCATTGCTGAAATCCATGGGTGACGGTAACCACTCACCATCATGTGGGCCGTATACTGGTCTACCTAGGCAATAAAATAAAAAAAAACTCAGGCAACGGGCGATATTATACCGTCGCACATGGACAGACATCAACAATGTCAATGTCAACAAAGCCACTGGCTGTAGTCATCATATTTGTATGTTGTTTCAAAATTGAATTCACAAGACTTTATACAATAACAGTAAGCATCAGAATAATATTTCAGTTCTCAGACATTTGGGTAAGCTATTGCATCGCCAAATGCATTGTACTTTGCGTTGTAAATATCCAGAAAGATATATAGATACGGCCCTAAATTCAGAATTAGATACTTCCTTTGAAGTTGTTTAAAAAAGAACGTTTCAGTGAAACAGTACCTTAAGTCAAGTAATCCGTAAAAAAAAGAAGCGCCGAGGTCGGTTAGTGTCTTAATGTCTGATTAGCATTGTGGCGGCCATTACCGGAGCGAGCTTCGTTCACTTCATTTAACGCAGTCAAGGCGAGCGGACGTACAGGGAGATAGAAATTGGTGTTCGTTTATTTATAAAGTTTTATGTTTCGGTTCAAACACGATACGGTTAGCGTTATTTTTTATTATTATTTATATACTTTTCTTTGAAGAAAATTTACATTTCTGTTATTTGCGTTTCGTTTGCAATCTCAAGCGTGTTTGCATAATAGGTAACTTTTCTAACAAACGGCTTATTTTACCTGGTCCCGCGTAAGTTCTGTTCCAAATGAAAATGCATTTTTTTAAATGAAGTAATGTAATATTATTAAAATTTATATCTATGTAAGCTTGAGGGTAGACATTATCTTGTTGAACACCAAGTAAAACGATGTCACTTTTTGGTTCCTGATTTAATCAATAATATGTTATCTTAACAATTCACTTTAACACTTGTCCAACTTTAACCAGTACGTACAACAGTCACTGAATCACACAACGTAACAAGGATATAGTAAGTGCACCAGGCAAGCGCAGTCCAACGAATGTTCATTTCAAGGCACGTTCCGCCTTTTTATACTAGCCGGCGCAGCTGGCTTATGAGTCACTTCTGTTGCAGCTGTTGTTTACGAGTGGAACGACACGGCCGGCGCGCCTGGCTTGTGTGAGTCACTCCTATTGCACGTGCTATATAACATAAATATCGTTAACGCCGTCACGGCCATACTGACGTGCGCTCGTCCTCGTGCGCGCATTCTTATGGTATGTCTGTGAACAACAAATGTGTTCGTTCATCCTGACATTAACGGATGCAACTTAAAACGTGGTCTATGATATTAACAATCTAGTACGGTTCGGTTCGCATAATTCTTCAGAAAATCCTATACTGGCTATAAATAACCTTCAGACTGCTTACATACCTGGGCCAGTTCATTTAAAACTCTTCAGGTATGTAAGTATGTCCCTTTTAACTTAGACCGGAGTTGTTATCCCTTCAGTTTTTCGAACTGGACCGGATAATGCTAGACCGAATCGCAATCCCTGTAGCTAATTGCTGTGGCTAATCTGGATGAAAATCCCTATAGCCAAGCCATTGGACCGGACAGACCCTTCAATGACTTCACACTTTCTTTTTTTTTTCTCTTTTTTTTTTGCTAGTCCGGATTAACATCTCTCTAGCCACATACAATTCTCTTTTTTTTTTTTAATCTGCGTGTACGGTAGCGTTTGTTAAAACATTTCTTAAACCAGAACATTTATACGGAATTTCTTCAGAAATAGTGCGAGACCGACCATCGTTTTCTACATTTCCAACACCTGCACCTGAGGTGCCTAAGCTTACAGACATTGTATCACTACCCACAGACTATGTTTGCTGTATCGCTATTTGCGGACAAAAATGTCGCTTCTATTGTCAGTGATAGAGTCGTCATCATTAAGATCAGTTTCATGAACAAGATTAATTAACCCATCTGTGTACGCCGTCACGTCATCGTCACTATAATTTTCAGAAATTTCTAGTAGGCCTGACGGGCCTCGAGGTACTTCGCGTAAGTTTTCATGGGGAACTTTGTACACTAGAACCATTTATATGTCTCAACTTATACCTATCGTTTTCCAAAACTGCAGATGATTGAAAGATTACTGGTGGCCCGGAGGCCTTTCCCGCTTCACCAGGACGGGTGGGCGAGCAAAGGCTCAGCCAAGAGGGGTGGGATTTGCTAACAACTGCCCGAGCGCCTCCGCAGGAGACCTAACAACTCAAGAGCAATTGCTTCGCGAATGAATCTACTACCGGATCGGAATCGCGACCCACTGAGAAGATCCGGCGAGAAACTCAGTGGGCTGATGCATGGGTTAGGTTGCACGTCGACCTCTTTGTCGAGTTCGACGAGTACGATTACTGGGGTTCCTCAGCCTGCTCCTAGTGTTAGAGCTGAAGGTATCTAATGCAAGAGTTATTGGATCTGATGGATCCGTAAGGACGTGTCTAGGGTGACTACGGTGACTTGTTCATGAAACCGCTTACCATTAAATAAATTACTATGGCTTTGTTTTATAAGACTACATTCTAACCCTGAATGGAACATAAAGGGGAAGCCAAAACCACTTATCTGTAACACACTGAAGCTCTGGAACACACGTTGACGTCTCTGGTTGGACCTGCCACAGCACCTGGAGCAGTGTCGTTTTTCTTCTTGTAGCGCATGGAACACCCAGAAGCTACATGGCTCGCATCACCGCACACGTAACAGCCGACTTGCAGGCGAGAGCCGGGCGCCCACGGATGAGGAGGTTGTTCAGGTTTTGCAGGCTATATTTTTGTGAGGCAAGTAGTAGCTCGAGCCTTAAGCGAATGTGTGAGAGTCAAAATTAAATCGACACCATCCAATACTTCAACTACTTTAAACGGCCCTTTAAACTTCGTATCTAATTTCGTTTGATTATGCTCTTCGTATTAATGTGTGGACGAGCTCACAGCCCACCTTGTGTTAAGTGGTTACTGGAACCCATAGACATCCACAGCGTAAACGCACCACACACCTTGAGATAGAAGTTCTAAGGTCTCAGTATAGTTACAACCGCTGCCCCACCCTTCAAACCGAAATACACCACTGCTTCACGGCAGAAATAGGCAGGGTGATGGTACCCGTGCGGTCGATGGCACTATACGGAGCACCCGTCTGGTGCCACGTCCTTACCCACGAGAACGTCGCCGCGCTGCGACGCCGGCAGCGCGCGATCGCAGTTATTCAATGATACCTCACAGTCTCCTACGAGGCGGCGCGCCCTAGCGCAAGTGCAGCCGGAGCGCGGGGGCTCCAATATCGGCAGTCCGTGCTGGAAGCGTGGTCTCGTCGTTTGGCGGACCCGTCAGCTGGCCTCCGTACCGTCGAGGCGATCTGCCCGGTTCTCGCGGACTGGGTGGGCCGCGACCGCGGAAGTCTCACCTCCGGCTACCTGTGCAGACTCACAAGACATTTTACCACCATGCAAACTTCTTACCGCAACAAATCTTACCAGCCACCACGCAAACTACAATTTTACGGGTTCCACCTCTCTTACACGATGTTACTCCCACACTGAGGAAGCCAACCGCGAACACTTGTCAAGCACGCACAAGCACGCACTTCACCGGAAAAACCTGCATCCGCCAGCGGAACCCGAACACCGCCGCATCGCCAGACACGAACGCACCGGACGTCTTATCTTACAGGTCACGACGACTTCAGATGTGTCAATTTTTCTTCCCCACGGAAACTTGCTTGCTTTCTTGTTTGCTTGCTTGCTGGAGCCCGAAGTCATCGAACGTGTAGTGTTATTGGTATTGAATCGAGTAGATTCTAAAATTTCAGCGACAATTCACAGTCTCATGTCCTGGTTTACTGTACTAGTGCCATGTAACTCTAGCAGTAGTCATTGGCTTAAAAACGATTCGTGTCGGAACTACCCACTCGTCATGACAGATCCATTATTGCGATCGAAGTTTCACTTGAGATTTGCACTTGCCTTAATTTCTTGCAATAGCTTGTTACGTGTTGTATTTCCGTTAGTAAACGCCATGTGATGACGTCGACAGACAAAGTATGCTGCATTCACGCTCTTGTGGCGTACCACTACTAGTATTCTGATCTGCATCATGTTTTTTTTGCTGTACTTCGAACATGGTCAAACACGTCACGCCAGTGAGAGTAGAGTCCTGATCCCACTTCTGATGTAAGCTTGAGGGTAGACATTATCTTGTTGAACACCAAGTAAAACGATGTCACTTTTTGGTTCCTGATTTAATCAATAATATGTTATCTTAACAATTCACTTTAACACTTGTCCAACTTTAACCAGTACGTACAACAGTCACTGAATCACACAACGTAACAAGGATATAGTAAGTGCACCAGGCAAGCGCAGTCCAACGAATGTTCATTTCAAGGCACGTTCCGCCTTTTTATACTAGCCGGCGCAGCTGGCTTATGAGTCACTTCTGTTGCAGCTGTTGTTTACGAGTGGAACGACACGGCCGGCGCGCCTGGCTTGTGTGAGTCACTCCTATTGCACGTGCTATATAACATAAATATCGTTAACGCCGTCATCTACATATTTATTAAAGTCTCAGCAAAAATTAAAAAATATTCTATTCGAAATGCCACCTTTCGCTTTTTTATACAGGTCTTTAATCTGTTTGGCCACGAATCTATGGATTTACGCACTGTTTCCAAGGGAAATTTTGCCACTGCTTGCTGTAAAGATTTTTTAAGAGACTCAATGTCATCATGTCGTTTAAAGCAAGCCATGTCCTCTAAAACTGACCATAATTTGAAGTCTAAAAGGTTGAAGTCTAGGCTAGATGAGGGCCAGTCTTCAGCTCTTATCAAGTCCGGAATGTTGGTTTCAAGCCAGGCTTGGGTAGTTGCCTTGTGACCAGGTGCAGAGTCTTACTGGAAAGTCCACGGTATATTTTTAAAAGTGTATTGCTGAGAGGTTTCACAACACGTTCCAAGACTGTATCTTGACACAATTTGGCTGAAGTTTTCACTCCTTTTTCACAAAAATGTAGTCCCGTGGCCCCTTGACCCGCCTCACCAAACCACTGATGACCACGTTGTACCTTTCCGACCACTTGAGCAGCTTCTTTAGACCCGTGAGCGTACACTTTATCATTTATATCATTTCATTAAACTTTAAAATACCACCTTTTTCCAAACTTAAGTCTCAGCCACTCGTTAGCGGAAGTACAATGAAGACAGAACAGCCAATATATTATGTGTGCTTCCACATTTTCATACGACTACTGAACCTGGAATATTTCCAAAATTTCAACGAGACAGCCCATTATAAAGTACATACACACTTGAAATAAACACTGCGCTTCACATTTGTTCTATAATTTTTGTATTCATGTCATATGAACTAAGTTGGTTATAATTGTTATGTTGTCTGTTTCAACCTAAGTAATTTAAACCTTTTTCGATCGACAAACGGGAAGATCTTTGACTGAGTTGGTAAACTTGCATTCCTTTGCAAACCATTACGTAAACAATTAAGCAAACCATCCCCGAATCACATATTTCAGTAATAATGAAATTAAATGTTTTTTTATTGCTGAGATGGGTAGACGAGCTCACAGCCCACCTGGTGTTAAGTGGTTACTGGAGCCCATAGACATCTACGACGTAAATGCGCTACCCACATTGATATATATATTACGTTCTAAGGTCTCAGTATAGTTTCAACGGCTGCCCCACCCTTCAAACCGAAACGCATCACTGCTTCACGGCAGAAATAGGCAGGGTGGTGGTACCTACCCGAGCGGACTCACAAGAGGTCCTACCGCCACTCATTACGCAAATTATAATTTTGCGGGTTTGATTTTTATTCCACGATGTTATTCCTTCACCGTGAAAGTCAATCGTGAACTTTTGTTGAGTACGTATTTCATTAGAAAACTGGTACCCGCCGGCGGAATTCGAACACCGGTGCATCGCTCAACACGAATGCACCGGACGTCTTATCCTTTAGGCCACGACGATTTATAATTTGGTGGCATTATATGAAAAAAAAATCTGCATATTTCAAAAGCTCTCTTTCGTCCACTTACAGCTTATTAAAGCAGCGAGAGAATTATGTATGCACACGCACCGGCGGCCGGCAGCCCGCTCTAAAATAATAATTAAACTACCAAGTAAATTGTTTATTTAATTAAAGGCGCTCATCATGCCCCCGTTATACCAAGACCATTTCGTTTTCCATCCTAGCTCATTTAGTAATGTACACACACGCAAAACTGAAAATTATGTTATCCTACCACTCATTATAGTTCGCTAACGTAAATTACTCTGAAATGACTAAAGAGGGTAGATACATTTTTTGTCTACGATTTCATACACGTCCTTCGTCTACATTAATGCATCCTGTTTTCACTAGTCTCGTATAACGCGGTACTCTTTTAACGCGTTATGATATAACGTGATCCTGTATCTCGTATGCAAATTGTTTCCTCCATCTAACGCGGGGATTTTTCGCATATTCATCTATGTATTTAGAATGTTCTTAGTTTGAATTTAATAAAACTCACATAAGTTGTTCTTTACCTTCTTAATATTAGATTTGAACCTCCTTTAATATGAATATTCAAAAGTGAACAATTTGTACAGTGATGCACAAATTGTTTCATAATTCACATGACGCGTTATATACTTAGTCTGGCCATAAATACTGTTACAATTAAAAATAAACAAAATATTACATTTGAATTTGGAATCTGTCATTTGTTTATGATTGCTCTTTGAGTTTTCTCATTTTGATGCCAATACATTGTACAATATTTTGCGATATTAAAGTGGAGTGGGGTGATAAAGAGAACCGAATCGCTGTGATTCCATTACACAAAGTAGATATGGAGCCAAATGCAATTTTTAAAACTCTCCATACGCTTGGTATTAGTAAAATGTTGGTGTACCGGGCTATTAATAGGTGCAATGAGACCTCCTCTGCTTGTGACAGAAAAAGATTTGGCCATCCACGTAGTGTTCGTACGGAAATGGTGGTCAAAGCAGTAAGGGAAAGCATTCGAAGAAATCCTGTCCGAAAGCAAAAGATTTTATCTCGGGAGATGAAGATAGCACCTAGAACCATGTCGCGTATTTTAAAAGATGACTTAGGACTTGCAGTCTATAAGAGACGTACTGGTCATTTCTTAACTGATAATTTAAAAGAGAATAGGGTGGTAAAATCGAAACAACTACTGAAGCGGTACGCAAAGGGAGGTCATAGAAAAATTTTGTTTACGGATGAGAAATTTTTTACAATTGAGCAACATTTTAACAAACAAAATGACCGTATTTATGCTCAAAGCTCTAAGGAAGCTTCCCAATTAGTCAACAGAGTGCAACGTGGGCACTAACCGACTTCAGTGATGGTTTGGTGGGGTATTAGCTATGAAGGAGTGACTGAGCCATACTTTTGTGAAAAAGGTATCAAAACATCGGCACAAGCGTATCAAGATACCATTCTTAAGAAGGTAGTGAAGCCCCTTAACAACACCATGTTCAATAGTCAAGAATGGTCCTTCCAGCAAGACTCGGCGCCAGGTCATAAAGCTCGGTTTACGCAGTCTTGGTTGGAAACGAACGTTTCGGACTTCATCAGAGCTGAAGACTGGCCGTCGTCTAGTCCCGATCTTAATCCGCTGGATTATGATTTATGGTCAGTTTTAGAGAGTACGGCTTGCTCTAAACGCCATGATAATTTGGAGTCCCTAAAACAATCCGTACGATCGGCAGTGAAAATTTTTCCCATGGAAAGAGTGCGTGCTTCTATTGATAACTGGCCTCAACGTTTAAAGGACTGTATTGCAGCCAATGGAGACCACTTCTAATAAGCTTTTTATACTTTAAATTGTTTTATATTCATGTATTAACAACACACTGTAAAAGTAATAAATGTTATTTGCAATAGATTTTTTTTGTCTCAGTATTTATGGCAAGACTAGGTATATGTTTTGCGTTCGTTTCTCAATGTCCGGTCTATAAACGTTCCATGGTAACTGTAAACGAAGGGGTAATCTGAAATATACTTTATTACACATTGTTACCCCAGTAAGAGCAACGCCATCTATCGTCAAATAGCAGAAACGATAATCAAAGGAACTAGTAAAATCGAGAACGCTCGAGAAGTACAACGCCACACACATACTCGACTTGTGAGGAACGTTTTCGATAACTCTGGGGATGTCACGAAGGCAGTTAGTAATCGGATCTACTCGAAGCGAAACAGCGAACGGATCACCTGAACCGGAGCGGAAGATCGAAATTGAGAATTTTAAAGTGTTCATTAAGCGTTTTAAGTATTCCAAGTGTTAATACAGTGTTAATTTGTAGTTTGGTTGAAATTTTATTTATCCCGAACCCCAGCGTGTAACAATATCTACAAAATTCAAAACACACTGTCCAAAAAAAGCAAGCTACCAGCATCGAGTTATAGCATGCTTGTATTATCCATATCCGATGCGAGGAGTAGAGCGGCATCCCCTGGGAGGTGCAGCCCAGGGACAGACCGACCCCCGGTCAATAGACTACGATATTGAATACACTATCTAATCGACTGGAGCAAGTCTTGTATTTCTCCTTGATTACATTCCTGACTTAGTTAATGTTGGTTGTATCTAAGCAATGTTCTTTGTTTTTTCATTACCCACCATTTAGAACATTACAAATATGCATAAATACTGATAAATACTATAAAATTAGTTTCAATTTGTTGATTTTTAACGTGATCGTTTTGCGACTTTTCTGTGAACGGATCTACGATTTTCCTGAAAAATATGAGCAAAATTGTGGCAATAGGCATTCGTATTTAATGTCGTAGATATTCAAAAAAATATTTATTTATTGTTCGGGTGACATTATAGTCGTACTGAGTTTTAAAATGAACTTCTACTAAAGGTAGGATTACTGCAGTCCCGAAAAAAACTGCCCCAACAGTTTGCAGCAGACTTGCCTATTCTAATATTGTTAGAACAGCTTTCTGTCGTCAGTCTCGTCTGCGTGGACCACACTTTATATCGCATGAGCGGAAACTCGAGTTCAGAAGTCGTATAGGATTATACCCGCAGTATATTCTTTTCCGGGGTCTAAATGAATACTGAATTTCGTCAAAATCGGTAATCTGTGTGCTTAGTGCGAGTTTTCTAACGTTCTCGATAGCGTAAAAGTTAACTGAAGTGCAGAATTATGCATAAAAATACATGGAATCAATTAAAAAAACATTACACAAACTACCATGTATTTGACACACGCACGCTTGGATACTATTTGTTTAGTGTCAAACTTTTCTTATTACTTATAGTCTGTGGTCAAATTGAGTATAGATTAAATATTGTTTGTCTTTATTATTATTTGTCTAAAGTGTATTCTTGGCGAAGTCTGTGAATATAAAAGTATAATAGTCTTTGACAATAGAATGGGTCTGGGTCTGCGGAGGGATTTCGGTTCCCTCTGTATTCTGTACCGTATGTTCCATGGGGAGTACTCTGAGGAATTGTTCGAGATGATACCGGCATCTCGTTTTTACCATCGCACCGCCCGCCACCGGAGTAGAGTTCATCCATACTACCTGGAGCCACTGCGGTCGTCCACAGTGCGTTTCCAGAGATCTTTTTTGCCACGTACCATCCGGCTATGGAATGAGCTCCCCTCCACGGTGTTTCCCGAGCGCTATGACATGTCCTTCTTCAAACGAGGCTTGTGGAGAGTATTAAGCGGTAGGCAGCGGCTTGGCTCTGCCCCTGGCATTGCTGAATCCATGGGCGACGGTAACCACTCACCATCAGGTGGGCCGTATGCTCGTCTGCCTACAAGGGCAATAAAAAAAATATCATAATACTGTACAAATTTATAATTTCAATTAACTATAGTCGAATTTCGACTACCAGGAGACCATTAGTTAATTTCGTATGTAACATTACTTTCTACATTAAAAAATTCCTTCAACATACAGACACAGCGGATTCTATTGTATTATTATATGTATATTGATGCCGGCTGAGTTTCTTGTTCGGTCTATATATAGATTTTATAGACGCACGCCCTAAATATAGTGCTAATCTTGTCCGTGACGTGAGGTTTTAATTGCGGAAGGCAGACTGCTTGGTCAAGCTACCATCAATTAAGGAAATCGGTAACTGCAGGACGCAGCCATGCGAGTGAATATAGCTGGAGACTCGGTGGTATTTGCTCCAGAGGCGATTTTAGCAAGAAGACATGATAATAATGATGACGGGTGAAATAAATAAACCAAAATAATCTCTGCAAATCTTCGATCAACAATAGTAACTAGATAAAGGGACATGTACAAAATCAAAGAAAAAACCGGCCGCGTGAATTAAAAATCGGTAATTTTGTTTAAAATTTAATATTATTTATTTGCTTAAAGCTTAAAATATAACTTCATGTACTTACCGAAAGTAAAATACTCCGGCCGTTAAATTGCTATTTCGGGCATTTTTTGCAACTTTTGAATATACACTGCGGCCTTGTGAGACGGGTTGACATTGGCTGTGTCTGATATGAACTAAACAAAATAAGAGCCCACATTTCAAGTGAGCTGTTATTTGACGAGACGGATTTTTGCGCCGACCCTAAATCTAGTTACTATTGTTGATCGAAGCTGCAAATGATAAAACGATGATACAAGTTGAAGATTAATTATTTTTTAATAAAAAAAAACAGAAAGTCAAGCAAACAGAAAAGAAATAGATAAAAATGAATAGACAACGTCAAAAGCCAAGAATAAAAAACTACATCAGCTATCAAAATAGAAAAGAGGTCCGCAACAACGGGAGTGATCCGCACCATCTTAATAATAATTTCATAATAATTCCTCAATGTGTCCGTGTAACAGGGACATTTTTTTCCTATTCTAGTGACCTGGAGGAGTCATATTAGATTTGACGAGCGAGTATATGAGCTCAAGGGGCTCTAAGCTGACGTTTGCTAACATTAGCTCTAGCAACAGCAGTGCTTCGCAGAATCTACCGCCGGATCGGAAACTCGACCCACTGAGAAGATCCGGCGAGAAACTCAGTGGGCTGTGTCTGTGGGAACAGGGACAGAGAATCAAGGATTCAAATTAGGGCTCCAAGCAATACATTATACAAAGAAAATCAACAAAGAAAGGAGAGCTCATTGACATAATTATGTGCATCACGGAAAGTAGGTACATTTCGATAGGTATATTTTTTTAATTAGGTACTTGTCAGCATTTAGTTCTTTTATAAAAAAAAAAACACGTGTGGCACTCGGGGACTGCCGCGGTAAAGCTATTGCATAGTGTTTTTTATCAACTTATGCAATTATAATTGGAGAATAATAATTTAATATTAAAACAATAATAAAATAAGACATGATGCGCATTCAGTGCGACGTCACGCCGCGCGTTTATTCACAAACACTACACAAGCGCAACGTGTGAATGTGTTGATCGCGAGCTACATGGTAGGCAGAGTGGGAGGTGTTAGGTTTTATTTTCGTTACGGAATTTCTTGATTCGGTCGCCACGCTCAAAGGCTGCGATAAAAGCTATGCAATAGCTTAAATATCTTTCCACGTTTCTACTGTCACTACTATATGGAAACGGGTTTTGTGGAGAGTAGGTACTAAGTGTACTAAGTAGATAATAGGAGTACTAAGTAGGTACTAGGTAGGTAGGATGCGACTTTACTGTGCCCCTCGCATTACTGACGATCATGAACGACGGTAATCACCGCCCAGTACGTGGGCCGTACGTTAGTCTGCCTACAAGCTCAATTTAAAAAAAAACTCGATAGAAAAATAAACCGGAAAAGCCCTTTCTCAATTTTCTAAACTACGCTATGCTTACGTCACATACCTTAATACAATATAGAAATGCATTACCAAACTAAAATAATGTTATTTCATCGCATTACACAATCATCTCAAGAGTAAAGCCACGATACGCCGCGCGTCTAATAAATGAAATATTAAAATTGATAACTATAATACTATCATATTGTAATTATTGCATTATTAAATCTACTAGAGGTCCCGCAGTAGTCGAAATTCGACTATAATTAATTGGAATTGTAAGTTTGTACACTATTATGATTGTATTTTATACTTCTATAATCACAAATTTCGCCAAGACTACACTGTAACAAATATTAACAAAGGCAATCAATATTTAATCTATTCTCAATTTGACCACAGACGTCAAAAACAAAAGTTTGACAATAAATAGTTTGCATGCGTGTGTGCGTCAAATACATGGTATGTAGTGTGCGTAACGTTTTCTTTATAGATTTAATGTATCTTTTATGCATTATTTAAAAAAAATATTAGCATTGTGCTTCTTCTCTATATTCTCTATAAGTGTGGAAAATTTCATACTCCTCCGTCCGCGCAATTTTCGTAAAAAGGGATACAAAGTTTTTGCTTCACGTATTAATATATAGATACTTAAAATTGTGCAAAACAAAACAATATTTTTAAAACGCGTTTGAATATTTCACGAAACGCACCACGGAGGCAGACACATGTAAATTACACAGCAAATTGCATGGTAAATCAGCTCAACTAGAATGTTGCCATGTTATAAAACAACGTTAAATAGTTGCAAGCGGAAACGTATTTTACTTTGCGACAACGAATTTAGCTCGTTATAACGCAGCAGCTCGTTCGTTATAACGATGTTAATGGGAGTACGGACATTCGACTAAGGCGGACGCTTAATGATTACAACTCTTCACAAATCACCCCAAAGTCCCAAGACATGGGGTTCGATGATACAACGATTCCTTGGAACGACTTTGGACATCTGTAAAACTACGCATTCAGCACTATCGACAGTATGAATGTAAACAAGAAATTAATACTTACAAATAGCAAAGATGTTTGACTTAATGTTAGATAAACAAAATTCTTTAATGCCTGTCAATTATATTATAGTGAAGTCATATATTTTATAATTACCGTTATAACTTTGTGAACTATTTTTAACTTTCTGTATACGTTGTCGATGGTTTAGATGCTTTCAAACATTTAATTGTATACACTAAGAAAATGTGCTGTTTGAATAAAGATCTTATATCTAAGGCAGCTTTTGGAGGTGCTCGTATTGTGAAAAGCTCCGATGCTCATTTAGTGTCAGATGGGTTGCGAACTCGTTAGTCAAATCGAAATGTTAGTCTAAAAGTTAACGTTACTAAGTCGCAAGATGATCTTAAAAATAATGATCGCATACATATTTTATCTCTGGTTCCACGTCACGTCTGCTGAAACCTCCGCTGTTTATTTCAAACGATTTGTTTACGTTATTTTCATTGTTTTATTATCGGCTTATGTTTATAATTACCGTTAAATCGTATCGGGGTCGAAATTCATATTGTATTTTCTTGTTTATGAAAAACAAAAAAGCGTTTTGTGAATTGATGTCTTAATATTTTGGTTTAGGCTTCGGTTTGTTGGCAGTTCAGTTTTATTTTCAGGTTGGTATTACTTTTGAGTAGAATGAAGTTCTGTTGCATGTGAGTTTGTGTTCAGTCATTGTTTGAATTGTTTCGGGTTGATATTAATGAAAACAATTGAACGTGAGAAGATTTTACTGACTCGGTGGTGATGTAGTTAGCGGCCCTGACTGTTGCACCGTGGGTCGTGGGTTCGATTCCCACTTCGGGCAAACGTTCGCAGCATGAACGGGTTTCTTTGCTTTTGGCTGGGTGTTTATTATCTATTTTATATGTATATCAGTCTCTCATAACACAGAGAATCCGTGCGTGATTTGTTCCCATTTAGACAATAAGATACTTGCAATTCATACCACGAATATTTTTCATAATATTTTAAAGTATGTACCTATTTCTAAAGTTTTGTTCTTTTTGTATTCTATATTATCGAATGAGGTAAGAAGGTAGGTGCACTGGTGGTAGGACCTCTTGGGGGTCTGCGCGGGTAGGTTCCACCACTCTGCCTATTTTTGCCGTGAAACAGTAATGCGTTTCGGTTTAAAGGGTGGGGCAGCCGTTGTAGCTATACTTGAGACCTTAGAACTTATATCTCAAGGTGGATGGCGCATTTACGTTGTAGATGTCTATGGGCTCCGGTGGGCTGTGAGCTCGTCCACCCATCTAAGCAATAAAAATAAATAGAATTTTAAATTTCATTTTGAAGTCGTCATGGTCCACGGGATATAACGCCCGGTGTAGGTACTAGTATCAAGTGATGCAACCGTGCTTAAGTTCGAATCCCGCAAACAGATATTGATTTTTCGAATGAAATACGTATTTAGCTTAGGTGCGACAATGATTTCCACGATGAAGAAATAAACATTGCGTAAGAAAAACGAAACCGCAAAAAACTGTAATAAAAGTGTAAGCAATTGAGATGTGATGTCTATAGACAGATGGGCTATAAGCACTAGCTTAGCTTAGCACCCGGATTTGCAATAAAAATAACTAATTTTTTTTTTTCTAACTGCACACATTTTTATTGCTGGCTATCAACAATGTGTTTCGTGATGTATGTAACACAAATAAAAAGTATGATTGTCAAAAACGTAAAAAAAAAAAAACTAAGGGTAAATGAGTTAGCACACTCGCATTGTGTTGCAGAGGATAAATCAGCGTCGCTGTCGATGGGCGCGCAGCGTAAAACGGAACGCGGATGATCGATGCGTTCGATATTCGAATTTCGAACAAGACAGTTGGATTTGAATTTGATTAGTTTTCGAGCTTTGATTGTCAGTTACTATAGATATTTTTAATCAAACATGGAAGTTAATTGGGAAATACAAATCATGATTCTAGTTTTGCTCTGAGTGACTTCATTATTCATGATTCTTGTTAGCGATCATCAGCACTAAGCCTTGATGTTTTTTTTCAAGCGGGAAAAATCTATGTTTAAATTTCAAGTTCTTATTATGGTAGAGCTACATAGAAATTCAGTGATACCAGCATGAGTCATGCAAACAAATATCCACCACGCTCCATTCCTTGTCCTGTTCTGGTGAAACTGGAAAGGCCTCCGGGCTACCAGTAATCCTACAATAAAAAAAATAAAAACCATTCCTTGAAGAGTCAAACAAGAATATATATTTTCCTTTTATTGTTCTCGTAGGCAGGCGATTATACGGCTCGCCAGATAGTGAGTGGTTACCATCGGCCATCTCTCATTAACCTCTCAACGATTTTACAAAAACCAAATCTAAAAAGAATTCTCAGTTTTGCCATCACCAAAACGAAAAAAATGTTTTTGTTTTTCAAAGCAAAAAAAACAAAAAATCGATTTTAACGAAAAACTAATCGATAATTAGAAATTATTATTTGCGTAGCTGCGAATTACGAATCGGGTACGTAAATTAACACGTAAATCGAGCCCTTGACTTGTATGTTTATTGCAACACTAAAATAACACGCAATTTTGCAATAGTACTCGCGAACCGACGCTTGTAAGTGGTCCACATATAGACGCGGTAATGCATTAGAGATGCGGCAAAGTTACACTTGCAATTTCCCGAATTCGAATGAGAATATCGAATGTCGTTACGAGACCACCTCACTTGGTAATGACTTCGTTTTATTCTCTGACTTCACCTGTCCAGTAACCAGTCCATACCTGCCTATTTCTGCCGTGAAGCAGTAATGCGTTTCGATTTGAAGGGTGGGGCAGCCGTTGTAACTATACTTGAGACCTTAGAACTTATATCTCAAGGTGGGTGGCGCATTTGCGTTGTGGATGACTATGGGCTCCAGTAACTACTTAACACCAGGTGGGCTGTGAGCTCGTCCACCCATCTAAACAATAAAAAAAAACTGATCCTACGCTTAGATATTAAGTGTGCTGTGAAAGAATTCAGCCCACTTAGTTTCTCGCCGGATCTTCTTAGTGGGCCGCGTTTCCGATCCCGTGGTAGATTCTGCGAAGCACTGCTCTTGCTAGTGTTAGCAAATTCTCTCAGGTTGAGCCCGTAAGCTCACCTACACGTCCGGGCGTAGCTGCAATATCCCTTTAGACTACCAGCAGATACGTAGAAAAAAGATTTCTGAGCCGGATTACACCTAGTCTTGTCTAAAGATATATAAGTCAAATATAACAACGAATTTCATCTAATTTCTGAAGCTTTAAAAATAGTTTTAAGTCAAGATCTTAAGACAACTTATGGTAGGAAAGCTAGAATTTCGTACACAGGCGGTGATTGAAAAGAATGCCCCACCAAAGCGCAAGGTACATAAATGTCGAACGTGAAAACAAAAACATCTTTGCAGCAAAACCCCGTCGGGTATGTCTGACAAACAAAATATCACTTTTTTTTTTCGAACACATTTGCAAGCGACGTATTCTTGGTTGAACGATATCTTATCGTGCGTCACACGCGAGCGAGTAGACCTGCTCGTCTGTGAAACATTGGGACTTCTTGTCATCGCTTGCCTCATGTTTGGATGTAAAAATAGTAGGAAGCTATAAAATTACTTGATATATACAGCATTGTAGTATACGAATATTGAAAATATGATTGCTTTTTTATTTATTTTTTATTGCCCGTGTAGGCAGACGAGCATACGGCCCACTTGATGGTGAGTGGTTACCGTCGCCCATGGACTGGCAATGCCAAGGGCAGAGCCATGCCGCTGCCTAGTGTTATGCCAGAGGCACAAGGGCTTACTGGTGGTAGGACCTCTTATAAGTCCGCGCGAGTAGCTACCAACATCCTGCCTATTTCTGTCGTAAAGCAGTAATGGGTTTCGGTTTGAAGGGTGGGACAGCCGTTGTAACTATACTGAGATCTTAGAACTTATATCTCAAGGAGGGTGGCGCATTTACGTTGTGTATGTCTATGGGCTCCAGTAACCACTTAACACCAGGTGGGCTATGTGCTCGTCCACTCATCTAAGCAATAAAAAAAAGAAAATTTTTCTTACACTATTTTTAATTCAAATTTATTAAAATTTATTTTCTATTTTTTTATTGGATTTTCTATAAAAGCGTATTTTGTTAGTTTTTTTAAACTACTATTTATTAACTTGTGACCTCTACTATATAGCTACAGTCGTTTTATATGTTATTAAACAAATAAAATGTGAACTACAAAAGAAGTCGTCCATGCAAAAACGTTGCGGGCTCCGCTTATACCGGGTACCGCGTGCATAAAACGCTAACAACATTGATGGTAGTGAAATGCAATCGAAAATAGAATGTAAATCTAGATCGGTGCGGCCACAAAAAACGTCTATAAAGCCGTCAATCGCACGTTATTATTTCTGTCAGCGCACCAGCGCTTAGAGCCGCCGACGAAAGCAACTAGAACAGATTGTGAACCGTCTCGCTTCGAAAATTTATCGTCAGGCGTTGTACTCACTACGCTGACGAGGCGTTTAGTTGCGTCAACTTATGGTTTAGTTTCAACTAACACAAATGATTGAGTGTCAGCTGCCAGTCCTGCTAATATTTCCAAAATAAGTCAGTGTTTCTCTTCCAAAGTATGTCACAAATGCTGATGGCAGGGTGTTGGGAGCCCGCTTAGGTAAGTACCAACACCCTGCCGTGAAGCTGCAATGAGTTTCTGTTTAAAGCGCTCATAATTACCACGTGGCCTAAAGGATAAGACGTCCGGTGCATTCATATGTCGCGCGATGCATCAGTGTTCGAATCCCAAGGGCAGGCACCAATTTTTCCAATGAAATACGTACTTAACAAATGTTCACGATTGACTTCCACGGTAAAGGAACAACATCTTAATATATATAAATCTCGTGTCACAATGTTTGTCCTCAATAGACTCCTAAACCACTTAACCCATTATAATAAAATTCGCACACCATGTGCAGTTCGATCCAACTTGAGAGATAGGATAGTTTAAATCTCAAATTATGTCGCAATTTTAATTTATTGCTAATTATTTGTCTGTTATTATTTGACAGTCACAATTATCTGTTAACTCCAAATGATTCTAACAGATGTCGATACCTTTCGACTGGGTTGAGTAAGTAATCAATAGATGGCGCATATATGGCAAAACAACGTTTGCCGGGTCAGCTAGTCGTGTAGTAAAAATCAAAGCCGCATAATTTCTGGTGGGAAGACGTCTTATGAGTCCGCACGGGTAGGTACCACCACCATGCCTATTTCTGCCGTGAAGCAGTAATGCGTTTCGGTTTGAAGGATGGGGCAGCCGTCCTTACTATAGTCTATACTGAGACCTTAGAATTCATATCTCAAGGTGGATGGCGCATTTACATTGTAGATGTCTATGGGCTCCAGTAACCATTTAAGACTAGGTTGGCCGTGAGCTCGTCTAGGCAATAAATACATAAAAACTCGTAGTTTCATCATGGCAATCCGGTTAAAAATAATATAATAATAAAAAACAATTTCAGGCAATGCTGTTCTACGCCCCGCGGTGGCTGTGGAAATCTTGGGAGGGCGGCAAGATCCGCGCCCTCATGATGGACCTAGACGTCGCAGTCTGCACGGAGATAGAGAAGAAGACAAAAAAGAAACTAATCCTGGACTATCTGTGGGAAAACCTGAGGTACCACAACTGGTGGGCCTACAGGTACTACCTGTGCGAAGCGCTTGCCCTTGTCAATGTTATAGGTAATTATTATCTTTTTTTATCCAACATGAAGTTCTGGCACTATGTTGCAAGAGATACTCGGCATCATTCAAAACGCTACACTCTTCTGAATCAAGATTTTTTTTAAATACGTTGCATAACCATAGAGGTTACTTTGTCAGTATTTTCTAAATGTAAAAACATACTATGATATAGTTAATAGGAACCGCTACAGAGGTCACTAGCATGATAAACAAGCCATTCTCTTTGCCAATTAATAGCCAAGCTTACGACCAACCTGGTATTTGGTGGTTACCGTAATAAAAACTCAGGACTTCGCCGGTTCGGCACACTCACCTTGTTTTACGGAGGCGAATTCTCGTCTGTATTACTGTAGCTGTTCTAATCGCATGCTTCGCGCCAAAAGCAGGCGGTCCGTTCTTTTAACTGCTCCTACTCTGGCTAATAAAAGACAAAACTAAAAACACAGCAAAACATTAAGCCATCGTAAAGTTTTAATAAAATACTAATCCCCTCCTCTGTTTTGGCTCCTGAAACAAAAAAATAACTTCCGTCAGCAACGTTTTTATTGTGCATTTCGTGCACGCGTTGACGACAGCTCGGACGGACCCTTCATATAAAAACTGGTGTTTTGCTGAAATAGCTTATTTTTATATTGGTTTTAATTCAATATGTTATGATTTACAACGGTCGACGCTTCGATGCACGCTTGGACTAGACTAAGAGCTCGCGATCGTCGGGTTTTCTCAGCTTGTTTATAATAATAATATATCGACGCTTGAAAGGCAAACGTGACTAAGCGACAATAACTGCTTTGTACATAAATGATTGGCAATAACCATATTCGATGCGCAAAAAATATATATTTTTAGGTCTATTAAAATCACTTCAACCCTACAGCTAGATTCGTTAATATAATTTTTTTATCAGGTATTTCAACTTTAAATTAGTCTACTGTAAAGTTCACGCATTGTCGCTTAGTCACGTTTGCCTTTCAAGCGTCGATATGGAGACAGTATTACATAGTTAGAAGTAGGCGATGGCTGTTCTGTAGCAATTTTTTAAATCTATCTTACAATGAATCGATTGATAAACTTATATTTTCGCGTTAATTTTACAATTCGCACAAACAAACGCCTACGCAAACCGGGAAATATTCCGAAACGTTAAAATTTATAGAAAACGAAAGAATAAAACCCGGAATCAAAGAAAGAAGGAAAAAATTCATCTAGTCATCCTCAATGAATAATTTTGAAAATTTTATTTAATTTATTTTCCTTGAACATTGCGAGCTCTTTGAGTGCAACTAATTTATAATTCAGAGCGCCACGCGTCGCGACAGATGGCCACAGCTAATATTTTAGTTCTAGAACATGTTTAACTTGCGATGCTATCCACGAGCTAAGGGAATTGACAAAAAAAAAACAAATTTTACCACTGTACACAAAAAAAACGCTTACGTTCCGGAATTAGGTTTCAAATAATAAAGTCATTACCGATTCGCAATAATAGTTGAAAAATCGACATCAGTCCTTGTATATTACAATGGGATATTAATATTTCATTAACCACTTTATTTAAAGAAGTAATAGATATCTTATAAAGGTTATTTTCTCATTTTGAATTATCCTTCCGAACAACGAATACATATGGCGGGAAATAGTTTATTATTATTATATGTAATTTTTTTTTTTTAAGAGATTTTATGACCTGGTAACTAAGACCTTTAAGTCATGTCTTATTTTACTTCATATTCTTAATTTTATGAAAAATGATAATATGGAGTGAAATAAAATGAAGATGATTAATTTGAGACATTAATCAACTGGAATGAATTTAATGAAATGAGATGATATGGGATGAAATATAATCGCAGTAAAATGGTGGTCATTTACTGAGATTTTTTCAGTGGACTTTTTGGAGGAACCCGAGAAGTTACGTCCAGCAGCTTTGTTTCATTTTCCCACATTTGTACACTTTCACAGATATTAAACAGTTAATAAACCACCATTATTACACATTTAAACCTGAAGAAACACTAAATAGACAAAATAAAACAAATCACACAACTTCACTCCTCGCGTTCCCGCCAAAAAGTCTATTATATGTAATCTATGATCTAAATATAGATTAAAAAAGGCACGAGGATAATAAGTATAATGCCTTAATGAAGGCAGTTGTTTAAGAAACATAGTAACAGAAAAGTAGTAAGATCTTCGAGCTCGAAGTTAGCATACTCGTATCTTGTGGTCAATAGCCAGTAATAATTTAAATGAATTACAAAACTTTATGATAGTTTATAATTATCGTATTTATTGATTATATGCGATCCATTCGCAAATACATAAATATTTAAAAAAAAATGTAAAAGTATAAATCTTTAAAACATAGATCCGTAAAATATATTATATCTTTGAGATCTTCCACATTTCGCAATAATAAAAGTTTTGTTTTTCATTCCAGGGCAAATGTTCTTGATGAACAGGTTCTTCGACGGAGAGTTTATGACCTTCGGGCTGAAGGTGATCAAGTACATGGAGTCCGACCAGGAGATACGAATCGACCCCATGATATACATATTTCCAAGGTCAGTTTCCACTGTCTGTGCCTATTACCTTTCAAAAAGAAATAAATACACTTAACAAATTTATTAAGTGAGCAAAATATTAAAATTGTACTATCGATGTTAAAAACAACATTGTTTTTATTAAAACTAGAATTCATAATTTTAAAAACGCTTTTACGTGTTTCTTCAGGTTTAAATGTGTAATAACAGTGATTTATTAACTGTTTGTATCTGTGAAAGGGCACAAATGTGGGAAAATGAAACAAAGCCGCTGAACGTAACTTCTCGGGATCCTCCAAAAAGTCAACTGAAAAAGTCTCAGTAAATGACCAGCATTGTACTGATATTAAATTTCCGCCCCAAATTTATAAAAGATTAGGCAGTGTGGTATGATACCTTTGCCTTTCCAGTTGGAAAAATAAAACTGCTACTCATTGCATTCTCGAATGAGGCGCTTTCATAATTTTACGCGGGGCTTCCGAAAAATAAAACTACTCGCATAACAATAGGTTACCACTTATCCTGTAGTACTTACTTTTGATAAATAAAGATTTGGTGTTTAATAATTATTAAAAAAGAACATACAGAGACAAATACTTAATCAAGCGACTTAATCGCCAACACTCAATGAACCACTGCGACATGGCTCTTGTACTAACTACAGACCGAATCAACCTTATCAATACATACAACAATACGGTACAATCAGGTGTGTCTGCTAAAAAGACGGTAATTTATGAGTAATACAAACCTGTGCCTGCTCAAAAAATATTTTCTGCTCGTTCGTTTGGTCGAGGTCGTTGACCTCGAAGTTTATTATTTTACATTGCGTGCACTGAAAAATGAGTACTAAACATATACCTACCCTGTGAGATTTCCTAATATATGAAATAGATTATAGATATATTAAGTAGCCGACTGTTTGTCTATTACATATTTGTCTTAGTTTCCGGGCTTAGTTTTTACTGGTGGTAGGAAACCTTGTAGATCCGCGCGAGTAGGTAACACTACCCTGCCTATTTCTTTCGTGAAGCTGTAATGTGTTTCGGTTTGAAGGGTTGGGCAGCCGTTCTAACTATACTGAGACTTTAGAACTGATATCTCATGGTGGGTGGCAGCTTATACGTTGTAGATGTCTATGGGCTCCAGTAACCAGTCCACCAGGTGGGCTGTGAACTCGTCCACTCATCTAAGCAAAAAAAAAACCCATCCCATTCGTCAACGGCTTCCGCAGTTATTGGACTAGGTTTAAACAACTTGTCGTTTTTTGGTTCCAGGATGGTGAAGTGTACGCTTTTCAACAAATTCGGTTCATCCGGCGAGGTGGAGCGGCACGACGCGCTCTGCATCTTGCCCCTGAACGTAGTCAACGAGAAGATCTACATCTTCCTCTGGTTCTGGTTCGTCATCCTCGGCTTCCTTACTTTCATCACGCTCATCTACAGGATCATCATCATCTTCTCGCCGCGCATGCGCGTCTACATGATGCGAATGAGGTTCCGACTCGTGAGGCGGGACAATATCGACACCATAGTGAGGAGAAGCAAGATGGGAGACTGGTATCTGCTCTACATACTAGGAGAGAACCTCGACTCGATCATCTTCAGGGATATAATGCAGGAGTTCGCGAACAAGCTGAACCACAACTACCAGCACCACATTCACGGCGTCCCGGACGCGTGACCTCCGATCCCCGGGTGGGTGTTCCATACGTGACTAACGTCTTTACAGCGCGACATGGACCCGCCCGTCTGACGCGCCCCGCGCCCTCGCCTGCGAACCATCAAGCGATTCTTTACTCGCGTCAAACAGACCCTTGTCGCTCGTTTGCAAGCCCCTGAACAGGCCTAGTCGCCCAGCGATTATCCTCGCACGTTCCCTGTGTATGGACAATAATGTGCGCCGGAGAGACTTCATGTGTCGATAAATTGTAATCAAAAACGCAACAGTGCAATTCTAAACATGCAATAATAGTTTGTACTTAATCTTTAAGAACGTGATCTCAGGACGAATCCTATCGAATGCCTTTATATACGACGACGGATGACCCGTTAGTTGAACTAGTGTTCCTGTTTTTTAGAACTGTACTCATAGTCTTGTTGCTGATAGAGCGATTTAAGTGAGGGCTTTGGTTCCTCTTAAACTAAAGGAGTGAAGGAGAACGCAAGAGTCGCTCGCGACTTGGGAACTTCTACTCGAGAATACGACAGACCAAATGTGAAGCAATAATTAATTTAATATAAGAATATTAGAATGTTAGTGTTGTAATTAATATTGTCTGGTCTGAGTGGAAATGAGAAGTGTCGATCGGTCCGACTCTAAAGATTAATAGTGGTCCGTCATTAGGGCAAAAGACATTTTAAAATAATAACCGCGATGTGGAAGACCACTTTGACCAAAGTTTGTACTTTAATGGGAAGTACCAATGAATCGTATTGCACTGCCATTTGTAAATCAACTCCATAATTGTACTATCAACGTTCGTTTCTGATTAAGCTGTTAGAGAGATTGCTGTATTTAAACACGTATTGAGATTAACCCTTTGACTGATATATAGGTCATCGGTGCCCTACGTGGTGGACTGAAGTAATTATGTCTGTTACTAAGGCCCCAAAATATCTAGTAGACCTTGGGAAAAACGAACCTTTTTTTTTGTTGCTTAGATGGGTGAACGAGCTCACAGCCCACCTGCTGTTAAGTGGTTACTGGAGCCCATAGACATCTGCATGCAGATGCGCCACCCACCTTGAGATATAAGTTCTAAGTTCTCAATATAATTACAACGGCTGTCCTACCCTTCAAACCGAAACGCATTACTGCTTCACGGCAGAACTAGCTAGGGTGGTGGTACCTACACGTGCGGACTCATAAGAGATCCTACCACCAGTAATTACGCAAATTATAATTTTGCGGGTTTTGATTTTTATTACACGATGTCATCATCGTCAAAGTCAATCGTGAACATTTGTTGAGTACGTATTTCATTAGAAAAATTGGTACCCGCCTGCGGGATTCGAACACCGGTGCATCGCTAGATACGAATGCACCGGACGTCTTATCCCTTAGGCCACGACGTTCTTCAGACTTGAAGATACTGAGAATGAATCTGTTTCTAAGAGACCTTAAATACTATAATGGATCCATTAAAAACAAAAGAAGACAAAGTTAGGCAGTCCAGGCGCTTAGTAACGCGGATGCATCAGTGACCTACATGGGAGTCAAAGGGTTAAATCTACTCTACGATCTATGATTTCTTTTAAATGATATCTTTCTGATTGTTCTTGTATATATATGTATATCGATGTCAATGGAGCAGCTGAGATGTTTGTTCCTTTTGAAAATTAATTACAAATTGTTCGTGAAATATATATGTGTCAGACGTTTTCAAAGATCACGTTTATTTTTGTTTATACGTGTCGGCACCCCTTGCGATCGATTCTTCGATGCGAATTATGTATTCGGCAAACGAAAAAAGTTATATTCCAAGATATTTAAAAATTACTTCTAAATATATTTATGTTTGTAAATAATTTAGTCAATTTATTTAATGTAAGGAAACGTAAAATGAAATTCGACAATTATTTATTTATTTTAATTGAAATTCCAAGACCGTAATCTGTATATTATTTTGATTCCTTTCTCCGTGAAATTCGGTCAGGCGAAACCTTCCGTGGCTTTCGAGAAACAATTTTCATCCCGCGTTCCAATAAATAGTTATCTAAAAGAGCCTTACTGGAGAAGATTCGACACGGGAAACATTTTCCATGCGCAAAAATTATCTCTTTTTTTTCTTACGAGTTTATCAATTAACCTCAACCTTATATCTCGGGTTCGTGTTACGTCGGTTTTCCCGTTAATCAGATCGAGCATCTCTTTCTAAATCATCGTGTTAGAAAGAAACGGGTAGTTTCGCCAGACGTACAAATTTACAATCGAACCCGAAATTCAGTAAACCAAACAAGAAATACGTAAAACACAACTTGGTGGTATAATCTTGTTTATTTTTCATAAGTACCATTTAAGCATTACAACTTTTACACAATATGTTGGATCATGACAAAGTTTCATAATTACGTTTTTCTTTTCAAGCGCTCTGTATGTATAAGCGTATTAATTAATTAAGCCAAAATTTGTGCCAAAAATGATCAATCGGTGGAAACGGCAAAATAAAATAAAAGTTACCAACAACGAGATAGAATAAAGCAATGAAAATGAATGAGTTTTATGTTTTATTTTTTTGTTACCTACTTTATTGCAAAATTTCGGTTTGCGATTTTACTCTCGAAGATATTAATTTTTATGTTCAACTTTAAATCGGCGAGCGAATCTTGTCGACAGACATCAGTGTGTTCAGTGTGAGTTTTTTAACTTTTCGATCACGTAAAAGTTAACTAATATTCGTATGGACATGCTTCCCTTCGTTTGCCGTTAGGGGCGCTGTTCCAACTCCATACAAATGTGAGTTAGCTTTTTTTTTTTTTGTTGCTCTTGTAGGCAGACGAGCATACGGCCCACCTGATGGTGAGTGGTTACCGTCGCCCATGGACTTCAGCAATGCTAGGGGCAGAGCCAAGCCGCTGCCTACCGCTTAATACTCTCCACAAGCCTCGTTTGAAGAAGGACATGTCATAGCGCTCGGGAAACACCGTGGAGGGGAGCTCATTCCATAGCCGGATGGTACGTGGCAAAAAAGACCTCTGGAAACGCACTGTGGATGACCGCAGTGGCTCCAGGTAGTATGGATGAACTCTACTCCGGTGGCGGGCGGTGCGATGGTAAAAACGAGATGCCGGTATCATCTCGAACAATTCCTCAGAGCACTCCCCGTGGAACATACGGTACAGAATACAGAGGGAACCGAAGTCCCTCCGCAGACCCAGAGGCTCCAAACGATCCGTGAGAATGGGATTATCGACAATCCGAACGGCCCTCTTCTGTATGGAGTCAAATGGAAGAAGCTGGTATTTGGGAGCCCCGGCCCAAAGATGGGAGCAGTACTCCACGCGAGGCCGGACTTGTGCTTTATAAAGCAAAAGTCTTTGTCCAGGCGTGAAGTACCGCTTTGCTCTGTTGAGGACTCCCAGCATTTTGGACGCCAACTTGGCTTTGCCTTCCAAATGACTCCGAAACTGGACATCGCTCGAAATGTCGACCCCAAGTATCCCGATACTCTCGGAAGGTTGCAGGGATACTCCTTGGAATTGCGGCGCCATGACAAAAGGGTCCTTCTTCGCAGTGAACGCTCAAACTTGTGTCTTTATCGGGTTGAATTGAACCAAGTTCAATTCACCCCATTCGGAGACTCGCCCCAGAGAGTTCTCCACTTCAGACACAAGTTTTGATCGTCTCTCTTGCACCGCGCTCCGAGAGAGACTCTGATGGCCGATATATCGCGCATCCCCCGTGCTGTCATCCGCATAGCAATGCATGCCATCAATAGACAGCATGTCATTGATATACAGGATGAAAAGCGTGGGGGAGAGCACCGAACCTTGTGGAACGCCAGCGTTAATGGTCATGGTATCAGAGCAGTCACCGTCTACAACGACCGTGATGCTCCGCCCATCCAAAAAGCTAGCGATCCACTTGCAGAGTCCCTCGGGGATTCCGTAAGATGGTAGCTTCGATAGAAGTGCCCTATGCCAGACCCTGTCGAAGGCCTTCGCGATATCAAGGCTCACAGCAAGAGCCTCGCCCTTGCTCTCCAAGGTTTCAGCCCACCTGTGAGTAAGGTATACAAGAAGATCGCCAGCTGAGCGACCGTGACGGAAACCGTACTGTCGGTCACTGATCAGCTGGCGATCCTCAAGATACTTCAGGAGTTGTGTATTTATTATTCGCTCCATCACCTTGGAAAGCAAGGAAGTTATCGCGATAGGCCTATAGCTCGACGGGTCCGACCGGTCACCCTTCTTGGGGATAGGGTGGACGTGGGCGGTCTTCCATGAAGACGGAACCCTGTTAGCGCAATAAGAGAGGCGATACAAACGCGTTAGCGCAGGTGTCAGCTCAGGGGCGCACGTTTTCAGAACCACTGCGGGGATGCCGTCTGGCCCACTCGACTTATGGACGTCCAGGAGTCGGAGCTCCCGCCTAACTGCACACTGTGTGAAGCAGATATCCGGCAGGGAGCTATCACACCGGGGGATGTTCGGTGGTGTGGCACCCCCGTCGTCCACAGTCGAGTTCGAGGCGAAGAGTTTGACCAGAAGGTCAGCCTTCTCTTTCGCGCTGTGGGCCAGAGTGTCATCGGACTTGCGCAGTGGTGGGAGACTAGACCTACAAAAGTTTCCTTCTGCAGCTTTGGCGAGCGACCAAAAAGCACGGCTCCCGGAGGGATAGCTCTTTAATCGCTCGCCAACTCTAGCAACGTGCTCCGCCTTCGCCTTGGCAATTACCTTCTTGTAGGACCTGGAAGCGGCGTTATATTTCCGCCTTTCCCCTGAGATGTTAGGATCCCGACGTCTCCTGGCATTATCCCATGCCACGTATGCGGACCGCTTGAGGTGTGCAGCATCCCTACTGGCATTGTTATACCAGGGTCTGCTGCGACCCCCAACGGGCACTTCAGAGGAGGGAATAAACAATTCCATCCCCCGGAGCACCACGTCTTTAAGACGGTCCGCACAGACGTCAGGATCAGCAGAGGAAAAGCAGAACCGCCCCCATGGGTAGGATGCGTAAAATTCACGCAATCCATCCCAATCTGCTGACATATACCGCCAAACTCTACGATACCCGGTTGTCGTTCGACGACCAGGACGAGAGAGTGGTACGGCAGCACGAATAAGGCAGTGATCAGACGATCCAAGCGGAGCGTCGACCACCACACTGTATCCGGCCGGATCCGTGGTCAGCAGAAGGTCCAACAAAGAAGGTTCGTGCCCCTCGATATCTGGGACACGGGTGGGCTGTGTCACCAGCTGGGAGAAGCCGTAGGCCAAGGCGAAATCGTAGGCAGTCCGACCCGGGAGGTCAGTGGTTCTGGACCCCAACCATTCTTGGTGGTGAGCGTTAAAGTCTCCAAGAACCACTACCTCCGCAGATGGGTACTGCTCAAGCACGCGGTTAGTCCCCTCTTGCACATGCTCAAACAGAGCTGAACCTGCATCACTGCTGTGGGACCTGTACAGGCACGCGTAGATTCGGATACAGCCCCCGTGATCCACGCGCAGCCACAAGAGGGACAGGTCCCGTTGTTCGAGGCCCCGAAGACGGCGACAACAGACATCCGCCCGGACGAATACGCACACCCCGGCTTTACGTAGGAAGTTGTGCTCCAATACGTAGCCGGGGTATTCAAGGTATGAGGTATCGTCCGGAGCAGATATCTGCGTCTCCGTTAAAAAAAGCAGGGCAGGCTGCGCCGTCTCAAGGTGGTGGTGTACGGCGTCAAGGTTGCTATGAAGGCCCCTGACATTGCTGAAATCCACATTAAATGTGGAATGTGGAATGGGGAGCTTTTACGCCATCGAGAAGCTAAAACACTCGCATAGGTGATAATAATGTGTATACGCACACTATTGTATTACTAACTGCTGACATGATCTGTGTGCTTAGTGCGAGTTTTTTAACGCTCTCGATAGCGTAAAAGTTAACTCAAATTTGTATGCAGTTGGAACGGTTGTCGCTCTCAGTCTCGCTGTCAGGGGCTCTGTTCTAACTGCATACAAGTTTGAGTTAACTTTTACGCTATCGAAAACGTTAAAAAACTCGCATTGAACACATTGTAAGCTGTGAGGTGGATATTTGGAAGCTCGACTACATAATGCAAGCTCGTCGCTTTTCTCCAAACATCTCTGGGTCTGACAGGCTGAAGTGGAGACAACTTGTGAGGTCTCTACATACCAGGCGGCTGCCATAAGACTACAGCAAAAACAACATATCAAGACTAATATATTAAGGAACAACAATATTATAATTCAAAACAATTATTTTCTTCTTTCAACGTCTCACACCCTGTATATGTACGTATCTATGAAAACTACAATGAGAATAAGCAATACAAAATATTTTAGGCATTCCCGTAGTATATACATTTTTCAGTTCAACAATACTAGTAGTAAGTACACTGTGATACTTTTTTTTTTTTTCCCTACCTATGCTGATAGCCTTGAGAGGCTATTTCAGCTTCGCCCTAACGTTTGTAGGTGAGCTCGCGGGGCTCAACCGGAGAATTGCTAACACTGACCCTAGCAAGAGCAGTGCTTCGCAGAATCTACCACCGGATCGGAAACGCGACCCACTGAGAAGATCCGGCGAGAAACTCAGTGGGCTGTGTCTATGGGTTAGTTCGCTCGTAGAGCCCTTCGTCGCAAGCGACGGGTTCGACGAGGACGGTGACCGGTGTGATACATAGTAAGCGGGGTACGATGCCAAAATCACCGTCGCCCATGGACTTCAGCAATGCCAGCGGCAGAGCCAAGCCGCTGCCTACCGTTGCGTTCTTTAGTGGTACTACAGGAGTCAGAGAGTCCAACTTATCTCCTTATATTAGTAGTAATCAAATGAGCATACCGGTCGAAGCGGCGGCTATGTATACCGTCGCGCTGACAGTCGGTGGGGCACAGAAGTACTGGAGTGGAGACCTCGTACTGGACGTCGTAACGTGAGCAGACAGCCAACGTTGTGGGCCGAAGACCTGGTCAAAATGGCTGGGTGGGAATGGATACGAAAGGCAAGAGACTGAAAAGTAAGGTGAATTCGAAGATACCTACACTCAACATAAGCTCTGTCGTAGCACGAAGTAAGCCGAGTTCCGAAGACATCGCGATCGTGTTGTCACCTCTCGGGAATCGTGCCGCGTTTCGTTTTGCTACCAAACTAATGACCGTCTCCAACAAATCTATACTAATATAAAAATTTGTTTTTACGGATGTTCCGTTATAACTACTGAACCATGCATCTGATTGACTTGAAACTTGGTATCCATGTAGAAAATACATGTACTTAATGGATAGGCTAATATTTATATGAGTGTTGGACTTCCTACTAATAAAAATGACAATAAATAATAATGTTAGTTTTAAATGTAGAGCGAAGCGGGCGAGTACGGCTAGTACATTATAATGATATGGAGTATTTCAGAATGAATAAACAATAAAAGACTTGATTGTGTTTTCTGTGATATAATAAGAAAACAACATTTAAAGCCCTTAATCTCTTTTAAAATTAATATTAAAAATTAAACAGTACTCTCTTTTTACTGAATGAGACAGACTTCAGTCCATGACACTGAAGAAAATCTTTTTTTTAAACTAAAGAGTTTTAAATAATAAAGGTTTTTCTTTACATATATTAATTCAAAAAAAAATACGTTGACGGATGTTTTTGTCTTCAAAATACCGATACGGCGCCAACAAAACGTCTAGATTTGTTTATAAATCAACTATCATTGAATCAAGAATTAGGTATAAGGCTATTTATATACAAATTTATGGAAATAAATGTGTCTTGTATCTGTTTCCGATTGTGATTTGTTACGTTATCAGAACTTAAACTATTCGAATATGCTTTTGTTGTTGCGATTGAAGATAGGCCAGCGCACGGGCCTTTTTGATACTAAATAGCCACCATCGCTTATGGACATAGGCAATGCCAAGGTAACAGTTGCCTATCGTTCAGAAAATGTTGTGAAAATCTTTAAAAACAGAAATTTTATTAATTTTGCAAAAGAAAATATTATTGAATTGAAGATAAATGCAGTGATTCTGGGCAATAGACATGGCATCTTGCTCGTATGGCCCAATTGGTCCAAATCCCCTAGAGCGCTCCCCGTGGTACAAGCCGAATAATATATTTGTTTGTTGTTTTATTTTCATTACAATTCGTGTCAAGCGGAGTCCGAAGGCCATAATCACAAAGCGAATGCATCAAAACAACAGCCACTACTACCATATGGCCAACCCTTGTTTGTTGAACTGGTCTCGTTGAAGTACCAGACCAAATGCGAAATTGTTCTGAATCTGAGGAATTGTTCGAGATGATACCAACGTCTCGTTTTTACCATCGCACCGCCCGCCACCGGAGTAGAGTTCATCCATACTACCTGGAGCCACTGCGGTCATCCACAGTGCGTTTCCAGAGGTCTTTTTTGCCACGTACCATCCGTCTATGGAATGAGCTCCCCTCCACGGTGTTTCCCGAGCGCTATGACATGTCCCTCTTCAAACGAGGCTTGTGGAGAGTATTAAACGGTAGGCAGCGGCTTGGCTCTGCCCCTGGCATTGCTGAAGTCCATGGGCGACGGTAACCACTCACCACCAGGTGGGCCGTATGCTCGTCTGCCTACAAGGGCAATAAAAAAAAAAAAGAGCAGTGCTTCGCTGTATCGACCATCAGATCGGAATCGCGACGCACTACGAAAATCCGGCGAGAAACTCAGTGGGCTAACTTAATACATGATGGGTGATCTCGTTCACAAATCAATGCAATAAATATACATTTTTTTTATTACTTAGATGTGTGGACGAGCTCACAGCCCACCTGATATTAAGTGGTTACTGGAGCCCATAGACATCTACAACGTAAATGCGCCACTACCTTGAGATATAAGTTCTAAGGTCTCAGTATAGTTACAACGGCTGCCCCACCCTTCAAACCGAAACGCATTACTGCTTCACGGCAAAAATAAGCGGGGCGGTGGTACCTACCCGTGCGGACTCATAAGAGGTCCTACCACCAGTAATTACGCAAATTATAATTTTGCGGGTTTGATTTTTATTTCACGATGCTATTCCTTCACCGTGGAAGTCAATCGTGAACAAAATATATATGCATATATGTATAAGTAGGTATCCATTGCCATAAATCACTCTTTAACGACCTATTTAAAAGCCACCCGACCTCTTGACATTTGCTTGAATGCGTTAGGCGCCATTTCAGTGCAAGATGTGGCAAGGCGCCGCTGTGTGTTGGGCTCTGGTGTCAGTGGTACTGGCTTCGATAACTATAGGTCCTTTAGAACCGATACCGGATAAATTAAGTGAGTACAACAATTAGTTTTGTTAATATTAAAACTACTACAGACTTGTATTGGTAAATTGTTTGCTGTCCTCACAAACCGCAGTCATGACAGAACTTCGTTCGATTCAAACTCGTATTTATTGGTAAGTAAATTAGGTTAAGTTTTGATTAGTAAATTATTTGACGATTTTTCGCGTGCGCCCGGCTAACGCACCCATTTATTTTTGAACAGATTTCAAAACGAAAAAGCTGCGAAAAAGCGATCGTATTTTTTATGTTTATTACCTTATACGGCCGTCTGGTGTAGTGGTAAGTGACATGGTCACTACACAAGGGGTCGCGGGATATTTGTATGATAAATATAAATGTCTTTCCAGGGTTATGGGTGTATATTAAATATATGTATGTGTATAATAAAAATATTATATTTATTTCCGTTATCTGGTACTTGTAACACAAGCTCTTTACGAACTTAGCACGGGACCAGTTAACGTGGCGTGATTGTTAGTAAATATTTATATTTATTTATAACTTTTTTCTAAATTTACCAATTTTTATGATTGTTTTTTTTTTTTAAATTGAAAACTGGTGCTTTTCTCAAGATATGACGCATAATTTTTGAGTTATCGTTAATAATAAATATTCAGTTCAATTCATTCATTGATGATATTCACAATTTACTTGGTTGGAGTCGGTTTTGTATATTATTTTTTTATTTTTTTTATTGCATAGATATGTGGACGAGCTCCCAGCCCATCTGGTATTAAGTGGCTACCGCAGCCCATAAACATCTATAACGTAAATACCGCCACCCACCTTGAGATATGAGTTCTAATGTCTCGGTATAGTTACAACGGCTGCCCCGCCCTTCGAAACCGAAACGCATTACTGCTTCGCGGCAGAAATAGGCAGGGTGGCGTACCTACCCGTGCGAGCTCACACGAGGTCCTACCACCAGTATTTTGAGTGAGATGAGTAACGGCATCAGCCGTAAGTGTTCGCCAAATTATCTAGAAATTTTCGAAAACAAATGGATTATGAGAAGACTACTCATCTAACTACCCTCTAGTCCTGTCTTGCATTGCGAAAAAAAACACGCAGTGCGCAGTGAGAGTCAGCTGTCCACGGGCCTCCGAGTGACTTATGCTGTATGCGCTTGATATCATTTGCTAGATGGAGAGTGAGAATTTGTTTGAGATGAAACAAGACATGCTTTTCATTCCTGATTATTTTTCCCGTTATTTGGAATGCGGGCGGTCCAGATCTCATTTTATTAATTGCGTAATGTAATATCGGATGAAACAAAGGCAGCGCCCACCCAATAGTGCGCGCTTAACGGGTCTAATATTGTATTATTCTTATTAATCCAAATTTATTACGGAAGATCTGATCTAATTGCTTTAGGCAGCAGCTTGTAATTGCCGTAGGTCACCCGCGTTTTGTAGAATCCACTTAAAAAAATCCAATAGGACAACATTTTGAAAGTCTTCAACCGACTGCCTCTGTCTTAACAATTTGTAGATAAACTGCTTCATATTAGCAATTGGCATCAACTTTTAGTTCAACTACAATGTTTATTTTTATTGCTTAGGTGGGTGGACGAGCTCACAATACACCTGGTGTTAAGTGGTTACTGGAGCCCATAGACATTTACAACGTAAATGCGCCACCCACCTTGAGATATAAGTTCTAAGATCTCAGTATAGTTACAACGGTTGCCCTGCCCTTCAAACCGAAACGCATTACTGCTTCACGGCAGAAATAGGCAGGGCGGTGGTACCTACCCGCGCGAACTCACAAGAGATTCTACCACCAGTAATTACGCAAATTATAATTTTTTATTACACGATGTTATTCCTTCACTGTGGAAGTCAATCGTGAACATTTATTGAGTATGTATTTCATTAAAAAAAATTGTACCCGCCTGGGATTCGAACACTGGTGCATCGCTCAAGGCGAATGCACCGGACGTCTTATCCTTTAGGCCACGACGACTTCAAATGCTGTTCACTAGAGCGATTCCCTCTTTGTCTTCTGCCGATCTCACTATGATTAACTCTCTATTGGAGCGAACCTAGTCAGACCATCGCAATTAATGTCTTCTTTACAGCTTCTTTTCGGCAAATTTTTCGTCCACGATCATCCTCTATAAACTATCATCTAACCCGCAATAAACAATATCATAATGCTAATCAAAGAATTTTACATACCTTAAGCGAAAAAAAAAACCATAATTGAAGCACGTCTAGTCAGCAAAACCAGTTCTTATTTTAATATAATGCTAATAATCTCGATCATTACAAAGACATTTGAATGCCTCAGAATAGATTAAATCTTAAGATGACATTTCGACGTGTGAAATAAAAATTCCACATTTTTTTTTTATATAGTCTACATTTAAGTGAACCTATTCTATATATATAAAAAAAAGATGTGGTGTCGTGGGACACCAGGTAGGAACGAAGTTCCTTCGGCTAATGTAGAATCGACACAATTTGCAAAAAAAAAAACGTGCTCAATTTTATGTTGGTTTTCTTGATTTTTCTCTTAAATTTTGCTGATTAGTTTTTGGAACGAAGTTCCTTATCGCGCGTTGTGAAAGGGGGCTAGACGGAAAAAATTCATACGAAAAGTTGTCACGACACTTTTTAGATCCGTCATTCTGACCAATCAACGTGTAGGCGCTTATCGCGTGACATTGCTCGTATCCGATTGGTCCGCGTAATGAGTACAGTTTCTCGAGATAGCGTTTCAACAATAGTAATTTAGTTCATAGTATTGTTTTTTTCTTCTTCATAATGCCGTAAGTAATTTATTATTATAACTTTAAAAAAAAATTATAATTCCTTCATAATTAATCGAAAGGAACTTCGTTCCATCCGGGTGTCCCTTGACACCTCTGAAGTTTTTTATTTAAGTACACGAAAGTATTTAGGAAATCATAAATAACGTAAAATAAAAAAAAACGTAATTCAAATTGTCAATTAAAATAACAAAATATGTCTCTTTATTTTTCTTCGACAACATAAAATTACATAGAAATAGATATACTTACAAAATAGAGACAGAAAGGATGAGAGAACGAAAAGAAAGAAGGAGAAAGAGAAAAGTATTATACACTACTCGCTTGTGTATACGACTGTCGCGCCTGCACACGTCTCATTTAACGGTTTTATTCCACGGACTTTTTCTTACGGTTTTACTATCACATTTTTTTCAGTTCGGTCGCGCAGCAAAATCCCTATCTCCTCCAAGCCTCCCTGCCGTAGGGAACTTCGTTCCAATAAAAATTAACATTTCCATGTGTCCTAAATTCGTCAGTCTTCCATCTAATTGTCATTTACTTGGTACAGTTTTTGATAGATTTCTGTCACAGCACCATCTATCGCTATAGATAGATAGCGCACGGGTAGTATCTAGAAGTCGATTTATAACATACAATTAGCTGTTCGGAACGTTACAATGAAACACAAAAAAAATTATTTAATATAATAAGTATATCATCGAAATCAAGAAACAAGGTCAACACTAAAAATATAGACAGACACTAAAAATTATGTAAGGTGGAGAGAGAATCCCATAAGAAGAAATAGAGGCAGGATCATGAATGGATGGGTGGTTGATGTCCTAAAAGTAAGCGACAGGAGATGGATGGAAATGACGCAAATTATTATATATATTTTTAATTATTGCTAATAGGGCTTCATAAGTGAAACATTTATAAGTCGTCATAACTCTAAAAAGATAAGTAGCTACAGACTCATATACCTTTTTGAAGTAAGAGTTTTATCGAGGTTGTGATTTGTAATTAGATGAAAAGGAAATGATTCGAAAAAACGACACTAAAAAAAGACTAACTTATAAAACTGCAGAAGCGAGAGAGTAAGATAAAATTCTACAAGATTTCATGTACTTCTAGAGCGCAATTTTTACTCTCAAAATCAGACAAGCTATCCACTGAACCCATAACTCACCTGATGATGCGTAGTGGAGGAGTAGTTTTAGTCTATCAGTATACATGTAGGTACAGACGGCAAGTATCGGGTGAATGACAATGAAAACTAATGTATTTCTTTTCAATCTTAGTTTTCTTTGATATAAATGTAGGATTAGTAAGAACGAAACGTAAGAAAAGAGTGTAGAACGGAACGTTAAGAGAGAGAAAACGGTAAGAAATGGAAAAGAGAATGATACACAGAATGACAGAGAAAAGGAAGATGGCCAGGACGGTTAAAATGAGCAAGGCAAGCAAATTATTTTTATAACAGAAGATTTTGGAACAGTGGCAGTTTCATTTTATGCGCTTGTTTATTATTAAGTATTATTAAGATAATTAAATTAATTTCCGCGCACTTACAGAGGATGCTGAGGGCTGCTATATTTCAGATTTAGACGTCCTGTTAGCCTTCAATGAAACACTCAACACGGAATGCCAGGAGATATCGTGTGACATCAAAGCGGTCACTTACACCTCGTGAGTATTACGACTCGGGGTCTTTTTAGCCTGTACGAGCCAATGAATTTATGGCACATTTATCCATATACATATAGAGTATCGAAACCTACCAAAACTAAGCCAGCATTCATCAGGAGACAAAATTAAAGTCTTTTTTTTGGTCAGGAGGTAATCGCCGGACTCCCACTCTACACTGGGGATGGCGGGCGGGGTATGTCGGAGGATTAAAGTCTGGCTTGTTCTTAAATGAACCAAGCTATTCTTCAAATGTATTCGTGTTCACAGTGTTCTCTGTCAAATGTATTTATATTTAAAAAAATAGTATTTCTGGTAGTCGTCGTGGCCTAACGGATAAGACGTCCGGTGATTTGTGTTGAAGCGATGCACCGGTGTTCGAATCCCGCAGGCGGGTACCAATTTTTCTAATGAAATACGTACTCAACAAATGTTCACGATTGACTTCCACGGTGAAGGAATAACATCGTGTAATAAAAATGAAACCCGCAAAATTATAATTTGCGTAATTACTGGTGGTAGGATCTCTTGTGAGTCCGCGCGGGTGGGTACCACCACCCTGCCTATTTCTGCCGTGAAGCAGTAATGCGTTTCGGTTTGAAGGGTGGGGCAGCCGTTGTAACTATACTTGAGACCTTAGAACTTGTATCTCAAGGTGGGTGGCGCATTTACGTTGTGGATGTCTATGGGCTCCAGTAACCACTTAACACCAGGTGGGCTGTGAGCTCGTCCACACACCTAAGCAATAAAAAAAAAAAAAAAAAATTTCGTCCACTTAAAATGCGTTATTGCCTAAAAAAATTTATATCGGTCACATGATTGATAGTATATTTTGTGACGCGCCAGTTGCACTGATGTGGAATGATAAGCAGACGAAGCCAAGTAAATAAGTAGCTAATAGACATGCTTTTTACTCGTTGTAGGACCTCTCGTGAGTCCGCACGGGTAGGTAACCCGCCTTGCTTATTTCTGCCGTGAAGCAGTAATGCGTTTCGGTTTGAAAGGTTGGGCAGCCGTTGTAACTATACTGAGACCTTAGAACTTATATCTCAAGGTGGGTGGCGCATTTACGTTTTAGATGTCATTGGGCTCCGGTAACCACTTAACAACCAGGTGGGCTCTGAGCTAGTACTGCCCATATAAGCGATAAAAAAATGGTTCTTATGCTTAAAACTTCTGCGAAGCAGTCTTGCATTTCAGCTTCGTGGATAAGAGAGTCGATGTCACAATACAATTAAGATATCAAATGTAAAATTTTCGAACCACTGCCTAATAACATAAATATTTCAGAAGCCCTTTTAGACGATTTCGAAGCTACAATGTGTCAAATCTTCTCAATCTTCCAGATGCGGATTAATGAGAGCAATAGAACCGTGTGAGGTATTAGAAGATAAGGACAAGCCCTATCCTGAGTGTTGCCCACGCATCAAGTGCCCTGACTTAGTTAATCCAACGGAATTAGTGTCGACTGAATGATTATAAAATAGTTTTAATAGTTTAAAAATGAAATGGTATAATGTAGTTAATATACCTAATTGAAATGTACGAATGGAAAAATGTCTCGACCATTGTAATGTTGTAACTGATGTTTGTTTTTTAAAATATGTACTTTATAATTAATGTCTATTTATATAATGAATTGTATGATTTATAAAATTTTATTAATTTTATTACACATTCGAAACACTTAACAGTAATTTAATACCAATTTATTTATTATAAAAAAAGAACACAATATTCCTAACCTAACCTATTTGTCGAGGCGATTGGCCAACCCCACGTGGGGGCTACGGACCGTCGGGGCGGTTTACCCAGTCTTTGATGACTGGGTGAATCGTGGCGAAGGACGTCTCACCTTTCGTCTGGTGCAGGTGCTGACCGGGCACGGATGCTTCGGGAAGTACCTGCGCCGGATAGGGGCTGAGCCGACGACGAGGTGTCACCATTGTGGACACGACCTGGACACGGCGGAGCATACGCTCGCTGTCTGCCCCGCTTGGGAGGTGCAGCGCCGTGTCCTGGTCGCAAAGATAGGACCTGACTTGTCGCTGCCTGGCGTCGTGGCGTCGATGCTTGGCGGCGATGAGTCATGGAAGGCTATGCTCGACTTCTGCGAGTGCACCATCTCGCAGAAGGAGGCGGCGGGGCGAGTGAGGCAAAGCTCTCCTCTCCTACGCAGAAACCCGCCGCCGCCGAGCAGGGGGTCGGGACCGGGGTCGTATCCGTGACCTGGCCCCCTAAGAGCTAGGGGTCCCACCCGTCTTGTGCGGGGAGAGACCCAGACGTGGGGTGGCGTGCTTTGCACGCTCACCCGCAGTAGAAAGCCGGGTGATGGTAGACCGCGTTCCCCCGACCGCTCTGGGGGAAGGTGTAACGCGGCGCCATCAAAGCGGGCTCTCGGCCCGCTGAACGAGGGAACCGGTGGTCGTGTCGCTGGCGGCCGCCGGTCCGGCGTCCGTGGGACGGTGAGATGGGTGTAATGTGCTCTGCGTCAACCCTGTCCCGCCGTTTCAATAGCCCCGACTGGGCTCCGGCCCGGTCCGAGGTAGGGTGCCGGTTGTGAGCGGCAGGAGTTTTTAGTGAGGTTCAACTCCCACATACCCCACCTGCTGCGCGGGTGGGGATCCGGCGATTTTCTCTTGTGGAAAAAAAAAAAAAGAAAAACCTAACCTATTTAGTACCATACTTATAACTTTTGTATTCTAATTAAAAAAGAACAAAATGCGTTATGAGAAATTAATAATTTCTTATTATTTAATAATACATTTTTTATTATTTCTGACGTTCCGAATATACTTTGCAGTTGTCGTGCACGATAGCCGTAAAGGTAATCTTAATTACTTCTACGACTCGCTAAAACCGAAGAAAACACTAAAACCGATATTTCAACGAAATTTATTGAATGTTATATTAATCTTCTTCTTCTGAGTCGGTCTCTTCATTACTGAAGGTCGTGTCTAATCGATGCACAATGCTTCCCCACGTCTTCCTGTCCTCGGCGGTCTTTATAGCCTCGGTTATTGGCAGGCCGATGAGCGTCTTAACCAGATCAGACCAGCGGATAGGTGAGCGTCCGCGTGATCTTCTCCCGGCCCGTTATATTAATAGTAAAATTTATTAAAAAAATGTAGACTATGGGAGGCGCTACAGAGCCAAAACGAGCCGCAGAGAATAATGTCATTCAAGATGTGGTACATCTGGTTTCGCGTCTTATCCGCTTATGACATGATGTGATTGATTGATCTGTATGCGCAGAACTAAACATAATAAATAATAATAAAATAAAAATAAAAAGCCTTTTATTTCTTGCATTTTAAAAAAAGTGACATTACGAAACTTATACAAATTGTTAATAATACGTTAATAATAATAGATTTAATAGAAATCTTAATATAATGTGTATAATATTAGTCGGATTGCTCAAGTTCATAAAATTATAGTAAAAGATATAAAAAAGGTTATATTAATTTAGCGTGCAGGCATGCAAGAACCCCTCTTATGTGAGGGTGAAGGCCTCCTCCAGACTTTTCCATTTGTCTTTATTTTTGGCAATTGTCTTCCAGTTTTTACCAGCGATTTTTGTTATATCGTTGTCCCAACGCGTTACCGGTCTTCCTTTCCTTCTAATACCTGCAGGCCCCCGCCATGGCATGAGTCTACAGGTCCAGCGGTCATCGCTCATCCTGGCTACATGGCCTGCCCAGCGTCACTTTAACTTTTGTGAGAAATTTAGTGAATCTATAACTTTTGTCTTTTTCCGTATGACATTATGTGGGATTTTATGTATTTTTCTCACATTCGTAATGCTTCTCTCCATACTTCGTTGACAGGACCTAATTTTGTTCTGTAAGCGTAGCGTGTATTTCCACGTTTGGGAGCCGTAGGTAATAGAGGGGAGCAGGCATGTGTCCATTAGTTTCTTTTTTAAGTTAATAGGCATCGTTCCCTTTAGTATGTCTTTTAGACTCCAGAAGTTTTTCCATGCGCCTGAAATCCTTCGTTCAACTTCTAATTCATTGTTTTGTTTTCCAAAGGAAATTTGTTTGCCTAAGTATATGTAGCTATCTACGTATTCTAATGGTTTTTCGTCGAGATATATGGGATGTTTTAAACTGTTCGACATAATTTTTGTTTTATCTAAATGCATTTCCAAACCCACTTCATAGCTCATAGTTTTTAGCGAGTGTATCATTGATCCATCTCTTTAGCACTTTCAGATAATAGAATAATATCGTCCGCAAATCTTAGATGGTTGATGAAATTGCCGTTAATATTCAGCCTTTTTCTTTCCAAATTTAGTTTGCTGAAGGCCATCTCCAGTACCGCTATAAAAAATTTCGGAGATAGTGTGGGTCGCCTTGCCTCACACCTCGCCTTATGGGTATCGGTGGTCCTGTTGTCTCAAGATTGACTCTACTTGTGCAGTTGTTGTACAAATACTTTATTATTTCTATATATTTGTGTTCAACGCGTTTTGGGATTAGGGCGGTCCATATAGAAGAGTGTCGGATTGTGTCGAAGGCTTTCCGATAATCGATAAACACAACATAGAGTGGTTTCTGATATTCATTATATTTTTCGACAATTTGTTCGATTGCGTGGATATGGTCTATTGTAGAATATCCACGTCTGAAACCAGCTTGCTCTATTGGTTGGTGTTCCTCTATTCTCTTACTAATCCTCTTTTCGATTATTGATGAAAAAAGTTTGTAGAGTGTGGGTAGCAGACTGATAGGACGATAATTGCCTATATCAGTGGGATCGCCCTTTTTGTAGAGTAGAATCATGTTCGACTCTGACAATTGAAAAGGTGTGGATCCTGAATCTAATATAGAGTTAAAGAGCTGTGTCAGAGGCCCTGGACATTTTTCAGCTTTCAGTTTTTTATTCCTTCTATAACTTCTAAATCATCTATCTTTTTTATCTGTGAGACGTCTTCCGCTGGTGATTGTATGCTGGTGCTGACAGATATATTTGTAAAGTTTTGGACTTGACAATCATACAGTTTTTTGTAGAAATTGGTTGCGGTTTTCATAATATCAGTCCTATTATGTGATAGTTTATCTGACTCTTTTAGTTGCTTAATCCAAGGCTTGTTGGTAATTAGCTCCTTATACGCTTTTTTAATGCTCCCAGTAGTACTTATATGTTTTTCAAATGTTTTTGATCGATGGAGCATGTAGTCTCTCCTTATGTTCTTACTTATGAGTTTATATAAAGCTTTTAGTTCATTTTTCAATGCTCTTGTTTTTGGTTTGGTTACATGTAGTTGCTGTCTCCGATCCATGAGTTTCCTAGTATAGGCTGATATTACACTAGGTTTAGTAGTGTGTTGTTGGGTGTTTTGTGCGCTACGTAGACTTTTTTCTATGCCTCGATTTATATTATCGTAGTTTTCTTGTATAGTGGCATCCTCTTTATTTTGCAGTGGGTCTTCTTGCTTTTCTAAACACAGTTTGTATGATGATATTTCCATCTCGGTTTTCAATGTTTTTCCTAAACAGTTTGTGTATTTATTTATTTATTTATTTATTTATTTAATAAGTTGCACCAACAAAGTGATCATCAATACAAAACATTGACAAATTGACAAAAGTTCATGGCAGATGTCACCTCAATTATAGGTGCAATCGACATTGCATTAACATCAAAAATAAAAATAAAATTTTTAATTTTTTTTCGTAATTTTTTGTAGTATAAAAGTTGCCCTTATAAGTCTATGGTCGGTGGGAAAGTTCACATTTAAAACTTGCACATTTAGAACATTTTTATCCAGATTTGTTAATATGTAATCGATTTCATTCTTTGTATTTCCATCTGGAGATCTCCAGGTCCATCTTTAATTTTTTGGTTTTTTGAAGAAGGTGTTTGTAATGCTCAGTTTATTTTCGTGTGCAAAATCAATCAGGCGCTCACCTCTATTATTCTCTATACCTCTATTATTTCTCACCCCATATCCATGATTTTTCATTATCAGGCTCTCTTCTGGTCTAGGATTCCCAATTTTAGAGTTAAAGTCGCCCATAACTATTATGTTCTTAACTGTCTTTCTTAAAGTTTCATTAATAGTATCATAGAACCGTTCCACCTCGTCTTCATTCGAAGCCTCTGTGGGTGCATAGACTTGTAGTATATTTAGTTGATATCCATTTATGTTTAGTTTTAGAAGAGCTACTCGCTCTGATACTCCATTAAAACTGACGATGTTTCTTTTGAGATATTTCTTTACAATAAATCCGACACCATATAATCCTCGTGTTTCCCCCTTATAACAAAATCGTCGTACTCCCTGACCGAGGTTCCGACACGTCGGATCTCAGAGAGGCCTACTATGTCATATGTTGTGTTTTTCAAAGAGTCAATCAGTTCTATTAATCGGTGATTTGTTGATAAGGTTCTCACATTATATGTTGCCACTTGGAATAAGTCGTTTTTAGTGTGTTTTCTCCTAGTAGGGTTTTCTGGAGGGTTTTGGTCGATCTCTCCCGCGGTGACCGGCCGTGGTTGGGAGATGAGGTGTCGGAGGGGCCTTTCTTAATTGTTATTCTTTGTTGTTGTTAATTTGTGTTCCATTTTTTTGTTTGTTTTCAGGCTGATCGTGAGAGGTTTCAGTGGGAATATAGTTGAACTTTTGTTTTTGTATAATAAAATCCTTCATGTTTGATGTCTTGTTCTTTTTGTACGTTTGTTTTTGATATTTTTTTACTATTTGGTTGTTTACATAGAGCTCTGGTGATTCAGATAAGTTTCTTTTATTATTGTGACTACGAGAATGTTGCTGTTCTTTATCTTTTAATATGATGTTTGTCATAACTGAGGTAGGCCTTATTTCCTAATTGTTTCTCTTTTCTCAGTTGATCAAAGAGCTCTTTACGCTTACTTAGGATAGAACTAAACATACGCAGCCAAAAAAATATAATTACAAACTTATTTCCGCCGCGAATGCATTTCGGTTTGAAGGGTGGAGCAGCCGTTATAACTATACTGAGAGCTTAGAACTCATATCTCAAGGTGGGTGGCGGCATATACGTCGTAGAAGTCTATGGGCTCCGGTAACCACTTAACACTAAGGCGGTGATCTCGTCCACCTATCTATGTAATAAAATAATAAAAAAGCACCAACTAGCTTGTGAGTAACCAAATTATGATGAGATAATTGCATTTGAAGTCGTCGTGGAAAAGATAAGACGTCCGGTGCATTCGCGTTGAAGCGATGCACCGCTGTTCGAACCCCGCAGGCGGGTACCAATTTTTCTAATGAAATACGTACTCAACAAATGTTCACGATTGACTTCCACGGTGAAGGAATAACATCGCGTCATAAAAATGAAACCTGCAAAATTATAATTTGCGTAATTACTGGTGGTAGGACCTCATGTGAGTCCGCGCAGGTGGGTACCGCCACCCCGCCTATTTCTCCGTGAAGCAGTAATGCGTTTCGGTTTGAAGGGTGGGGCAGCCGTTGTAACTGTACTGAGACCTTACAACTTGTATCTCAGGGTGGGTGGCGCATTTACGTTGTAGATGTCTATGGGCTTCAGTAACCACTTAACACCAGGTGGGCTGTGAGATCGTCCATCCATCTAAGCAAAAAAAAAAAAAAAAATTATAACCTTTGTACTCGCGTAATTAATCAGATAATAAAGTACCTAATAAATACAGTCATTTGATTCGCCACCGCTGACGGCGGGCGATACACGCTATCAATCTAGGCTACAGCAACATACATAGGTCAAACCACAGTCGTCCAGTAATTAGTGAAATTATTACAGTGTGCTCAGTGCGAGTTTTTTAACGTTCTCGATAGCGTAAAAGTTAACACAATTTTGTATGGAGTTGGAACGTCTGCCTACGTTTGCCGCTAGGGGCGCTGTTCCGACTGCATACTTTGAGTTAACCTTTGATCGCGATGATCGCTGCGAGTGACAAAACAATTTTTTTTTTCGAGTCGTTCGCTTAAACATCCCTATCTTCCTTTCAAGCGGTTGGTGATTGCGCGAACAATCCAAGCGACTCGCAGGATGTGAGGAAAATGGAGAGGGAAATTTTTAAACGTGCTGATAATTATTGTCATTTTAATGTAGTGGTCGTCACACTTTTCTGGTCAAGGGCCACATAGGACAATGTGAGGTATCACTGCGGGCCACACATTTTTGGACTGCTTAGTTGACCACCAATCAATTGACATATTTAATATCAAATGTCAAAAGGCGACTGTCCCAGAAATAAATCAATTATAATTATTATTTATGCAACGCGGGTAGCTTATTAGTTAGGAATAGGCGTGAAAACATATCTGTAATGAAAAAGATCGTAAATATATTAAATTAGGTTTTTTTTTATTTCTACTAAAATTGTTTGCTCTGCCGCGGGCCGCAGAAATATCGTCCAGGGGCCGCAAGCGGCACGCGGGCCTTAGTTTGACGACCACGGTTTTAATAGAGTCATATTACTCTGAAGCTGTGAATTGTCAGTATACAGGAACAGTACTAATCTCGGTCAAGATTAAATAAATAGGTCAATAATAAAAAAACTATGCGACATCCCACCCGCCTCTCCCTTCCAGAGCCAACCTGACAGTAGTAACAACTTCTACTATAATTAAAAAAAACATCCTCTTAAAACCACAACTCGAAATCCATACGGCAAATGTTGCTTGGCAACAAAAACTTTTCGATTTTAATATCCACATTCTATTTCAGGTGATGATTCAATCAAAGCACAGTTGACTACTAAAAAGCCTCGAAACTAGTATTTAGTTATTGATGAAGTCAATTAGCATAAATGTAATCCAAACAAAACGTATTTACCTCGGGCCGATTGTTTTTTTGCTTGTTTTCCTTATTATTATTTTCTACCTAAATCGAACGTACTAAGGTACTCATTTTGAAGTTTTTACAAAAACACTGTTTTTGCCTGTATTTAAGTGCATACCTTTCTTTCGATAGGCAGCGGCTTGGCTCTGCCCCTGGCATTGCTGAAGTCCATGGGCGACGCACGCTGCGTTTTCCGGTGCAGTGGCGATGTGTTCTTCAACATGCCCTACCAATCTTCACTTAAAACAATGCTTCGGACTATGTCAGTTACCTAGGTTCTTCTACGAATCTCGTCATTCCTGATTCGGTCTCGCAGGGAAACTCCGAGTATAGCCCTCTTCATTGCCGTTCTGATAAGGCCTGTTGCTATCGACCATGTCTCACTGCCTATATCATCACTGGCAATACACTGGTCAAAGACTTTCGTCTCGAGACACCTTAACATCATCAACATTGAAGTCTGATGAATTAATGTTCCTCATATTTCAGCACGAAGCAGAAACGTGGACTATATTACGTCGGGGAAGCTTAGAGGATTGATGACTCTGAGATGTGACGCTGGAGGCGTATGTCGCGGACACACTCGGACTCCCGAATGCAAAAATGCGTCGAGGCCTTGAAGATACTGTTACGCCAGTAAGAGTAACGCCATCTATCGCCAAATAGCAGAAATTTATACTTCGGCAGAATTTTTATTTATCCCGCACCCCAGCGCGTAACAATACTTTTAAGTTTTAAGTCTTCATAAATAAATAAAGAAAATATTATAAAATAAAATTCTACATCCACGAGTACGCACCTGCATACTTCAATAACCACGTCTAAGATATAAA